>NC_046164.1:26982811-27683892 GCF_011064425.1 Rattus rattus
TCTACTAACAATAACTTAAAACTTGATACTCTTCTTAAGTTCCATTATCTTGCATAAAAGGATGCATTTTTTTTTCATTTCATCTGATTCCTAGGAATGTCATAGGCATAGTGGACTGAAAGAAAATCACATGGCCTAGGATGTTGAAAGGTTGAGATACATCAAGTTGTATCACAGAGCACATAGACTTCAGCTGGGATTTCAAAACATGGCTTGAAAGTTCTTCACAGCGCAGCTTACTCCCATTGAGAGCGTGTATTACTGTAAAGCATACTTCTCAGCTTAAGGATGAGCAGTAGTGGGACCCAACTGCACCAACGCAGACCTAACATTTAAGAGCCACTAACCGAAGCTGTATTGGCTGTGTTCTCCATGACTAACACCAAGGTGGTTGTCATTTCTTTCACATTTAGTGCATCTCTTATGGAATATGCGTTAGGTAGGCATCATGTGTAATGTTCAAAAGCATGGTACTATATAAAGTAGTAAAAGACTGACAGGAAATCAACTTCAAATTAGAAATGCATGCTGAACAAAGATCAGATTTCTTAACCATCTGAAATCTAAAACCAGTATCCACTACGGCAAGTGATATTCAAGTGGTGTCAAGCTACCCCACCGCTTTTCTTCTTGCTATGGGAACGCATCAAACATTTGCATCAATCCAACAAAAAAACAACAAAGGAGAGACATTCACATAAGAGAGTACTTGTATAGGTAATTCCTGGAAGAGAAGCATATGATCTTTAACTACATTCCAGTGTTAGAACTCGCACTCACCTTTGCTTAAACACAAGTCAATCAGAAACTAGATTCTAGCTATAGTCTAGCAACGTGTACAGAAAAATGATTAAATTGAAAGAGAAATAGTCACAGTAGCTGCTGTTTGCAATTGCATGAATATTGTGCCTTGACACCTACATGTGTAATAAATAAGTGTGCAAACTAAAGATAAGTATAATAGAGCTATAAAACTAGTTTTGTTCTGTACAGCTTCTAGATTAATGTCTTGTACATAGATGTGATATATAAAATGAAACAATTAGTTAAGTGTTGTATTCTACACTTGAATTTATGTTACAGTTCTGGAATGTGTCTGATTTTCTTTGTACTTTTCCTAATAGCTAAAGACTTCAATTCTCAATTCTATGCCTTCCCCCAACTAGCCTGGTAGAGTATTTACCCTGTAATAATGACATCCCACTCATCCAGGGCTGTTTGGGTCCTGGGATACAGTAGAGAAAAGTTATTGTGAGTTCCAGAAATGAAGATTTTTTTATGTATCTGGATGAATTTTTTTTGTAATATAGCTTCCAGTTACACTTATAACACTTTAGATTATTCATAGCTGAAGTTGCGAATTAGCTGTGATCCAGGAGAAAGGTCTACAAGTGTCTACATGACTTTGCAAAAGTAATTTACCTTGTGATTACTTGCTTTTCTTTTTATAAAAAAGACCTGCCCCTTTAAATTCACATTTCCTGCAAGAGGTCAAAAGTAATTTCAGTTTCTCAAAGTATGAAAGTTCTTAGATAACCATATAAAGTATAATCATTCTGCTATTAAATTTAAGATTAAAATTTTTGCTTGGATGAGTTGGGAGTGAAATGATCCAGCCCCTTTTCTAATTGCTGGATATTTAAAAAATGTTTTTGAAACAACAGTGTATTTTTTAGCTAAATATTGCCAGTGATTTACATTAGAAGGCCTACTGTCTTCCTTAGAACTTTGTTATTATTGTCATATAACAAAATATTGCTACTACAAAAGTCTCTGCCATGAATTTTATAACCAGGTTACCTTTCTGTAAGAAAAGGATTTGCTTGTTATTACACAATAATTGCTCTGGTTCCCAGCTAGCTGAACTCTTAGCTATAAGGTCATTAAATAGTGACACAGCATCAAATCCTTTATGGAGCATGGGGGTGGATTATTCTTTATTATTATTATTATTATTATTATTATGTATTGAAAATAGATAATTATGTCATACAATGCATCTTTCCAGTTTCCCCTCTCTCTACTCTTCTGAGTCCATACCCCTACATGATCTCTCTTCTGGCTACAATCTCTCTCTATCTCTTATCAGAAAAGAACAGGCCTCCAAGAGATGATAACCAAAACACTAAAAATCAAAACACAATAGGACAAAGAAAAGCCCTCACAGCAGAACTGGACAAGACAACCCCACAGGAAAAAAGTATATCAAAAGAAGGCAAAAGTGTCAGAGACATATCTGCTCCCACAGTTAGGAGTCCCACAAAAATACCAAGCTAACTTAACATACACAAGGGACCTAATGCAGGGCTATTCAAGCTCCTTGTTCGCCATTTCAGTCTCTGTGAGCCAAATTGAACCTGATCAGTTGATTCAGGAGGCCAGGCCATATTCACCTGGTGTCCTCCATCCCCTCTGACTTCTACAATCTTTTCACCTTCTCTCTCTCTTTATTTTTTCTTTTCTTTTTTTCGGAGCTGGGGACCGAACCCAGAGCTTTGTGCTTGCTAGGCAAGTGCTCTACCACTGAGCTAAACCCCCCATCCCTCACCTTCTCTTATAATCTAATTCACTTCTGTGAAGTCCTTCCATCTGTATCCTTTTTGTCTTTGTGCTCATTTTGTCCTCTGCCTTTTCACATTAATTCTTATACCACAGCTCCTACCATCCCCATCTTTTCTTTCTTTGCTTTCTCCTCTTTAATTGTCCATGCACCATTAATCCTTTTCTGAAGTTTTGTGGAAAATTCTTAGGCACACTCTGGGAAATGCAGAACTTGCTGATAGAAAAAGCAACCTTCCTTTTAGTTTATTTCTTTATTTATGTGAACTGAATCAGCAAAGATTCACACCCTAGATAGCTTTGGCTGAAGGGAGTGGAGGAGGCAGAACCAATATTCACATGGTGTAACACGCAGCAAATGTCGCTTTAGTTTAAAATGGTCTGGATTTTCTCCCGGAGTAGAACTCCATGGGAATTTTGTATCTGTTTCAGAAAAGGGACTGGGTTGCATAAGGGTAAATAAACACTGTAGATTATAGATATTCTAATTCTGCAATATAATAAAAATTTAAACCTCAGCATTATGAACCTTTAGGTCAAAAAGGTCTGTCCTTTGGGGAATTTCAAGAGAACAAAGGAAATAGACATGTATATCCCCAAGCCCATGATGGATACCATATTTTTTCCATTAATAAATATATAATTTTGATCATTGAGCAAAATGAGGATAGATGCTGACATGATTGTATATGAAATTCTATACATAAATTGCTTATTAATGATACAGGTTCTATAAAGGTTTCAAATTTGTTATGTTAGAATAAATAGTATGTGAAAGAGCTAGAAGCATCAAATCATTATATTTGGAGTTTTGCCCGTCTTTACTTTACTGACATAAGAAGACAGGGAAAGAAAGGTTGAATGTGGCTCTTGCCTAATTTCATACATAAGAGGATAGGTCTCTTAATTCTCATGGCAATGTTCATTTAAAAAGCCACATGTAGCCTCACCAAGAGCATTTCCTAAATATTAACTAAAGAAGGACAACAGCAATAGACATTCTGAAATAAAAAGGAAGCTCAGGCGGCCTTGACACTAAACAAAGAACTTCAGGCAAGTAAGAGATGCTGAGAGATTGATAATCATTCTCTGGGATGAGTATATTAATTTGTTTTCTAATAATGGTCAGGCCTGAAAACACACATGCAAGTAAGTAAAATTGTACGCACTCAACAGGTTGTGTTTAAATATTTAAGAATATCACACACACACACACACACACACACACAAAACAATTAATGTATTTTGTAAGTAATTAATTGTTCAGGAGATAATCAAATTCTCCTTTCTGAAGCCCTTCCTTAAGTGATCTTTCTGAGTCTATATGCTGTGTTCTTGTACAGTAACTTTAATACCGCGTTTTCTCCATTTCTTTCTTTTCTTTCATGTGTGTATGTGTTTGTGTGTGTGTGTGTGTGTCTGTGTCTGTGTCTGTGTGTGCATGTGTGGCTTTGTGTGAAAAGAATAAGAAGATACAAAAGAGGGGTTTGAGGGAAGAAAGGAAAAGAGGTTAAATGAAGTAATTATGTTATAATCTCAAAAAATGTAGATATAGAATAGAAAATTATTTCAAAAATTAGTATTATTTTTTCAAACTATAAAGGATCATTTTTAATAGTCTCAAGGGAAGTATTAGCCAAAATACATGATGATTTTAAATATGACAATTTTATTCTTTTAGAATTTTATACATTTTAATTACATTAACTACTCCCAACTGCTTTCATTAATTCTCAATATTCATATTCAACTTTCCTACCCCTTTCTGCAAATTCTTTTCCTCTTTTTTTTTGTTTGTTTGTTTGGTGTTTGGTTTTTCAAATCAGGGTTTCTCTGTGTGGCCCTGACTATCCTGGAAATCATGTTTTTTAGATCAAACTCAGAAACTCAAATGAGTTCATATTTGTGACCACATATTCATGGGTGTGGAATTATCCACAGCCTGTGATGAGACTACCAGGGGTCACACCTCTAAAGAAAATGATTTTCCCTCTTCCAGAAGTCAAGTATCAGTAGCTCTTTAGTAAATTGTGGGAACTCATGAGCTGTTTTCATGATGAAATATTGACTATCTTGATCTTGTATAGTGTTATACAGGTAATCATAGATTCTGTGAGTACATGAATACAATTGTCTTCTTATTTCCAGAAGACACTGACTTATTATGTTCACCCGCCATATCAGCATACTACAATCTTACCACTTTCTCTTCTAGAGGGGCATCATGTGTGGTGCAAGGGGTGGGGTGTGATATAGATTTCCCCTTTCTGATGCTGCATCACACTGATACTCTGATTACTTTGGTTAGCTGTGGTTCTCCATCATAAACACCTCTCTACAATAAAATTTCGCAGATAAAATTTGAGAGTATCACCAATCTATAGGGTTGGAGATGTGAATTAGGAATATACTTTGTTAGTATGTCAATTTAGCACAATACTAGTAGGAGGGCCTATGAGCTACTAAAGCTTTGGTTATTTGCCAGAGTTACAATATCAGATATATGTGTCCTCATTTTGAGGATGCTTTAAATTGAATGAGAAAATTTTCAGATATTACCCTCTTTATATCGCAAATGTACCTATGGTCATTGTCTTAGTAACTTTACTATTACTGTGAAGTAGAACCATGAGTAAGAAAACTTACATAAGAAAGCATTGAAGCGGTTCATGGTTACCTAAGATGAATTCATGACCATCACAGTGGGGAGCATGGCAGCACATAGGAAGGCATGGTACTAAAGCAGTAATGAGAGCTTACAGGTTGACGTAACAATTAAGAATCAGAAAGAAAAATAACTAACTGGGAAGAACATGGACTTGTAAAAGCTAAAAGTCTATCTTCAGTAACACCTTGCCAATAAATCAAGGCCTCTTAATCCTGCTCAAACAGTTGCAGCAACTGGAGACCAAACATTAGGATACATAATCCTAGGGGGGCCATTCTCATTCAAACCATCACAAGCATATTGAAGAGCAATTTTATTCCAACAACGTGACTGTTTATGTCTAAAGTCCTAGGTCTGTGTGATATGGCAGGAATATAGACACATCGCACTCCTTTAATCCCTATGGCTGGATTATGAACACACCTTTAGCACACACCTTTAAGGTTAAATTAATTTGTAGAAGGAAGCAGCTATGTTTGAAAATGGCATCTAATTGAGGAGCAGACAAAGTGATGAATCAAAGGAAGATTTGACAAAATGAGTCAGAAATAGAGTAGATCCAACTCTCAGGAGAAAAGCTATTTAAGAGCCAAGCAGATAGAGGGTGTTTAGTCAGTTTGGTCCATTAGTTGGGACTCAGGCTGTGAGCACAGTACAGTGGAGTTGAGTTGAGTTTGTTCATGAGTTCATGAAGTTCAGTCCAGGTCAGCAGAACTGAAGCTAGAGAAAAGAACCAGAAGATAAGAACAAATTGGCAGAGTTAGTGTGAGGCCAAGCAGGGCAATTCAGTAAGAAGCTGAAGAAATAAAGTTTCATAGATGTGAAAAACAAAGTTGTAAAAACAAGGTTTTGAGAAATAGATCTGACGTCAGGTGCCTAATGTTAAGACAAAGTTTTGGTGATCAAGATGTTGAGTCAAGAATGACCAGGCCTCACTGACCAAGGCCAAGCTAATTAAGACCAAACAAAAATAACTGTTCTCAGAAAGACACCCCTAGCCATCCCTGTGGTAAATCCCAAGAACAATCACAAGATGTCATCCTGACCCTGCCTGACCACTTAGTTCCTTTCCCGCCCCCTTCTAAGGGACTTGCCAACTTAACCCTCTCCCAGTGATTTTCAAAGGCCAGGTGCAGGGCTGGATGAGGAAAGTGACTAAGCCAAGAGCAGTCCCTTTGAGCAGACCAGCCAATACCTGAAAAGACCCTTTGTCCAGTGCACCACCAATGAGAATAGGCCAGCTAACCCTGTTGCTGAACTCTGCCCTCTGTAAAGAATTAAAGTTGTGTGCTTTTTGAGTTCATTGTTGCCTCTCCCTGTGTGGATGAGCAACCCCACTTACGTGCATCATTAAACCTCTTGCTATTGCATCGCTCCCTTTGTCAAGTTATGTTCTGTGGGTTGTGCTCCTGAGGTAAGGCCAATTTGGGGGTCTTAAAACAAAGCCATCTGAGAGAAGCCAGATTCAGTCAGTCAGTTTAGACTGGAATTATTAATCAGACCAGCTGAGTTGAACAAGCCAGTTAGAGTTCAGAAAGATCTGGAAGGGGTCAACTAGTTCAGCAGTAAGTCACTGGTTAGGACAGATAAATCAGGTGAAATAAAAATTACTTTAAAAAAAGTCATTACTTTCATTAATAAATAAAATAAAAGGGTTCCTTCTAAACAGTACTTGGTTAACTTTTAGTACTTGATGCTAAGACCCAATTGTTGAAGACACCACATATTTTAGTCACAGGACATGGAGAAATCAAGTTGATACTAACCAGGACCCTCCTCCCTGATGCTTAGCTTTCATAATACCTACTACAAGTTGCTGTGAGCAGCTGTGATGGGAGTTTATCAACAAGATACAGGTTTAATATTTTTCTTGCTAAAATAATTATTAAATACAACTTAATTATTAGGGGAGATTAATTGGAATTGTAAAGGACAAAAAAACATCAGCACCTCAATTATAATAAAACTGAAGCAACATAAAGAAAGCTAGAATTCTGAGATTATTAACATCATAAAACTTATCTTTGTCATATGGCAGAATAAAAACTTCTGAAGACACAAAGCCATGTTCGGTAAGTACACAATAGATGCTATTTACCCTGTAGATATGTAAGATACTGCATGCCTAAAAGGTCAATCCTTTTAAAACATTTTTTCACACAAGATTCTCAAAGAAGATATACATATTCAGTGTATACAACTCAGTGATTTGAGGAATATGTATATGTGGACATATGCCTGTATACAAAGAATATCTAAATCTATATCTATCTTCTGTATACATTACATATATAATATATACATTATATACATATATATATAATGGACATTCAGTCCGTTTACAGACTACTGTGAAAATGTTATAATGTAGCTACTGTGAAAATGTTATAATGTATATAGAACATACAAAAAGTATATCAAATCCATTTGAAATATTCCTAGACATTTATATGACAGTTGTATTTGAAATATTTTATGGATATTCTGTTCATTTTTAAGACCTTTGTACTATATTACATTTTACTAAATAATTTACAGGCCTAATATCCATGTCAAAATGTCTATTTTCTGCTCCCTAACACAGTATATTTTAGTATCTCATTGTATTTTCTGGATATTTGGTGATAAGAAATACCCTTTTACGGCCCAGCCCAAATTCACCAGGACACTATTAATTTTAACTACACTTAAGAGTCATATCTGTCTCCCTAAGTGTGCTGGTCATTTGCAAGTATTCTTGCTGTCTCATTCTTCTCATAAAATAATTACAACAAAGTTCAAGGTTACTGGGACAAAAGATTCTGAATCAGGACCCAGATCCGTGTACTCTGAGTCCACAGTTAAGTTTTTAACAACTGTCGGAGAGACCTTCTTAGCTCTGGGAATTTGTGGTAGCTAATCACATTATATGGTATGTTTTAGTAATCTCAAATTAGCAAATACACCATTGCAAATCCATACAAGAATCCATAATTAATAATCAAAGCCCTATCCAATTCTGAGAATTCATTTGAATTTTCCAAAGAGACAAGTAAAGCAAATAGTAATTCATTCTGAGAACTTCATTTGAAGTAGACTTATTTTTTACAGTCTATTTCCTGTCTTGATCTGAGGGAACAATTCCTTTCTTATTCAGATTCTCCTCACTGAAATGGAGGTGGGAGTACTTCATGCTATAGTTCATAATGACAGCACTGTAGGGTTACAATTACACCATCCAAGTTTTTTGAAGCAACTTTTACTAGGAAAGAATTCTAAAGCATTAACAGTGACTAAAATGTTCCTCCTTATAAAGCACTGGCTTGAGAGGCTTTGCCAGAGCATAACAAACAGAGAGTGGAATGTCAGCAGCAAACCATTGAAATGACAACTGGTTCTCTGTTGGAGGATTTTCAGAAAGGATTGAAGGAAATTTAGGGGCTTGCAACCCCATATGAACAACAATACCAACCAACCAGAGCTCCCACAGACTAAATCACTACCCAAAGAATATACATGGACAGACCCATGGATCCAACTGCATATGTAGCACAGGATGGCCTTGTTGGGCACCAAGAAGAGGTCCTGCCAAGGCTGGACTACCCCAGTGTAGGGGAATGTCAGGGCAGGGAAGCAGGAAGGTGGTTGGGGAGGAGGAATACCCTCATAGAAGATAGGGGGTGATGGACAGGAAACCATGAAAAGGGATAATTTGAAATGTAAATGTAAAAAAATCCAATAAAAATAAAAATAAAATAAAGCAATGACTTGGAAGGTCAGACTTAAGTTCAATACTACATAAAGTATATGACTGTTACTCTTTCTTTTTTATTTCCTCCATCTTTATTAACCTGGGTATTTCTTATTTACATTTCAAATGTTATTCCCTTTCCTGGTTTCCAGGCCAACATCCCCCTAACCTCTCCCACTCCCCTTCTATGTGGGTGGTTCCCTCCCCATCCTCCCTCCATTACTGCCTTCCCCCCAACAATCCCGTTTACTGGTGCCCTTACTAGGCTATTCATTGCTACCTATGAATTTGAAGCCCAGGGTCAGTCCATGTATAGTCTTTGGGTAGTGACTTACTCCCTGGAAGCTCTGCTTGGTTGGCATTGTTGTTCATATGGGGTCTCAAGCCCCTTCAGCTCTTTCAGTTCTTTCTCTGATTCCTTCAACAGGGGTCCCATTCTCAGTTCAGTGGTTTGCTGCTGGCATTTGCCTATGTATCTGCCATATTCTGGCTGTGCCTCTCAGGAGAGATCTACATCTGGTTCCTGTCAGCCTGCACCTGTTTGCTTCATCAATCTTATCTAGTTTTGTGGCTTTATATGTGTGGGCCACATGTGGGGCAGGCTATGAATGGGTGTTCCTTCAGTCTCTGTTCTAAACTTTGCATTCCTCTTCCCTCCTAAGGGTATTCTTGTTCCCCTTTTAAAGTAGGAGTGAAGCATCTGTATTTTCGTCATCCTTCTTGAGTTTTATGTGTTCTGTGTATCTAGGGTAATTCAAGCATTTGGGCTAATATCCACTTATCAATGAGTGCATACGATGTGTGTTTTTCTGT
The DNA here is from genome assembly GCF_011064425.1 of Rattus rattus. Classification (NCBI taxonomy): domain Eukaryota; kingdom Metazoa; phylum Chordata; class Mammalia; order Rodentia; family Muridae; genus Rattus; species Rattus rattus. Next base: position 26,992,582 of record NC_046164.1, read on the forward strand.
GATTGGGTTACCTCATTCAGGATGATATTTTCCAGTTCCACCCATTTGTCTATGAATTTCATAAAGTCATAGATTTGATAGCTGAGTAATATTCCATTGTGTAGATGTACCACATTTTCTGTATCCATTCCTCTATTGAAGGGCATCTGGGTTCTTTCCAGCTTTTGGCTATTCTAAATAAGGCTGCTATGAACATAGTGGAGCATGTGTCTTTGTTGTATGTTAGATCATCTTTTGGGTATATGCCCAGGAGATGTATAGCTGGGTCCTCAGGTAGCATAATGCCCAATATTCTGAGGAACCTCCAGACTGATTTCCAGGGTGGTTGCACCAGTTTGCAATCCAACCAACAACAGAGGAGTGTTTCTCTTTCTCCACATCCTTGCCAGCATCTACTGTCACCTGACTTTTTTAACTTAGCTATTCTCACTGGTGTGAGGTGGAATCTCAGGGTTGTTTTGATTTGTATTTTCTTTATGACTAAAGATGTTGAACATTTATTTAGGTGCTTCTCAGCCATTATATATTCCTCAGCTGTGAATTCTTTCCTTAGCTCTGAACCCCATTTTTAATAGGGTTATTTGTCTCCCTGCAGTTTAACTTCGTGATTTTTTGTATATTTTAGATATAAGCACTCTATCAGTTGTAGAATTGGTAAAGATCTTTTCCCAATTTGTTGGTTGCCGTTTTGTCCTAACAACAGTGTCCTTTGCCTTACAGAAGCTTTGTAGCTTTATGAGATCCCATTTGTCAATTCTTGATCTTAGAACATGAGACATTGGTGTTTTATTCAGGAAATTTTCTCCAGTGCCCATGTGTTCGAGATTCTTCCCCATTTTTTCTTCTATTAGTTTGAATGTATCTGATTTGATGTGGAGGTCCTTAATCCACTTGAACCTAAGCTTTGTACAAGGTGATAAGAATGGATCAATCTTCATTCTTCTAAATCCTGACCTCCAGTTGAAGCAGCACCATTTGCTGAAAATGCTATCTTTTTTCCATTAGATGGTTGTGGCCCTTTGTCAAAAATCAAGTGACCATAGGTGTATGGGTTCATTTCTGGGTCTTCAATTCTATTCCACTGGTCTATCTGCCTGTCTTTGTACAAATTCCATACAGTTTTTATCACTTGCTATGTGATACTGCTTGAATTCAAGGAGAGTGAATCTCCGGGTAGTCCTTTTATTGTTGAGGATAATTCTAGCCATCCTGGTTTTTTTGTTATTCAAAATGAATTTGCAAATTGTTCTGTCTTTCTCTATGAAGGATTGGATTGGCATTTTGTTGGGGATTGCATTGAATCTATAGATCGCTTTTGGTAAAATGGCCATTTTTAGTATATTAATCCTGCCAATTCATGAGCATGGGAGATCTTTCCATCTTCTGAGTCTTCTTCAGTTTCTTTCTTCAGAGGCTTGAAGTTTTTATCATACAGATTTTCACTTGCTTGATTAAAGTCACACCAAGATATTTTATATTATTTGGGACTATTATGAAGAGTGTCGCTTCCCTAATTTCTTTCTCAGCTTGTTTCTTTTTTGTGTAGAGAAAGGCTACTGCTTAATTTGAGTTAATTTTGCAACCAGCCACTTTGCTGAAGGTGTTTATCAGGTTTAGTAGTTCTCTGGTGGAACTTTTGGGGTCACATAAATGTACAATCATATCATCTGCAAATAGTGATATTTTGACTTCTTCCTTTCTAATCTGTATCCCTTTGACCTCCTTTTGTTGTCTGATTGCTCTGGCTAGAACTTCAAGAACTATATTGAATAAGTAGGGAGAGAGTTGGCAGCCTTGTCTAGTCCCTGATTTTAGTGGGATTGCTTCAAATTTCTCTCCATTTAGTTTAATGTTAGCAACTGGTTTGCTGTATATGGCTTTTACTATGTTTATGTATGGGCCTTGAATTTCCGTTCTTTCCAGGACTTTTATCATGAAGGGGTGTTGAATTTTGTCAAATGATTTCTCAGCATCTAATGAAATGATCATGTGGTTTTGTTCTTTCAGTTGGTTTATATCGTGGATTATGTTGATGGTTTTCCATATATTAAACCATCCCTGCATGCCTGGGATGAAGCCTACTTGATCATGATGGATGATTGTTTTGATGTGCTCTTGGATTCGATTTGCCAGAATTTTATTGAGTATTTTTGAGTCCATATTCATTAGTGAAATTGGTCTGAAGTTCTTTTTCTTTCTTGGGTCTTTGTGTGGTTTATGTATAAGAGTAATTGTGGCTTCATAGAAGGAATTCGGTAGTGCTCTGTCTGTTTCAGTTTTGTGGAATAGTTTGGATAATATTGGTTCGAGGTCTTCTATGAAGGTCTGATAGAATTCTGCACTAAACCCGTCTGGACCTGGGCTCTTTTTGGTTGGGAGACCTTTAATGACTTCTTCTATTTCCTTAGGAGTTATGGGGTTGTTTAACTGGTTTATCTGTTCCTGATTTAACTTCGGTACCTGGTATCTGTCTAGGAAATTGTCCATTTCCTGCAGATTTTCAAGTTTTGTTGAATATAGGCTTTTATAGTAAGATCTGATGATTTTTTGAATTTCCTCTGATTCTGTTGTTATGTCTCCCTTTTCATTTCTGGTTTTGTTAATTTGGACATACTCTCTGTGTCCTCTCGTTAGTCTGGCTAAGTGTTTATCTTGTTGATTTTCTCAAAGAACCAGCTTTTCGTTCTGTTGATTCTTTGTATATTCCTTTTTGTTTCTACTTGGTTGATTTCAGCTCTGAGTTTGATTATTTCCTGCCTTCTACACCTCCTGGGTGCATTTACTTCTTTTTGTTCTAGAGCTTTTAGGTGTGTTGTCAAGCTGGTGACATATGCTCTCTCCTGTTTCTTTCTGCAGGTACTCAGAGCTATGAGTTTTCCTCTTAGCACAGCTTTCATTGTGTCCCATAAGTTTGAGTATGTTGTACCTTCATTTTCACTAAATTCTAAGAAGTCTTTAATTTCTTTCTTTATTTCTTCCTTGACCAGGTTATCATTTAGAAGAGCATTGTTCAACTTCCATGTATATGTGGGCGTTCTTCCTTATTGCTTGTTGAAGACCAGCTTTAGCCCATGGTGGTCTGATAGGACGCATGGGATTATTTCTGTCTTTCTGTATCTATTGAGGCCTGTTTTATGACCAATTATATGGTCAATTTTGGAGAAAGTACCATGAGGTGGTGAGAAGAACGTATATCTTTTCGTTTTAGGATAGAATGTTCTATAAATATCTGTTAAGTCCATTTGGTTCATGACTTCTCTTAGTCTTTCTATGTCTCTGTTTAATTTCTGTTTCCATGATTTGTTCATTGATCAGAGTGGGGTGTTGAAATCTCCTACTATTAATGTGTGAGGTGCAATGTGTGCTTTGAGCTTTAGCAAGGTTTCTTTTATGTATGTAGTTGCCCTTGTATTTGGAGCATAGCTATTTAGGATTGAGAGTTCATCTTGGTGGATTTTTCCTTTGATGAATATGAAGTGTTCTTCTTTAATTTTTTTTATGACTTTTGGCTGATAATCAATTCTATTCGATATTAGAATGGATACTCCAGCTTGCTTTCAGACCATTTGCTTGGAAAGTTGTTTTCCAGCCTTTTACTCTGAGGTAGTATCTGTCTTTGTATCTGTGGTGTATTTCCTATAGGCAGCAAAATGCTGGGTCCTCATTACATATCCAGTTTGTTAATCTGTGTTTTTTTTATTGGGCAATTGAGTTCATTAATGTTGAGAGATGTAAGGAATAGTGATGACTGCTTCCTGTTATCTTCGTATTTGGAGGTGAGATTATGTTTGTATACTTGTCTTCTCTTTGTTTTGTTGTAAAACGATTAATTTTTTGCTTTTTCTAGGGTATAGTTTGCCCCCTTGTGTTGGGCTTTACCATGTATTATCCTTTGTAGTGCTGGATTTGTAGAAAGATATTGTGTAAATTTGGTTTTGTCATGGAATATCTTGGTTTCTCCACCCATGTTAATTGAGAGTTTTGCTGGATACAGTAACCTGGGCTGAAATTTGTGTTCTCTTAGGGTGTGTATGTCGTCTGTCCAGGATCTTCTGGCTTTCATAGTCTCTGGTGAGAAGTCTGGTGTGATTCTGATAGGTCTGTCTTTATATGTTACTTGACCTTTTTCCCTTACTGCTTTTAAAATTCTTTCTTTGCTTTGTGCATTTGGTGTTTTGACTAATATGTGACAGGAGGAGTTTCTTTTCTGGTCCAATCTATTTGGAGTTCTGTAGGCTTCTTGTATGTTTATGGGCATCTCTTTTTTCAGGTTAGGGAAGTTTTCTTCTATGATTTTGTTGAAGATATTTACTGTTCCTTTGAGTTGGGATTCTTCACTCTCTTCTATACCTATTATCCTTAGGCTTGATCTTCTCATTGTGTCCTGGATTTCTCGTATAGTTTGGGCCAGTAGCTTTTTCTGTTTTACATTATCTTTGACAGTTATGTCGATGATTTCTATAGAATCTTCTGCTCCTGAGATTCTCTCTTCTACCTCTTGTATTCTGTTGGTGATGCTTCTTTCTACGGCTCCTTTTCTCTTCCTTTGATTTTCTACATCAAGGGTTGTATCCTTTTGTGCTTTCTTTATTGTTTTTATCATGGCATCCACTAACAACCTTTCAAAAGCCAGGGAAAAGCTTCTTGACTGGCCAGTATATGAAATCTGTGACACCATTATCATTTTCTGAAGATCATCTATCTCAGAATTTGAGATCTTAACTTGGGTATAGAACTGACAATTATTTTGTTTATCATATGATCTTAAGCTTATCTTTATTTTGTCTCAATTTTTGAATTTAGAAGTTACCCAATAATAAGGAAGTTTTATGTTTAAGGCTGTAAAATGATTTTCTTTTCTTTTTTTTTTGTAAAATGATTTTCTTGTAATACTTATTTACTCAAAAATTCAGTTAAGATTAGGATTCATCCCAACCCCCAGAAAAACATAGAATAAACGTTTGATTTCCAGTTGATGGTCCTATTAGCAGGAGATGGAAATCTCATTGATGTCAAGTAAAAGGGATGTCATTATAGATGTCCTTTTGGAAAGGAAAGATTGTAATATTCAGAATAAATGGAAGAGCCCCGGAAAATATGGCCCACTGATGCTACTAATCAGGACTCACATGGGGTCATAAAGACTAAATCAGCAGCACAGGCCCTCTGTGTCTATGTTATAGCTGTTTATCTTGGCGTTTGTAATGGATTCCTAATTGTAGGAACAAACTTTTTTCTAATTCCTTTGCCTATTCTTGAGACTCTTTTTCTCCTTTTGAGTTGCCTCATCTAGACTCACTAGAAGGGCTTTTGCCTTATCTTATTGTATCTTTGTCCCATTTGGCTTTTTTCTCTTGGAAGCCTACTCTTTTCTGAAGAGGACTCAGATTGGGAATGGATCTAGGAGAGAAGGAAGGTAAGGGGATGCTTAAAGGTATAGAGGGAGGGAAAACTAGTTTGGATTGTTGTTTGAGAGAAGAATACATTTTCAATAAAAATATTTTTAAAAAGAGAGAGAAACAAAGGAAAAGAACAGAAAAATGACAAGGAAAGTTCGGGGATAGAAAAAGGAGACCCCCCAAAGTTGTAGGGCAATCATTGAATTTCATGTCAAGCATTTGAGGAATGTGATTTTATTATTTGGACTATAGAAGGCAACAGCAGCTAGTCCATGTGACCCTGCCACCTCAGAAACACATAAGACTGTCACTTCAGACAGTTCCACTACTCATTGCTCACAGTTTTCTTCATCAGAAGTTTCTCATTTCTAGCATTTCCAATATCCTGTGCAATCTATTTGGTCTTATGCTTCACCTTTATACATAGTGTATCAGTAAAGAATTTGAGTGTACTGTATATTACCTTCTAGGTGTTTCTCTGGAGACTTGTTAAATCCTCTATGAACTATATAACTTGTATTCTGCATAGCTACAAAGCCATGAGTCCCCTATCCTATCCCCTATTCCCCCTCTTCTATCTCTCTCCCTGCAGGTCAGGATGCAAGTCTCTCAACTGCTGTTCTAGCACCATGCCACCTGCTTCCCACCATGATGAAAATAGACTAACCCTCTAAAACTGTAAGCAAGTCCCCAAATAAATTATTCCTTTTAAAGGGCAGAGTTGTCTTGGTTATGGTATCCCTTCACAGTAATAGAGAAGTAACTAAATCAATGATGACTGCTTGAATAAACAGGATTTTAAATAATTTTGATCAAACTCACATTCAAATATTAGAACTGAAGTACTAACTGAAATGATTTGTATAAATAAACAAAGGCTCTTTCCAACTTCTATCTAATGTAATAAATTAAATCAAATATCAACGTCGAGTAGAGATAGATTTATACAAAGAGGTACCTTGGCAATTATTTTCTACTTTATTTTACATTAAAATTATTGACTTTTTTTGCAATATAGATTTAAGATCTATTATGTTCAGAATATGAAATTTTATGAAATTCCTCAGTAAAGACATTTTCTACATTCGAAAAAGTCTTGATGAAACCACAGTAGAGACAGGATAGATTACTATCTAAAATTGCTTTAATGTCAAAAATCAATATCACTGATATACCAAGAGAGTATAAAAATACCAATTTGAAGCTTTCTGGGGAGAGCCAGTCAAACTTTTTAAATTGATTTAAAAATGCCTTAAGAGAGCAAAGGAATGAAATTGGCTTCAGACTGTCATGATAGTTTGGTGCTGGTTAGGGGATACTAGGGAAGGGTTTGAACTTTTTCCTAGCATCGAAGGATGGCAAAGTTTTAAAAATCAACTTTTCCAAATGTGCTACAATAGGAGAACAAAAGGAACTGTCAGCAATCAATCACAGTTAGTCTTTATTATTTACCCAAGAGTAAGAAAATTTATCATGAGCTTGGGATATATTCTGTTTCCAGACTTTTCAATCCTATCCTGTTTTTGTTTTTATTTGAATCCAACTGAATGCATACTTGAGAATATATGGTAGCTTACTTAAAATCTTTTGCTCAGATATGGTGGGTTTTTATCATTGTTCAGTGCACATTCTTACCAATTCTATTTAGCACAAAAGAAGACAGAACTTTACCCTAATGGTATTGGGATAATGACTTTCCTTTAACAAAAAGAACTATTGGAGAAAACTTACCTGTGAGTAATTAACTCTTAGTCTTGGCCATAGTTAATGAGATTGTGTTCCTATTCAGCCATCCAGTATCTTGCAGTCCATTTTGAGAGCACTATGACTTAAGACACTTGCATTTGGTCCATTCACTACCTTCCAACTCGCTCCTGTTAACAAAGGCCTTGCTCTTTAGCAAACTATTTTCTTTAGATGCATATCCTTAGATTTTTGTTGTCTCATAATAATGCGTTGAATGGAAAGTCTCAGGCAATAGATAAAAGATGAAGTGTATTATTATGCTGTTTGTTTCACTTATGGACAAATTGAGACAAAAAAATCTGTTGCGTTTTTGTGTCCTCAGCTGCACATGTATGTGAAGGCATATGATATGTATATCTGTGTTTGCAGGTCAGAGAACAACCTTTGTGCCCATTCTCAGGTGCTGTCTATCTTTTATCTCACTTGCCTGGAACTGACTAAAGGAGCTAGGCTGGGTTGGGCTTGCCTCTGTCTCCTCAGTAAGAGCAATAATAGCATAACTTGAATCCTTCAGATTCCATTTAGGAAAGCAGATAAACTTGATCCTAACCTTGACACATGGTAATTGTTAAACAGTATGCCACTTCTTGCTATAAATCTATTAGAAAATAATTTTGAAGAGTAGAAATTAAAATCAAGATATTTTTAAAAAGTTGAAACTAAGCTTCATAGAAAGCTACTGTAATAGGACCTATTGGTGTCTGTACTTTCACTTTTCATGCCCAGAAAATAAAAGATTTGCATGAATGTAGGAGAACAGGAAAAACAGTAAGAACTTTCAAATGCTAAATAATATTCTAAATTAGTTTTGATTGATAGGCTTTATTTCTTGGGAAAGATGGGTTTATAAAATGAGACAGCATACCCATACTAACTATGGTGTTAAAAATGTTTTTTGTATCTCAGACAAAAAGCTTCTGAGGATTGGATTCAGATAAACAATCAATTTGGATACTTGGCAGTCTGTCAAATTGAAAATGGACTCTCCTGAGATGTCTGTCAACAGAAAAGAACTCTGTTATGATAAAAAGCTAATTAATGATTGATTGACCTGCTGACATCGGAGTTGAGATATGGGCTGTAGAGCTCACTTGTGCTGCAAAATCATTTGGGAACCTGCACTTCACATCACTCTAACAAGGCTGCATTAGTATTCTACTTACTCATAAGGGCCTTGCAGATATGGCTGGGGTTACATATTTTCCTCTTACTGAGCATGTTAATAGTATTTTGTTTAAAACTTTTTTCTCCATGGTCCATCATGCCAGAGTAGCATCTAAATAAGCTAAGTCAGATGAATCAACCAATCTAGGATCTAAGAGAGGTATTTTATTTTTGATTAGCAAAAAAAAAAAAAATCAACTTGATCTCAATTTTATTATGTTATTAGAATTTAGTTTTCAATTTACTCTTATGCATTAGTATTTAAAGAGGGTAGAGGGAAGGAGACAGACAGAGGAGGGATGGAAGGAGGGACTGTGCCTGACAGAGCATATGTGGAAATCAGAGAACCTTTATGTGGAGTTGGTTCTCTGTTTTTGCCTTTATGGAGATTCCAAATCAGGTCCCACTCTCACAGAATATACCCCTTTACCAACTGAGTCATCTAACTGGCTCATAGAATTAGAAAAGTCTTCAACTGTGTGGTTTTTGAGATCTGAATTGTTCTGAGATCCAAAATTTACAAAACTCTTGCAAGCATACCAGGTTTATAACCATATCAGTTTATAAACATTGGAATACCAGGTTTATAACCATATCAGTTTATATACATTGGAATTATTGTGACAAAAGCAACTTCTAACTGACTTGGTTAACCTTACAGATCATTTTCAAATTCACTTTTTCTTATGATTCCACATGCACCAAGAAATGCTTAGAAAAAATTAGATATATATGTTGGACAACATATATTCTTGAATGTTTGGTCAGTCAGAAGAATACAGTTATAGTTGAAAAATACATTTGTAATCCATGAATAAAAAAACATTTTCCATGTAAACAATAAATAAATACTGTGATAGAAGAGAATTTAGTAATCGAAAAGACAACTTAAGAAATTCAATATATTCAGTGCCATCAAATAGATTACCTAGTCATTTACAAAAGTTTACATGAGGGAGCACTAAGTAGGGTTGAAGTCTTAAAAATGCCATGCAATAACCATAGTGAAGTTTCTAGGATTAGACATACAGGTTAACTTTTCAAATAACACCATTCTTGCAATGCTAGACTTTTTTCCATTAGGAAAAAAATTATTTCTTTAAATTTCCAAATATAAGGTAGCATTTTATTATCTTTTACTACCTATAAATATGACACTGTAGTATAAATTTGAAAATCCTTACTACATTTGAAGACTAACACTAAAAGATTGAATTTATGAACTTGCGACACATCATTATATCTACTATTGTCATGAACAAAAATTGTCACTGTATTTTCTTAGGACAATTTTAATTGGGAAGAAGTAGATGAGACAGGGATCAACTAGAATAAATTAGTCTTGGAGATGTCATAATGACACATAATACTTAGATACCAATTTTGGGGAAAGGACAAGTGTGATCAGAGTATATGGTATGGAAAAATAAAAGTTTTTAAAAAATGGAAAAATGTGGGAGAGTGAAAGGCACCCTCATTCCCAGTGCTTCTCTAAGCGGCTTGAGCCCTGTGGTGGAGCAGAAGTGGGACCCCACCATTTATCCTACAGAAAAATAGGTAAATAAAGTACAAATTTACCCGAATGAGAATTAAGCGAAAGAAAAGAATCCTAGGTAAATCTCAGGTTTCCTCATGCGCAGTTTCCTGGGTGTGTCTATGAAGTTCAGCTCTGCAAATGTGGTTCAGAGTAATCAAACAGATGCCATAGGACAGCTCAGCACAGCAGGGCCTGAGATACCACCACCAGGTATCCTATCTGCTTCGACAACGCAGTGGAGAGGAAAACTATCTTCCTAGTTCAAGAACCTTTTTCTCTTTTCTTGCTACTTGGGAGGTCCAGCCAGCAAATGACCAATGCAGATGTGGAAGCTTGGACTGAGCTCAGGGTCCCAGCGAGGGGCTGGTAGAAGGACTGGAGGAGCAGAGCAGGACTGCAACTCCACAGGAAGAACAACATCACCTGGTCGGAACACCCACTTCTCCCAGGGACTAGACCCCCCAACCAAGGAATGTACAGGGAGGGATCCATGGTTCCAGATACATGTGTAGCAGAGGATGGTCTTGGCTGGCAGAAATGGGAGGGGAGGCCCTTGGTCCTGTGGAGGTTTGCTGCCCCAGGGTAGGAGGATGTTGGAACGCTGGGATGGGAGAGGATGGTTTGGTAGGGGAGCACCCTCACAGAGGCAAAGGGGAACGGGGGACGGCAGAGATGGGATGGGGGTTTGTGGAGCAGTAACCGGAAAGTTAGATATCATTGGAGATGTAAGTGAATGGTGTCATTAATAAAAATGAATAAATAAAAATATAAAAGAACTGAAAGATATTTTCCAAGTCCATCAACGTCTCTAATTAATTTGCATTTCTACCTTTGAGGCAGATCTATCAAATTTCACATATCGTACTGTAGTTAAGATTCTCATCATTTGACTGAATTATTTGAGTCTTTACTTTTTCTTTCTATCAAATGCGTATAATAATAGCACCTAGACTTTCAGCTCCTATGAAAACTGAATTTGAGAATCTGTTTCACCAAAACTGACCCATAATAGCTTCTATATAGGAATTCTACAATTGTGACAATTACTGGTTAATAACCAAAATTTTGAAAATCTTCAATATTAAAACACACACACACACACACACACACACACACACACACGCACATTTAAAAACTCAATCTCATTCAAAAGTTCCGTGTTCCTTATAGCCCAAAGTTCTAATACTAATCTTATGTTCGCCAGATCCCCAGCTGGCTTCTGCAGCTCCTTGAGATCAATTATTGAATCTCCACTCCAATGAAATTTACCATCTAATGTTTTTCTTTCGGATGAAGTTCTGCAGTTCTGCATTTTGATTCTTTTTATATGTGCTCAGGCGAATAGCAACAAATTATGCATGTCCTGTGGTGGCAAGAAGTCAGAAGTTCTCCTTTCTGTAATAAGATTCAGCCAATTAACCTGCATGGAGCATGAAACTGAAGGCCAGCCCTTCTCAGCTGGAGCCATGTCCACTATGTTTATAGTTAATAGCACATTCCTCCATTACCACTCACAGCTTTGGGATACGATTTTTGATGTAAACATATATATTCATATAAACAATCTATTCAAATATATATATATATACATACATATATGTGGACACAGAATTTAATTTTAAAATTCAAAGGCCAAGAAATCTACAATATTGTAAACTAATAATCTATCTATTTTCCAGACATTGAAGAAAGGTTGCTCTACAGAATTTAAAGTCTATGATGTGTGTCTCTAAACACAAAGAAAAAGGAGTCTGTAAGGAATAATTTTACTGCTTAATCTGAAGACACCCTGGTGAGGCAAGTCAATAGCAGAAACAACACTTTAATGGAGAAATCAGGCAGGAATTACAAAGAAAAAAGCAAGAAATAGCCAAATTTTCCATAAATGTCTATTAGTCAAAGAAATCCAAAAGCGAATGTTCTGAAAGATGGGTTATTATGATGCTGTATGTAAAATAAAGAAGAACCACTTCATAAACACTGACATTTCATCCTTCCAAAAACATCTACTCTGTCTTACATATGCTTAGACAATTTTCAATAGTACATGAAAAAAATACATAACTGATACAAAGACAATTTCATCTATTAAATTTATTATGTGTTTTATTTCATATGTCCCAATGACAATCAATTTTAGCTTCTTTATTTAAATATGGACTCACTGAAATTTTACATAGCATCTTCAAAGAATAATGCTTAGTCCTTAGATGTGTTTAAATCTCCTCTGGTTTTATCCATCTACATGTTACATACAGACTTAATTTTGAGAATTAATACCTGAAAAGAAGGTAAACTTTATGCTCTCTTTCATTGTATGTCTAATATATAACCATTTTTAATTCTTAAGTTTCTTTTGCTTTTACACTAATCCAGCTAAACTTAAGCATTGCTTATTTACCTGAGTTGAAGAGTCTTGGTTCAACAGTATCAACCACCCTGATGCCTCAGTGTTCCCAGGGACTAAACCACCAAACAAAGAGTACACATGGAGGAACCCATGGCTCCAGTTGCATATGTAACAAAGGATAGCCTTGTCTGGCATCAGTGGGGGGTACCCTTGGTCCTGTGAAGGATTGTTATTAATGTTCTTAAGGGATGGATGTGTACTGGGCTTTGTATGTTTAGGTGGGCAATTATATCTTATCAATTGGGTCAAAGGTTATTGTGTTGTGTGGTTTTTCATGTGGAGAATTGAATGCCAGGATGGTAAGGTGGGAGTGGGTTAGTGGGAGGGGGAGCATCCTCATAGACATAGGGGGAGGCGGGTTGTACAGGGAAGAATAGGAAAGGGGATAACATTTGAAATGTAAATACATAAAATATCCAATAAAAAAAAAGAAAGAAAAAAAAGGGGGTCTTGGCTCATCCATACAGGGCTTTCCTTTTTTGTAATTGGATATTTTATGTATTTGCGTTTCAAATGTTATTCCCTTTCCCATTCCTCCACAAAACCCTAACCCATCTTCCTTCCCATGCTTCTGTGAGGAGCTTCCCCAACCACCCACCCTTCTACCTCCCGCCCTGGCATTCCCTACACCAGGGCATTAGCATTCTGGGACCAAGTGCCTCTTCTCCCCTTGACGCCAGAAAATGCCATCCTTTGCTAAATATGTGTCTGGAGCCATGGGTCACTCCATGTGTACTCTTTTGTTAGTGGTTTAGTCCCTAGGAGCTCTGGGGGATCTGGTTGGTTGATGTTGTTTTTCTTGGAATGGGTTGCAAACCCCTTCAGCTCCTTCAATCCTTTTTCTAACTCCCATTCCAGTGTCTGAGTGCTATGCATAGTCCTTCAGTTCCTGCTTCCATATGTCTATCTCTGTTATTCCAGTACGTCCTGGAAAAGGTATGAATCCATGATCTTTAAGTCCTTTCATAATAAGATTAACTGAATAAGAGTCTTATTGTAATTATTGATTTTATTATGAAATAGTTTAAGTTAGTTATCTCATTTTATAGATGTTTGACCTATTTTTTTCAAATCTGAGTATTTCTTATTGATTCATGTAATTGTTAAATATAGGATTCATTATTAGATCGTTTTCTACCCTCATTTCAACCTATACACTGTTACTTCATCATTCCTGCAGTTCTGATTCTCTGCCAGTGTGGTTCTTATGCAGGTACAATTAATGGAATACGTAAGGGGCATCTTGAAAAGTCCCTTTTACATAAAATATCATAAACTTTTAAATATTTAAAACAATATTCTTCCCCAAAACTTCAGGATGCTTTTCTTAAAAATAGATTATTTTATACCTTATGTGTATGGAAGGTTTTCCTGCAAGTGTATCAGAAAAATACTGTCTGATAGTCCAGCAGTGGAGTCCCAAATGGTTTCGATCTGCCATAGGGAACTTGGAATCAAAATAGGTCTCCTGCAAGCACAACCAGTGCTCTTTACCACTGAGCCATCTCTCCAGTCTCTCTATGCAAACTTTTGTAAGCAAAGCTTGGGTATAATCTCGAAAAAATTTTTGTGAGTGACCCAGGTCCCCTGAAATAGCACCAGAGTTGAGAAAACAGAGACAAAACTTCCCCAGCTATGCACCCATTGCAGTTTTTCTGTGAGGCACAAATACCTTCCAGTGAAGCTCACTCACACATCAGTCAGAGGAACGAGAGCCTATTTGTTTTGTTGTTCTGTCTTCCTAGTATTGGTTGATATAGTTGTGAGACTTGACAGATTTTGATGAGTTTCAGGCCACCAGGATAGCCTGCACCTAGTCTATGTTGGAATTTTGTGGCAAAATGCTTTCTTTTTGAAGCCTCAGATTTTGTTTTGCTCTCAATTTCTTCAAGTGTTCAGATGAGGTTTGCAGCATTAAAGACAAAGTCCTTTTCTTAAAGCCACTGATGTTGGATTCATCGTATTCATTGCAGCTTCTGGAAATAACTGGTCTTTAGTCCAGTCGTGCTGATCTCTCCTCCTCTGAAAAATTTCACCTCCTTATTTTTTGGAAATAAATGTTCCTACAGTTATTGTAAGATTATATTAGATTGTCTTTAAATATATAAGCAAGAATCATTCAATTATTATAATTTCATCATCTCTTTGGTCTTTCAAAGAATCATTAGTAATTTTAACCATTTGTTATAAGTTGAGTTCATTCTGTTTTATGCAGATTAGTTCACAATGAGATAATAATATAATAAGTGGAAACAATAGATCACAAATTGTTAAGAATATATATATGCACAAATAAGATACACATTTAAGAAACATCATGATATTAAGGAAAAGCAGGGCATTCCACACTATATTTAGACTAAATTATCTCTCACTCTTTCTGCTTTGATTTATTACATTTTCCCTTTTCTTTTATTCTCGTTCTTTCTTTTCCTTTTGGATAGTATGTGAAAAATAACTCAGAAGTGCGCTTTCTCCTGCCTCTCCTAGAACCTTGCAGACGGTACACAATGTGCGCAGTTTAACACCCCTCCTGAGGAGCAAACTCTCAACAATCAAATATTTGTAATGAAAAAGTTCAAAGAACTGAATTCCAGCTGGATTTGGTTTTCTGAAATCAATTCAATAGAAGAAGGAAAAACTGAGGTGTATTCTATTTCCAATTATATACCAACTGTGTGAAATCCAGACATCATAAATAAGATAAAGGGCCACAGGCAGAGCATACAATGAATGAAGCTGGGTAAATAAGGGTTCTCCAGCTGTAGAACTCATAAAATTTCTCAAGAGCATCTTTTCTCATGCACAGGAGCTGAGAATTTTATTTTCACTGAAAATAGTTTAGTTTCTAGGAGGAGCAATGATTACAAAACCAAGTGATATATCTCAAGGGTAGGGTTTGGATTAAGCAGCCTGCTGATACAGTCTCTACCAAGGGAGAAATTCCTCAATGACCTCAATCAGTGATTATTCCCAGCAACAGCCAAAAATACAAGAACTAAAATATCATTCTCTGTACCCAACATGAGGGAGTGAATTGAACCTGTCTTCTAGAGAATTTTTGTTGACCTGTGGGAGAACTGAACTTTCAAAACAAGGCTAAGAAAATGAACCAGTCAGTCATTGCATAGACTCTACAAGGGTATTGCAAAATCAAAACCAGGAGAACAACACACAAACAATAAGGACAGCAAAAGGGGAAATGTGTTACTATAGAAAACACGCACAATGATTATCTGTTCTGTGCAAGAATAAGAAATAAAAGGTCAAAGAAGCTAGATTTACTTCTATAATGTGAAGATGTAGTAGTCATAAGAACAACCTTCCAAAGACAGGAGAAGATAGATATGAGAATTAAGCTTCTATAAAACCAGACAACATGTAGATGATCATCCTGACTACAGATATGGAGAAAATTCTTGCATGGGACGTTTGTTAGTTCAGATACCATGCAGAACAGAAGCTATGAAAGGATCTGATTATGCCTGCTAGTAGCCCTTGCTCTCCTTGGGTTCTTCACCTGATTGGCCATAAGTCCTATCTTTTACCATACTGCAGCTATTAAATTATCTGATACCCAATAACTCTGAAGTAACAAACATCATAAGATATCAAATATATCTGAGTTCTAGGCGTGTTTTGCTGTTCTTGGTTTCTTGATAAATGATCACAGCAAAAGCAGTGACGTCTTTCTTCATTCTATGGCACTCTGATTTTAGTAATGCAATAACATTCAATACAGTCTGTATTGACTTTCTGAATTAATTTATTTACTCTGTCATTATACTCTCATGACTAGAACTTTGAATCAATCAGATCTGAAGTGTTCATGGAATAGGATCTATTTTGGAAATGTTTTAGTACAGTACTCTTATTACTTGTTATTTGTTATCTGTCACTTGTTACTGAGCCCTTAAGCTCTGCTAACTCAGCAACGTCAATGATCCACTGTTGACACTGCATTCTTCAGAAGAGTGTTCAGCAATGGAGCTCTTTCTGAACTATGTCTCTGCCTATCATTTGATATCTCATTTAGTTGTTCTACTGAGTCAGCTGCACCTGAGTGATGTCACAAATTACAGTGAAGCCACTGATTTATCTTAGTCTGAATCAGTCTATCTGAACAATTGTGCTAAGGGGAAAGATATTTGAGAAACCCTTAGATAGGTATTATCATAAGAAGTACTGCATAGAGAGATATGGTGTACTGAGAAGATAGGTCTATATTTCTAAATCTGAGTTATTTTTTGCATATGAATACATTCTCGAGAGTGAAAGAACTGGTAGTATTACTATAGAATGCAATGTAGATTTACGAGACTCACTTACAAAAAGCTATGTTACACAACAATGGTTCTTAGCATTCTCAAGGCTGAAAGCCTGGCAGCTCTTTAGATCACCACAGTGGATGTTTTTACAGCCCAGTCTGGTATTGATTGCTTGGAGGTTTCCTGTAGACCCTGTGGTCTTGAGTCCATGATGGAAGATCAAAACTTTGAATTCCAATACCAATGAAAGATGGTAACATCAGTGGCACCAAAAGTAGCACAGAGCAAAGGAATTAGGTAAAAGCCAATATTCTCCTCTCATGGTCATTATGTTTAGACACTGATGGAAGATATTATGTATGCTAAGGCTGAATATTCCCCTCAGTTAATCATTCTAGGAAATATTCTCATGGAGTTCTTCAAAGTCATGTCTCTTAATTGGTTCCAGATATAAGTAAATTGACAACCAAGATTAGCTATCACATTGAGAAATATTAAATAATCCAAAACTGGAATTGGCCTAGTACAATTACTTGAGTTCCAGGTGCTAAGGTTCAGAGCTCAGAATCAGTGTTCTAGGCACTAAATATAGGTAACTCAGTGGCAACAATGGCTAGAGCAGTGGTTCTCAACCTTCCTAATGCTCTACTTCACTAATACAGTTCCTCTATTGTGGTAACACCAAACCATAAAATTATTTTCCTTGCTACTTTATGACTGTAATTTTCCTGTTAGGAATCATAATATAAAAATTTCTAATATACTGGCTGATACGTGACCCCTGTGAAAAGGCTGATCAACTCTCAGGGGATCATAAACTTTAGGTTGAGAACTATTGAACAAGAGTAGCCTTCAAATGAAGGAGGTTGCTTTGACTTCTCCATCTCTGTGTCTATTGCTACTTATTATTATTCTACTACATAAACATGAAGTAAGATACTATAGGGACTCCTGTCTTCTTACTAACAGTATAGTCTGAAGGAAGCTTTCATAAAATACAACTCTAACTTTATAATACAAATTTCTTAATTTAAAATTTTCCCCTTTTCAGGCTTCTCACAAGCCAGTCATGGATTAATAATACATTAAGATTTGGTATATATAATTTACTCATGTGGAGAAAAATTATAGAAATGGAAAGTTTTTTTAAATTGCAACTATTTTAACAGTTAACATGCCTCATAATGCCTCAGTTAATATGCCTCCCTTAATTGTATCTGGGTATATATTTCTATAAATGTGGTTTTCAAGAAGTCTGCCTTAACCAGAATTCAGTAAAAACATATCCTTTTTCTTGGACCACAATATTCTAGTCCTGGCTAGTTTTATGTCAACTAGGCACAAGCTAGATTTTTCTGATAGGAAATAAACTCAATAGAGAAAATTCCTCTAAAACATTATGTTGCAAAACGTTTTCTTAAATAATGGTCAATGAGGGAGGGTCCAGCCCATTGTGGATGGTCCTGTTCCATGGGCTTGTGGTCTTCTGTTCTATAAAAATGCAGACTGAGCAAATCACAATGAACAAGTATGCAAGCAACCTGCATGTGTATAAGGACCCTGTCAGTAAGCTCCATTGCCTCTGTATCAGCTTCTGCCTCCAGGTCTATGCCCTGTTTGAGTTCCTGCTCTCACATAGTTTTCAGATGAATAGTACTGCAGAATTTTAAGTCAAATAAAACCTTTTCTCCCCAAGATGCTTTTGACAATGGTGTTTGTCCCATCAATAGAAACCTCAAGACAATTCTAGTGTCAATGAGCTGATCTTTGGAAACCACCTATCAGGAATAAATTGAGAGAAAACTTGGTTGCACCCATAGTTTATGTCATTATTTCTATATGAGCTATTGGAGTGTGCTTAAGGATCTAATGTATGTACATATGCAAAGCATTCCTTTTTTTACAACCCTGACTTTGAGATTCAGTAAATCGACAGATGTATGAGTCATGGTACATAACTTTGTTTATTCTGTCTTGTTCCAGTGTCACAGTCAATATACAAACACGTTGTCATTCATAACCAAGGTAAACAATACTGAAATTCTTTGATTAGATTTTAAAATGGATTTCTATAAGATTTTTAGCTACCATAGACACATAAACTATTGTTATTTAGCAAGCTTCATGACAAAAAGGTTAACATGGCTTTCACTAAAATAGTATGCTGCAAACTTTTATTGTTTTAGGTCCTTTTAACAGTGCCATCCTCACAGATTCCCAAGACTGTGTCCAAAATTGAAAGCTTTTGGCCTGTCATAGTGGTAAGAGTTAAGGAGAAGGGGATTGCATTTTGCCTTTTGTCTTACTTAAAGACATTCAAGCCTCACTTAGACCATTTAACATCTAGAAGATTCATCAGTGTTAAAGGTACCTCTATGTTCATGAGCTTTCCTGTAATCCATCATGTATATGGCTTATATACACATTGAGTCCCAGACAGAATGGGATGATCAATGTAATCACAGCACTTAAAAACACAGATAGTTCTCACACATGGAAGAGGTTACAGTGCCATTTATAAAAAGACAATTAAAAACTAAAGTTGATAATTGAAACATTATTTTCTTGTGTCCATTGAGAAGAGAAGCAGCTTCTTTGATACATTTATTAGTGTATACATTAAAATAGAGAGGACAATTAGTTTTAAATTATTTATTAGGAGAGGAGGCACCTAATTCTGAATAGACTTGATGCCCCAGGGTGGTGGGATGGTGGGAGGAACAGGCTTTCAGAGGAGAAGGGGATTGGGGAAGAACTCTGAAAGGGAAGAGCTGGAGGGGGGCAACATTTGGGATGGAAATAAATAAAATAATTAATACAAAGATGTCTAATGAATATGCCATTTGACATTAGAAGTACTTTCCTTAAACACATTTCTTTCCATAGAATGTGTCCTACACATAAATATTTGTTTCATTTTCTTAACTTTAAATAAACTCTTGGAATCATTTGCATTGTAAATAATGAAGGGAATATAAATGTTCACACTTGCTACATATCTTTGTTCAGCCACTAGAGAACATGCTTTAAATGGTTCTGACCTCTCTGACATCTCCAAGTGCGAAGAAGTCTCAAACCTCCTTGTTTACATACACAGTGCCTGTGTACAGAGAGCAGTGCTTCACAAGAGCTTTTCCATTGATATCCACTAAATTGTACCTCATGGAATTTTCTTTCCCTGCGAAGATGAGCTAACATAAAGTGAATCTGACTTAGTACTATTTAGGACTTGTGGTTGTAGATGTTAAAGGTAAATGTGTGGAATAGTTAAAGGAAGGAAAGATGATTGGACCATAAGGGAACGGATGTCTCAGATGGTGCAGAGTTTGATACTACTGGAAGGAAATGATGAAAGAGGTTAGTCTGGTGGAAACAAACTCTGAGAAAAAGGCAATCTGAAACACATGTTGATCAACACCCTGGAGAACAGTAGGGTAAAGACTGGAAGTTTAAGGAAGAGCACTGTTGGAAAAAAAGCCAGATCTGGGGCTGGTAATAGACACATGGATGCACCTTAACAGTTGAAAAGAATTAAGAATTGAAGACTGAGTAAAGGAACTCCTTGGAACCGAAGATAATTTCAATTAATCCTTTCCATGGCTGCTTTACCTGTACGTATCAGATTTCAATCTTTCTAATCTTCTAAATTTCTATGAGGAATTCTCTCACATTGACATTTTTAAACAAAAAAAAATGGAATTGGATCTTTATCCAATTAATATTAATATAATCCAGTAAGAATGCTACATCTAGAAAGGCGGTTAAGTCACAGAGCTGCAACTAAGTAATTAGCTTTATAATTTCAATACTCTGAATCCTCTTCCTATAGAATGGTAATGGTTGATGACAATGAAATACTTAGGAATTAGACTCAGAAAAAAACTTAAATACTATGAAATGGGATGTATGTTGTCTTCGTAGAGGCTTGAAAATCAAGAACTTGATACCAGAAAGATGGCTAAGCAGGGAAAAATGCATGCTATGAAAGTCTGGCAATCAGTTCAGTTCTAAGAACCTATAAAAAAGTGATCCTGTGCATTGATACGACAACATACTTTCCTGGAGACTGTTATATAAAGACAGGAGAATCAACACTGTGTGAACCAGCTACCCTGCAGCACACAATGCAGCAAAATTTGCAAGTGATATTCTGTATCAACAAGTCAAGGTGAGGACGAACTCCTTAAAATTGTCCATTGATTTTTGTGCATACCAAGCATGCCTTTCTACTCTTTTGTACTACACAGACAAACAGAAACACACAGAAAACACACACACACACACACACACACACACACAAACACACAGGGGAAGACATAGATAGATAGATAGATAGATAGATAGATAGATAGATAGATAGATAGATAGATAGAATAAAAATGAAATTAAAATAAAAATGAGTGGTTTTTAGAAACCAATACTTTATAATATAATAAATTTGGAAGTTAATAAAGAACTGTAATAACTTAAAAAAAACAGTTTTATACTTGCCTTTCATTGTCTTATCCAACTTCATTTCTGAACATAACCTGAAATAATAAATTCCATTTCCTATTTGTTAATCACGTTGCACAAGCTGGGGGATGGCCCTGTGGTTGAATATTTGCTTAGCATTCATGCATGGGACTCCAGGCTAACTGCAGTCCTTCTAAAGCCTGTTATAGACTGGATAATATGTTCAATGTTGCATTTATTATACATTTGGTGTTCACCAGAACTTTATAACTACTGATTTTATTTCGGTGGTGATGAAACAATTCTATGAGACATCTATCTTGTGTTCAATAAATAACTAGACATCTTGAAAGTGCTGCATGTTTTTAAAGATCACTTGGACTTCTGCTTACATCCTTTTGTGTGCATCTTCAGTATTGCCATCTCTCAGTGGTGTTCTAGATTTTCAAGCAAGAAATTGCTTCACCGAAGTTGATATTTGACAACTTTCCACCCACTTTCTTGCTTGTTGTAAAAGATTTAAAGAAATTTACTCCACTGAAAATGTGCACTTGGGGAACATCACTTGTCTTCTTTAATTGCCTTCTGAAACTTCAATACCAATGCAGATATACTTAAAACTTCTTTCTGTATATAAATTTAGATTTGATATATTTCTTTATTATATATTGAATGAAGAAGCTGATAAATGTTTAGAATATTATTTTTGAGAGTTAATTATTCTTTCTAAATTACAAATGTGACCTGTTACTATGCAATAACTATCCATATGATATGGGTTCAGTGAAATTTCAAAACATGTAAAATACGGTTTTTTTTTTCACTAAAAACCGTATTTACTTTCCTTTCCAATTTCAGCTTCCCTTACTTCGACTCCTCCCATTTTCCTTCTCCCCTCTCCTCCCCACCTACTTTCCCCTTCTTTTCTCCTCAGAAAAGAGGACTCCCATGGATATCAATCTACCTTGGCATATCAAGTTGCTGTAGGACTATGTGAATCTTCATCCATTGAGGTAGACAAGGCCAGTTAGAGAAAAGGGATCCATAGGCAGGCAACAGAATCAGAGACAGCCATTTGTTGTGGTTTGCCCTGGAGTTATCTGTATTTTAATGCTAATTCCATTGCCCCAAGGCAGGCTGCCTGGCTGCCAAGTCACTACTCTACTCAGAACTCAGGTGACTTCAACAGAGCCTTCTCACCATTGAATTTGTAGAATACAGGTGAGGGCAGTACAGGATAGAAGGAGGCCTGACATTAGATGAGAAGGAAGGATGGGCGGGAGAAAAGTTTGAAGGAAAAGCAGACTGGAACGGAAGGAGGAGGGAGAGACAGGAGGGACAGAGAGAGTAGCCACGGCAGAATGAAAATGGAAGCTGATAATCAATTCCTCTCTGTGTAATTACAGGTTATTATTAATGTTCTTAAGGGATGGATGTGTACTGGGCTTTGTAAGTTTAGGTGGGCAATTATATCTTATCAATTGAGTCAAAGGTTATTGTGTTGTGTGGTTTTTCATGTGGAGAATTGGGTTTGGGAGAGTGTGTGGCAGCAAAGAGACCGCTGCAAAATTGGGATGTGTTTCTGGCATGGAAACCTGCCTTGAGAAATAGATAGGTTGGGAGAGATTGCTGCCAGGCTCAGAGAGAGGCCTTCGGCAGTGTGATATGGGAGCAAAGTGGGTGAGACACTTTGCTGACTAAGATTAAGATATCTAGCAGATATCTTGGGACATTGTGGTGCCAGACCTAGGGGGATAAAAGACAGCATTTTTATTTTTTATGTTTTTGTAACAACAGCCACTGATCCTGCTGTTAGTGGACCTACATGAAGATCAAGCTGCATAGTAGTTACATATGTTGAGGGCCTAGGATCATGCCATGCTCTGTGTTTGTTGGTTCAGTCTCAGGAAACCTTCTATGGGTCAATGATAATTGACTCTGTAGGTGTTCTTATAGTATCCTTTACCTCTCTGGGTCCTTCGATCCTTCTTCCCCATCTTCCTCAAGATTCCCCTAACTCTCCCTAATGTTTGTCTGTGGTTCTGTACACCTGTTTCCATTAGCTGCTAGGCAAAGCCTCTTTGAAAACAGCTATGCTAGGTTCCTGTATGCAACCATAACAGAATATCAATATTAGTGTCAAGGATGGGTTCATGACATGGTTTCATGCTGTGCCAGTCATTGGTTGGCCAATCTCTAAATTCTGCTCTATGTTTTACCCCTGCACATCTTGTAGGCAGGACAAATTGTGGGTCAGAGATTTTGTGGCTGGACTGGTGTCATCCCTCCACTGGAAGGCTTTCCTGGTTACAGGAGGTGACTGTTTCAGGTACCGTATGCCCTATTGCTAGAAGTCTTAGCTAGGCTTACTCTCATATATTCCTGGGAGTTTCCATTGTCCTAAGTTTCTCACTCATCGCAGAGATGGACCCCACCTATTCCAGTTTTCTCTGCCAATTCTATCTCCATCCTATCCATACTTGCGTCCCTCTGTTGCCCTCTTTACCAGAGACCAATATTAAAATATCAACTTAAATAATATTGAAATAGAAGGTTTGGAGGACACAGGAGCTGATGTAATATAATCCCACAGAATCCTAGAATCTACATTGGCCCGTTCAGGCAGTATCTACACAGTTTGAAGCGATTGAAAAATTACACCGAATAAAACAAAGCATTAAACAAATTAAATGTATGGACCCAGAAGGTCAAATAGGATGATTAAAGCCTCTTGTGTCAGACATAGCAATAAACCTCTGTTGAAGAGAATACTACTAAAATGGGAGCTCAGATTAATAATCCTTCAATCGTAGACAACAAACATCTATTTTGCCTGAAACTGCATAATAACATCTTAGATAATAAGTTTTGATTTTCTTTTCCAGTATTTAAATTAGTAAGAAGAAGGCTTGCTGGCATGGAGTCAGGCATGAAATGCAAGTACCCAAGTATCAAGTTTATGTGTGGTTTCATAAAGTTCTAATTGTACCTTGATAAATAGAAAGTGCAGATGAGATTAGTTGAAAGACACTGGATTATAGAAAAACGCTGAATTAGATCAACCTGTCTACTTTAAAGATGCTTGAACATCAGAATGGAAATCAAGGAATGTGACACATTTCAGAAGAAGTTTTATCTGTATTTCCACAGATGATGAAAGTCTATGGCTTTCATCGATTAAGAGAAGTTTCCACATAAAAGGCATGACTCAAGGAAGGAAGGGAAGCAGAAAGACAGCAATGCAGGTGACACAAAAAGCTGGTTCTCCCCACCCTGCACTGCATGGGGACACCCCAACCATATAGCTATAAAAGGACATATCAGACTCAAACTTTGGATGTGTTTATCAGCGGTATCATTTTAGAGGTCAGTAAGGGTTGCTATCATATCTGCAATACATTGACTTTTTCCTTTCCCAGTTTTAGCCCTTTGGTCTCATTTCACTCATGGTCTTATTGCTATAGCTAAAACTTCAAGTACATCATTGAATAGATTTGGAGAGTTGGAAGCTTTGGCATGTCCCTGATTTTCATGGAATTGCATTGTTTCTCTCCATTTAACTTGATGTTAGCTCTCAGCTTGCCGTATATTGCCTTTATTGTCTTTAGGTATGAGCCTTGTATTCCTGATCTCTCCCAAACTTTTATCATGAAGACTATTGGATTTGTCAAAGGCTTTTTCAGTATGCAATGAGATGATCATGTGTTTTGTTTTCCTTCAGTTTGTTTATATGGTGGATTGTGTTGATAGATTTTTGTATGTTGAAGAATCACTGCATCCTGGACTAAAGAATACTTGATCATGTGGATGATGCTTTAAATATATTCAGTTTGTGTGTGTTTTGCATCAAAATTTGATAGGAAAATAGGTCTGAAATTATCTTTTTGAGTCTTTATGTGGTTCAAGTATCACTGTCACTGTGGTTTCACAGAATGAGTTTGGCAATATTCATTGTTTATATTTTGTGAAATAGTATTTGTATTACCTGTTTTTTGAAAGTGTGGCAGAATTCTGCTGCACTAAAATCATCTGGTCTTCAGATTTTTTTGGTTGGAGACATTTAATGACTATTTCTGTTTTTGTTTTATGTTTTGTTTTGTTTTCACAGTTGGTTATTTTATTTATCTACATTTCAAATGTTTTCCCTCTTCCCAATTTTGTCTCCTAAAAGACCCATCCCTTTCCCACTGCACTACTATCAGTGTGCTCCTCCACCTATCCTCCCACTTCTGCCTCACCACAAGGATCCCTCTGTGCAGGGGCATGAAGCCTCTACAGAAACAAGGACCTCTCCTTCAGTTGATGCTAGATAAGGTCATCCTCTGCTACATATGTAGCTGGATTCATGGATCCCTCTTTGGTAGTTTAGCCCCTAGGAGCTCGGGGGGGGGGTCTAGTTGGAATTCTTTTTTCTTAAAAAACAATATTGTTTTTTTTCATTTATTTACATTTCAAATGTTATCCCATTTCCCAATTTCCCCTCCACAAACCTCCCCTCTGACATGCCCCCTCCTCCTGCTCCTATGATGGTGCTCCCCTACCTACCTACCTACTCTTACCTTATCTCCCTAGCATGCCTCTACATTGGGGCATTGAGCTTTTACAGGACAAAAGGCCTCTCCTCCCATTGATGTCAATAATGCAATCTTCTGCAACATGTACAGCTGAAGCCATGGGTCCCTTCATGTGTATTGTTTGGTTGGTTCTTTAGTCCCTGGGAGCTTTGGGATGTCTGGTTGGTTGATGTTGTTGTTCTTCCTGTGGAGTTGCCATCCCCTTCAGCTCCTTCAGTCCTTCCCTTAACTCTTCTTCTATTGGGGTCCCCATGCTCAGTCTGATGATTGGCTTCAAGGATCCTTATCTGTACTGGTAAGGCCCTGGCACAGCCTCTCAGGAGACAACTGTATCGGGCTCCTGTCAGCAAGCACTTCTTGACATCAGCAATAGTATCTGGGTTTGGTATCTGCATTTGGTTTGGATCCCCAGGTGGGGCAGTCTCTGGATGACCTTTCTTTCAGTCTCTGCTCCATTCTTTGTCCCTGTTTTTTTTTTTTTTTCAGAAACAATTGTGGGTTAATACTTTTGAGATGGGTGGGTGTCCCCATCCCTCAAACAGTGGCCATGCCTAACCTCAGGATATGGTCTCTACAGGTTCTCTCTCCCCTTTGTCAAGTATTTCAGCTAACATCATCCCTGTCAGGCTGAGAGTCACTTGCTTTCCTGGTATCTGGGAATTTCTATTTGCTACCCCATGTTCCCTATCTCTCATTGCTTCACACCTCTGTTCAATTACCTGGCCCTCTGTACATCTCCCCAGTATTCTCCTATACCTGATCCTGCCGCGCTTTTCCCTGTTTATTTTAATTTTTTATCTGACCTTTATTTAACTTGAGAAAGTGGTATCTATGCAGAAAATTACACTTTTCCTTTATAGTTTCCTATTTTGTGGAGTATGGGTTTTGTTAATAATTCTTTGGATTTCCTAGTATCTGCTAACATGTCCTCTTTACATTTCTGAACTTGTTAACATGGGTATTCTTTCACTGCCTTTTAATTCGTTTGGCTAAGTGTTTATCTATCTTGTTGGTTTTCTCAAACAGCTAACTTGGCTTTGCTGACTCTTTGTCTCGCTCTCCTTTTTTCTATTTTTTTTTTATTTCAGCCTTGATTTTGAAAGAAATTTGATTTTTCCTTACCTTCTAATTCTCTTGGTTATGCTTGCCTTTTAGTTGCTTTTGTTCTAGTACTATATATGTTATGTATATATGTAATCTAAATAATGAACCCTCATAAAATATAACACATATTTTAACTTAAATTTGTATTTAAAGATATTCTGGCTTTTTGAATGAAGTATTTCATTTTGATCTAAACCATGTGTTTTTGTTTTACTCTACTTACAGAAGATTTTGCTTCCCTCTATCCAGCTAACTGCCCAGTTTCTTCTCACTTTTCTCTCACACAATGTCTCTCTGTCATTATTCAGTAAGTACATGGTGAGAGCCATTCAGCAAAACAGGAAATCAGGCTGTGCAATATGCAGGAAAAGTTCAGTTACACTAAGGCTGGTCATTCAACCAACATCCAAGAATTTCCTATGATTTACTTTTCTAAACACAGTTTTGCAGGAAGAGACTCAATCTTTAGAGAATATAGCACGGGCAAGAGGTACTGACCTTAATGTGGATAACAGAATCCATAAAGCTTATTAAAAATCAGAGCCTACCTGCAGTGACTCACATTGCTTTAGTTACAAATACTTTCTCCACAGAAAGTAACAAATCTTCTCTTTGATAACTGACAGATGGTTTTTGTTGGCAAATTTGCTCTTAGCAAATCCATAAGGGAAAAACAATCCCTCTGATACCAAAAGGGTAACACATGGTCAAATATTAAGATTTGTAGTTATTTTGTTAGCACCTGGACTATGAATGAATATCCCTGATTTAAAACTGAATTTCAAAAATTTGTTTTGGAATAATTTGTTGTGCATACTTTAGAAAAACTCCTTTGAATTTACCTCACATGTAATGTCAAATTGCTTTCAGGTCTACCCTTCCCTGTGAATTAAATTTTAGAGTGTGTGCATGCATTTCCTGGTCTAAGCACACACTGAAAATGGCAACATAACCATAGCCTTGGGACTCTGAATGTTCCTTCTGTTTCCATGGCAGTATCATTAAGTGTAGTTTCACTGAATCACATTTTTTTTTCAAAAAGAGAAAAGGCAAGTAAACAAAGAGAACTTTCCTTTTTATAGCCAAATCAGTTGTTTTCTCCAGCATAAGACTAAATAGGCAAAAAAGATTATCTTGAAGGATTTGGTGGTAGTGTGGTCTGAAAGCCACATGATAATTACATTCCATTATATTCTGAATTTAGTACAATTGCACCACTAAAACTTATGCTAATCATACACAAATATGTGTCAAGAAAAAAATCTCTGAAAGGAGATATCTTGATGAACAATACCAGAAAACTGTCTATGCTACTTAGCATCTTTGGTCTTTCTAGTCACATACTTTAGGCCACGATGTTTATCTTCTATCACCAAAGATTTATCTATGTAGGTTCTGGAAAATGTTTCGATTATATTAAGAAAACACAGAAGCATCAGAGGACAATAGCGTGTCCATATAGTGCTTTGTGTAGCTAATCATAACTAACAGGGAGTATTACAAGATGTGTACTTTATCTTCAACACTTTGTTGATTATGGAAGACAAGAGTATTACTTTGTAAATAACTTTTAATAACTCTGTCTAATGTCCGTCATAGTTATTAACCAAAATGCCACCCTTTAAATTAGAAGGGTACATGACAGTGCAAGTAAATTGAACATTAGCATTAAATTAGACAATCTATATTAATTATAAAATAATTGCTTTTATAATTTTTGCACAGCTCTCAATATTTAATTTGGTATGGTTAAACCTTATTTTGCAGCTCTTTATGTATTATAGAACCATTAGTACATTGTTAACTCCTGTGAAATGAAAGCTATCTTTTGTTTATCTTTCTATTCTTTACAAAAAATTGCATTGTTTGGAGAGAGGGATAGAGAGAGGGAGAGAGGGAAAGTGAGAAGAAGAGTACAAGGGAAAAGAAAGATGAAGGTAGCAGTATGGACTACCGAGATGGTGCAGGATTCAGAGCTCTTGCTGCTCTTCCAGAGGAACCAAATGTGTTTTCTGGAACAAGTATGGTGCCTTACAATCTCTTTAACTTCTGTTTCAGGAGATCTGCTTCCCTTTTCTGTCCCATGTATAAAAAGGCCCCACACCTTAGTAAAAGACCAGAGCAAAATTGATCCCTTGGATATACCATTCAGTCTGAAAACTCAGGACCTAGATATCCCCACCTACTAAAACTAGCGTAAAGACCCAGTCTATTAAAGTCCATAGTTCTTCAAGTCTTTGAATGTACTAACCTTGTTCTTTGACTTTTGTATCTTCTGACTAACTGTTCTTGTTAACTGAAGTATGTCAGCCCAGGACATGGCTTTTGTGCTTAAAGACTAAACTCGAAAAAGTCTTGGGTCTGTACTGAAATCCTGAACACCCAGTATAGTCACTGGCTTGCTAATAAAGACTTCCTATTGGTTTAAACTCATGTCTGAGCAGTCTTCTTCGGCGAATACTCCATAATAAATGGTTATCAGTCGTATACCTGGTACATAGACATAAAAGCAAAAATCACTGAAAAACATTTAAGAACATTAAAGGAAGTAGATGTGTCTATAAAGAAAAAGTAACCAATGGGAAAAACAAGGATTAAAAACTGGAGCATAGGAGGTGTAAGGGGATATAACCACCTTGACATGAAAAACTGAAGTCATCATGAAATATCTAGTAATAGCTTCTTTAGGTGTTTTTAGGCAAAATTATTTTTAAAACAGTGATTAAATAAATAACAAATATAATTAATAATATAACATTATAACTTTAAAGTTATAATAATTTTAAGATATGAGTAATATTTTTTATTTATCCTAAAACTTTTGAAAAATGAGATTTTTGGAGACACTTTTGTTTATCATTTCATACCTACTAGACATTTTACTTAGCCCAGATAATAACACAGAGGCATATTCAATACTTTTCAATGCTGATTCCCTTTGATTATTCTTCAATGTTTTCCCAGTGATTATCATGAAAAACCTCTCTATAGCATATTCATATGCTTAGCATGTTCCATATTCAAGAAAACAAATGGAAGAATCTGTTCATTTAAAACTTTTGGATAATGTTGTCACCAAAGCATCAAATTTGAGGCCACTGAAAAAAATCCAAGTAAAGGAATGGTGCGATTTTGATAGTTTTAGACTCATCTATACCACTTATTTGACATAATGATTAGGACTAGGCACAGTGCTCCTCAAACTGCACCCCTTCATTTAACATCCCCAAATTAATCTCAACCTCAGAATTTAAAACAAATACCCAAACCTTCAAAACTACTGTTTTTATTTTCTCTCTCTTGTTTACTAATGCAATGGTAAGGCAGTATATAAGTAAGACCAGTAAATCCATTAAGACTTGTTTTTTTTTTTTTTTTTTTTGTCTTTAAATTTTTTTTTTATTAACTTGAGTATTTCTTATATACATTTCGAGTGTTATTCCCTTTCGCGGTTTCCGGGCAAACATCCCCTTCCCGCCTCCCCTTCCTTATCGGTGTTCCCCTCCCAACCTCCCCATTACCGCCTCCCCGACAGTCTAGTTCACTGGGGTTCAGTCTTATGGGACCCAGGCTTCCCCTTCCCACTGGTGCTCTTACTAGGATATTCATTGTTACCTATGAGGTCAGAGTCAGGTCAGTCCATGTATAGTCTTTAGGTAGTGGCTTAGTCCCTGGAAGCTCTGGTTGCTTGGCATTGTTGTACATACAGGGTCTCAAGCCCCCCCGTTGAAGGAATCAGAGAAAGAACTGGAAGACTTGTTTTTAAAGCAGCTTTTTGTTTTAGATTCCCTGTATTTTACTAACCTATGCAAAAATACTTCCATAGAAATGATTACAGCAAACCTCGCTAGAGCTCACTTCTAGACATATGTCCATCAGAGGTGTATATAGCCATATGCTTGTGTACAACAATAAAATGTGAACCTAAATCAATATTTCACTAAAGGGAAGCATTTCAAATTCATGGATGGTTAGCTATATTCTTCCTCTTTCATGGCAATTAAAAAAGTGCATGTTGAGATGAACTCAAAGCAGCTTACTGTGATGACTCAAACAGAAGACAGCTGCACTGTAGTCATCTAGATACTACATAACAGACTGTCTACATAATAGACAAACAATTAAGAAATAAATTACTTAAAAGATCTGATACAGTTTGGTTCATGATCAAATGTACTTCGAATGAACATACTTCTAGAACATACTTCCTGTCTCTGATCTATATCTCTTCCATCCATCTACCAGATCTATCAGATCATATAGTTATCGATCTATGACCTATCTATTTAAAATCTGTCTGTTGCAATCTACTGTGAATTTTTCTGTTAAATAATTCAGCTTGGAAGTAGCAGGTTTGGATAAAAATGCTAGTTGTCTCCCAACAGATGATTCTAAATGAGAGTATTTTATTGGAGTAAGGGAATATCTGAGATAGCTCAGTCACTACAGTACTTTCTGCATAAGAATAAGGTTCAAAGTTTTATTCCAAACACATGCAGAAATCCTGATATTGTGGTATGCATGTGTAATTTCCAGTGTTAGGGGAGTATAGCTGGGTAGGCCTATGGGAATCACTTTACACAGACAGCTTAACCTAAGCACAATAGGCCTTAGGTCCTAGTTGGAGACTAAATCAATTTGATTTAGGGGAGAGGGAGATGACTCAGAGGTTAAAAGCATTTTTACTCTTGTACTGGATAGTCACTTCCTAGTACCTACATTGGATAACTCAGAACTTCCTGTCACTACAGTTACTGAAGATATGATTTCCTGTTCTATCCTCTGTAGGCACTTACAGATGTGGTGCTGAGACAGACAAGTACACACATACAACAGATACACACACACACACACACACACACACACACACACACACACACACACACACACAGGTGGGGGCCAAATAAGGTGATCTTTTCTGACTCCTGAGATTGGAGCCGTCATATACACATGTATGCAGAAAAACATATGTCCTCTTACTTCATAATTGGTAAATATTGTTTTGGTTAAAGAAGACCCATTAAATATACACTACTTACTATCTGTGTTTTTCAAAATTTAGTAATAAACAGTAGAGTTTCAGTCCCTACACAACATTGTATTTAGGTATGCATTGCTCATTTTCATATGGATTTTTCAGTGAATATTATGAATGTCCTATGAGTTACTTAATTAAATATTCTATTAATTATTTGAGAATTTTAAGATATTTTAATTTGGTCATACTATCTCCTTTCTCCATCTTCCCTCAGTTTTATTGCAAGAGCAATAAGATTTATTTACCACTAAGCCATCCATCCTTTAAGTTCCCAGACATAGCCCCATTTTTTTAATTAAAAATATTTTTCTTGGATATTTTAATATTAAATATATTTAAAATGTTTTCCCCCTTTCCCCCAACCCTTCTCCTTGCTTCTATAAGGATATTCTCACTCTCACCTACCCACCCACTCCCACCTCAACGCCCTGGCATTCCCCTACATTGGGGAAATGAACGTTCACAGGACCAAGGGCTGGACAATGCTATCTTCTGCTACATATGTGGCTGGAGCCAAGGGTCCCTCCATGTGTACTCATTGGTTGGTGGTTTAGTCCCTGGGAGCTCTGGTGGGGTCCGGTTGGTTGATACTGTTGTTCTCCCTATGTGGTTGCAAACCCTTTCAGCTCCTTCATTCGGGTCCCTGTGCTCAGTCTGATGATTAGCTGCAAGCATCCTCAACTGTATCAGTAGCGTTCTGGCAGAGCCTCTCAGGAGACATCCATTTCTGGCTCCTGTCAGCAAGCACTTCTTGGCATCAGCAATATTGACTGGGTTTGGTAGCTGCATATGGAATGAATGCCCGGGTGGGGCAGTCTCTGTATGACCCTTTCTTCAGTCCCTGATCCACTCTTTGTCCCATGAGTATTTAGTTCTCCCTTCTAAGAAGGACTGAAGCATCCACATTTTGGTTTTCCTTCTTCTTGAGCTGACATAGGCATTCTTAATTCATAGGTTGATGACAATAGAATGAATGAATCAAGGTAGTCTCTTTTTTTTTGGTAGCTTTATATTTGTGAGATAAAATGTAATATCTTTACTAACAAGACTAATTATATCTTTTAAAGATCTAGAGTATCATTTTTCTCTCCATTAGATTTTGTTGGAAACTTTATTCCTGACAGGAAAATATCCACACAATCTTATAATTGTAATGAGCATCTCATATAAAATGTTCTGAGTTTTTCAATTCTGTTGTAATTTTTCAGATTAGAGCCCTGTAGGTATAAAGTAACTAGATTAAAAACAAGATTGTTTTGTTCCTTAGATGTATATAAATTGCTAGAGCATAAAGTACTGGAAAGAGGCAAGCTTTTGTAATAAGCCACATCAGGATTCCAAACTGGCTCTGACATTGTAATTGTGTTGTGTCCATAGGCAAGTTTCTTCTTTGACTCAATAAAAAATGATTGATTGTGTGCTCCAATTCATCATGTGCTACAATATAACCCAGGGTTATGAAGATGTACTCTTTGACTTCACAACGTTTAAACTAGAATAGCAGAAACAAGATTATAAGACATACGATGGCTTAACTTTACAGAGTTTGCACTGCACTATTGCAATGTAGTTTGATGAAAGATAATAAAACATCAGAAATGAACACAACCCAACATTAGGAAGACCCTGTTAATTTAATATATAGATATATTCAAAACATAGTCAAATCTAATATGTTTCATAACCTTTTTCTCTAACACTCTGACACTGAATAATTATCATTATTCTTGATGAATTCTCTTTGAAAAAATATAAAAAAATCATATGGTTTTCATTTATTGAGCTATACTATCACAATGATTGGCATACTAATTTTAAAATATACAAATCACATAATTTTCCTCTTATATATTTTCCAATAAGATTGTGCCACAGCCATAATGGCTTACATGCTTTTGTCAGGGAATACCTAGTTGCTCCTTAAATCTACTTCTTCTCTTGGGTATACAGCTATATTTCATGGCCAAGAATTCCTTTGCAGTGACTTCTAGAGTTATAACTATGTTTAGTGTGAAGAACCTGGGCATTTTGTACTAAGTTATTTCCTGTGATACTGCGAAGATGTGGAAGTGAGTACCCTCCTCATCCCATTGGTAGAGAAGAAAATACGTGGTGTTAGATAAGATTTTATCATGTTGTGTCTACCTCAGTTTTCCCTATGTATTGTGACATAATTGTAAACTGTCTCTGAAAGTCACTTAGTCCCTAGATGGCATTACTATTTTGAAACATGATAGAACCTTTAGGAAGGGTAGCTTTGTTGGAAGGAGAGAGCTACTAAGGGAGAGCCCAAAGGTATTGAAGCTGTCTGTCTACTCTCTGACCCTGACTGCCAGCACAAGGGAATCAGTCATTCCTGCCTCCTTGCCTTCCTCCCAATATGTAGGGCATCCCTTCTTAAACTGTCACTCAACAAAGCCCTTCCTCCCCTAAGATGCTTTTTCACATTTTCACACTCACGTGAAACATAACAAATACAACCTAAACCTTAATTACCCTTAGCAGAGGCCTCTGTGTATCTTGAGTCTCATCTCTGTCTCACTTCCTACATTGATATTATCAGTTCATTCAATTGCATTCATATTGCTCATGTTCTGTACCCTGTGTCCTAAACCTGTTCTGGAATCAGACATTAGTTCTCTCTTTTTTTCTTCTTGAAAGGCTTTTTGTCAGAATGTGTGAGTGACATATTACTAATTTTTTTTCTAATCTAAAACACTTGTTACATAAAGGTTCCCTGATTTCCCAATTTACAATCACTCTTATCACTACCATATTGTCTTCTTATTCTGCTATGCTTTAACAGTACTACTATACATGATCTTTCCCCATTTCATGCATACATTTCTTCATAGTATATTTCTAGTTAAGAAAAGTGTACTATGCATTTATTTCTATTTTATTTGCTTTACCTACCAAAATACTGCTACATGAAGGGAGATATGAGAAACAAATCAAAAATATGAGATGCTTTTTCTATATTGACTAGGAATATCGATTAGGAAGGAATGTTTTATATTATGTGTGGCTTCCATTTTGTGTAATTTTATGAACCTGAGGGAAGATAAAACTCTGTCAGTAGGTAAAGAGTTTGGAATTTATGCATCTCTAAGGAGAAAAGCTATCAGCTCACCAATTGTAGGTCTGGATTCTTTCCAAACAGACTGCCTGCTGCCTAGGTCTGGCTTTCTATCCACAAGAGAGTTTATAATGAGAGCATTCCTTACATAGTACCTCCATGTCTCTCTAAGGAAGTCTTGTCATGAATATTTATTTAATATTTAATGTTTTACACATTATAACCTAAGATGTCAACCTTACCTTAAGGTGAAAATGTGTGTTTGGGACAT
The DNA here is from genome assembly GCF_011064425.1 of Rattus rattus. Taxonomy (NCBI): domain Eukaryota; kingdom Metazoa; phylum Chordata; class Mammalia; order Rodentia; family Muridae; genus Rattus; species Rattus rattus. Next base: position 27,027,627 of record NC_046164.1, read on the forward strand.
TGACTCTGGGCAGTACAGAAACCTGCTATTTAGAGAATCAGAAAATTCAAAATAGAAAATATGAGAAGAGAGCATGACTGAGGATTTATATTTTCTGAATTACATGTGTCTACAATGTGTCACAATTTCCTACCTTGTCGCTTTTGCTCATCACATGTAGAATTCAGTGCGAATCAATAATTATAGGATGTCTGATGTTTCAGAGACTGGGCTATCATATAAATAGTCTTTAAGCATACATTCTAAATGAAGTATACTAAAGTGAACAGAAAATTATAAAATTATTAGCTGAAATGAATTGTATTTGAGTATGTTGTTAATATTACTCAAAACCTCTCAACTCATAAGTTATTTGCTGTTTCGTCCATTTTTTCTTTCCTTTTTTCCTTCTTCCTTTCTTTCTTCCTTTCTTTCACTTTTTTACCACTTGGCATATTTAATTAAAATTAAAAACAAGCAAAATGAAACCTCTCCTCTGTCCTTAGACTACTAGTCCGTTCCTCATGAATAATTCATGTACATGGTTGTATGAAATTCAGTTTTTGAGAGTAATTCTGGCTGCCATTTTCTTTGCTAAATTAAGCAGAAAGCTTTCCTGCTGTGCATATCCGAGTTGCAGGTGCAGACATTCAGCGCATAAGTAAATATAAGGGAATTGGTGATGCCCGTGGGTTATTTGATGTGCATGCATTTTCTTATATCAGGTTTGAAAAATGATGTAATAACACTCAATGAAGAAAGTAGATTTATGAAAAGACAGGCTCAAAAAAGAATCCCTGTAACTCTTTCAAGGCAAAATCAATTTACAAGAGTCCAATTCCACAAAGGATAAGCATTAATTTTCAGCTGTCCTTCGAGATTGCCTTCTGTGATGAGTATTATCTCTGGAATTTTAGACATCAATCACATTCTTTACTTATACCTCTCATTACTTAATGCATTTAAGAGAACACTGGGATTTCTTTGCTTTGAGGAGGGTATGGCAGAAAAGATGATCTCAAAATAGGACAGAAGTAGCAATGAAGCTGTAACACCTTGACTAGGACTCCTTAGTGTGCAAATCCTGCCCTCCTAAAATCTCAATTCAAGACCCAGACATTGGCCTGGGTGTGTTGTTGAATCTCCTTGTCCCCTTTTCCAATGTGACCACAATGAATAAACCTCCTTTTTTCTGTTTCCTACTTAAAACACACATACCCAAAAGAAGCAAACTTATCAATGATATTAGTGTGTATAATGGTGATGGCAATGACTGTGCTAATCATAAGCAGAGGTCCCTTTCCATGTAGTTTATAGTAGTTTCTTATCTTCTGGGGATACATTCTAAGTCCATAACATATGTCGGAAACTTCAAGTAGTATATAGGCTTCTGTCTGTTTTCCTATGCAAATAAAGTTACTTTTAAAATTAAATGCAATAAGAGGTCAATCCCAAAGAAATTATTGAGATTATTATAAAAATGCACTATAACAAAATTTAAGAGTCTGTCTTTCTCCTCTCTCTCTCTCTCTGTCTCTCTCTCTCTCTTCCCTTCTCCCTCTCTCTTTCTCTCCTTTCTGTTAGACTAACATATTTGGCTCTACTCACCTCCTTCTACAGAATAGTGACCAAATGTAGCTGAAGCAACAGTTAACACTTTATGTTGATAGTCATATTAACATGGTGTACATTAAGATATTTATAATTATAATATATCATTAAAGTTACAGTTCTGGAAAAAATTCAAAAGGATATTACAACATTGCTACAGATTTAAGTAAGAATACACATTGAAAATGACTCACTACTATTATAAACAGAAAGATTATTAGTGACAGTTACGACAGAAGGGAAAGAGAGATACTGAATGCTCTCTTCAGAGGTTTTATTAGAGCTTACTGTAGGACCTTGTCCCACAGTTTCTGTAAATTATCAGCTGTTGCTGGCAACAAGTCTTGAATCTGTCTATACGTGGGCTTAATCACACTAATAATTGCCACAGTAACTTTTTATCTTGGATTTAATAACGTAAATCAACTTGCAGATTCTGCCACTCTTTATTGGAATGCAGACATGGCACCTCACCTCTCAAATCCATGATAAAAACCTCCTCGTTTATGTACTCTGTGAGACCTTCTGCAGTGTGTGACTAATTACTGCTTCATACTTCCATGCATGGGAAATTGCCAGAGGGGCTCTTTTCTTACGTTTTAGCACTAACAGACATCTTTTGAGTTTACATAAGAAAATTAAGAAGCTCCAAAAGCTTAGACATCTCAACTTACACTTATGACTTGCTCCCTGTGACACTTTTCATGGTGGTAAGAACATTGACTAGCTAATGCTGTCAGCAACATGGCGGAGATAAGCAATTAGAAGAATAGGAATCAATTAGAAAGGTCTCTTTGCAACAGAGTAAGACCTGAATTGGATACTAATGTTTTTGACACATTAATTAAAGCTTTGATTTCATTTTAATGCAAGAATTTCTAAGACATAGATTATGCTTAAAAAAAAGTCTTAGCATTTAGCTTTTCTCTTCTGTGATACATATAAAATAAGCATTTTAATTGGGTGCTTTTGTGCTCCTTATGTTCCTTTATTTTGAAATGCCGATTCCATAAACATTATATAGAGGAGAACATCTATACAATGGAAAAAATTTGAGAGATTAACTGTGATAATATTTGTGTTTTGCCAATATAACTGAGGTGTGACTGCTGCCTTCAACAACATAGAAAATACCAAACACAGAATTTACTGTTTTCCTGTGATTTATCTTGAAATAAAAAATGAGCCGCAGCGCTAGAAATGTTCTCTCAGCCTTTCATGGGATTTCATGAGGTTGCCGTTGGCCATTTAAACACTGTGCCTTGGGTGATGGCAGTTGCAAATCAGAAGTTTTAAACACAATTTTTGAAACACATTATTTTGGACTTTGAGTTTTTGAAGCCTTCGCCTAGACACATTTTGATAATAGCCTGTAAGTGCCTCGTACAGAAATGTCAAAGTTAATAACCTAGAAGTCTTTGGAAGCCGTCACCACAAATCGAATTGCTCTGAAAGGCATCGCGATTTCTGTAGTTTTCTTCTGTGAATTGATTTAACTTAGTTTAAATAAGATAAGAAAACCAAATGACAACCCTGTGTTTTATACTTTCAAGTTAATCATTGAGGGTTTGTTCTGTTTGTTGTGCATCTTTTACTGCTAAGATTCATCTTTACTTTTTCAGGCTTCTTAACAGGTAACTATAAACACATATTGCATGCCTAAACACATGGCTGCTGTCAGTCACTGGTGTTTAACTACATTGTGGAACTTAAGATGGTGAAGTTGTCCGTAGCCTTCTATTGGCTACTTTTTCCCTGAAGAACTTACTGTTGGTGATTGTTATTTATATACACTAAGTTTCCCATATAGCAGCAACTAACACTTTTTATTTATATTCTTCCACTTGAATTTTTTGGAAAAAAGTATGTTCACCATTAGCTGAAGTATTCCTCTCCTTATTTGGTGAAAATTAGGAAATGAAAATTCCAAACATCCTTAAATAATATTTCTCATTTCTTATATTACTTTCTCAGATAAATTTTTCCAACCTACTCATATGTAAGAATCACATGCATATATATATATATATATATATATATATATATATATATATGCATTTGTTTGTACATATACACAAACAAATAAACAATTTGCTTCCAGATTCCGTCTCTCTCAAATGGCAAAGATAAATTATAGACTATTGAGCTAAGCGGGGTGCCTCATATTTGAAATACTAGTTTTAATAAGCTAAGACAGGAGGATTATCATGAATTCATGTACAGTCTGGATTATAAAACTAATTTGGAGCACCCTGGATGATGTAGTAATACTCTGTATCAACTAAAGTAAAATAAGCCTGGGACTGGAAAGATAGATGCCTTTACTTGTCAGAGCCTCCTAGGTTTGACCCCTGCTGAGCCCAGCTGATGCATGTGGAAAGACACACCTGGGCCACACTGGGCGGTGGTCAATTCGCTCCTGCCTTTTGCTTTCTCAGCCTTTGTCCTTGAGATTTAGGCTGGTCTTCTCGGATTTCTCCCTAAGTAATTCAGGTCAAGGAGTTGGTCTTTTGTTACAGAAGTCACTAGTCAGGAAGTCAGGAGCCAGAGTTTCCCACTGTGCTTCCCAGATATTTTCTACCTGGGGAACTTGGGTATATAAGTGGTGAATAAAGCTACAGGTCTCTCTTCCTCTTCTGGCTTGACACGAATAACCTCTGTGTGTGTGTGTGTGTGTGTGTGTGTGTGTGTGTGTGTGTGTGTGTGTGTGTGTGTTTCTTTAATCCCGGAGGCTTTTGCCCAATTCTCGGTACCTTGTCGGGGGCACCGACACCTTTACTCAAAGAATTTTCTCCCAAACCAGATGACCTGGATACAATCCCTGAAATCCAATTGGTTTATAAAGAGAAACTAATCTGTTTAGTTGTCCTCTTACATTCATGCCTCCATAAGTACACACATACACACACAATAAATAAATCTAATTATCAAAACCTATTTAAAATGAATTAATATTCTATTATTACACTGCAGTATGGACTTTGAAGAATCCAACTTTAACATAAAATAATAGTTATAATAATTATTGTTTATATTAGTGCTTGGGAAAAAATGACATAATTTTTTAAGTAAAGATTTAGGTATTTTACATTAATATTTAATTTTATAAAGCTATATTTACCTAGAAAAAATTAGTAAAAACAATTAAATATTTATGTAGTTGAAGTATCTAATTCTATATCACCATTAACTTTATACGTAGTTTTGCTTGTTTGATCTTGTATATTTTGTAGAACATATAACTATCCATGAATATTGAGAAGTAGTGTACAATTTTCTAAGAGGGGGAGTAGATTCTTAATACTTTCTCCACTAAAGTAGTGTCATTGTATAAAATAGTGTTCCCTTAAAACAATTTTAATAGTTATTTTGACACAAGGATAAGTTGATGCCTATTTTAATGATTTCTACTTCCAAAATACAAATAAAAATATGATTTTAATTTTAGTGATGTTTGGAGGCAAGAGGTTCCATACTAAATGATAATGCATAAAAGGTGTGGACCATTCAATTAAAAATAGTATCTTAATCATTCATGATGTGTATCAACTTGGAAATTATAATAATGTTTACTATAAGATAAAGGTCAGTACATTTATTGACAATCTGAAAAATTCAATTGTAAATAACAAAGGTTAGATAAGCGGTAGGACACCAGCATGCACAGACTACTGCGTTTGGTTCCTGGCACCACAGAAAAACATTTCCAAAAAGCTAGAGAGTCAAATAATTTTATTTCAAAAAATGTTCAAGTACATAGTTTCTTTTTTTTTTATCAAAATCTTCCCAGTTTACTCCCCCCCCCCATCTTTATTAACTTGAGTATTTCTTATTTACATTTCAATGGTTATTCCCCTTCCCGGTTTCAAGGCCAACATCCCCCTAGCCCCTCCCCCTCCCCTTTTATATGGGTGTTCCCCTCCCCATCCTCCCCCATTACCGCCCTCCCCCCAACAATCACGTTCACTGGGTGTTCAGTCTTGGCAGGACTAAGGGCTTCCCCTTCCACTGGTGCTCTTACTAGGCTATTCATTGCTACCTATGAGGTTGGAGCCCAGGGTCAGTCCATGTATAGTCTTTAGGTAGTGGCTTAGTCCCTGGAAGCTCTGGTTGGTTGGCATTGTTGTTCATATGGGGTCTCGAGCCCCTTCAAGCTCTTCCAGTCCTTTCTCTGATTCCTTCAACAGGGATCCCGTTCTCAGTTCAGTGGTTTGCTGCTGGCATTCACCTATGTATTTGCTGTATTCTGACTGTGTCTCTCAGGAGAGAAGTACATAGTTTCTTATACCTAGGTGCTTACATATGGTGAGATGACATAGTCTGACACGTAGTCAAAATCTAAGATACATAATGAAGAATTGGTAGGATTCCATGCAGTAGAGTCAAACATGCCTAATTTTTTTAAACACAAGCAAGTTCTAAAGTTCTAGGTGAATAAACTGAGGACGGTTTATTTCTCAAAGAGCCACTTTGCTGTACCTCAGGTACAGTGCTTCAAATATTTTCATGATTTTCTGTATGACTTCTGTATGCAGAGTTTCTGTATAACCCAGGTGGGGTTACTAGCTCTGTTTCTTGTGTTAGACAAGACCATAATTGCTCTGAAATTTATTTCCTTAAGTGTCTCAATGGGAGCCACCTTCTACTGTTCTACATAGAAGGCATATAACAATTAAAATACAGAAGCCTGATTGAAAATGGATAAAGTTTTAGATACCAGAATAAGTGACAGATACCCTAATGTTCTTTTCTTATACTAATGATGCTATAAAAACATTTTAATAATCCTAAATGTGGCTCTATATTTCAATTTAAGTCTCCCTTTACATTTACATGTGCAAAATGCCACAGCCCTCACAATAAGATCCACTTTATACACACTCCTATTGCAAGGATGGATAGAGATTAATGATAGTAGTTTATAATGTGTTATACGTTCTGTCACATCAAGACAATGCATGTTATTACATAGAAATATAACAAATGTGTTCATTTAGAAATAAAATATTCTTTAAAGTTTATAATGAAATTTGACACCGTATTCTGACAGAGTTATAAGGAATATAATAGGTGAAGATTTGGCTCAGATTCTGTAAAGTTTAACAAAGTGTTCAGACTAGCATTAGTAAAGAGAGTTACAGCTGTAACTCAGTGCTGCTGCTCCGTCTAATAGCATCCAGGTAAGCATAGACCTCAAGAAGCAGAGAGGAGCTAGGTCAACACATTGCTCATTATCCGTGTGTGGCAGGTCTGCGGAGCCCAGAGAATGATACAAAAGATGAAATGCTTTATTCTCTGTGTCATATATTTTCTGCTGTCAGTATTTCTGAAACAAGATCATTATTATCCCAGGTATTGGATTTCAGGGTTTTTATCCTATTTTGAGCCAGCCTATTCCCTTTTTCTCCATGTGAATGAAGCTCTGAATCTTGGTGATTCCATTAAAAAAATTCTTAAATCTATCTTTGTAATATTACATTATTAAATATGTTCTATAATATATATATACATATATAATGTAAATTACATATATATACATAATACTATGTGAATAGTCACTTCTCATGTAAGGATATGTGATTATAAACATAATCTCACACTTGTAAATTTACTCACAGACCTTACTACAGCTTCTTCTTTAATGGGTTGCAGTTCTCCTCCCGTCTCCTAGTATTTCCTCATGTCACTAAAGAAAAGGAATTCAGTCTCTTTTCCTTCAGTTTTATGTTTATGCCAAATACTCACAGACTTCTTTCATCACATTTTTAAAGATTCATTCATTTTTATTTATTTATGCGTATGTACATATGCCTCCATGATTTGGCCTATGATGTTTGCAAGCTTGATGCCCTTGAAAACCCAGTTCTGTTGGATCCCCTGGAACTGGAGTTCCAGGCATTTGTGAGTCACTTGATGTTCATGCTACAAATAAAACCCAACCTCCGGAAGACCAGTAAGGACTCTTAACCAAGAAGCCACCACCCCGTCCCAGTACATTTTGCTATAGTTTTAAACCCTTATAAAAAAGCAGAGTAAAGATGCATGGTTCACATACCAATTAATTTATTGGAAGTTAATTGCCTTTGACTTGTTTCTTACAACAATGAGTGTTTTTTTTTTTTTACGTATCTCCATATGCTTCTCTGCATGCATTATCACATTTTTCTAAAGTAGGAGTAGATAGCTAGTATTGCTTGAAACACAGATAAGCATTGTTAAACTTCTTTCCAAGTAACTGTCTAATTTGAAAACTCAGCACCACTTAATAATGTCAAGCCTTTATTCCACAAACACTGAACATAAATATTAGTCTAAATAGAAATGAATAAGATCATATTTATGCTAATTAGCATTTTGTAGAGGAAGAGGAAATCCTATGAACTCCATCATGATAGACACAAACAAGGGTTGTTATAACTAGCTACGTATTCCAGTAAGTTGAACTAAAATTCTAAACCCTGACTTCTATCATTTATTCTAATGAAGAGCAATTAATTGTGTTTAAGTCTTGTATACAGACTACATAGTTTCTCTTTGTTTCACTCAGCCGAGGATGGCCTTAACCTTTCTGTGTAGCCACAGATTATCCATTTTCCTTGGCATCATGGTATCTTCCACCGTGTCCAGCACAAATATTTAACTTTATTATCTGAAGTTAACACCTTTTACTATAAAGCCCTCATCCAATCTTAACTGCTGAGCTCAGAGGTTCTCAGGTTCTCTTGGTTTGAATGAATTGTATTTTGTCACCTTTTCTCTGCCAGCTATTCTATCTACTTATTCAACTTTTGGACTGCATGATGGTACATCCTAATCTCATTTTTTTGTTTTTTAGTGACTATTTTTATTGTATATTTTATTTATTTACATTTCAAATGCTATCCTCTTTCCCAGTTTCCTCTTCCCAAAACCCCTATCCCATCCTCCTTTCCCTTGCTTCTATGAGGGTGCTCCCCTACCCACTCACCCACTCCTGGCTCTCTGCCCTGGTATTCCCTTATACTGGGGTATTGAGCCTTCTCAGGATCAGGGCCTCTCCTCCCATTTATGCCTGACAAGGCCATCCTCTGCTACATATGTGGCTGGAGCCATGGGTCACTCCATATGTACTCTTTGGTTGGTGGTTTAGTCCCTGCGAGCTCTGGGGGAGCTGGTTGGTTGATATTGTCGTTCTTCCTATGGGGTTGTGAATCCCTTCAACTTCTTCGGTCCTTTCTCTATTTCCTCCGTTTGGAACCTTGTCTTTAGTCCAATGGTTGGCTGTGAGCATCTGCTTCTGTATTTGTCAGGCTCTAGCAGAGCCTCTCAGGAGACAGCTATACCAGGGTCCTGTCAGCAAGTTCTTCTGCATCTGCAATAGTGTCTGGGTTTGGTGTCTGTATATGGGTAATCTCAGTTCTTTTAACTTTTGCATAAATTGTATTAAACTTCTAGTTCTCCTCTTGTGTTCTTTTTATGGTATTCTTCCATTATTATACTATATTCTAATATAGTTTTTATGTATAGTAATTGGCAATTCTAATTAAGGTCTAGACATGAAATCTCCTCAATCTGAATATGAAACAACTGAGTTAAAGACTCTGCCACTTCCAGTCTCTCTCTGTACAGCAGGGCTGGATAGGCAGGCCATAAAGCTCTGCTGTTTCCACCATCTCACCACATTTTCCTTGTTTCTTTGCCTCTAATGTAAAGTGCACACACTAAAATAGTTTCATTGAATAGTTACAGTAATGATTAAGGTGGAAATTTTAAATCTCCAACATAGTGTCTGGGAGGATTCAGTTAAAAGATTTTGGTCGATTCTAGAATATACCAGAGGCCTAGGAAGTGAGAGACTCTCAGGATTCGATGGGGGCAGGGGAGGGGGGATGAAATGCCTTACAGTGGGGAGAGGGGACTGATTGAACCCATTTCCAGCAGAAAAACAGGGCATCAAGTGAGGGATGGGGTTGCTATCCCACAGTCAAAACTCTGACCCGTAATTCTTCCTGTCTGAAAGAAATGCAAGGATGGAAATGGAGAAAAGCCTGAGGAAAAGAAGGTCCAGCGACAGGCCCAAAGTGGGATCCAGCACAAGGGGAGGCTCCAAGACCTGACACCATTGCTAAAGCTGTGTGGCATTCATACAAAGGGAGCTACCATGACTGCCCTCCAAAAGACAAGCAGCTGAAAGAGTCAGATGCAGATATGTGCACCCAACCAATTAACAGAAGCTGTGACCCCTGTAGTTGAATTAAGAAAAGTTGGAGGAAGCTGAGGAGAAGGGCAACCCTGTAGGAGGACCAGCAGTCTCAATTAACCTGGATCCCCGAGATCTCTCAGACACTGGATCACCAACCAGGCAGCGTACAACAGCTGAGATGAGGCCCCCAACACATATACAGCAGAGGATTCACAGCCTGGGTTCAGTCAGAGAAGGTGCACCTAACCCTCAGGAGACTGAAGGCCCCAGGAAGTTTAGAGGTCTGCGCAGGGTGGGGACATCGATGTGGAGACACAGGGGTTGGTGTGGAGGAAGTATGGGATGTGGAACTGGCGGGGAATAAAATCTTGAATGCAAAAATAATAAAAAAAATATTTTTGGTCCCATGATGGAAATGTTTTTTTCTGGTCAATCAAGCAACAAACAGATGAAATATTTTTCTTCCAAAAACACATACAGTTTAGGTTTATTTAAACTAGTCATTGAAGCTGTTTGTAATTTAATGAAGCATGTGTGGTATTTAATTGAAATTCTTCATGTACAGTTTTCAAGCTAATGCCAGTAGGCATGATTTCCTCCAAAAAACCTGAATGTTGTAAAATCACAGATTTTTTTTTTTTTTTATTAACTTGAGTATTTCTTATATACATTTCGAGTGTTATTCCCTTTCCCGGTTTCCGGGCAAACATCCCCTCCCCTCCCCCTTCCTTATGGGTGTTCCCCTCCCAACCCTCCCCCATTGCTGCCCTCTCCCCAACAGTCTAGTTCACTAGGGGTTCAGTCTTAGCAGGACCCAGGGCTTCCCCTTCCACTGGTGCTCTTACTAGGATATTCATTGCAACCCTACGAGGTCAGAGTCCAGGGTCAGTCCATGTATAGTCTTTGGGTAGTGGCTTAGTCCCTGGAAGCTCTGGTTGGTTGGCATTGCTGTACATATGGGGTCTTGAGCTCCTTCAAGCTCTTCCAGTTCTTTCTCTGATTCCTTCAACAGGGGTCCTGTTCTCAGTTCAGTGGTTTCCTGCTGGCATACGCCTCTATATTTGCTGTATTCTGGCTGTGTCTCTCAGGAGCGATCTGCATTCACATTTTGATCATCCGTCTTGAGTTTCATTTGTTCTAGGCATCTAGGGTAATTCAAGCATTTGGGCTAATAGCCACTTATCAATGAGTGCATACCATGTATGTCTTTCTGTGATTGGGTTAGCTCACTCAGGATGATAGTTTCCAGTTCCAACCATTTGCCTACCAATTTCACAAAGTCATTGTTTTGATGGCTGAGTAATATTCCATTGTGTAGATGTACCACATTTTCTGTATCCATTCCTCTGTCGAAGGGCATCTGGGTTCTTTCCAGCTTCTGGCTATTATGAATAAGGCTGCGATGAACATAGTGGAGCACGTGTCTTTTTTATATGTTGGGGCATCTTTTGGGTATATGCCCAAGAGAGGTATAGCTGGATCCTCAGGCAGTTCAATGTCCAATTTTCTGAGGAACCTCCAGACTGATTTCCAGAATGGTTGTAGCAGTCTGCAACCCCACCAACAATGGAGGAGTGTTCCCCTTTCTCCACATCCTCGCCAGCATTTGCTGTCACCTGAGTTTTTGATCTTAGCCATTCTCACTGGTGTGAGGTGAAATCTCAGGGTTGTTTTGATTTGCATTTCCCTTTATGACTAACGATGTTGAACATTTCTTTAGGTGTTTCTCAGCCATTTGGCATTCCTCAGCTGTGAATTCTTTGTTTAGCTCTGAACCCCATTTTTAATAGGGTTATTTGTCTCCCTGCGGTCTAACTTCTTGAGTTCTTTGTATATTTTGGATATAAGGCCTCTATCTGTTGTAGGATTGGTAAAGATCTTTTCCCAATCTGTTGGTTGCCGTTTTGTCCTAACCACAGTGTCCTTTGCCTTACAGAAGCTTTGCAGTTTTATGAGATCCCATTTGTCGATTCTTGATCTTAGAGCATAAGCCATGGGTGTTTTGTTCAGGAAATTTTTTCCAGTGCCCATGTGTTCCAGATGCTTCCCTAGTTTTTCTTCTATTAGTTTGAGTGTATCTGGTTTGATGTGGAGGTCCTTGATCCACTTGGACTTAGGCTTTGTACAGGGTGATAAGCATGGATCGATCTGCATTCTTCTACATGTTGACCTCCAGTTGAACCAGCACCATTTGCTGAAAATGCTATCTTTTTTCCATTGGATGGTTTTGGCTCCTTTGTCAAAAATCAAGTGCCCATAGGTGTGTGGGTTCATTTCTGGGTCTTCAATTCGGTTCCATTGGTCTATCTGTCTGTCTCTGTACCAATACCATGCAGTTTTTATCACTATTGCTCTGTAATACTGCTTGAGATCTGGGATAGTGATTCCCCTGAAGTCCTTTTATTGTTGAGGATAGTTTTAGCTATCCTGGGTTTTTTGTTATTCAGATGAATTTGCAGATTGTTCTGTCTAACTCTTTGAAGAATTGGATTGGTATTTTGATGGGGATTGCATTGAATCTGTAGATCGCTTTTGGTAGAATGGCCATTTTTACTATATTAATCCTGCCAATCCATGAGCATGGGAGATCTTTCCATCTTCTGAGATCTTCTTCAATTTCTTTCTTCAGAGTCTTGAAGTTCCTATTGTACAGATCTTTCCCTTGCTTGGTTAAAGTCACACCGAGGTACTTTAAATTATTTGGATCTATTATGAAGTGTGTCATTTCCCTAATTTCTTTCTCGGCCTGTTTCTCTTTTGTGTAGAGGAAGGCTACTGATTTATTTGAGTTAATTTTATACCCAGCTACTTTGCTGAAGTTGTCTATCAGCTTTAGTAGTCCTCTGGTGGAACTTTTGGGATCACTTAAATATACTATCATATCATCTGCAAATAGTGATATTTTGACTTCTTCTTTTCCGATCTGTATCCCCTTGACCTCCTTTTGTTGTCTGATTGCTCTGGCTAGAACTTCAAGAACTATATTGAATAAGTAGGGAGAGAGTGGGCAGCCTTGTCTAGTCCCTGATTTTAGTGGGATTGCTTCAAGTTTCTCTCCATTTAGTTTAATGTTAGCAACTGGTTTGCTGTATATGGATTTTACTATGTTTAGGTATGGGCCTTGAATTTCTATTCTTTCCAGGACTTTTATCATGAAGGGGTGTTGAATTTTGTCAAATGCTTTCTCAGCATCTAATGAAATGATCATGTGGTTTTGTTCTTTCAGTTTGTTTATATAATGGATCACGTTGATGGTTTTCCGTATATTAAACCATCCCTGCATGCCTGGGATGAAGCCTACTTGATCATGGTGAATGATTGTTTTGATGTGCTCCTGGATTCGGTTTGCAAGAATTTTATTGAGTATTTTTGCGTCGATATTCATAAGGGAAATTGGTCTGAAGTTCTCTTTCTTTGTTGGGTCTTTGTGTGGTTTAGGTATAAGAGTAATTGTGGCTTCATAGAAGGAATTAGGTAGTGCTCCATCTGTTTCAATTTTGTGGAATAGTTTGGATAGTATTGGTATGAGGTCTTCTATGAAGGTCTGATAGAATTCTGCACTGAACCCATCTGGACCTGGGCTCTTTTTGGTTGTGAGACCTTTAATGACTTCTTCTATTTCCTTAGGAGTTATGGGGGTTGTTTAACTGGTTTATCTGTTCCTGATTTAACCAGGGTACCTGGTATCTGTCTAGGAAATTGTCCATTTCCTGCAGATTTTCAAGTTTTGTTGAATATAGGCTTTTATAGTAAGATCTGATGATTTTTGAATTTCCTCTGAATCTGTAGTTATGTCTCCCTTTTCATTTCTGATTTTGTTAATTTGGACACACTCTCTGTGTCCTCTCGTTAGTCTGGCTAAGGGTTTATCTATCTTGTTGATTTTCTCAAAGAACCAACTTTTGGTTCTGTTGATTCTTTCTATGGTCCTTTTGTTTCTACTTGGTTGATTTCGGCTCTGAGTTTGATTATTTCCTGCCTTCTACTCCTCCTGGGTGTATTTGCTTCTTTTTGTTCTAGAGCTTTTAGGTGTGCTGTCAAGCTGCTGACATATGCTCTTTCCTGTTTCTTTCTGCAGGCACTCAGCGCTATGAGTTTTCCTCTTAGCACAGCTTTCATTGTGTCCCATAAGTTTGGGTATGTTGTATCTTCATTTTCATTAAATTCTAAAAAGTCTTTAATTTCTTTCTTTATTTCTTCCTTGACCAGGTTATCATTGAGTAGAGCATTGTTCAATTTCCACATATATGTGGGCATTCTTCCCTTATTGTTATTGAAGACCAGTTTTAGGCCGTGGTGGTCCGATAGCACGCATGGGATTATTTCTATCTTTCTGTACCTGTTGAGGCCCATTTTTTGACCAATTATATGGTCAATTTTGGAGAAAGTACCATGAGGAGCTGAGAAGAAGGTATATCCTTTTGCTTTAGGGTAGAATGTTCTATAAATATCCGTTAAGTCCATTTGGCTCATGACTTCTCTTAGTCTGTCTACGTCTCTGTTTAATTTCTGTTTCCATGATCTGTCCATTGATGAGAGTGGGGTGTTGAAATCTCCTACTATTATTGTGTGAGGTGTAATGTGTGTTTTGAGCTTTAGCAAGGTTTCTTTTACGTATGTAGGTGCCCTTGTATTTGGGGCATAGATATTTAGGATTGAGAGTTCATCTTGGTGGATTTTTCCTTTGATGAATATGAAGTGTCCTTCCTTATCTTTTTTGATGACTTTTAGTTGAAAATTGACTTTATTTGATATTAGAATGGCTACTCCAGCTTGCTTCTTCCGACCATTTGCTTGGAAAGTTGTTTCCCAGCCTTTCACTCTGAGGTAGTGTCTGTCTTTGTCACTGAGGTGTGTTTCCTGTAGGCAGCAGAATGCAGGGTCCTCGTTGCATATCCAGTTTGTTAATCTATGTCTTTTTATTGGGGAGTTGAGGCCATTGATGTTGAGAGATATTAAGGAATAGTGATTATTGCTTCCTGTTGTATTCATATTTGGATGTGAGGTTATGTTTGTGTGCTTTTCTTCTCTTTGTTTTGTTGCCAAGGCGATTAGTTTCTTGCTTCTTCTAGGGTATAGCTTGCCTCCTTATGTTGGGCTTTACCATTTATTATCCTTTGTAGTGCTGGATTTGTAGAAAGATATTGTGTAAATTTGGTTTTGTCATGGAATATCTTGGTTTCTCCATCTATGTTGATTGAGAGTTTTGCAGTATACAGTAACCTGGTCTGGCATTTGTGTTCTCTTAGGGTCTGTATGACATCAGTCCAGGATCTTCTGGCCTTCATAGTTTCTGGCGAAAAGTCTGGTGTGATTCTGATAGGTCTGCCTTTATATGTTACTTGACCTTTTTTTTCCTTACTGCTTTTAATATTCTTTCTTTATTTTTGTCGTTTGGTGTTTTGACTATTATGTGACGGGAGGTGTTTCTTTTCTGGTCCAATCTATTTGGAGTTCTGTAGGCTTCTTGTATGCCTATGGGTATCTCTTTTTTAGGTTAGGGAAGTTTTCTTCTATGATTTTGTTGAAGATATTTACTGGTCCTTTGAGCTGGGAGTCTTCACTCTCTTCTATACCTATTATCCTTAGGTTTGATCTTCTCATTGAGTCCTGGATTTCCTGTATGTTTTGGACCAGTAGCTTTTTCCGCTTTTACATTATCTTTGACAGTTGAGTCAATGATTTCTATGGAATCTTCTGCTCCTGAGATTCTCTCTTCCATCTCTTGTATTCTGTTGGTGATGCTTGTATCTACAGCTCCTTGTCTCTTCTTTTGGTTTTCTATATCCAGGGTTGTTTCCATGTGTTCTTTCTTGATTGCTTCTATTTCCATTTTTAATTCCTTCAACTGTTTGATTGTGTTTTCCTGGAATTCTTTCAGGGATTTTTGTGACTCCTCTCTATGGGCTTCTACTTGTTTATTTATGTTTTCCTGGAATTCTTTTAGGAATTTTTGCGATTCCTCTCTGTAGGCTTCTACTTGTTTGTTTATGTTTTTCTGTGTTTCTCTAAGGGAGTTCTTCATGTCTTTCTTGAAGTCCTCCAACATCATGATCAAATATGATTTTGAGACTAGATCTTGCTTTTCTGGTGTGTTTGGATATTCTATGTTTGCTTTGGTGGGAGAATTGGGCTCCGATGCCATGTAGTCTTGGTTTCTGTTGCTTGGGTTCCTGCGCTTGCCTCTCGCCATCAGATTATCTCTAGTGTTACTTTGTTCTGCTATTTCTGACAGTGGCTAGACTGTCTTATAAGCCTGTGTTTCAGGAGTGCTGTAGACCTGTTTTTGTTTTCTTTCAGCCTGGGGACAGAGTGTTCTGTTTTCTGAGTTTTTTCTTCTCTACAGGTCTTCAGCTGTTCCTGTGAGCCTGTCTTGAGTTCACCAGGCAAGTCGTTTGTAGCAGAAAATTTTGTCTTACCTGTGGTCCCCCAGGCTCAAGTTTGGAGGTGTTGCCTATAGGCTCTCCACGGCCTCAGCAGCCAGGAAGATCTGCGACGCCCCTTCCGGGAGGTTCTCTGCACCAGGGCTGCAGACAGGTTTTGTTCGTTACTGGGGTCCGGACTGGGGGCAGCCTGCAGTCTCTTCTGGTTTCCCAGGCGTGTCCGCCTCTCTGAAGGTTTAGCTCTCCTCCCACGGAATTTGGGTGCAGAGAACTGTTTATCCGGTGGTCCCCTTCAGGTGGTGTCTCACATGGTGGATCTGCTGCTCCTGGGCCCTCCTCTTGGGTACCCAGAGGCCGTATACAGTTTTTGGGCCAGGGATGTGGGCAGGGGTGGGCAGCGTTGGTGGTCTCCTCCGCTCTGCTGCCTCAGCCCGCGACCAGGCAGCAAGAACTCCCCTCCAGGGGGCCTGGGAGCAGAGAGCTGGTGAAGGCAGGGATCAGCCGGTGGTGCTGTCGTCTGGGCAAACACCGGAAGTGTCCGGCCCCAGAGGAACTACTGCCTCTGTGTGACCCGAGATCACCAGGCAAGTCGTTTGTAGCAGAAAAGTTTGTCTTACCTGTGGTCCCCAGGCTCAAGCTTGTTCGTGGGGTGTTGCCTATGAGCTCTCCACCAAAATCACAGATTTTAATGAAAACTATTGTTGAGTGATATTTCACAGGATTTTATAAAACAGTGTTCACATTTCTATGTCACAAAAATTCAAATAAATTGTGCCTCTTTCTACATCATATTTTGTGTGTTTTTAGGTTCAGAATAAATTTTCTTAATTAGTCTTAAGATGTTTCATCATACTAATGAATTAATTAACCAGTGGATTTTCAAAAACAATTATTTCAATATTATTGTAACTGGATATTTGTTTGTGCATGTAAAAATACAATAGACTCCCATTTATCTCTTATTATAGAGAGTAAAATTGGTAAAGTTAGTTTTTGTGCGATGGCAATATTGATTTATTGTATATTATAATTTCAACTTTTATGAGGATTTTTAATAAAACTGTTATGGAATATTTCAATATATAGTAGACGTTAATAAAAGTGACTGAATTTAGAAACATTTAAATCCGTAGAAAAAAATTACATGTTTTGGAACTTATTGAAACACACACAATTATGTCTACACACAAGTATCAGTATTCACATATGTTTGCGCACGCACACACACACACATTCGCACACATACTTTTTTCTGCTTTTGTGCTTAATGATTTTCATGCAACACTGTGACTGAGAGGCTCATTCATGCTACTGAACAAGCTAAGTGGTATTCATCACTGTAATCCTGTAGACCTTGAATTGTTTCCAATTTGGAGCTGCGAGCATATGGTTCCTGCGAAGACTCCCGTGCATATTTAATGCATATGAGTGTTCATTCTCGGGAGACAATTCCATGCTCATAGAATATGGATGTGGTAACTGTAAGCAGATTGTGCCACATAGTTTTTCAAAGCGATTGCAGTCACTTAACCATATGTGAGAAGTTTGTAAGGGTTAAAGGGCTGCTCTTAACAGAACTTTGGGTTTCACCATTTTGACAGAATGTAAAAGCATGGCATTGAAGTTGTCATTAAATTTCCCCCACTGGTCTTAGATCTTTCTGTTTTTCTTTTCTTTTCTTTCTTTCTTTTTTATATTTATCTTTTGACATCTGAATTCCTTCTGAAGCATTTTGAGCATAAATTACTACTTAAAAAAATCTAGATTAATGTGGGTATTCTTTGTTGTTCTTTCATTTTTTTAATGTTATTCAATGTATGAATAGCTGCGCATATACCTGCATGCCAGAAGAGTGCCCAAGATTTCATTATAAATGGTTGCGAGCCACCATGTGATTGCTGGGATTGAACTCAGGACCTCTGGAAGAGCGGCCACTGCTCTTAACCACTGAGCCATCTCTCCAGCCCTTTGTTATTCTTTAAACAGAGTTTATTCTTCAGTTCACACACTACTCACTTCTATGGCTTTGGATCGATTATTAGACTGCTTATCCTATTCCACCTCTTGTAAAGCTCCCTCCCTTTTCCACAATGTCTCAGATTCTTTCAACTTTTTGTTCGTGTGTGTGTGTGTGTGTGTGTGTGTGTGTGTGTGTGTGTGTGTGTGTTTCTGTAGAAAGCAATATGCCTAGGTTTAAATATTCTCTTTTGTATTTATACCCTCTGATGTTTTCTGAAGCCTCTATATCGACCATGTAGTATCTAATATAATTTAAAAAACTATGTAATCATAATCACTTAATTAGAAATGTAGAATTTTATTTTTGTAGTTGGAGATTTAATATTTTTTCTATTTTCTGCTTATATATTTCAGTTATACTTATATTACATATCTCTATGTTTAAAAAATGTATCCACATACATATGTGTCTTGGCCATATCCATGTACTACTCCTCCCTTTCAGTTCTTCTTCTCCCTCACAACTTTATAACTCACGAAGTTCCTTCGGTGACAGCCACCTGTACAGGAGTATGGAGTCAACCAGTCAACCATTGGGGCATAGACAACCTACAATTGGTCACCCATGCCACCAGAGAACACTGACTCTCCCTTCGCATCAGCCAGCAACTCTCATGAGTTCTTCATCAGTGCGTGATGTATTAAGAGCTCATACTTCTTCCGTTCTGGGGTTTTTAACTCTCCTTCTCCTTAATACATCTTACGATGCAGATAACACAGGTTATGTGTGCAACAGCCAGGCTGTGTCCAGAAGCCGGTCTTTTCCAGCAGGTCTCCTTGGTTTCCTCTTCTTAAGTTCTTTCCCTTTTCAGGTATGTTCTCTCAGTCCCGGCAGGGGGAATGCAGGTGTTTCATCTATGGCTTTGCATTCACAGCTGCTTAGTTTCAGCACTTTGAACAGTTATGATTCTGTGTATTAACCACTACCAACTAAAAATTCTTTGATAAAAGTTGAGAGTCCCACAAACCTATGGATGTAAAGTAAGAAGGAAATTTGAAAACATCTTTAATTCCCCTGTATTATATGGATATTGTATTCTGGGTTTTCTGAATGAATTTTTTTTCATTTTTCTCTGTTCTCATTTCATCTTTTCCTATGAAGGAACTCTTGGCATATCTCCAATCACAGTGATTCTCTTTTAAGCTCTGTCTCATCTAATTATGTATCTGCAAATAGAATTCTTCAATTGCAATATAGCACAATTTAAGGTTGAAAAGATTTTAGTATCATTAGTTAATATCAAGTTCATCATTGACTGGTTCTGTCATGTTTTGAATGGGGAATGTGACAAAACAATTCATTATGGTAGGACGATTAGCTGAAGAGAAGTATTATCTAATGAAACAGTAAAATACTAAGGTCTGAAGACCCTTTTCAGAGGTGAATTCCTAATGTCTGACCTTTAGATGATGAGGTCCACCTCTTCAAATCCCAGTACCTCCCAGTGCTACTATGGCTGAGGCTCAGTCCTTCAACATATACTTTTACCTCTGTGAAGAAATCCTTTAACACATTATGCATTGTCTTTAATATGCTCTAAGTAGACAATGCTTTTTCTTAAATTGATGACGTTATCACACCTAAGTTTTCCTTTGTTATACCCCTTGGGTCTGCAAACTACATATCCTTTGCCCGTTAGAATATCTTATAATTTTTGCTTCAAAATAGACATGCTTTCGTGAGTTGCTGGGAGGGAGATAACTATGTCTTCACTCTAAGAAAGTATATTGCCCCAAGAGTTTGGTGTGCTCTGTGTCCAGCTGTATGTTTCAGAGGCTTTAATTAACAGCAGATTTCTTGATTCTTTCCTTTGTGTTTCCCTAATTAAAAAATCCCTATGGAATTTTTTTTTCAACCATTGGTTTTACTCTAGAATGCTGTTCGTAAATTGGGATGATCTGGGGCAGGATAAGTGTTGTGTTATGCCAGTTAAACACTAAAGACAGCCTCCTTGGCATCAAACTGCATCAACATTTAATTAAGTAAAGAAAACTTAATACGTCTACTTTGATTAATTTGAACAAGAGTGAACCCAAGGTTGAATTCTCTACTTCTCCTAATGTGTCTTCTCATTGTCCTTAACAAAAGATTGCTTTTTTGCCTCAGGAAGGAATGAGAGGTGCTTTATAAAAAATTTCAAGACAGTTTTCAAGGGCTTTAGTATTGACACAAATGATCCCCAAAACACTCATAAGAACAAACACTACTGTAGACATATGCTATCACATTATATTCATACTGTTTTCAACTTGTATGGCACATGGTAGATATTTGTTGTGTAAGGTTTCTTTTTCTTATATGTTTTTATTGAATGATAACTATAAAACACATATACACATACACAAACATAGAGAGAAAGTGTGTGTGTGTGTGTGTGTGTATTCTGTGTCAAGACATAGAAATTACAAAATTGCAGATTACAACTGTGTATTAGCTTCAGTTGTAAAAGAAAAACTGCAAAAAATACCCACAAAGAAGTAAAAATGGAAGAAAATATTAAATGCAAAATCCATGTCAAGTAATGTTGGGGTTCATACTGTTTTCTTAAAGAACAGTTAAACAAACAGGCTGAGTATCCAGAAGAAGGCTGTAGTCACCTCAAGGTGTATTATTAAATTGGTTGTGAGGACTGGCAAAAATTCTAGTCTCCTAAAATGTAGATGTTTCCTTAAAAATATTTAGCTAAATTCTATGATTAAATCTCCATCATCCAATGAGACTATGCCTCTGCGTTGGAATCTTTATGTGTATTTCATTCCCTATAATTAATCTTAGGTTTGCCTGTCCATGTTTAAATGGCAATTCCCTTCCTTTCTGTGGCATTAGTGTCTGATACACATTTCAGAGAAAATTCTTGTTGAGTAAATCTTTTACGTAAGTTCAAAATAACCATGTTTTCTCTATCTTTAAAATCATGAAAGGTTCACTATGAGAACTGTTTGATGCTTTTAGAACTGAAGGGGTTTGCAATCCTGTAGGAAGAACAACAGTATCAACCAACCAGATCCCCCAGAGCTCCCAGGGACTAAGCCACCAACCAAAGAATACACATGGAGGGACCCATGGCTCCAGCCATATATGTAGCAGAGGATAGCCTTATTTGGCATCAGTGCTATTAGAGGTCCTTGATCCTGTGAACTTTAAGTGCCCTAGTGAAGGAATTGCTAGGGCAGAAGGAAGTGGGTGGGGGAGCATTCTCGTGGAGTCAGGGGCAGGGAGAATGAGATAGAAGGCTTGCAGGAGGGAAACCAGGAAAGGGGATAACATTTGAAATATAAAAAATTAAATATCCAATAAAAGAAAGAAAATATGAAATTTAGGACTTCAATTTAGAGCAGACAAAGAAATGTTCTAATGTCATTTTTTAATTGGATTTTTTTTATTTACATTTCAAATGTTATCCCCTTTCCTGGTTTCCTGTCCATAAGCCCCCTATCCCATCCTTCTTTCCCCTCCTTCTATGAGGATGTTCCCCCACCCAACCACCCACCCCTTCCAGCCTCCCTTCCCTGACATTCACCTACATTGGGGCTTCGAGCCTTGGCAGGACCAACGAGTTCTCCTCCCATTAATGCCCATCAAAGCCATCCTCTGCTACATATGCAGGTGTCCATGTGTAGTCCCTGGGAACTCTGGATGGTTGGTGTAATTGTTTTTATGGGGTTGTAAACCCCTTCCGCTCCTTCAACCCTTTCTCTAACTCCTCCATTGGAGACCCCATCTCAGTTCAGATATAGGAGACAGCTATATCAGACTCCTGTCAGCATGCACTTCTTGATATCAGCAATATTTTCTGGTTTTGGTGGGTGTATATGGGCTGGATTCCCAGGTGGGGCAGTCTCTGGATGGCCTTTCCTTCAGGCTCTGCTCCAAACTTTGTCTCCATATTTCCTTCTGTGAATATTTTTGTTTCCCTTTCTAAGAAGGACTGAAGAGTCTGCACTTTGGTCATCCTTCTTCTTGAGCTTCATGTTGTCTGTGCATTGTGTAATCTGAGCTAATATTCAATTATATCCACTTATCAGCAAGTGCATACCATGTGTGTTTTTATGTGATTGGGTTACTTCACTCAGGATGATATTTTCTAGTTTCATCCATTTGCCTATGAATTTCATGAAGTCATAATTTTTGATAGCTGAGTAATATTCCATTGTGTAGATGTACCACATTTTCTTTATCCATTCCTCTTTCGAAGGGCATCTGGGTTCTTTACAGCTTCTGGCTATTATAAATAGGGCTTCTATGAACATAGTGGAGCACGTGTCTATGTTTAAGTCACAGCAGTGAGCCTCAATTAGTTATGGTCACCATTGTCTTATTATTTTATAATTTTGGCAACTTCTGCTTCAAGTAAACATATCCTGGGTAACTAGATATGACTGAAATGGTTTTAGATATGACAGTACATGTTGTGGCCTCAGTTTTATGCCAAGTTTCAGTCACCCACTACTTTTCTGAGACCTTTCTTTCTTTCTTTCTTTCTTTCTTTCTTTCTTTCTTTCTTTCTTTCTTTTGAAGCATGGATATGACAGCTTTAAAGCTGGTTACATAATCAAATGAAAATAGAAATTAGACAGCATTTTTATTATCAAAAAGTTTATACCATTTTTTATTTTAAAAGTATTCTGTTTTTTGAGATAATAGTTTATTTACATTATTTTCCATTTCTCTTTTCTTCATTGGAAGTTGCCAATGTATCCACCCTTGCTCCCTTTCAAATTCACAGGGCTCTTCTCTGTTTAGTCTTGATCTAAAACACATAGCTATGGAGGCAAGTTTCAGTGGAAGATATATATTACAACTTCAGGAAGGGATAGGCAAGCTTGCTGAAGAGGGTCAGAAAGATCAAAACCACCAATAGAGTTTTCTGTGATCCTAAGACTGTCAGAAGATAAACTCATAAGGTCTCATCAACGTGACTGCCTAAACATGAACTGAACAAAGACAGTTGTAATAGGCATGCTATTGTTTATGGTGGAAAGCTCAGGAGCTCTCAACCTTACACAGAGAACTCTACCACTTTTTAAAGTTGCTTTTAAATCTCTGAACTGCTGAGGTACCTGTTTCTATATTTGTATTTTTAACATAATGTACTCTACATTTTGGATGGAATATGATTATTTATTTAAGTATATAGTTTTAGGTTATTTTGGTTATTTTAATGTTAATCTATATTACAAAAATAACAAGTGCTTGAGGCCTTTCTTGAACCCAGGATACCAACCAACCAACCAAAAATCAAACAAAATAAAGGCAAGCACTTTGACTCAGCTGGTATAGGCACATGTTACCTAGCTTGACCTTCTTTCTCTGATTTTAATTTTGAGACACATATTGTAGGAGATTACTAATTATGAAAGATGTCCACTGACATCCTCGAATACATGTTGATATGTGTATTCCAACTCAAGTAGATACACAAATATGTGGACGTAATAAAAAATAATGTAAGGAAACACAATTTAAGTGTATTTTAAGTCATTATAAAATTAGGACGCAAACTTCCTACAATTTGACATTTGCCTCAATAATTTGTGATTTTTGAACAGGAATTAATCAGTTTATCAAAGATCATGATTAAATATTTACTATTTAGCAGTATATGACAATATTAAATAGTTTATTTTTATTTTCAAGTTTCCAAATATTGCTACATCTCTGATACTAGATTTTATACCTTGTAGCTGTGATTACTAAACTCAAGTACTCGCCAGAAACTAATGTCAAATTACTTTGATGCTCTAAATTTTATTTATTTTTATTTTTTGGTTTCTCAGGACAAAGGTTCTGTGTGTAACCCTGGCTGTCCTGAAATTTTCTCTGAAGACCAGGTTGGGCTCAAATTCACAGAGATCTTTCTACCCCTGCTTCACAAGGGCTAGCATTTAAGGTGTGTATGACCTCTACCTGGCAAGTATCACATTTGTATATTTTAAATTTTAAACACTATCTTATAAAATCAACTCATTCCATGTAGATATTCTTTGTATTTTCCTTTTGATTTCCTACAATAAACTATTTACTTTTGTAAATCCTTGTTAAGTAAAGATCTTCTCATACTCCCCAGGTTAAAATGATTTTATTCTTTAGTTGACATTATTACTTTGAAAGAAAAATATTTTTTTGTAAAAGAAAACAACAAAACTTGGAGATTTCGTGAGCATTAATTTTATACCTTAAGATTTATTTCAGAAAAAATTATGGGAATTAGTATTCAATGTTGAGAGGGGCATAAATGTTTCTTTAAATCTATTCTCAAAATATGATATGGAGATCAGTTTATAATTATGTTGATATCCACAATCAGGGTGCTATATAGGTCAATTCGAATACATCTTACTCAATATTGCTGATTTTGTTTCTTATTTATAATCATTAATCAGAAAAATGTGTTCATAGATCTGAAAATAATGTAACTTTCGGCATATCTATAGGAGACAAGTCCTTTAGGATTGTACCATTTGTTTTAATAATATACTCTCATACTTCTAGATGATTCCATGTATAAAGGTGAAAAAAATCTCAAGGGTGAAATTTTCCTCAAGAGCCTTAGCTATAATTCATATTAAAATAGCCATGTGTCTAAAGTTGAAGTTGTAGCAGGATAATATCTACCCAGAGAGTATACCCACGTCTTTCCCTCATCTAGAATGCTGTTGACATCTACATGTATTAGTCAGGAGAAGCATACTCCTGAGAGATATGTACAGATCAAATAACTCACTTTCTCCTCTACTGTTAATAGCTTCAACCTCTTTCTCCCTTGCAAACATCTTTCCTAAATTCTGTACCATAAACCTATTCAAACAACCTTTAGTCTCATGTGTAGAAATTGTATGAGGAAACAGTTAGATGGACCTATGTTCCTTTCTTCTTATTATTAGTTAGAGAACGGTTGGGTAATGATTGTAAGATCTCATTTAACCGATGTCCATCTTTTTCACTTTTTACACCTTTTCTACATGCTACTTCTTTTCTTCATGCTACTTTCACAAATTTTTGTAATTAACACATTTTTGTTTTTATATTAAGGGGTTGCATGTGAATATATAGGTAAAGAATTTTGAATATTTTCCTATCTAATTTTAGCTGCTCTGTGCATATACACACAGATACCTACCCTTTATTCATATTTATACCACTTTCTATATAATAATAGTACCAAATGTCTATTCATTTTATTAAGTGATTAACAGAAATCCAACTCTATTTAAAACAAATTGTGGTAACTCAAAATAATAGAGGTCTTCATGAAAATACATAAGTAGGTTTCACCAGTGAAAAGAGCCCATTCAGTGCTGCCAGGACCCTGTCCTTATCCCTCAGCTCTGCCTCTTCTCTCTTATTAGAGTCTATTTGCAATCACTGACTTTTCATGGCAGGAGAAATAGCCAATAAAAGTTTACTGTATTTCTTATGTGCATATTCATTCGGCTCTTAGCTCAGAAATACTTCTTAATTTTAGCTTAAAATACCCAAGAAAATCTGATTTTCTCAGTCTGGTTCAGATGTGTTCCTTTATAATATAATACAATGATGAGTAGAGAATGTGCCAGGCATACAAAATTGATAGATTTTGATTTGAACTTATGGATGTAATGAATGGGGAACAGTTATTGCCATAGTAGTTTTGAGTCAACAGGTGTCCAAAAGAGTACTTGTTATAGCTTGAATATTTATGCTTTCATCAATTTTCATTATTTTTATCAATTTTCATTTTAATTTGAAATCAAATTTCCAGTGTAGCAGTGGTCACAGATGAGGCCTTTAGAAAAGTCAGAAATGGAGATGCATCTCAAATCAGTGGGAATAACACCTTTGTGGATGAGGTCATGCTCTGCAGTTGACCTCTATCTCTTTCCATTTCTGTCTCTCCTCACATAATGGTACATGTTATTAGGCAATAGTATTCTCCCTAGAGTTGGAGTGATACTTACCTCTCAGGCGCCAGAACTCAGAGGAATTAATTTATATTGTCTATAATTTACTGAGTCCATAGTATTTTGTTCTAGTAGCACAAACAAACTATAATAGTTGCCATAACTCATTGCAATTGTCAACAGGACTGAAATGATAAATACAGGTCTTAGTAAAATACATTTGTAGGAATAGCTACAGAATTCTCTTCAGGTGTAAATTTATATATGGAAAAGAAAATGAAGAGTTAGAGCAATCCTGCATATGGGGAGTATCACCTAATAGGCTGAGGTTCCAGATAAAATTAGGAAGGGGAGCAGGCAGGACAAGGGAAGGAAAAAGGCTTAGTGTCACTTTCTCTGTCCCCTGTCTGATGTGAGGTAAGAAACTTTCCTCACTCATCTCTATCCATCAAAATACTTCTGCCTTACCACAATCCTAAGACTTTGAAACTCACTAATCACGAACCTTACTGAGATAAACTTTTTTTTCATGCAAGTTGTCCTTATCTCAGGGCTTGTCATAAAAATCTATTTTATACATATTATTTATTTCTACTCTTTCTTTTTTGTGTTAATGCTATGTCACAGATGAAAAACTAAGTATCATAAAATATTGGGTAAGTTACCAAGGATAAATTTTCATTTGGATGATTGCTTTTCATGATCCCTATTTTTATTTGTTATATAAATATTTCTTAATTTAAAATCTTGACTAAAATTCTTTAGAAGGTGGGTTTTCTGAACATTGACTCCAACATAATAATTCATCTGTTGATATATTACTCATATACAATAGAACATTAAATAAAAAGTAATTAAAACAAGATGCCTTAAAAGGCAAATTAAAATCCAGATCCACCTTTAAAACAAAATGGCAGTGTGAAAATATCTTTTCAGGAGGTTCATTGAAGAATATATTATACAGACTTACCTTCCTTGATATGCAGGACTTATCAAGAATTACTAATGCTGGTAATAGTGTTTTGAAATAGTCCCTGAGTGAAACAAAGAGAGATTCTGCTACCGAATTTCTTTTTATCTTTTATTTTTTTTCTGGCTAAGGTTTGCTCCATGGAAAACAGACTTAATCTCACATGCATTTTCCACTAGATGGACATTTAGGAGTTATTCCATATTTTTATGTGACATACCATTTATTTTTGTTTTTCTCTGAAGCTTGAAAGTGGCAACAGTGAGTAGGAATAAAACAAGAAGCATCACTGGTTATCTGTGATTTGCTGTCTCCAAACAAGTGAATTGCCCTGGTTCTGATATCATCACCTGCATGGTGAACAGTTCACTCAAAATGTACTGTAGGAACTTCCAGTTCCCTCCTGCACCCTTAGCTGACCCATCCCACAGGTCTCTGCACCCAGATCTCATGGGAAGAGAGCAGGAATCTCAGAAGTGCAGACAATCCTGAGAGTAGAGTGCAGACCCCCACTTCTGCTCACATTCCTAGCTCAAAAGGAACCCACTTGGAGCCCTCTGGACACAGAAACCTAGGAAGAGTCAGGGACAGGATCCCTCTGGTTTCCATCTACACCCTGAGCTGACAACATGACACAGTTATCTGTATCCAGATCTCACTGGGAGAAAGCAAGTCTCCAGGAATGTTGACACACAGGCTTACAGGAGGGTCAAGCCACTGTCAGGTACAGCAAGACCACCTAACACCAGAGATCACCAGATGGTGAGAGACAAACACAGGAACATAATCAACAGGAACCAAGACTACTTGGTACCATTAGAGCCCAGTTCTCCCAACAAAACAAATACTAGATATAGCAACACACCAGAAAAACAAGATTTGAGTTTAAAATTACAGCTCATGATGATGATAGAGGACTTTAAGAAGGACATAAACAACTCCCTTAAAAAATACAAGACAGCACAGGTAAACTAGTAGAAGCCCTTATAGAGGAAAAACAAAATTCCCTTAAAGTATTACAGTAAAACACAACCAAAGAGGTAAAGGAATTGAACAAAACCTTCTAGGATCTAAAAATGAAAATATAAACAATAAAGAAAGCACAAAGGAAAAAACCCAAAGAAAATTTGAAGGGCAAAAAGCTTCTAACCCAAAACAGCCAGAAAATCCAGGACACAATGAGAAGATCAAATGTAAGGACAACAAGTATTAAAGAGAGCAAAGATTCCCAACTTAAATGACCAGTAAATGATTTTAACAAAATTATAGAAGAGAATGTTCCTAACCAAGAGAAAGGAACATAAACATAGGAGAAGCCTACAAAACTCCAAAACAATTAGACCAAAAAAGAGATTATTCCTATCATGTAATAGTCTAAAGAGAAAATACATAAAACAAAGAAAAATATTAAAAGCAGTGAGGGGGAAATGTCAAAGAACATATAAAGGCAGATCTATCATAATTACACCAGACTTCTCACCAGACACTATGAAAGCCAGAATATCTTTGGCAGATGTCATCCAGACCCTAAAAGAACACAAATGCTAGCTCAGGCTACTGTGTTCAGCAAAATTCTCAATTGCCATAGAGAGAAAAAAGATATTCCATGAAAAAAAAAACAAATTTACATAATATCTTTCCACAAATCCAGATATAAAAAATAATAGATTGAAGCTCCAAAACAAAGAGAAAAACTATGCCCTAGAAAAAGCAAGAAAGTAACCTTCTTGTAACAAAAAGAAGAGAGCAACACAAAAACAATTCCATCTATAAGAACAAAAATAACAGGAAACCATAATAACTATTCTTTAATATCTCTTAACATTAATGGACTCAATTCCCCAATAAAAAGACATAGATTAACAGACTGGATACATAAAGAGGACCCAGCATTTTGCTGCATACAGGAAATGCACCTTAGTTACAAAGACAGAAACTACCTCAGAGCAAAAGGCTGGAAAACAATTTTCCAAGCAAATGGTCCAAAGAAACAAGCTGGAGTTGCCATTCTAGTATCGAATAGAATTGACTTTCAACCAAAAGTTATCCAAAAAGATAAGGAAGGCCACTTCATATTCATCAAAGGAAAAATCCAACAATATGAACTCTAAATCTTGAATATCTATGCTCCAAATGCAAGGACACCTACATTCATAAAAGAAACCTTACTAAAGCTTGAAGCACAAATTACACTTCACACAATAATAGTGGGAGACTTCAACACGCCAGATCATGGACAGATCATGGAAACAGAAACTAAACAGAGACACAGAGAACCTAACAAATGCTGTGAACCAGATGGATTTAACAGGTCTCTATTCCATCATAAAACGAAAGAATATACCTTCCTCCTGCCTCTTAGTCATGGTGTTTTCTCCAAAATTGACAATATGATTGGTCACAAAACAGGCCTCAACAGATACAAGAAGATTGTATGATCTGATGCATCCTATCAGATCACCACAGACAAAGGCTGGTCTTCAACAACAACAAAAATGACAGAAAGCCTGCGTATACATGGAAGCTGAACAATGCAGTAATCAATGATTACTTGGTCAAGGAAGAAATAAAGAAAGAAATTAAAGAATTTTTAGAATTTAATGAAAATGAAGGCACAAAATACCCAAAATTATGGGCCACAGTGAAAATGGTGCTAAGAAAAAACTTGTAGCTCTGAGTGCCTCCAAAAAGAAACAGGCTATTCAACAAAACTTGAAAATCCAGAAGAAATGGACAATTTCCTAGACAGATACCAGGTACCCAAGTTAAATCAGGAACAGATAAACAATTTAAACAACCCCATAACTCTTAAAGAAATAGAAGCAGTCATTAAAAGTCTCCCAACCAAAAGGAGCCCAGGTACAGATGGGTTCAGTGCAGAATTCTATCAGACCTTCATAGAAGACCTCATACCAATACCATCCAAACTATTCCACAAAATTGAAAGAGATGGAGCACTACTGAATTCCTTCTATGAAGCCACAATTACTCTTAACCTAAACCACACAAAGACTCAACAAAGAAAGAGAACTTCAGACCAAATTCTCTTATGAATATCAACGCAAAAATAATCAATAATATTCTGGCAAACCGAATCCAAGAGCACATCAAAACAATTATCCATCATGATCAAGTAGGCTTCATCCCAGGCATGCTGGGATGGTATAATATACAGAAAACCATCAACCCAACGCACTATGTAAACAAACTCAAAAGAAAAATGCCACATGATCATCTCATTAGATGCTAAGAAAACATTTGACAAAATTCAACACCTCTTCATGATAAAAGTCCTAGAAAGAACAGGAATTCAAGGCCCATACCTAAACATATTAAAAGCCATATACAGCAAACCAGTAGCTAATACTAAACTAAATGGAGAGAAACTTGAAGCAATCCCACTAAAATCAGGGACTAGACAAGGTTGCCCACTCTCTCCCTACTTATTCAATATAGTTCTCGAAGTCCTAGCCAGAGCAATCAGACGACAAAAGGAGATCAAAGGGATACAGATTGGAAAAGAAGTCAAAATATCACTATTTGCAGATGATATGATTGTACATTTATGTGACCACAAAAGTTCCACCAGAGCAACACTAAACCTGAAAAACACCTTCGGAAAAGTGGCTGGGTATAAAATTAACTCAAATAAATCAGTAGCCTTCCTCTACACAAAAGAGAAACAAGCCGAGAAAGAAATTAGGGAAACGACACCCTTCATAATACTCCCAAATAGTATAAAATACCATGGTGTGTCTTTAACCAAGTAAGTTAAAGATCTGTATGATAAGAACCTCAAGCCTCTGAAGAAAGAAATTGAAGATCTCAGAAGATGGAAAGATACCCCATGCTCATGGATTGGCAGGATTAATGTAGCAAAAATGGCCATTTTTACCAAAAACAATCTACAGATTCAATGCAATCTCCATCAAAATTCCAATCCAGTTCTTCAGGGAGTTAGACAGAACAATTTGGAAATTCATCTGGAATAATAAAAAACCCAGGATAGCTAAAACTATCCTCAACAATAAAAGGAGAATCACTATCCCTGAACTCAAGCAGTATTACAGAGCAAAAGTGATAAAACTGTATGGTATTGGTACAGAGACAGGCAGATAGACCAGTGGAATTGAAGTAAAGACCCAGAAATGAACCCATACACCTATGGTCACTTGATGTTTGACAAAGGAGCCAAAATCATCCAATGGAAAAAAAGATAGCAATTTCAGCAAATGGTGCTGGTTCAACTGGAGATCAGCATGTAGAAGAGTGCAGATTAATCCATTCTTAACACCCTGTACAAAGCTTGAGTCCAAGTGGATCAAGAATCAAACCAGATACACTCAAACTGATAGAAGAAAAAGTGGGGAAGAGTCTGGAACACATGGGCACTGGAGAAAACTTAGTGAACAAAACACCAATGGCTTATGCTCTAAGATCAAGAATGGACAAATGGGATCTCATAAAACTGCAAAGTTTCTGTAAGGCAAAGGACACTGTTGTTATTAGAAAACAGTAAGCAACAGATTGGGAAAAGATCTTTACCAATCCTACAACTGATAGAGGGCTCATATTCAAAATATACAAAGAACTCATGAAGTTAGAATGCAGGGAGACAAATAACCCTATCAAAAATTGGGGTTCAGAGCTAAACAAAGAATTCACAGCTGAGGAATGCCAAATGGCTGAGAAGCACCTAAAGAAATGTTTAACATCTTTAGTCATAAGGGAAATGCAAATCAAAACAACCCTGAGATTTCACCTCTCACAGTCAGAATGGCTAAGATCAAAAACTCAGGTGACAGCAAATGCTGGTGAGGATGTGGAGAAAGAGGAACACTCCTCCATTGTTGGTGGGATTGCAGACTGCTACAACCATTCTGAAAATCAGTCTGGAGGTTCCTTAGAAAATTGGACACTGCACTACCTGAGGACCCAGCCATACCTCTCTTGGGCAAAAGATGCCCCAACATATAACAAAGACACATGCTCCACTGTGTTCATCGCAGCCTTATTTATAATAGCCAGAAGCTGGAAAGAACCCAGATGCCCTTCAACAGAGGAATGAAGGAATCAGAGAAAGGACTGGAAGAGCTTGAAGGGTCTTGAGACCCCATGTGAACAATAATGCCAACCAACCAGAGCTTCCAGGGACTAAGCCCAAAGACTGTACATGGACTGAGGCTGGGCTCCAAATTCATAGGTAGTAATCAATAGCCTAGTAATGGCACCAGTGGTAGGGGAAACCCTTGGTCCTGCCAAGACTGAACCCTCAGTGAATGGGATTGCTCGAGGGGAGGGTGGCAAAGGAGGGAGGATGGGGAGGGGAACACCCATATTGTAGGGGATGGGGAGGGGTTAGGGGAATGTTGACCTGAAAACAGGGAAAGGGAATAACAATTGAAATATAAATAAGAAATACCCAATTTAATAAAGATGGAGCAAAGAAAATAAACAGGAACAAAAGAACAAAAGAAGCAAATGCATACAAGAGGAGTAGAGCTCAGAAAATAATTAAAATCAGGGCTGAAATTAACCAAGTGGTAACAAAAAGAATTACACAGAGAATCAACAAACCAGGAGCTGTTTCTTTGAGAAAATCAACAAGATAGATAATCCCTTAGCCAAACTAACCAGAAGGCCCAGACTGTGTATCCAAATTAACAAAATCAGAAATGAAAGGGGAGATATAATAACAGAATCTGAGGAAATTCAAAAAAAATCATCAGATCCCACTACAAAAGGCTATATTCCACAAAACTGGAAAGTCTGTATGAAATGGATAATTTTCTACATAGATATCAAGTACCTAAGTTTAATTAAGTTCAGATAAACCATCTAAACAGTCCCATAACTCCTAAAGAAATAGAAGCAGTTATTAAAATTTCCCAACCA
This sequence comes from Rattus rattus, assembly GCF_011064425.1. NCBI lineage: Eukaryota > Metazoa > Chordata > Mammalia > Rodentia > Muridae > Rattus > Rattus rattus. The sequence goes on from NC_046164.1 coordinate 27,060,547, forward strand.
ACAAAAGCCCAGGAACCGATGGTTTTAGTGAATAATTCTATCAGACCTTCATTGAAGACCTAGTACCAATACTAACCAAACTTTTCCACAAAATAGAAACAGAAGAATCACTACCCAATTCCTTCTGTGAAGCCACAATTATGCTTATATGCAAACCATACAAAGACCCAACAAAGAGAACTTCAGACCAATTTCCTTTATGAATATCAATACAAAAATAAAATTCTCACAAACAAAACCCAAGAAGACATCAAAAAGGTCATCCATTATGACCAAGTATGCTTCATCCTAGTGATACAGGGGTGCTCAAAGACACAAAAAACATGATCATCCACTTAGATGGGAAGAAATACTTTGACAAAATTCAGCACCTCTTCATATTAAATGTCTTAGAAAGATCAGAAATTCAAGGTCCATACATAAACATAGTAAAAGCAATATACAGCAAACCAGTAGCCGAAATCTAAGTAAATGGAGAGAAACTTGAGGTAATCTCACTAAATTTGGGGACTAGAAAAGGCTACCTACTCTTTCCCTACCTATTCAATATAGTACTAGTTGTCTTAGCCAAAGCAAACAAACAAACAAACAAACAAACAAAAAAGCAAAACAAAAAAGGAGGTCAAAGGGATACAAATTTGGAAATTTGAAAATGAAGAATTCAAAGTATCACTATTTACAGATGCTATGATAGTATACTTAAGTGAACCCAAAGTTCTACCAGAGAAATCCTAAGCCTGATAAACAACTTTAGCAAAGGGGCTGGATATATAATTAACTCAAACAAATCAGTAGCCTTCCTCTACTTAAAGGATAAACAGGCTAAGAAAGAAATTAGGGAAATGATACCCTTCACAATAGTCATTACTAATATAAAAAACCTTGGTGTGACTCTAAGCAAGTAGCTGAAAGATCTATATGTCAAGAACTTCAAGTCTCTGAAGAAAGAAACTGAAGATCTCAGAAGATGGAATGATCTCCCATTCTAAGGTATTGTCGGAAATAATATTGTAAAAATCAATCTACAGATTCATTGCAATCCCCATCAAATTCCAATTCAATTCATCATAGAGTTCAAAAGAGCAATTTGCAAATTCATTTGGAATACCAAAAAATCCAGGACAGTGAAAACTATCCTCAACAACAAGTAACCACCTTCCCTTACTGCAAGCAATATTCCAGAGCAATAGTGATAAAAGCTGTATGGTATTGGTACAGAGACAGATAGATAGATGAATGGAATAGAATTGAAGACCCAGAAATGAACGCACACAGCTATGATAATTGATCTTTGAGACAAAGGAGCTAAAACCATCCAGTGGGAAAAAATTGGACATTCCAGTACCTGAGGACCAAGTTATACCTCTCCTGGGCATATACCCAAAAGATGCTTCAACATACAAGGACACATGCTCCACTATGTTCATAACAGCCTTATTTATAATAGCCAGAAGCTGGAAAGAACCCAGATGTCCTTCAGCAGAATAATGGATACAGAAAATGTACATTTACACAATGGAGTACTATTCAGCTATCAAAAACAATGACTTCATGAAATTCATTAAAGGAGTTAGGGAAAGGATTGAAGGAGCTGAAGGGTATTGAAACAACAATATCAACCAACCAGAACTTCTAGGGGCTATACCACCACCCAAAGAGTACATATGGACAGACCCATGGCTCCAGATGCATATGCAACAGAGGATCACCTTGTTGGACACCAATGGGAGAAGTCCTTGGTTCTGCCAAGGCTTGACTGCCCAGTGTAGGGTAATGTCAGGGTGGGGGGGGTGGTAAAGGGTTGGCGCATGGGTGGATGAACACCCTCACTGAAGAAGGGGGAGGGGGAATGAATAGAGGTTTATGGGTGGGAAACTGGGAAATGGGATAACATATGAAATGTAAATAAAAATATCCAATAAAATGTACTGTAGGTAAGTAAGGAAAACCTGTATATTGAAAAGTTACCTAGTTCAAGGCGGGCAAATTAATATCATCTAACAATAGAACGTAGAAATGATTATGCTGTAACATACATGTATATTAACCCAAGTTATGAATACTTTCTTCAATGTTCAGTACTGGTGTAAAGCAAAGCTTAATTCATTTTGTGAAGCCGTTCATAGTTTTTTCAGTTATTGCCAAGCAGATTCTATATATGATACCTCATAAACACAGGGGTCTTGAGAGAGTTAGATTGTCTGATTTGTGTAGAACTTGCGGCATGCCAAATCATTATTTGACGTGCTTTTCTCACAGGCTACTTCAAGCATTTGACCTTTGGCTGTCCACAATGTGAGAAAAATGAATAGAAACATTTAGATAATTCTGTATAATTTCTGTATTTTTTCTATATATTTCTATCCTCGGCAACCTTGTTTCTTTATTTTTTATATTGTATGTTTCCTAAGACTCTGAAAATCAACAACAAAATTCACTACTCCCTAGAAATTGGTTGTCAACGTACTTCAGATATATTCCTCCATATTTTTATCGTTTTAATTAGCCAAGTTTTATCAATAGTTAAATAGTCTGGTAGGTCCTCTTCTACACTCTTTATATTACAACTTGTTACACAGACTGATGTGTTCGAGCACATGATCTCCAGATGGTGGCATTGTTTCAAAATCTATAGGAAGAAAGTTACAAGAAGTCAGACTTTGAACTTTATAGCACTATCCTGATTTGGACCTGTCTGTAATGTCAGAGTGCTGCTTTTATGTAACAAAGAGCTTCAACCTGCTCCACATTACAGACTGGCAAACTCCCATGCCTAACTCCACATGATGGAATAAACCCCTTCAAACTGTGAGTCAAAGCAAATCTCTCTCCAAGACGTTGTTTGCTATCAGGTAGAACGAGAAGAAAAGCAATGAAATGCAATATCCTTCATAAACATTCTTAAGTTGTTGATGATTGGTTTGAATGTAGTGAGGGCTTTTGAGGTTGTCTCCGAAGAGCACATTTATCTCACAGACACTGGTTTCAAAAATGACCACTGACAGTGAAGTACAGACTCTCCAGTAAGGAATTTGACACTGCACTTACCATCAGAATTGACTGGGTAATTAAATCTAGATAAAGTTTTAGCCAAGTCTATCCTTTCTTCTAATCTTTTATTACCATCCACTTGAATTGGACCTCGTGAAGATTCATGTTTAGTCCAATTTGATTTTTTCAGTCCAATTTAAAAATTTTTTAATGATAATTCATTAAACCTTGACCTATGTTTTTTTTTTAATTTTCTTTTGAGAATGCAGTAGATAGGGTTTTTCTTTAGTTTTGGCTCAATTGATCTTTTGGCTCCCCAAGGATGATTTGACAATTATTTTCTGCCAATTCTACAATGGTGTCAGAAGCTGCTGTACTTTCTTTGTCATAAATGCCCCTGTCTGATTAAGTACAGGATCTCTGGTTATTTTTTCCTCTCTAGGTCATGCCATCCTCCTGTATAGCCTCTCAATTTTTTACCCATGTGTAATAAAGTACAATTTGACCAGGTCATAGGAGTTATTAAAAACCCAATTACTAGCAGTAATTGGTTTCTTATTTATTTCAGGTAAATGCACAATGTAAATTTAAAAATTCTGACAAGAGGATGTATTATGTAAAAGCACAACAATATTAATTGTCTTAATTCAATACTTCACATACAAGACCTAAGGCAAGAGTTAGGTAACAAACAAAAGAAAGTATGTGTTACCATGGTAACCATTCTTTTACTGTGTGTGTCAGGGGGAAAAAAAAGCACAACAGGTCAGATGTATTTCTTAATAGTTCAGGACTTTTCAGAAGAGGAAATAATGCTTGACATTCTTTGCAAAGGTCAATGACAGAGAAGAAGGTAAGAAATGCATTCTGCCTCCCATTTTTCATTTCCCTCTTTGTCATAGTTAATCCAAAGGTAAATCATCTTCTAGTCATGAAGGTCTCCACCCATGACCAAGTTCATGCTCAGGTAGCATTATATTTCTTCTACCTTGTAGAAGTGGCAGGAGACAGGGGCATTCCATCATCATGCCAGTTGAGCTAGCATATGCTCTCAGAATACTCAACTGAACATATTCTTGTGATGTTTTCAGGACACATTTGTTAGTAGATGTTAAAGTAAGAACGTAGTAAGAACAAAGGGGAAAATGAGGAAATATCAAAGCTTTTTTTGCCTGAAACACCCATACTTTAAGCACCATAATTAAATTAAATTTATTTTTTTGGAAAACATGATATAATGAGATTGAGATTTGTGAAAGTAAAAATTCTACTGGTTATTTATTTGTGTTCCCAGGAGTCACTACAGTACTCTAAGAATTACTCTAAAGTAATTCATACAGGAAACAAATTTATAAAGAAGCCAATACTTTGTGTGACATCAAAGCATTGTATTTTAAGCTGTCATCGCTAGTATACTTTTCTACAATGGTGAATATCTCTTCACTACTAAAAAGCAGTTATTAAGTCAGTGGCTACATCATTCGAGCCCTACATCATTCGAGCCCTATATGTCATTCAAGCCCTAGACATCATTCGAGGCTTTAGTGTCAGTTCCTGAGATTTTTGTTAAGAACTCAGAGCCGAGTGCAAGCAAAGCCAAAGGTCTTAGCAGCACATGTGTTCAATGAAGAGGACAGATTAATTTTGGAAGACAATGCATTTTAATTAGCTGTATGTTATGATTACACCCACAATTTGTAGAAGTACAAGGGGAATCGTTGATTAGTGTAAAAAATGTTAGTGGAAAATCACAAGTACTTAAAGTCCACAGTATTATTCCTCATAGTTCTTTCCCTTGCACCTTGAATCTAGTTAAGTATAAAACGAATCTCTTGAGCAACTAAATTTTACTTCTTTTCCCTTTCTCTTTTGTCATCTCATCCCCAACTTTCTATCTGATGCCTGTCTCTATGGGAGAGAGGATCCAAAAACCTGAAGGTTTGCATCAATAAAGTTCACTTTTTTCCATTTAACCACATCCTTCTTACTTCCAAGTTGTTAGAGGCGCTAAAAGAAAGCTGCGTAATGCATTGACAAATGAGAACAATTCTGCATTTCCTTGCTTATACTAAAATAATAAATATTTCACATATACTGAACTTGAGTAACTTTCTATTTGGCATACCATTTTGATTGACAAGGAAATGCCATAGAAAGTCTAACTTTTCAAGTTGTATTTGCCACAGGCTATGTTGTATGAATAACATTTTCAAACTTTGGGTAATGTTCTAACAACTAAAATACAAGTTTTTTTTTTTATCTACTGAAGGAAAATAAGAAATACTATATTAAGAGATGACTTTTCATATACACAATTTGTAATGTATTTTATTCCCTAAATCCTATCATTATACTAAATAAATAAACATTCACCACAACTCTTTAAATTTTCAAACAAACATGAATCAGATAAAGGATATTAATGACAATGTTTGCAATTTTAACTTGATACTTCCTAGCCTGGTGCTTGTGTTTGGCTATCACCCACGTAGTATAGATATAATGTGCACTCATAGATTAAATAACATTTCATATTATAGAATGCTACTGACCAGTAAATGACTTGAAATTCTATGGTGATATACTGTTTTTTACCACATTTATATATTTCTTATACTGCAGATATGTTATATTTGAAATATAAAAAGGTTCTATATTTGATATTGTAACACATACAAATATGTATGTATGTGCATGTATGTATTGAATGACTAATTCTATGCTTTTAAAACTAATATTTCCAGTTTTTATTATGCACTCCATTTTATTATCTCCCATAATAAGTGGTTGTTTTTTTCCTGTACAATCAATTCTATACATTTAACTTAAACTCTATTTTAATAAAAGGAATTAAGGAATTACATTCCTAAATATATAATAATTAAAACCTAAATTTCAATTCATGTTTAAGAATTATAACATGAGGGCTGGAGAGATGACTCAGCAGTTAAGAGCACTGACTGCTTTACTGGCCCTGAGTTCAATTCTCAGCAATCACATGGTGGCTTGCAACCGTCTTTAATGGAATCTTATGCCCTCTTCTGGTATGTCTTAAGGCAGCTACAGTGTACTCATATAAATCAAATAAGTAGGTCTTTTAAAAAAATAATTATAATACATAATACCCTAGCTCTCTATATTAATAAGGTTAAATGTAACATATCTACATATACACACATTAGTCATAAATTGTTACCACCCACTCTATTTTTGCCTACATGTGTACAACATCCCAATCTTAGTCATCTGTATATACTGTTAGGTCAGCTTGGATTAGTCTCCTTTTATGAGTGAGAGCATCTACATTTAGTGAACTTCCTACATCAGGTTTAACTGTAAGTGTGCACTGCCATTTTCCAAGCAGACTATGCAAAGCTCTGACAAGGCCAAGTTACCTTCTGTTTCTGCTCTTACAAAATTCTATTATTTAATTGCCTCGATTAACATAGAATCTGTGGTGTGTGTGTGCATAAGAATGTGTGTGCGTGTGTGTGCATGTGTAGGCCAGATGTTCAGATCAGTTATTTTACTGGCTGGTTTTGTGTGCCCATTTGACACAAGCTGGAGTTATCGCAGAGAAAGGAGCCTCCCTCGAGGAAATGCCTTCATGAGATCCAGCTGTAAGGCATTTTCTCAATTAGTGATCAAGTGGGGAAGACCCAGCCCATTGTGGGTGGTGTCATCCCTGGCATGGCTGTCTTGGGTTCTATAAGAAAACAAGCTGAGCAAGCCAGTAAGTAACATCCGTCAATGGCCTTTGCATCAGCTCCTGCTTGCTAACTTGCTTGAGTTCCAGTCCTGACTTCCTTTGGTGATGAACAGTGATGTGGAAGTATAAGCTGAATAAACTCTTTCCTTCCCAATTTGCTTCTTGGTCATGATGTTTGTGCAGGAATAGGAACCTTGACTAAGACAGCTGTCTATCCTTCCCCAGCATATATTTTGAGATAGGTTCTCTCACTAAAAGCTGGGTTACCCATTAGCCAGACTGGGTAGCCAAAAAGTAATGGCTTTTGCTTTCTCTGCCTTTCAAGGCTGAAATTTTAAGCATATCAAGAAGCCTGCCTCTAGAGTGTTGCTAGCAATCTACCATCTATGCTTGCATGGAAGGCGTTTTACTCACTGAACCATCTTCCAGAGTCAAATAATTAGTTTTTACTTTTAACTTTTCAATAAATTAATGAATACATTGAAATTTGTGGCTATTTAATCACTTTTATAGTGTTATTTATTCAGTTTTGTTATTCATTAAAATTCTTCTCAAATAAGGAAAAATTTCAAACATATAATATTAATAAGATTCCAAGAAAGGTAACATACATGTTAGGAAAATGAAACTATTAGTACATTATTTTTTTAACAAGTAAAATTAGTGTGGTAAAGTATTTTCTATTGTCTAAATAATTTTATCACACTTATTACAAAGTGAAATAGATTGTTTGATTTAGATGTTATGATTGCTTGGGACAAAGCTACTTCCTTGAAATTGAAATACTCCCTCTTGCTGGAAAAGATAGGCTCTTTCTCCATATACATACAGCCAACAAACCCAGACAATATTGCTGATGCCAAGAAGTGCATGCTGACAGGAGCCTTATATAGCTGTCTGCTAAGAGGCTCTGCCAGAGCATGACAAATACAGAGGCAGATACTGGCAGTGAACCATTGAACTGAGAACTGGGACCCCATTGGAGGTGTTAGAGAAAGGACCAAAGTAAGGGAACGACAGGGCAGGGAGACAGGAAGGGAGGTGGTTGGGGAGAGGGAACACCCTTATAGAAGAAGGGGAAAAGGAATGGGATAGCGGGTTTATGGATGGGAAACCAGGAAAGAGGATAATATTTGAAATGTAAATAAAAATATCCAATAAAAAACCAAATAAAAAAAACTAGGCAGGATTGAATTTGAGGCAAAAGAAATCTTCCAGTAGAAATATTTTATAATACAAATTTTAGTAAATAATAGATGACAAAAAAGTGTTAAACACACACAAAAAAGCATAGTTTAATATGAGGAATATGGGGGCAGTAAGAGGGATGTGGGTGGATACCAATATGTGGGGGAGGAAGGGGGAGGGAATGGGGTTTCTGGACAGGAAACCGGCAAGGGGAATAACCTTTGAAATGTAAGTAAAGAAATATATAATAAAGACATTAAAAAAAGAATTTAGAGCTATGAACCATAAGATGAGAAATAACATGAATGTTGTTTGTCTTTCTAGGTATGGGTGACCTCACTCAATATAAACTGTTCCAGGTCTACCCATTTACCTAAAACGTTCGTGATTCCATTTTGTTTGGAGTTGAATAGTGTTCTATGGTATACATGTACCACAGTCCCATTATCTATTCATTGATATTTGCTCCCATCTCTTACCAATAGAGCAATAGAACATGGTTGAACATATTCTCTGTGGAGTAGGATGTTAAGTCCTTTGAACATATGCAAGGGGTTGTGTGGGTAGGTCATGTGCTAGATTTATTTTTTGAGGATACTTTACAATGGTTTCCAGAGTGGCTGTATCAACATGCATTCCTGCTAAGAGTGAGCATGGGGAAACCTCTTTCTCCACAACCTCACCAGCATTTGTTATCAGTTACTTACTGACCTTAACAATTTCAGGACATATGAACAAAATATCAATGTCATTTTAATTTGTATATCCTTGATTGTTAAGGATGGGGAGCATTTTTTGAGGAATTTCTTAGACATTCGTACCTTTATTGAGAACTTTAGATTAGATTTGACATGCACCCTGTTCATTTGTTTGCTCACCTCTTTGTTTTGGAGGTCTTTGTACATTTTGTCAGATATAAAGCTTGCAATGATTCTCTCCCATTCTGGGGGTTTCTTCTTCACTCCATTGATTGTTTTCCTAGATCTATAGAAGGTTTATAATTCTATTAGATGTGAGTTTTCAGTTGTTGGCCTTAATTTCTGGGCACACAAAGTTCTACTAAGAAAGTCCTTTCCTATACATATGTTTTGTAGGCTACTACGTATGGTTACTTCTAGCAGAAATCGGGAAAGTATAAAGGGACCAAAAGTGGGGGTTCAGAATATGTTGAGTGTAAGATAGCAATAGCATGATTCAGGGAATCTGAAGTGGGAAAGTGAGAAACAATATGAAGTGGAAAAATGAGAGACAAGAAGGACACTACATCTAGAGATGTTAAGCCAGATAGCAAAAAAGTGATAAAGAAAAAGAAAACCATGGAAGAATATATCATGAGGCTTCAAAGAATCATATTTTGTATTTATCTAAATAATCTTATAACCACAAATCAGTGCAGCTTCTACCCCTCATCAAAGAAGCTTCATTTTTTTCAGCAAATGGAAACCTTGTGCAACAGTCTTTTCTAGCACTGGCTGCATAAACATTGTTGGGACAGTGAACATACTAGCATGCAATGCAGAATATTTCCCAGTCCTTTAGCAAAGAGCTATAGGCAACTAATGACTCCTGAGAGAAGGAGCATCTGACTTCCCCAGGGCTGAGTGTAGGCTTATACCTTTAATAAGTGTTCTCAAATGTTTCAACCCCCTTCTAGCCCACTATCCAAAGGTAGGGGATAAAAGATGGTTAATAGGTGATGGACCTATTTAGAAATAATTCTTTCGGATAATCTGTCAGGATACCAGCAGTCTAGTTCAGTAGTTTCAGGATACAAAAAAGAAAAAAAATCAGAAGAAACGGCATTATTCAGCAGAAATAGTCAATCCTCAGTCTATCTAATCAGCATGGGTCAGGAAGAACAACCAGAACCAGCCAGGTTCTGGGGAAGTTCTCTGTCCTATGTCTCTCTCATCAAAGTGAAGATCAGCAAAAATGAAGATTAAGACCAAGAAAGCATTGCAAAACTAGATACACAAGGACCCCTTCATTGTCCATTGAGTTCCTTTTATACTCTCCCCAAACATAGCCATATCTAATATCTAGTTTTCAAATTGAACCCAGGTTCTCTGCAAGAACAGCCAGCACTCTTAACAGCTGAACTATCTCTTGCATAAATTATGCACAAATTGTATATATTATATACAAATTTATATAAATTAAAGTAACAAAGTATATTTACTCTGAAAAATTGCATAAATTTCTCAAAAGCACTATTGCCTCCAGCCACAAATTACCAATATGAATACCACATACACGGCAATGAGATCATATTGCTTCTTTCAAAGGCTATTGATATATTTTATATTTTGCATTTGATATCATGCTGCCTCTGTCTCCTTATGACAGGGTAAGAAATGGGACTTTTATGGAACAGATCAGCCAAATTGCCATAGGGTAGTGAATGGTGATATAATTGGAGTAAAACTGAAATTAGTCACTACTGTAGCTACTGAAGAAACAGTTGTCCACAGCTAGGCTGTCACTACTGTGTTTTGAAAGAATGCACACATGCAATCAAAGTAAGAATGAACAGATTGACATAAATTAGCTGTATGTTGGTAATAAAAAGGATATTTCAGAGCAAGCAATTCCTGCAAAAATCACTCCACATTAAAGAAACTCTTGAAATATTACATGTTATTGAAAGTGCAAAGGATGAGATGTAAGAAACTAATTCAGATATGGTGAGGAGAATGACAGTTCCCCAAGGCATAGGAAGACATTTATGCTGTTAGATACATGAGAGGAAAGCGAGCAATGCTCAAGCTCCCCTAAAAAATTTTTCAAAGAATTAATTTTAAGTAGAATTTTTTTCTTAAGAAATTAATCTAGTTTCAGTATTTTTATTGTTCTAAGGTACAATGTACTATCTACTATATTGTTTCTCCTATACCTTCTATTGATGGAAAGAATATTTTAAATCTTTAATAAAATACCTAAATACCACAGAACAGTGAGTGAAAATTCTTACACTAATCATTAAGACTACATTGTAGATCAGTTTATGTTGTCATATGGTAGCCACTACATGCATAGGTTAATTAAATTTCATACAAAATCTCCATGGCAAATAAGGTAGGATTCACTGGGTAATATTTTCCAATAAAATTACACTTTCAACTAAGTACAATAATTTATGTTTACTTTAATACTTATTTTAGTAAGTATTAAAAATCTAATTTGTGGCAGTTTTGTAGTGCTAAATAATATAAAAGGATTTTCCATCTCATATTATACCAGGTACTGTTGGGCCACATGGCACTGAAAGACCCCCGGAGTGGGGAGACCCTCACTCATGTCTCCGGATGAAGTGACCCCCTAAGAACTCACGAGAGACTGATCTTGATGCAATCAAAAAGAGGTTTATTGATAGGGACGACAGAAAGCAGTGCACTGGGGTTGAGACTCATATCCTACACAGGGGTAGAGGAATTCAACCTCGAATGGTTGGAAGAAGGGGTATTTAAAGGAAAAACCATACCGAATCACAAGGAAGAACCTCCTGTTTCTCATGATTGTTCTTTAAGATTTTAATCTAACTTTATGGTTAACCAATTCCTGCTACTATGGTCAGCTGCTATTATGGTTAACTAGTTTCTGGAACAAAGTGGCTGAACCAGCTGGTGCAATTACTCTTTCTGTGATCAGCTAGTTTCTGGAACAGGCAGTTCCAGGGCCTGCTTTTGATTTCAACTTTTGTCTAGGGGGCAATTTTAAACTTTTTCCTTTCAGCACCAGAGGAGTGTTATCTCAGCAGACTTTCTGACCCTTTGCTTTGAAATTCTCTCCACCCAATTTGATAAGTTCCCATGGCGGGTCCCAGCCAGGCCAGCCCCATGCAACAACTGTCTATCCCACAGTTAGCTGTCACAAATCCCTGCAACCCAGCGAATTCAAAACTCTAGTGACTTGTAATTATCAATCAGATTTATATCAGAAAATCCTCACCCCACAAAAATGTCCACACAATAAACTCAGAGTCAATTAATATTGTTATAAACTGCTAATATAGAGAAGACAAATTGTCCTATAATTATACATCCCTTATAAGATATTCATAGCTTCCTGTGGCTATTTAAAGCTATGTAGATCTGGGTCATCCTTCTCTTCCTCTGTCTTCCTTCCTTCTCTTCCCCCTCTCTCTGTACTCTCTGCTCACCTTTCTTTTTCACTGCCCAATCACACGCATTGTCTTATCTCGTGCCTGCTCTCACCTACATATAGACAGCATTCCACACAGGTTAATGATCTTAACCCTTACTAGAGAAGACATTTAATTATGAGACTATACATTTTTTAAGTCACTTAGACTGCTTGTTCATCTGTTCATGTGCTTTTACAGAATACCTAGCTATGGGGATCCTGGATTTTTATTATGCTAGCTATATTCCTTCATTGTTTAGCACAATAGACCTTATTCTGGTATATAGTAGTAATATGGAGATTTATGGTACTTGATTTGCTCATTTCTGTTGGCAAGCTCCTGACAACTCAAAAGGAGGAATATTCCTCTTCATTTAAGGATTGAGGAGAAACAGTCTTTCATTATGGGGAAGGCATTGTAGTTATGCAGCTGCATGCCACAAGGATGTGTGACTGGGACCCATCAAAACACACACACACACACACAAACACACATGGATGCATGCACACACACACATGCACGTGCACGTGTACCTCAGTAGAATGACAGGAAGCAGAGAAGGGGCAGGAAGTAGAACCCAGATATAACATAACACCTGAAGGCTCCACTTCCTGAATTTCCACAGCCTTAAACATCAGCAGCAGTAGCCAGGAACAACTGTTGAAACAGATGTGATTATGGTAGACATTTCTGTTCTAATCATTACAGGCTCTATGGGGCAAAAGTTTTAAAAATCATCACTCAAATCTGTTTTTAACAACACATTGTATTTGCTGTTCTTACATTCTCACTTTAAAACGTATTTGCTGGTGCTTTTTATTTTATTGCAGTTTACAATTGTTTATCTTTAATTAGTCTGAGAACTGTGGAGGCAATTCCATGTTTCTGGCATATGATGAAATTCAGATTTACTAAACATTTTGGCATTATTCTCATTTAACTCCTACAATTCAGTCCAAATACTCTTTGCATTGGGTTATTATACAAGTGCCAAATATTTTCCTAATCCAAATCTTGTTCACTTATACAGACATTCATTTATATAATGAAGAATTTCTGCAGATGTGTACTATGCTACATACTGCAAAAATGCAAATAAGCAAAGCTCACGAACTTCTTTTTTTCTTGGTATTTCCCATATAGAAATGATGCGAATCTTTATTTGGTAGCAAATGCAATGGAAGAAAGCAGGAAGCTGAAAGAGTTCTTTAGCAATTAGGTTAATCTCTGCTCTCCAAATACAGTCTCTTATTGCTGGGGTTCACAAAGGAGACCTTTGACTTTGAGGACCACATTTGTTCATTGCAAATAAGATCTCTTTTAGCTTTGTTAAGAGAAATGCATTAGAAGAGGATTGGAGAACATTGTAAAGGAAGTCTGTTGCTTCTTTTTAAGGATTATTGTTAGCAATTGGCAGTAGGAAATGTTTGAAACAACTGTTTTCAGTTCTGGCCTTATCATTTCTACAGATCATGCAACATTAGGAACCTTGCTGAGAAACCAACCAAACAACCAACCGACCGACCAACCGACCGACTGACCAACCAAACAACCAACCAACCACCCAACCAAATAAACAAACAAAAATTGAGAAGTTTGGTGTTATTTATTCAGGATTAGAGACACTAGAGACACCACTTGCAGGCATTATCTTCTAAGTACACCCTTCTAAAATATACACCTTTATATTTTAATAAACCCTAGGTATTCTCATCTCTTCTCCCATACCTATAAAATTTTTGTGTGAACCACCGTGTTTGCTTCAGGCAGTTCTGAAGACCAAAGTGAAGGCTACTTACATGTACAGCAAGGATGTCCATCCTATTTTACCAGTTACTTAATGAAAGTTACAGAATTCATATAGTCTAGTGGTATACATTAACATTATACATTAACATCTTCAAATAACTCACGCTTAATCTCATGAGCTTGTAATTGCTTTTTGCTTTTAAAAGTTGACATACTAAGAAAAGTACAGCCTAATGAACACATAACATAGTGGGATAGAGATTATATATAGGCATTCTTGTCCCTTTGAATATTCTTCACACACTTTGGCAGGAAATACAGTGTCTAAATGAGATGTAGCTCAAGGAGCTATTGAGACAGAATGATCATAAGAGACAGAGGGGATAGATGGCTCCAGGGATACAATGTCCTCCACACACAACAGTATGAACTCTGAGACCGGGACAGCATAGACAGAGCCTGTACAGTGTCAAACAAGGCATCACTTATCATAGACAGAGGAAATGGACATGAAGTCCCACCTCTTAACACAACGCTATTTGTAAATACCTGCTGGAGAAAGGAATATCAGGTATCTCAAGTGGGGTGTTGTCAGTAGATATGTCAACCGCATTCCAGGACAGGCCTCAGGCCCAAGATTAAACATGCGAAAGGTCAAAAGAAAACAGACTTTATGTTATTCCTGTGATTTGTTTTGTTTTGTATTTTTTTGTATGCTCATTCTTATGGTTGATTTTTGATTTTTTTAAAATGTTTTTCCTGTTGTTTTCCTGCTTTTTGTTGTTGTTAAGAGAAAAGACATGAAGATGGGTAGATAATGAAGTAGACAAGATCTGTCAGATGGAAAAGAATATGAAAAAATATCTGAAAATTTTAAATAAAAATTTAGAAATACTTAAAATGTTAAAAATAAAATACTTGTTTGAAAATTGTTCATATTCCTTTGCTTCTATGGGATTTTAATTTGAAATAAAAATGGGTCTATAGGAGAAAACTGCTAATGGTCACTTTCAACATTCACAAAATATTAATCAAATAAAATAGCCTGAAGTCATTATCAATAGGCATGCTTATTCACACAGTTATTAAACTTCCAAGGACTAGATATAACTTTTAGTGTAGCAAATATCACCTTTTATGTTAATGACTTTAGTTTAAAATTTCAAGGTATAACATATATAAGGGTGAGTGGCATTACAATAATTTTCAATTTCTGTTCATATTTATGTCTTTCTTATAGCTGATCTTAAAATATCAAATATCTTAATAAATGGCCTTTTCCTTATTTGTTCACAATTTTTGCTTCTTTGTTTTCTTAACATGTCAGTTATATGGATTACTATAAACATAGTAATCTATGGTAGCAATGATTGGCATTTATGAAATCATTGTTCATTTACATTGGAATTAATCAGACAGTGAACAGAAAGTGTAGCATTAAGGTGGCTTTCATCATTATCTTTCAGAAGAAGGTGATGATTTCTAGAGTTTAAAGATACAAGTTCTAGCACAGTCCCTCCTACCAACTGTCCGTTCAAAACACATCCTCTAATTGTCTGGTTTGCTGTCAAATGTTCCCTTTGTGTGATGTATTTATTATGTTTCTCCTATATTTTGTTATGAATAGTCAGAAGCTATAAATGTGGCATTATTTTGTAAAATGGTCTCTGCAGTTACAATTATCTTGATGCTCTAATGAGTTGATCATCCTATATTGAGAGGATGGGCTTTAAGTGGAGTGATAGGAGTCATTACAAGACATTATATGAATAAACATCAGCACAGACAAAAGGACACCAAGTCTGAAACAGATACTGGAGCATAAGTAACAAACCAGGAGGCACCCAGAGCCAGCAGGTACCATATATGCTCTGGTATGGTTTTCCTCTGTATCCTAAACACATTGAATGCAACCTTGATTTCAGACATCTGTGATCCATAATTGTCTAAAAGCAAAGTTCTGTGCCATGATCCTTGTAGCTCCTGGTAGTGTCTGATATCAGCCAGAGAAGGAAAATGCTTATATTATACAGTAATGTTTAAAAGGGAGATTAATCTTTGACTCTCCTTAAGGCAGAATGTATTGACAAGTGTCAACATGGTTTACAATATAAACACAATTATTATATCTGATAATCTAAACCTGATAAAGATTTCATATTATAAACCGTGCTGAAACTTTCATATGTAACATTAAAACTTAAATACTGTTTTATATTTTAATTTTTGAAATTACTTTTATACTCTACAATGTGATATGATATTTAATTCTGTTTTTCTTCCTCTAATAGTGAAGAATAAACTCCTGTAATTAGACACTGTATTTATAGCAGTTAATTAAAAACATAATTTTCGACTATACAGCTAAGATGAAAAAGGGTTTCTCAATATATAATGGGTTTTGGATCTGGGAATTTCAGTAATAGAAAAGGTCATAGCAATTTTCATTGACCACATGCTACTGGAGAAATGAAATCATCCAGTATATGATTCTTAGAAAAGATAGGACAACAGGAAAATGAACTCTAAATGTCAGAACAACCTCAATTTAGAACACATTCTTAAAAACTCCAGAGGAAGGTGACCAAAGCAGGATTCAGAGGAAACATACCATTTTATTTATTTTATCATATTTATTTAATTAGTCATGGGTGTGGAACTCAAATACATGCATAGTACATTGTTGGAGTCAGAGGACAACTTTTAGGCATAAGCACTTTTCTCCTATTATGCAAATGCCAGTCATCAGGTTTAGTGTTAATGCCTTTACCCACTGGGCCTTCTAGTCTACCCAAGGAACAGTTATTTAACTGCTGTTAAACCAAAGTCTTGTAATATTTCTCTTAAGTAGATATTTTAATTGTCTTTAGAAAAGAATTATTATTTTTAAAGCATATAGATAACAATTTTCTTCCTATACTCATAAGAAATGTCAATATATTTGCCAGTTATGTTTTTGGAAATTGTGCTGGGATAGAGAGAAGGAATATGAGCTATAGTACCAACCTCAGCATGGATGAATGAGTGTTCTTCCACTACCTCCCCTCACTTTTCTGATTTTATTTTTCAAAAAATGAAGTCAAATTTTGCTTTCATTTTTTTTTGCTACAACATTTAGTGTATTATTTTGGTTCTGTTTTCTAGATTTTTATCTATATTGACAAAAAATTTAAACAGATATGATCATACTTACTTTATTCATAGCTTTAATACAAGACAGCTCTGAATATCTGGTTGAGGAAATAATACTGGAAGTGAATGGGTGTATAGATGTCTTTTAAGAAGATTTTTGATTTTTTCATCATTTTTGTTTTATCCTAAGGGAATCAATATAAAAAGTAAGTGTTTTTGTTGTTGTTGTTGTGGTGGTGGTTGTCGTTTGGTTTGATTTTTAGTTGAAAACAATGGAGAATTTCTAAAATGTCAGCATTTTCGTCAGCTTGAAGACACTGACCCACAAGAATGAAGTATAACAATGTTATTTCAAAAGAATAATTTTTAATAAAAGGAAATGATCCAAAAAGTATGAAGTATTTCGTCTTGAAGCCCTTAGGACAGATTCTGTTTTATTAATGCTTGTATTTGTCTGTTAAAGCAACCAGCTCATGGACAAACTTTCCAAATAATCATTCTTCTCCCTGTGAAGTACTTAGCTGTCTGTGTTCATGGAGTTTAGCACTGTGTGGGAAGCTTGTGTGCATGGCCACATTCAGCTAACACCATACTGCTTCCACTGAAGCACTGACAATCAAGGACATTCAAACACTGCATAAAATGAAGAGTGTCTCCCAGTGGATTGCTCGTGTTGGCTTCAAAATTCCTCAAAGTGGTTTCTTTTTATTATCTTAAGAAATGAGCAATACCTTATCTCTAGCTTGCTCTGATAATTTCCCACATATTCAATGTTTATAGCTTTCTCAGAAACTTAATAAAAATGTTATTTCTTTCTCAGGCCTACTGTACATCCATGTTGTGTCATCAATAGCCCAGTGGATCAAACTGAGAAATGTCAAGTTTTTTTCAATGACAAAACCATATCTCCAAAATTCACCATACAAAAGAAACATATCAAAAGGAACACAAGAATGATAGGAGAAGATGAGGGTGGGGCGGAAACGTGAATGAAGAAAGAATATGGATGAAGTATCTGGATTATGTTAAACTAAGAATGCAATCTACTTGTGTAGCATTGTCTAACTTTCCTGGTTTTTATGAATATTGTAACATTGCTCAATAAATTTGAACTTTAGAAAAATGTTACAAAATTAGTGACTAAAACATCTACTACTACCATATGGAAAGATTTATAAAGTATGTCATGGTTTCTTTTCATAGTCAATGTATGTTCTTTTAATATTACCTAGAAAATACATTTATGAATACATTTATGAATACATTTATAAAGTAGTTTCCAGATATGAGCTTCAGTCCTGGACTGATAACAGGAAAAAAATGCATTAGACACCAGCATTTATCTTGTCTGCACAGCTACCTCAGGCTCTTTTTCACCACAGGTATAAGCATTTATTTTTACCAATATGCATACCCCACAAAATGGATAAAATGTTAAAACTGATCCGAAATGAACAATTCCTATAATAAATAAGTATAAAGAAATGGAGTAATTGCAGGATAAGTTTGTTGATGTGATCTTTACGTCTTCTAAATCATATTGTCAGAAGTATTGAAAACTATGGAGATTGAACTGCAGAATCCACAAGCCACTGTAAACTGATGATTCTGGTAGAAATCTAGAACACAAAAAAGGTGAGTGAAACTGATGCAGTGAAGGCCTTTATGTTCTATAGAGAGGCACCCAACTGGCATCAGAGACAGATGCCATTCACAGTGCACTTTAGTAAAGAGTCTGCTGGGGAGTGCTTGGCCCCTTTACCCATTCATCCTTGAGCAAGGCCAAAGTCAATACAATTGAACTAATTTGTTCAGAGGAACGTCCAAGTCAATATAACATTGCAGTGGTTGCATTGTTTCTGCTCGCCTCTGAGTCTCTCAGGTAGGAGAAGATAGGAGAAATGCACAAATTATCAGCAAGTTTAAAAATGGAGATTGGGATGGTGTAGTAAGTGTAGCTGTAGCTCTTAGGGTAAACAATTCCTGTTAATGAGAAAGCTCATGTACCACGCTAGGACTTCAGAACAAGTCCACTAAGTGGAAGATCTCACAAACAGTGGCTCCACCCCCAACACTCCAAACGAGGCAAACGTTTTCCTAGATTCTATTGCAAAGGAACAAAGAAGCTCCTGGAACTGCCATACATGAGAAATTGGCCAGATTCTATTTCGATCTGTCCACATGAAACTAACTTTGAAGAAATGTAAAATAGAGAAGTTATAGAGGATTATATGAAAGTTCCAGAAGACCAATGATGGCAAAATATGTGTAGCATTGTCATAGTTCCTTCAAAATACCTTCTTGAAGCCACTGGGTGAATCTGCAAGAGTGAAGATTATGTTTCAATGGGTCTAAGAGAATGTTGAGACACTAGGACTGAGGATGCCTGGTGAGAGAAGAGTACAGGTGACCGATGAAGCCAGGCCAAGAAATAGGCCAGTTTTGCTAGCGATAGAAGAGGTGGAAGAGTGGGCTCAAGAATAGTGATTTTGATCAAAAGCTCCAGGTTGTGGACTTTGAGCTGAAGGATTTGGTGTTTGTCCTCCTGAGTGTGGGATTTTCATATCCTTGCCATCAACACATTCTTTTTTCATTGATAAAAATTCTAATTCAAAGTGTCTCACAACCTAGGGCAGAAAAAGTAGTGGAAGATGATGAGAAAAAGGAAAAGGTCTAAAAGTACAATCAATGAGCCAATATATTAATAACTCATGATTCTGAAGGTAAACTTTATTGTTATATTAATAAAGGCCTGGGATTAGAGTAAGATTAGAGTAAGATTACACATCTATAATTCTTTTGTAAAATTTCTCTGTATTTTGATTTTCTGTTTGTCGAGACTCTTTTGGCCTTTGGAAATGTTCCAAATTCAATTTCAGTTGTTACATTCTTAGTTTAGTTGCATTTTAACTGAATTGCAGTGATTTTTCTTAAGCTGACAGAAATACACTCAATGATTTCAAGACAGATGGAAGTGGTCTTAAAATTCTCTGTAAAGGATTTTTGAGAGGTTACTATGACCAGAGATCCGGATGTCCTGGACTTTATCCAACAGCACCATATGGAGTCAGGAACATAGTGAAAGAAACCAGGCTCCTTATTCTCTTTGCTTCTTCACATTGGAATGTTCTGACACTACTTCTTACCATGCAAACTGTTAAAATATTCATTAGTTGTGATCTTCGACCTCTTCAGACCAAATGGTAAATGTAATGACTTATCTTCCAAGAGTTTCTTTTTTTTTTGATTCACATTTACTGTGTCTCAGTTGGAAAGCATTTGAGTTCCTCCTACATTTTTTTTTCTTTCAGCTCTGTACCAATTCTATAGAGTTTAATTAATTAGTTAATATAAATCAAGATAGATCTATTTATCTCATGCTAGTCTTGAGCTTATATGTAGCAAAATATGGTTTGAATGACTGATGTCCCTTCAACTGTTTCTCTAAGGCTTTGTTTTAGGAACACCTCTCCATGTAAATTTTCTTTCTTTTTAATTAATTAATTAATTAATTTTTACACTACAGATTTTATTCCCTCCCCATTCACCCCCCCAAGGGTTCCACATCCCATACCTCCTCCCTGCCTCTTCCCCTGTATTCTCCCAACCCCCGGGCATCACAAGGGTGTCCTCACCCCTC
This sequence comes from Rattus rattus, assembly GCF_011064425.1. Classification (NCBI taxonomy): domain Eukaryota; kingdom Metazoa; phylum Chordata; class Mammalia; order Rodentia; family Muridae; genus Rattus; species Rattus rattus. The sequence continues at coordinate 27,081,100 of NC_046164.1, forward strand.
CTACCCCACCAGACTTCTAAACTTTCTGGGGCCTCCAGTCTCTTGAGGATTAGGTGCATCTTCTCTGACTGAACCCAGACCCGGGAGTCCTCTGCTGTACATGTGTTGGAGGCCTCATCTCAGCTGGTGTACGCTGCCTGGTTGGTGATCCAGTGTCTCAGAGCTCTCAGGACCTCAGGTTAATTGAGACTGCTGGTCCTCCTACAGGGTTGCCCTTCTCCTCAACTTCCTCCAGCTTTTCCCTAATTCAATCAGAGAGGTCAGCCGCTTCTGTTCATCGATTGGACATCTGCATCCTACTCTTTCAGCTGGGTCTTGTTAGGTCTTTGGAGAGCAGTCAGGGTAGTCCTTTCTGTGAACACCCCATAGCTTCCGTAATGGTGTTCGGTCTTGGGGCTCCCGCTTGAGCTGGAAATCGCTTTGGGCCTTCGTTCTCAGGCTCTTCTCCATTTCAGTCCCTGCATTTCTTTCAAACAGGAAGAATTATGGGTCAGAGCTTTGGCTATGGGATAGCAACCCCACCCCTCACTTGATGTCCTTTCTTTCTGCTGGAGGTGGGCTCTATAAGTTCCCTCTCCCCACTGCAGGGCCTTTGATATACCCCTCCCCCCCACAGAGTCCTGAGAGTTTCTCACTTCCCAGGGACATGTTACATTCTAGAGGGTCTTCCCAACCTCCTTCCTGTTGAAGTCACTTATTTCCATTTTTTTCTGCTGGCACTCAGACCTTTACCCCCACCCAATACCAGATCATGTTCCCCTCTCCTCCCTGCCATCCTCTTTCACTCCCCTGCCCCTCATTCCCTCCCCCATTGTGGTTGCTTTCTTCTTCCTCCCAAGTGGAACTAAGGCTTCCTCACTTGGGCCCTTCAGCTTGTTGACCTTTTTTAGTTCTATGAACTATATCTTGGGTATTCTGTATCTCTCTCTCTCTCTCTCTGTCTCTCTCTCTTTCTCTCTTTCTCTCTCTCTCTCTCTCTCTGTCTCTTTTGGGTTTTTTTTTTTTGGGGGGGCTAATATGTACTTATCAGTGAGAACTTATCATGCATTTCCTTTTGGGTCTGAGTTCCATCCATTTGCCTGAAAAACTCAGGATATCCTTGTTCTTAATAGCTGAGCTTTGTGCATGGTGACAAATATGTGCTTATTTTCATTTTTCTACATACAGACAACCAGTTAGACCAGTTAGACAACCAGTTATTGATGATGCTTTCTTTTTTCCATTGTATATTTTTGGCCTCTTTGTTAAAGATCAAGTGTGCATAAGTGTGTGCTTTTATTTCTGGGTCTTCAATTCTGTGCCATTGATCAACCTTTCTGCCTCTGTACCAACACCATGCAGTTTTTTTTTATCACTATTTCTTGTAGTAGAGCTTGAGGTCAAGAATGGTGATTCCCCCAGCCATTCTTTTATTGTTAAGAATCTTTTCTCTTGTATTCTTTTGATAATACTTATATCTGTAATTCCTGACCTCTTTCCTAGGTTTTCTGTTTCCTGACTTGCCTCCGTTTGTGTTTTCTTTATTGATTTTACTTACACTTTTAGGTCTTGGACTGCTTTTTGCAATTCCTTCACCTGTTTGATTGGGTTTTCCTTTATTTCTCTAAGGGGTTTGTTTGTTTCCTTTTTAAGGCCTTCTACCTGTTTACCTGTGTTTTCCTGTATTTCTTTCAGTGAGTTATTTATATCATCCTTAAAGGACTCTATTATCTTCATGAGATACTATTTTTCGGTCAGTTTCCTGATTTTTAGGTATATTGGTATATTCAGATCTTTCTGTGGTGGGAGAACTGGGTTCTGATGATGCCCATGTATATTGGCTCCTGTTGCTTATGGTCTTGTGCTTGTCTCTCACCATCTGCTTAATCCCTAGTGTTGCTGGCCTGGGTGACTCTGTCTGGAGTCTGCCCATGTGTTACAACAGGGATCCTGGTGGCCATGGCTCTAGACCTACTGTGTGGCCTTCCAACCGGAAGGTATTCAGAGGGGTAGAGAAGCTGCTGATTTGTTGCCCTGGCTGCACTGCAGTAGTTCTCCTGGGAGACCTCCCGACTGTTGGGTATTTAGAGGAGCAGTCACACTGTTGTCCTGTAAGAAGTTGTTCTCCCAGGATGGGGGGTTGGGGAGTGTGTCTATTGGCTGTGGTTTCGGTTTCCTTGTGTGCAGCCATACCCCAGGGAGGTTTTCAGTTTGATGTGTCAATTGTCATGCATCCTCAGAGTCCCTGGGAGATCTTCAGACTGCGGTGTCAATTGTCCAATTGCCCTGTATACGGAGAAGCTCCTGGGATGCCTTCAAGCTGCAAAGGGTACAGCAGATCTCCTGGGATGCCTCAGGACATGTGTTCATAATACAGTGGGTCCTCTGGAATGTCCGCGTATATAGATTCTTCCAGGGAGCAGACTTGCTAGTAGTCTGTCCCAGCAGAAAGGACCAGACAGCAGAAAGGGTCCTTGGGCAAGTGGAGTTTTTGGGGAGACGGTGGGTCTCCTAGTCCACTGGCCCCTAGCAGCTGCTGTGGGACTTGGGGCAGAGATTCTTACCAAATGCTGAGTGGCAGTGGATCCTATGGTATGTTTGAAGGTATAGCCTCTTCCAGGGATCATACTTGCTAGGAGTCTGCCCCAGCAGAACGGACAGGCAGAAGGCTCCATGTACATTTTCATGCACTACTGCCGAGTCAATGCAAGAGATGATGATCTCACTTCAAAATGAATATAGTTGCTTTTCTTCTGCCCACTGAAATAATGTTGTTCCTTGGATTAATTGCAATCTACCCAAAAAAAAAAAAAAACGCTTCTCTGCTAAGTGTTGAGATGTGTACTGGTTTATGGGCATAACGATAAGAATTTAGGAAGTAGTTTGTTAATGTGTCAATTTGGCATACTAGAAATAGACCGTTCCTTATGGAATAAATCAGAAAGTGGGTGATCTCTCTCATAAGCTTCTTGCTACTATTACCAATAGACATATCTTTGAGTTCTTTATGGATATGAGCTTAGCCAATCTTTTCAAGAGCATTGGTAAAAAATTATTTAGCTGAGGCTTGGGTGGGTGACAATTCCAGTGTTGTTTTAGAAGTTCAAATATTATATGACTGACAGATTTTTAAAATAATATTCATATAATTAAACAATAATAGTATTATAGAAGTTATAATATGATGAACACTTCAGATACAGTGTTTAAAAACTGAATATATTAAGGTTTTTATTGCTAATATACTGTTTTAGAGGTATCTATAACAACTTTACAACTTCAGGGCCTTGGAATCCATCAACCATCTTGCTTATAAATTCTGTGCATTGTGATTCAACTTACAGGTCAGAGTCTTCCAGAAAAACAAAGGCTAGGTAGAGCCAAGAAGTCATGAGAAACATGATCCAAAGCTATGTCTGGCAGTTGATGCTGATTTTCTGCTGAGAATATAGCCAAAATATAAATAGAAAAACCCATGTGAAGTCTCTCCTTGTGATCTGGAATAGAAAGAAAAAAGAAACAAAGCAGGGAGAAGGTGGATTGTATCTCCTACTCACAAATTCAAAAAGCACAGGTTTTGTGTATCCTCTTTACCTTCTGTGGTAGAGCCTTTTTATTGTTCTTCAAGTGTACCTTTTCCTCTTCCTGGCTTTTCAAACTCTCACGGTCACAATGAGGTCTGAGTATTGTGATTGGACTATAATTGAAGGAATAGAGTTACATAAATGTATCCAGTACTTTAAGGCATAATATCTTTGAACTTAGTTTTAAAGATATATATTTTATGTGGGTATATGCTATGTGTTTGTAGATGCCTTGGGTGGGGTGCAAAAGGCACTAATTTAATCCTCTGGTCTGAGGTTGTAGGCAATTGTGAGATGCCCCATGTAGAGTTCTGGTAACCTAACTCCAGTACTCCGGAAAGACTTAGAAGCAGTGCTCACTGAACCGGTATCTCTCTAGCACACCAGCTCCTTAAAAGATCATTGCCATCCTTTGTTTTGTCTTATTCTATCTTAACCAGAATGTAATCATCTTTGGTATGAATCTGAAGTCACCTGTAGGTGACAGCTGTCCATCCTTGGCCTAGACTCTGTTATGAGTGTACTGAAAAGTCTCCTGACATTTTAGCTAATAGTGTGCAAAGAGAGCCTCAATTCAACTTAAATTAATTTTCATTTTACTGTCACAATAGTTTTCTTATCTTATATTTATAGGAGAATAACTATTAAGAAACAAATTGTGTAATCATTAATTTCATGGAATAGTACAAATTTACATATAACGCCAAGTCTCTAAACATTCTCATTGCAGACATGACTATGACACAATGACACCTTTTTTTGATTGAAATTGTTCTCAAGTTATCAGAAATGCTTGTATTCAAGAAACTGTGTATTCATTTAGAAGAAACAAAGTAATCAAATATTATATAAAACTTTACTTAGAAAACTATTTACTAACTAATAGAAATAACTTAAATATCATAAGTTTTATAATATTGAAATTAGAAAATATAAGGAAATTATTTGAATAATACCAAGAAATCATAGAGTAAAAAGTACATTTCATACAAGAGTAAATTTGAACCTACTTTAGAAGTTAATAAAAAACATTTCTTAAGAGTACAAGAAGTTAAAATAGAGATTTGTTGTATCTTTCTGTGGGAGTAACAATGAAAATATGTTTTTATTTCTTGAATCAATTTATAATACAAATGAAATTAGTTACAAATGTCAACATCTTAAATAATTGTGAACATCACAATTAATTTAAAAGGCATTTTTATATGACAGATCTCCAGTATATAGCATGAATGAACCTTAAAGCAAGATATAAGTGTGAAGTATAAACATAAATTACTGAACAGTTACCACTGAAAACTGCCATTTTCATATTTATAATTAGTTTTGTTTTGTTTACCAGCAAAATAGATAACTAACAATTCTGAGGAGTGACACTCAGTTAGAGGCTTTTCTATAAGTTGTGGAAGAGAGAGATGGAACTGAAACATACAGGCAGTAGGTGAAAATAATGGAAAGCTAATTATTTGGTGTTATAAGAAGAACACATATATCTTATAATCATGAAGAGTCAAGCTTTAACTTTGAAGAGCAGTCTGGAAATCTGAGTCTCTGCTTTAAAAGTGTTTAAATATGAAATATTGTTGCTGTAAGGGAAACTGCAGGAAATGCAGAATCAATCCATTTAATTACAGTAAAGTATCAATTCATCAGGCATATGTGATGAATTATGTAAGATTTCCCCCACATTTTAAAGATAAGTGAAGTTGTACCTCTACATTCACAAACATGCAATGTGCATTAAAGAATTGGGCACGTTTCTGGAAGGGGTGAGCTTACCTCTACACGATGAAAGCATGAGTCAAGGACCAACAGCAGGCTGGACCAGGGGAGAGGGGAGATAATCTGCCTAATGTACTGTGGCTCTACTTGTGCTGAGGAAAAATAAAGGAAAAACAGTCTTTCATTCCTGCTAAATTATGTTAATAACACAATTCAAATTCCTTAAGTTTTAATTAAATTTCTGTAAGCTAAATCTTAGCTAAAACAAAGTATATCTTTTCTTTCCGTTGGCTAAATGGTTTGGGCCAGAAGATTATTGTTAAGGACTTTTATTCCAGGAGCAATGCAAACCTTCAGAAATACAGACTTTCTGGTACCATAGCTGCTTCTTGTGAAAGTTTGTGGGACTACACATAGTCACAAGTAAAACTGCAAAGAGAACAATTAAAATGATGTGTCAAATATGGAAACGAATGTTTCTATTGCCTATGTCAATGTTAATTTTTCAAAGGTATGAAGCAGCACAAAAAAAGAATCACAGAAGTACCCACTATTGTACTATTCAGGAAAATGGATCATACTATTGTAATTAATGCATGGTTACACTTAAATGTTAATTTGTCAAAAGTAAACAACACTCTGCAATAGCTTGAAAGAATCTATTGATTGATTGATTGATTGATTGATTGATTGACTGATTGATCAGTTTTCTTTACTCAATAGAATAAAAGCACTTTAACTGACTGAGATGCATGCATTTGATGGCACAGTTCCAAGTATTTTCTATAACCACATATTTATAAACACTCCAACTTTCTGTCTAATATTTACTGTAATTACTTTGCCCATTTGTGTAATTTCTTTTAAAAGCATACAATACTGTTGTTATATCAATTCATATGTACAATCATTCTTAAAATAGAATTTCTAAATGTATTTTATGATAAACACCTTTTAATTAATTTTTGAGAAGATGCTGTATCGCTCAATGCTTCAGTTCTTAGTGGCCCGAACAGAGCTCGCAAACATGAACAAAATTAAATATTAAAGTTAAAAGAATTTCCTGGACATGACACCACCCTTGCACTCATGCACTTAATTGCACAAGACCTCCACATGATTGGGCATGCCAACAATTCATCACAGAAGGGCGAGTGCTTCGAATTCTTACTACTCCATGGAAATATCTTATCAGTTAATGGTTGCTGGAGGATGAAGTGTTATTTTCTTCAGTATGATAAATGCTGGCAATTTGTCCAAGCTTCAGTAAATAACTTCCCACACATACTCATGCAAGCAACCCTAATTAGACTCAGTGGGTCCCACACAGAGTGCCTGGAAGGAGCATGGTGACTTATTGGTAATAGAAGAGTTTCAGTGAGAGAAGGAGTGGAAAAGAAATAATAATGAGAGGTCAAAATCACTCTAACTCACATACTGGCATGAAAATGTTAAAGAACAAAAATAAGTAAATAAAATATATTCTGATTTAATTTCCAGTGTGGGGGTAAAATTCATTTTAAGAATATTTGATGCTGTTAATGTTATCACCAAGAAAAGTTAAAAATTGCAATTTTTATCATGCCTGCTTACTATATGACTTTATTAGTGATACTCCTAACAAATTTTAGGTTTAATTCATTTTGGAATTTAAATGGGATATTTTTAAAACACAAATTTAATGTTCAATATTTTCTATATCTCTAAGAGTGGATACCTAATTTTAATTTTAAAGTAATCCCTTCCTTGCAAAGCCAAGCCTCTAGACAGCTCAGATTTCTAGGAAGCAAGTGGCAATGTGAGGATTATAGAAGAGAATGTTCTAATCTTTAACTTTCCTACCTGGAAAAATGAAAATACCACCTATGTCAGAACTGATTGCAAAGGTCTAGTAATCTAAGTATTAGAGATGGCTTTGCTAATTTTTAAATGATACAGGGCAGTGAGTTGTATGTTGAACCCTGAGTTCCACACATCTGACCTTATATCCGTGGTATCTTCCAGAGGCCCTTTTCATTTCTCTGATGCCATCTGAATAGTATTGTTTGATAATTGAGTAGTATTGCTAGTATGGTTTCAGAATTTTTCTTTTTATTCCTTAGTTATGACATAGCTGCTTGAAATAGTAATTGATTTAGCGGGTACTACAAATGCTATAGGTTCCTGGTATTTTGAATGCCATTTGAAATTCTTCCAGTGGCGCGTCTTTTGGGTTTATGTTCAGGAGCAGCATGGTTAGGTCTTCAGGTAGAGAAGCATTTCCAATTTTCTGAGGGAAAAGCAGATTGATTTCTAGAGTGGTTGTACAAGATTACAATCCAATCAGCAATGTGGGAGTGTTCCTCTATCTCCACATTCTCGCCAACGTGTGCTGTCCTTTGAGTTTTTAATCTTAGCCAATTTGACTGGTGTAAGGTGGATTCTTAAGGTCGTTTTGATATGCGTTTTTCTGATGACTAAGGATGTTGAACATTTCTTTTAAGTGCTTCTTGGCCATTCGGGATTTCTCTGTTGAGAATTCTCTGTTTAACTCTGTATTTCATATTTTAATTGAGTTATTTGTTTTTTAGAGTACAATTTCTTGAGTTCCTTATATATTTTATATATTAGTTATCTGTCAGATGAAGAGTTAATGAAGTTCCTCGTCCAATCTGTATGCAAGTTGCCATGTTGTCTTATTGACAGTGTCTTTTGCCTGTTAGAAGCTTTTAGGTTCCATGAGGTCTTATTAGGGATACTAACTCTACAATGTTCATAGCAGCCTAATTCATAATAGCCAGAAAGTGAAAATAATCCAGATGTCTTTCAACTAAAGAATGGATACAGAAAGTGGGGTTCATTCATACAATTCAGCTATTAAAAATGAGGGCATTATGAATTGTGCAGGCAAATGGATGGAAGTAGAAAATATCATTCTAAGTGAGGAAACTCAAACCCAAAAGTGTATGCATGGTATGTATTCACTGGCAAGTGGATATTAGTCAAAACCATACAGAATTCCCAGGATACAATCTACAGAACTTCAAGAGGTTAACAACCTGAAAGGCCCAAGTGAGGATGCCTCAATTCCACTTGAGAGTGAGAAGAATGCAATCATGGGGGTGTGGGTTGAGGAAGAGGGATGGAGGGACCTGGGTGGGAGAGAAGAGGAGGATGGGAAAGGGGGAACATGATCAGGTATTGTGAGTGTCTTATTCAGGTTATGTTATAGGTTCCTAATGTTTATAATCCTGCACAAAACTATCATGACCAAGTTGGAGAGGACAGGGTTTATTCATCATTCCATTCCACATTGCTGTACATAACCAAAGGAAATCAGAACTGGAACTCACACAGGGAAGGAACTTAGAAGAAGAAGCTGATGCAGAGGCCATGGAGGGGTGCAGTTTATTGGCTTGCTTCCACTGGCTTGTCAGCTTGCTTTCTTTTAGACCCCAGGGATGGCAGCACCCATAAGGGGCCCTTCCACTTTGATCACTAATTGAGAAAATGCCTTGAGAAATAGCTAAATCTAATGGAGGCATTTTCTCAAGGGAGGCTCCTTTCTCTCTGGTAACTCCAGCTTGTGTTGATAAACAAAGCCAGTGAGTATGAGCAGTTGGGGAACAGGAGTAAAGCCCCGAGGGCCAGCAAAAACAATGGAAACCGGCAAACTCATGAGGTAGGAGGTGGAGGGACCCTTAGAAAGTACCAGAGACCTGGAAGTTGAGAGACTCTCAGGACTAAAAGGGAGAACCTTAGATGAAATGCCCAACAGTGGGGAGAGGGAACTTGTAGAGTCTACCTCCAAAAGAAAGACATGGCATCAAATAGAGGGATGAGGCTGCCATTCCATAGTCAAAAACTCTGACCTAGATTTGTTCCTGTCTAAAAGAACTGCAAGGACAAAACTGGAGAAGAGACTGAGATAAAAGAGGTCCAGTGATCGGCCCATGTTGGGAACCAGCTTAAGGGGAGGCTCCAAGGCCTAACACTATTATTGATTCTATGGAATGCTTACAGACAAAGTCTACATGGCTGTTCTTTGAATGACCCAAAAGCAGCTGAATGAGTCAGACAAACTCAGATACACAGAGACTTGATGCAACAAGGAAGGGGGATGATGGAGGTATGGGAGTGTGGGAGCACCCTCTCAGAGACAAAGGCAATGGGATGGAGGATAGCGTGAAGAACTCTGGGAGTGAGGACCAGAGATGGGACAAAGTTTGGAATGTAAATAAATAAATAAAATAATTAAATTTTTAAAAAGAAAGGGAAAAGTGAAATTCTTTCTGTGAAGTTTTGGAATGATTCACCAATTTTCCATGATATCAGCAATTCAGATATCACCCTGCAAAATAGATAATGGTATGACTTTCTGGCACTGACCCTATGCCAGAGGACTTGTGGGCTCAGTCCATGGCCCTGTAGTGTTCTCACAATTCATTCAAAAACAGTACTCCTTAACATGGAAAGTGGATAATGTCAAGTATGCCATGTGACAGCTCTGATCTTCTTCAGGACCAGTGACTCCTAATAAAGTAGTAAGCTTATTAAGAAATTGTGAATATTCAGTTATTTTTTTCCCTTGATAACTTATAAGAAAAGTATCTTTAAGTAGCAGATTTCAGAAGAGCACAAAGATAATAAAGAAATAGTCTTACTGGGCACTTACATTAGGTTTTGCTACGCACATTATAGGTCAAAACTTATAAGTTTGATTTATTATCGATTTCCAGTGAGACAATTCATGCACTTACATTCTTTGTAATGGGTCTCAGAGTGTTAGCAAGTAGGCTCCAGGATCGGACTGACAAAAATCTCTCTCTAAACCTGGGTTTGCACACCTTATGAAGCTGCCTTCTTACCATTTTGGTTTGGTTCACCAACAGAGAGATGTTTGACATTTAGAAGAAGATATAAGAAAGAAACAGGTTGATCGTAGTTGCAAATTCCTTCCCAAGGGAAGCCAAGGTATGAGGACCTAACTTCAGAGCCAGGGAGAGCTGCCTAATTCCACATGAACACCTCTCCAAACACCCCAGTAAGAGGGAACAAACCCCAAAGACATGTTTCTGAGACTGAATCTTCTGCTTTATGGTGCATTTGTGTGTATAATGTGGGACACGGAATCATATAATAACACTCATTATAGGAAGAGAAATGTTTCTTACCTTGTAAGAACAGAGTTCAATTGAATTCACAAATAATAAAATTGTGTAATATTATCAGCATTATTTTAGCCAAGTATTCATGTAATTTGGAAGTAAAAACATCTCCCCACCACCAGGTATTATTCATTTTAGCATTCAGTTTTTTACATTCTTCCTTAAAGTAGACAGGTTTTACCCTAGCAGCTTGCTCCCTTGCTTTCTTTCTTCTGAAACATATAGTCAGAGCTCTCTCTTAAACTTTGTGTTCATTTCTCCAGTACCCATCACACTCTTACCTGTGATATTAAATCCAAAAATGTTGATCTGTTCACATCTCTATAGTTTTAAATGTGAGGTATTTGGGGGTAACACATTAAGAACATGTTTTATAAAGTATTATAATGGGACACATTTGTGGTAAGATATTAAAGACTATCACTTAATAGAGTATAACATGAATAAATGCAGCTGGATGAAGGTTGTTTATAGGATAGGAAGATCAGCAAAAACTGTTATGAGACCGAATGGCTTAATAACAGTTATTTTAAGGCAGCCATACTTAACCTATTTGTTTTGACCTCTTTGGCAATCTTCTATCTCCCAAAATATTTACCTTCAAAGTCCCAACAGTGGCAAACTTACAGTTACAAATATCAACAAAATAATTTCATGATTGTGGGCTACCACAACATGAGGAACTTGTATTGTAAGGTCACAACTTTAGGAAGGGTGAGATCCAAGGGGCATATGTGACCTACTTTGGTCTCAGTGTAAGCTCTGATATAACATTAAAAGAGTTAAAAAAAAAAGCCTGTGTTTTTGGAGAATGTCAGCACCTTTGAGTAGCAGTGACAACACATCCTCCAAGAGATAGACATACTATTATATCAATAGTAATGTGAAACTATCTTCCTTGATACATCAAAGTAGCAGAACCATTAGAAATGCCCTAGTGTAGGGGAATGCTATGGTAGTGAGGCAGGAGTGAGTGGGTAGATGGGGGAGCACCCTCATAGAAGCATGGGGGAGGGAGGATGGGATGGGGGTTTGCAGAGGAGAAACTGGGAGAGGTGATGACACTTGAAATGTAAATAAAATAAGCAACTGAAAAGAAGAAAAGGACAAAGCTTCCATATTTTTAAACGAAAAATCAAGCTTTGCTTGCTATTTTGGTGTCAAATAGTTTTCATATTGAATTGAACCAATTATCATCTGAAAACATTAAGGTACATGATCATAACACCTACTTGTCATGACTACAGATAGTTCACTTGAAAAAGCCTAAGTATTCAACCTTACTTATAAGATATAAGGAGTTTGAAGGGAAAAGAGTATCAAATTATAAATAAAACTACTGTGAAACTACTGGGAAACTGTCAGAACCTGAAGGGATGGAGTTGGGTGAGAGGTATGAGTGCTTATGGAAACTTTCAAGGAAACAAGACAAGAGCCTACTGCCTCAGTTTCTTCCAAACATGAGTTTGTTCTTGAAATGTGTTTTATGTTTGTTCCAGGTATAGTGGATAGGAATGACTTTACTTCCGGCCACTCATTATTGTTCCATGTTGGTATTAAATTAAATGTTTAAACTATTCTCTAATCTCTCTATGAAGAACATTTTTGTCACATGTGGATTGCTCTTGTAATGTTATACAGCTTCAACTCATGAATACTTTACTCATGCTGCCTTTCTTAGCCTCAGTGTATGCATCGTCTGAGGCTCTGTATGACGTTGGCTGCCGCATGGAACTTCAGTCTGTGTCATTGGTTGACTCCATTCTCCCAGGTCATCTGCCCTTAGAGCAGTGGCAGAAGAGAGCTTTGAAATTTCTATTCCATAATGTCCCAAACAGTAAGATTCCGTTTTAGATAAAAAGAAATATGACTTTTGTTATTTTAGTGAAGATTATTGAGCTAGTGTATCACAATTATCTTTCCCCTTGGATTTCTATGTGAATGTATGATGTGGGGGTAAAATGAGATGTTTCTTTTCAATAATAAACCAGGTAATTTCCTAAAATATGAGTAACGAAAGCATGTAAGCCTAGGACAGAAACACAATTGATGCCCTTTTCCTTCAAAATGCATTAAAAAATTTTGTAACTCAAAATGTGTGTATTTATTTCTTTTCCAGTAGAAAACAGAAAAAGGAACTTCTTTGTTCAGAGTGAAAAAAATAAGGTTCATCATTCTTGACTTTCTGAACTTATGAAATCCATAAATACCTAAAACGATCCTCAACTCTATTCAGTTGCCATGGTTGGCAGGTTTATGCCACTTAAGTAAAAAAAGTGACAACTTTGAAGGTGTTATTGAAGTTGTATACACCTAATTAAATTCTCAATTATCATGTAGAATCTGTCAGGGTGCATACACAGAATTATGTGTGGCTCAGAGGTACAATATCAAGGTTAAATCATATTCACTTATAGAATTGCAACAATAATAAAACGGCCTGGAATTTAAAGGAAAGAGAGACTAGTTCTGCAGGACTGGCCATTGGAAATCGTATCTTTAGCTTTCCCTATCCCTTTGAGGGAGAACATGAAAAGAAGCATGAATCTTACCAGCAGATATATAGGTGGCATTCACAGATTATTGTATACTGGATGTTGAAACTATTTTAAAAGATTATATATATATATATATATATATATATAATTGTATTATATCAACTTACATAGCTATAGACAAGTATTGCATAATTTTACTCACCTTAGCCTCATAAATATGCTGATTACATAGAACTTGAGAGAAAATAATATTGAGAACCAAGTCACCATTAGATAAGATCAAGAAATTCTGGTGTCCCAGTTCATGGCAGGGATACTGTAGATGATGATGAAAAATTGGCTATTTCAAAAGACTAGAATAATGAGTTTTACATATTCACCATAGAGAAACCAGAAATGAGGATGCAGACATGTTTAACTGTATTTGAACATTATACAATGTGCCATTAGATGAGAGGACCCTATCAATATTTGTTATTAGTTCTTTGTGTAGCAGTCAAAACTATGTTTTAAAAATTCTTGTTATGTCAGTCTGGTGAGTTTTCTCTTGCCCCAATCTGATGAAGGTATAGATATAGACAAGTAAGTAATTAAAAAGCAACCTTTGGTTCTTAATATTGTAAATCTTTTTGCTTTGCTTTACCCTTATTTGGCTACTTTTTACAGACAAGGAGACTCTTCTTTAGATGCATAGATTTTCTTTTCCTTATGCTTTTTAACCTACTTACGAAAGAATCATTCATATATTCATCAATGTACTGGACAAAGATACTCATAAAGCTTATTAAAATAAAATATATCAGAATATCTATTTTTGTTATATCAGAATATTTATATGTGCTACTGAGTTAATATGTTTTCACTGTAATGCCATAAATGAGTATTTCATCTCATTCCAGAAAAAATGAAATTGTATCCTATTAGATACTATAATAAAAAGAAGTAGGTATTTTCCTAGTCTATTAGAGTACATCAAATAACAGTGCATTGAATTTCTTAAATAGTTTTATCACAGGATGCACAATCATGTCTGCTATAGACACAATTTTCCTTTTTCATCTTGTAGCCTAACTTGTAGCACAAGTCTATTTGAAGATAGCGCATGTAAGAAGATATAAATGGTCATGTCAGTCATCCAGCAGGTCTTAATCTCATGAAGTGATTTCCTCGTAAGAAGAGACATCAGAGATCTGACAAGAAAATCCCAGAGAATAGTCAGATGAGGACATAGCAGCCAGATATAGGCAAAGCTGTTAGACATCACTGAAAATGAATTCCTACATGATGTTTTACTCTGACTTTCCATCATCTAAAACTGTGAAAACATGTTTACTTAGGTCTAGACCTTTTTATGTAAGCCCAAACAGACTACAATATCTATTACCAATCTCTAAGAAGTAATGGTACATCATCAGAATCAGTGTGTGTGTGTGTGTGTGTGTGTGTGTGTGTGTGTGTGTGTGTGTGTGTGTGTGTGTGCTCCAGAACAAAGGCAAACAGACAGGTTATGAGGGAAGGTCGCTCAGTCACTGTTGCCCTGGGAACAGCTGACACAAAGGGCACTGACACCAGACCAGAACTCTGCACCAGTACTACTCTAAATACCTTTTTCACATATGTCAGGTAGAAATTTGTTCACCAACTATATGATCACTCTTATATAGGTATTACTTTTGCTTTTAATCCAGATAGTTAGGTATTATTTTCTGCAAAATATCTTCTACAAACATGCTAAGTTGATATTTAATACCTTCTTGCCTCACCCTCTTTAAATATATTCAATGTGAACCCATCGGATGTGGAAATCTTGCTTTGTTACTGGTTTATTCAGTACAGTAATCTTTTATTGCCCTTCTACACTTTCTATTTCTTAATGATTACTACAAAGGAAAGGGCTGAAAGTAACCTTCATTGTTTAAGACCTGCAGCTGAGTTTGATCAAATGGAAGAATTAGTCAAGGGGAAGGATAAAGACTCAGGATAAACATATTTATCTTTGCTCATTCAAAAATAATGCTCATTCAGATGACGTGTTTGGGAAATAAGCTATAGGAAACGAGAAGTTATTTTTGTCAACCATATCTTACAAACTGTTTCTTAACTTTGATTTCATTACCTAAAGTCTACTGCACCTCTGAATCCTGTGCTTTTCAGATTGGGATCCTCTTGAGAGCTAACTGTTTCTCTGTTTTGTCTAGGGTTCTCTAAGGAATCCAAATGCATATCCAGACCAATAAACCATGTTGATTATTAAGACTTGTTACACTATAGACTGTAATACAGCCTGCTGCAGTCCTTAGTCAGAAGGTTGAAGACAGAAAGCCCAGTCCATTGTTTATCTAATGCAGATAACTATGCAATCCATATAAAATTCTAAGAATAATTTACCTGTGCCACTCTGAGGATCATTACTTAAAATATTACTCTGTTTTCAAACTATTCTCTTGCTGACACATAAAAATTGACCTTTTCTTGGATTTGTCCATCTAGTGTGTGTGTATAAAAACATACAATACTCTATTGCCTTTGTTTTTCTTTTCTTGTGGCTGTGATAATAAAAGCAAGTCAAGAGAGAACACAGTTATCTCAAGTCCATAATTCAAGGATTCCATCATTCCTTGCAGGGAAGTGAAGGCAGCAGGTGCTAGAAGAAGCTGGTCACATATGTCAATCAGAAGGATGGAGAATAATGAGTTCATCCTAATGCTCGACACCGTGTATACATATAGTCTAGATTCCAGCCAAGGAACAAGGTATGGTTATCAATCATCTGCCTGATAATCTATGTTTGACAAATAGAATATGGGCATTATTACCTCTTTATACAATTATATAACTATTTATTCATATTTATGGATTGATACTAATATGAACATCCCCATTGCTTTCTTTTCTTTGAAAATGTATGAACTTTTCTAGCTTAATATTGGTATATATATACATCATGTGTGTGTGTGTGTTTCTGTGTGTATGTGTGTTGGAGAGAGAGATCAAGGCACACATGCGCATACATGCACACACATAACAAGCACACAATCTACTATGACCATTTAGTGTTATACAGAGCCCTCTCTGTCTCGGTCTGTCTGTCCCTGGCTGTCTCTGTCTCTCTGTCTGTGTCTCTGTTTCTCTCTATGTGCATGTGTGTGTGTGTGTGTGTGTGTGTGTGTGTGAGAGAGAGAGAGAGAGAGAGAGAGAGAGAGAGAGAGAGAGAGAGAGGAGAGAGAGAGAGAGAGAGAGAGAGAGAGAGAGAGAGAGAGAGAGAGAGACTAAGGTTGATCACAAAGACATGATAGAACAGAGAGGGAAGCATGATATTGATCTACATTTAAGTGCTCATGTAGAAAGGTCAAAAACTAAATACTAAAAACTAAATAAATACTAAACATGTGCGATAGTTTGAAAATGGCCCCCATAGGCTTCTGGGAATGGTACTGTTAGAAGGGATGGCTGCTTTGATTAGGTATGGTCTTGTTGCAAGTAGTGTCAATGGGGTTGGCCTTTGAGGTTTCAAGTGCTTAAGCCAGGTCTAGTGCCTTTCTTGTCTTCCCGCCTGACATTCTGGATGTCGAACTCTAGGCTACCTCTCCAGCAGCGTGTCTCCCTGCTTCACTGCGGGCCTCCTTCCCACCATGAGGATAATCGACTAAACCTCTGAACTGTGAGCCAGCCCTAATTAAACATTCTCTTTTATAAGAATGGACCCTGTGGTCCTGGTGTCTCTTCATAGCAATAAAAACGCTAACGATGGCGACCTATGGTCCTTCAGTGAAATAACTGTCATATTAATTGTGAAGGAATATTCCATTAAGTTCTTAGGCTACCATGTCACATTATTGGAAACAATTTCTGTACTGTTATGTAGAAAAGATGCTTGTTTTCATTCCTTATTTAATTCTTTTCATTCTTGGTGAGTTAAGCAAACAAATGCAATTGTCTTTTTGCTTAATATTTTCCATTCTAGAATTCTTTAATGAAATAAAAACTGTAAAGAAGCTAATAGTTCCATTTATGGCTCAGACTGATTTTGGGGCAAAACTAAGTTTTCTCAACAGCAGCATTATTCACAGGAACATATATTTTTGTAAAGTACTGTGAAGACAATGTTTGGAAGGATCATCACTGAAGAAGCTCCTGCATCTGGGAAGCTACTGTGCTTTCCTTTTCGAAACCAATTCTATTTTGATATAGCTTCAACAATTCTTGGAAAAATTTTTGCTTTATTCTAAATAGATATTAGTTATCATGCCACATTAGTGTTGTTTTGCATGGATCTCAGCCTCATATGTGACTGGTTTGATCTCTTGGGATGCTTCACATTGTGCCTCATCTGACTGTGTCACTTGGCCTTTGGTTGGATGTTCCTTGGTTTATTTCTGGGAAGTCGATTTTGGATGAGATCAGTAGTTCTATCAGTGGACTCTGAGTAAAGAAAAACAGATGAGCTCATGCTGCAACCAATCAGGGTGACAATGACTTAGAGCAAAAACTGACCTTCCTGAAGAAAGAGAAGGTCCTGGCCTGTGCTGCCCACTTTCCTCATTATCTAGCATGTTCATCCACTTTACACACTATTAATTTACACAGTCTTCACAACTACTGATGTCAACTCTTTGCTAATTTTCCCCACGCAGTTTCAGGAATGGATTTCTTAAAATAAATATGTCTGCCTCTCTGATATGTATCAACACTCTGATACTTTATTTTCTCTGAAATAAAAGCAAAACCAAAAAACTACCATTCAGCAGTTTTTAAAGTCGATATGGTTTACTCCTGATTGGTTATTTTGAACATTTATACTGGCAAAGTTATAGAGCATTATTACCTTTTCTACTTGTTTTAGACAATAGGTAATACTAGTTTTTATTTGAGATAACTCTGTTATATTGTCCAGACTGATTTCAACATTGTGAGATTCAAACAATTTGCCTACTTCATAGTACTTGGGCTATAGACATGTTCCACAATGGCTATTTACTCTTTTATTTCTTTTTTTAAATTTATTCTTCTCACATATAATACATCCTGAACATAGCCTTCCCTACCTCCCTTCCTCCTAGTCCCCCCAACATTGGTCCTTACTTCCCTTTCTACCAGACCCACTGTTCTTTTCTTTTCTTTCATAAAAGATCATGCCTCTGATGTACCAACATGCTATCAACTGAAAACAGGATAACAAGGTGTAGTAAGACTAGGTATAAATGGTTATATCAAGGCTGGATGAAGCAACCCAGTATAAGTCAAAATATCCCATGAGCAGGGAAAAGAATGAGAGGCATGCTTACCCCAATAAAAACCTCCAGTATAAACTTCAAGCTAAACAACAACGAAATATATTCAGAGATCTTAGCTTAGACCCATGATGGCTTTGTGGTTACCAGTTTAATCTCTGTGATCTCCTATGATCCCTGATTAGTTGATTCTGTGGGCCATGTTCTCTTCCAAGTATTAACACTTATTGAAAATTTACAAAAAGTTGGACATTATATCAAATTCTTTGAACCAGTATGATTTCTTGCAGTGTCTCAGGACATTGTTGTTGGTCAATGACACACATTTTCATAATAAGTTGTGTCAAAAATGATTAACTAGTACTTTTTAAAGATAAAGAACTAATAAATGTGAAATAAGGATTTGAATAAAACTTAATAGATCATTTTACATCCCATATTCATAAAAGGTCATGTTTCATAAAACAGGTCTTAAAGACATTTGGGAACAGTGGTTTGTACCATATGACCATAAAAATAGCCTGCATGTCCACTTTTTCCTCTTTGTGGATTTGTGTGGTATGTACATATGTTCATGTTTGCATATTTGTGCAGGTATGATCCTACAAATTTTCATGTGCTTCTGAAGACCAGAGGTTGATGTCCGATGTTGTTATTTTTTAATATCTGCTATGTTTCTTTAAAGTAGATTTCCAGTGAACCTGGTGTGGACCAGGCATCCTCCTGTTTCTGCCTGCACAGAACTGGAACTGTGATTACAACTATGTATGTAGGTGCCAAGCATCAAACTTCTGTCTTCTTTCTCTAAGACAATCACTTCACCAAATGAGGTTCTTTCTAGCTCAAAATACTTACTAACTTTGAAAAATGTATTTAATTTATTTGTATAAAATTAATTTAGCACATTTCTTATATAATTTTTCTCTTTCATCTGAAATACAATGGCAATACATAAACTTAATGCTCATCTACCCTAATGATAGAATGGATTATTGGTTTGGTGACTTCCCTTTTTCTAGCTCCATCACCATGGTCCTTTCTGTAATTGTGGTGACTCATGGTAATTTCAAAACCATTGCTTACTCATTCTCCTCTTCTCTCTCTCTCTCTCTCTCTCTCTCTCTCTCTCTCTCTCTCTCTCTCTCTCTCTCTGTCGTTTTATCTCCTCCTTGCTCTCTTTTTTTTTTACTCACGTTCAAAGGTTTTTAGTATAGCCATTTTCAATTTACATGATTTCCACTCTTCTTTCTCACAGCGTTACTAAAGCCTTTTGCTATAATTTCAGTCTTAGAAAAAATTTTCCTAAACAAGCCAATGGTCAATATTTAAATGTTGGAAGTTAGCAAGTCTAACTTTTAACTCCTAAGAATAGAACTCCACCTCATCCCACCTGATGTCTCAAAATTTTATCAAATATTGTGACTCTGTTTTTGTAAATTTTAGTCACAAAGGCAGGTGGGTAAACTATATTTGCCCAGTAGACAATAAACTCCAAATCATGTTTTTCCTCCTCCTCTCCTCCTCCTCCTTCTCCTCCTCCCTCCTCCTCCTCCTTCTTCTTGCATAAAGTTTTACTCCATAGTTAATGACTGTGAACTCATGATCATCTTACATTAGCACCTGTATTTAGATTACAGACGTCTGGTACCAACCCCAGCTACAAAGTACATCTATAATTAATACTTTGCTAAGTAATTTCACATCTTTTCATGACCTTAGGTTCAATCTACATGCAGAATTCACTGCTTCCATGCTAAATTAATTTGAGGTTTGTCATTGACATTTGACAGTTGAATCTTACATTACTTTCAGTGACTGAGTATCATGTTTTTATAAATCTTCTATCAATTTCAATACTATGCTATAGCCATGCATTTATAAGTAAACCAAAAAGAATGTTCCTAATTTTGACACTGTAATTTAATGACAATTTAAATTTCCTGACATTTAAATATAATGTAAGTTTAATTTTATAATATCAACCATTCATCTTCATCAAGATAATGTATTAGTAATTATGTTTTAAACAATAACAATCAGGTCAAGGTTGATCAATGTTGTTGTTTATATTAAGTAATTTGCCATTGAATCAATCTAAGCTATGTAGATGAACAAGGTTATTGTGAGAATAAGTTGAAGATATAAAGAAATATAAAAACTAATATTACAAAGTGTGTCAGAACACAACAGAAATCAACAATGATTTAGATGAAAACATGCATAAAGAAAGTCAAGAGAGTGAGATATTGTAGATGTCATGGAAGGAAAAGTTTCATAACAGAGAGAGAAGCTGTCTATGTCAATTATAACTTGAGAAAGGTCTATCATGATACACTCTCCTGAAATTCCTTTACTATTCTACAACCTCAATAAATTAAACATTTTGTATGCTCTCCAAATATACTTTACATATTCCATCTGTATTCAGAATTCCAAAATCGCTATGCTTCTCTTATTTTAATTATGTTATTTGTTTAAATATACAGTACTTGTGGGAAGGTCGGAGTACAAATCATAAGAGTTGGTTGACTCTTTTGTCTATATTAATTCCAAATATTTTTACTTCTTTTCTATTTCTTTTTAGTTTTATTTTACTTTTCTTTTATTAGATATTTTTTGTTTACATTTCAAATGTTATCCTCTTTCCTAGTTTCCCTTCTGGAAACCTGCTAATCCTATTCCCCATGCCCCCACCCTGCTTTTATGAGGGTGTTCACTTACTTACTCACCCACTCCCACTTTACCTCCCTGGCATTCCCCTACACAGGACCAAGGGCCCCTCCTCCCACTGAGGCCAGACAAGGCCATTATCTGCTACATATGTTGCTGGAGCCACGGGTTGCTCCATATGTACTCTTTGTTTGGTAGTTTAGTCCCTGGGAGCTCTGGGGTCTCTGATTGTTTTATATTGTTGTTCTTCCTATGGGGTTGCAAACCCCTTCAACTCTGTCAGTTCTTTCCCTAACTTCCACATTCCATTGGAGTCCCCATGCTCAGTCCCATGGTTGGCTGACAGCATCCGTATCTGTATTTATCAGGCTCTAGTAGAGCCTCTCAGAAGATAGCTATATCAGGCTCCTGTCAGCATGCACTTTTTGGCATCCATAATAGTGTCTGGGTTTGGTGTCTGTATATGGGCAATCTCTGGATAGCCTTTCCTAAAGATTTAGCTTAGAGATTGCTGCCAAGTAACAAGAGGCTTTTCCCATTGAGCCACGTAGTCAGCCCTTTAATCACAATTCTTGATAGATGCTTCTGATATGTTAGTATGTTTAGGTACTGGCATTTATTTAAATGAACTTGACTACGTTTATTAAAAAAATAATATTACTTTTATATATGATCTCTTAACTGTGTTTATTGGAGATCCATTAAAATTTAAAATTTGGCTGGTAAGATGGCTCAGAAGTATGTGTGTTAATTTCCAGATTGAATTATCACAATTTGATTTCTGGGACCTATTCACATCAGAGAAAGATGGAACCAAAACTATCCGCTGACTTCTACCAATCGAGTTTGGCATCCCTTCTCTCTCTGTGTGTCTCTCTTCTCTCTGTCTCTGTCTCTGTCTCTGTCTCGCTATCTCTCTCTCTCTCTCTCTCTCTCACACACACACACACACACACACAAACACACACATATGTACAATTTCTAACAATTCCTAATCTAACAAAATTGTGTAAATGTTTAAATTTTAAGAATGCTGTAGAAGATAATTTGTATCCTTAATTTTTCTAAGTATTGTTTGATTTTATTGTACGTGTATTGTCTTCAGCTACAAATGGATCAAAAACTTCAGCATAAAACTAGATACACTGAAAGTGACACAAGAGAAAGCCTATGCATGCATGAAGTACCTGGCACAGGAAAAGAATTTCTGAGCACAACACCATTAGTACAGGTACTAACTTGAATCAATAAATTAGACCTCATGGGACTGAGAAGCTTCTACACAACAATGGACACCATCATTCAGTCAAAATGACAGTCTACAGAGTGGGAAAAGACTTTTACCTAATATGCATCCAATAGTGGGCTAATATATAATATATATATTGAACTGAACACACACACACACACACACACACACACACACACACACACACTCAAATAGCCCAATTTAAAAATAGGGTACATATCTAAACTAAGAATTCTCAAAAGATGAAACACAAATGACTAAAAAACACTTAAAGAAATGTTCAACATTTTTAAGTCACTGGGAAAATGTAAATCAAAACTACTTCGAGACTTTATCTTACACCTGTCAAGAATTACTACAATAAATAAAACGAGTGACAGTTTATGCTGGTGAGGATGAATAAAAAGGGGAATAATAAGTAAGAGAGATCCAGCTGGGAGGAAAACTGTAGAGGGAGGGGAAACGATTTCATACATAAATTTAGTGAATTATAGTCATTTTCTTCCCCTAATTTCCTCTTGCATACCTCTCACTCTTAAGCACCCTCTTCTACCCAACAAGTTCTCTTCCTCTTTTCTTTCTTTTTTGTGATCCATTGAATTTAATTAGGGTTGTTTAGATAAGCATAAATACTGCAGTATTTTTTAAATTCTGGTGTTTTAACTAAAATCCCATACTCATATCTCAAGTATCCATATTGAGTCATCTATATGCTTTTATGATCTTAAAACTCAGTTCTCTATAAAGGACTAAAAAATGTGCAAAGAATTTTTTTTACCCATAAATATTTACATTTAAAAAAATGTGTCTTGGATGCTATTCTTATGCAAGATTACTGAGTAGTAAAGCTCCTGTCCTGGGAACTGTAGTAATGGAGTGAGTGAAACTGTGCAATGATAAATAGGTCTCTGGTAGAAGAATCATTTTTAGTATACTTATCAAGTGGTTAGGATCATAGCATATTGGTCTGAGAGGTTTGATAATATCAAAGATGAATTTTAAGGGATCTTTGGACTCCATGAAACTGTCTTTCATGACTTTTCTGTGATCACCCATGTTTCCATTAGTAATCAACTATCCGATATCTTCTAAGCAAAATAAATAAACTGTTTCACTGAGTTTAATTTGGGTGATTTTCTTACCTTAATCTGTCCTGGCACTCTCTATCCAGGGTAAATAGACATTTACTCACGTATCCACAGGAAAACATAGCTAACTAAAATGTAGCTTATTTTTTTTTCTTTCTACAATTCTATAATTCACAGATTAGTTAGAACTGTATTACTTCTATGTTTTCAACACTTTTTCTGTTATCCTTCTGTTATTTGTTGTTCTTTAATATCACTATAGTTAGAGAAAATGCTTTCTGATTCTAATTATTCAAATAAACCATGATACATTTTGTGGCCTAGAGTATTACTCATCTTTCACAAGTTACTTTGTAAAGCTTTGCCCAAGACACCTGGTGAAACAATGCCAAAAGGGGGTATATTTATCTCATGACTGGTTCAGAATCCTTGGTGCCAATAATTCTGGGCTAATGTTGAGTCAGAACACCATGGAAACAGGATTAGGCAAAAGAGAAAGCTGCTTACCTCATAGTGGAGATATTACAAGGTTCAGAATATTCTCTGTACCTTGTGTAATCCTCCCATCTTTCCTCTTCCTCCAGACCTAAAGACATAGAAAAAATAATGCCTGTATTTTCTTTCAGCTGAGCACCACTTCACAAATTCTCCATACCATTTTGAAATGGTGTCACAATCTGAGAACTTTGCCTATATTACTAAGAAACCCAGGAGAACATGTAGTATCCAAAACCTATTCTTGTTCAATGTGGCTAAATACTGGGAGGAAGATTTTTCATACCTTCATTGGGTGCAATTAACTGTAATGTACAAAAGTAATTTTTTATTGGATATTTTCGTTATTTAAATTCCAAATGTTAACCCAATTCCAGGTTTCCCTTCTGGAAAATCCTTACCCAATTCTCCCTCTCCCTGCTTCTATGATGGTGCTCCCCCATCCACCCACTACTTACTGCCTCCTCACCCTGGCATTCTCCTACTTTGGGACAAGAAGCCTTCACAGGACCAAGGGCCTCTCCTCCCATTGATGCCCGCCAAGCCATCCTCAGCTATGTATGAAGCTGGAGCCATGGGTCCCTCCATGTGTACTCTTTGGTTGGTGGTTTAGTTCCTGGGAGCTTTGGGATGTCTGGTTGGTTAATATTGTTGTTCTTCTTATGGGATTGCAAACCCCATAAGCTCCTTCAGACCTTTCTTTAACTCCATTGGGGTTCTTGTGCTCAGTCCAGTGGTTGGCTACAAGCATCTACTTCTGTATTTGTTAAGCTCTGGCAGAGCATCTCAGGAGACAAGTATATCCGGCTCCTGCTGCCAGCAAGAACTTCTTGGCATCCACAATATGTTTGGGTTTGGTGTCTGTAAACAGGATGGATCCCCATGTGGGACAGTCTCTGGATCGCCTTTCTTTCAGTCTCTGCTCCACAATTTGTCTCTATTTCCTCCCTTGAGTATTTTGTTCCCCCTTGTGAGAGGAATCTAAGTATCCACACTTTTTCTTGAGCTTCATGTCGTTTGTAAATTGTATTTTGTATATTCTGAGCTTTTGGGACTGGGTTATTTCACTCAGAATGATATTTTCTAATTCCATCCATTTGCCTAAGAATTTCATGAAGTCATTGTTTTTAACAGCTGAATAGTTCTTTAGTGTGTAAATGTACCACATTTTCTACATCCATTCCTCTGTTGAAGGACATCTGTGTTGTTTCCAGCTTCTGGCTATTATAGATAAGGCTGCTATGAACCTAGTGGAGCATGTGTCCTTGTTATATGTTGGAGCATCTTCTGGGTATTTGCCAGAAGTGGTAACAGCTGGGTCCTCAAGTCCTATGTCCAATTTTCTGAGGAACCACCAGACTGATTTCCACAGTGGTTGTACCAGCTTGCAATCCCACCAACAATGGAGGAGGGTTCCTCTTTCTCCACATGCTTGCTAACATAAATTCTTTTCTTTCTATATGAATCAGTCTAAAACGTTTTAGAACACAGGAAGTGATTTTTAAATGAATGTAGACTCCATGATGAACTTCTATGCCATAGGTATCAAGTGAGACTATCAACGTCTCTAAGTCATAATTTGTTTGCCTCTCATTTCCTATTTTTTCCACACATGTAACTTTACTCTTTTCTTCAATATATTTATGACTTATAAATTAAATTCTTGATATGCTGATGGTTTTATAATTAATTTTGTTCATTTTATCTGAAATTTGATTTGCTCTGAAATCTCCATAATCAGATACTAGTGCAGCCATTAACTCATTTTATACATTGATACTTAGTTAGATACATACCAGTAAGTTTTTATCTAACATGCAAATACAGAGCATTTTATGCATTGATTTTTCTTTCAGTAATTATTCAACCCTATTTCCCTCTATTTTTTTTTTTCCGGGGCTGAGGATCGAACCCAGGGCCTTGTGCTTCCTAGGCAAGCGCTCTACCACTGAGCCAAATCCCCAACCCCCCCTATTTCCCTCTAATTTGTTGTCAATATTAATGCTCCATCAATAAAAGTAGTAATATATGAATACAAATGCACACATATTATGTGTCTGTCATTACTTGATAGTTTGAAAACCATTAAATCTTCATTTGTTTCAATTTTGTATTTACATTTACCACATATTTCAACACTTATTATATGTGTAATTCTAACATTTATACACAATTCTTATTTGAATCCTACATTTCCTTGGTGAGCCTTTTTAATATAATTCAATGTGTCCATAATTGTCCTTTGAATGATTTCTCTGATGCTTGCTTTGAAATTAATGTCCAAATAAATTGTAACATCTGCTTTCCTGTGTTGGCATCTGCTGATTGTTTTCTATCTGACAGTTTGTTATCTTTCCTTCTTTCCCCCTGGTAAGCATTATGTATGAGTTGTAATAAAAAGTTTGCAGATTACACCAAAAACAAAGACATAAAAATAGAAAATTTGTTCACAGCAGATGAAACATTAAAAAAAGCAACAATAAATGACCCATGATTGAAACCTGATGTGAAAAGGTGGAAACGAATATTTAACATGGAAATAAGTATACAAAAATTATCCCTTCTACTATCCATCACAATACAAGTAATCTGGCTCATGTAATTCTAGCAGAGTTAAAATACGTGAACAAAGTCTGTGCGTTTACTTACATTATCCCAGGAACCTTTTCTGGGAAGTGACATATGATATGAGGAAAAGGATTTTACATAGAGTAGCATTGGATTTCATATGGATTTTGTCATTTTGATATGTTTGATTTGATGTAATATGCTTGGTATATTTTGATGCTACTGATTACATTCAATTTAGGATCTATCTTTATACTAATTGATTTGTTGGTGAACCTATCACTGTCATCTATCTATATCTATGTGAATTGATCTTGTTTTAGTTGGGATAAGAATTATGTCTTAACTAATATAGCTTATGTTTTTTATTTCATTTTTATGTAACATAATCTACTCAATGTTGTCTATTTGTTAGTGTTACTGATAAAATAGGACTTTTATACAAACAGATTATAGTTCATTGTTTACAGAATGAACATGCAAAAAATAGTCTGTACATGTTCACCATTGACCATTTGAATAACACAAATAAGTACATGAATATATATAATGTCTCAACTCATATCACCATGTTTGCTGTATGCATGCATGTGTGTGTGTGTGTGTGTGTGTGTGCGTGTTTGTGTGAAAACAGTTTAATAAGTATGTCATCACTCTACTGAAATGTCATTATGAAAATGCAATTGCTTCAGCAAGATCTACCATAAATCATGGTGTTACTGCTGTATGTGCAGTGCCTTAAGGAGATGCAACATTAAGGAATTTATTCCTTCTCAAGTGCAGATGCATCCAAAGGACAACACTTCATTTATAGAGAAAGATTCAACATTATTATTTTGTTGTGATATATTTTTAAAAATAAGACCTCATATAGATCATATAATTCTTCTCAATCTCCTTATACAGCTGAGATGTCTTGAGCCTCTATCCTCCTGCCTCTACCTCTAAGTAGTAGGATTACCAATACTCACTAAAATCCTCAGCTCTTGCAATGCTGGAATTCTAACTAAAGGCTGTATACTTTCCAGGGAAGTACTCTACCCATTGAGCAAATTTCTATTTCTAGCTCCAACATTTTAGAATGGATGCACAATGCTTATGTGTGGAGTCCAGGTTGAGAAAAAATATTTTTTTTGTGGTCTCAAATTTATCAATATCATACATGCTATGTGTTAGAACTCTTAACACATCTTTACTAACTATATCTGGGTGGTAGGTTGCACTGATTTATGTCACTGTGCTAGCCCTCTATGATGTATGTTAACTTATGCATTGTATACACACACACACACACACACACACACACACACACATATATATAATATAATAATTTGTGGATACTAATCTAAAACTAAATTGATACTAACACTAACACTAACACTAACACTAACACTCACACTAACAGTGACCATCCCCAGGGGGATCATGATAATCTTGTTCCATTATTGATGTGTGCTGGATAGTTTGATGTGAATTTAAGCTAAAGTCATCTGTGAAGAGGGACATTCAATTAAGAAAATGGCTCCAGAATATCAGTCTGTAGACAATCCTGTAGAGCATTTTTCTTAATTAGTAATTGATGATGGAGGACGCAGCCCATCATGGGTTGTGGTTTCCTTGATCTGGTAGTTCTACAAGAAGGCAGGGTGTGTAAGCCATAAGGAACCCCATAAGAGGTACTCTTCCATGGCCTCTGCATCCTGCCTCCAGGTTCCTGTCAGGCTTGAGATTCTGTCCCAAATTCTGTTGATATTGAACTGTGATGCAGAAGAGTAAGACAAATAAACCCTTTCCTCCAAGTTTATTTGCCACGGCGTTTCATCACATCAAAGCTAAGAAACATGAACAGTACAAGGTCTGACATGGACTCATTTGCAACTTGTAATCTCTTTACTTAATTGCATGGATTTACTTAAATGCATTGTTTGTATGGGTGCAATATATAAATTATTAACTGCACATCATTAAATAACTGCTCATGTATACTTCATTTTATATCTACTTAGGCAGAATCCATCACGTCAAAAGTTCTGTCATTCAGCATCTTTTTCACATTCACCTTCAGTAAGGTTGCTTCATGTATTAGTAATAGCGTTAGATTGTTTCATTGAACAGTTTTATCACATTCTATAATCCATTCTGGAATTCCTTGACCTGCCGAATTATGTTCAAATATCCATGCATAATGTTCACTCATTCACACTTTCTACTTTAAAATTCTATGAACTTTGTCAAATACAAAGTTTCATATAATTACAATTATGTGTTATACATAATAATTTCATGCTTCATTTATTGAAAATGTTGTCAATGATTAATCTAATCAATGCTTTCACCTTCAGTCTCTGGACAACGACCCACCTTTCTAAGTCACTTTAGATATGTGTTTTCCACAGAGCTGTAAATCGCAGGTGCAATGCATGTGGCCTTTTCATTTTACAAACAAGTCTCTACTTGTGATTCTGGATGTGACTTGACAGCCCATTAATTTTTACTGCCAAACAATAACCCATTTTATGGATGAATTTTGTATAACCATTTACTCATTGAAGGGCATGTTAGAGACTTCCAGCACTTGCTGATTTTGAATAAAACTATATGAAACTTGTATGAAAGTAACTGAATTGGCTAATGTCTTCCATTCATTTTGGGTAAAAATCAAGATTGCAATTATCAACTAAATGGTAAAGTGTTGTATAATTTATGAGAAGCTGCTTTATTATCTTACAAGATGACTATATCACCTTGTATTCTTATCAGCAATAAATCAGAACTCCCAGAGCTACGTGTTCTTACAAGTAATTAGTCTTGTCAAATTTTCAGTTTTATTCATTCTAATAGAGGTGCAGGAATAACTCTTGGTTGTTTTAAATTATAATTTATTCTTCAATGACAAATGGTCTTGAGATTCTTCTCTCATGGATATTCATCATTTGCATTTCAGGGAGATAACCTTATATTTTTCTAACTTTAATTGGATTGTTTATTTTTTAAATATTGAGTCTTAAAAGAAATTCACATGTTTTGCATACAAGCCTTATGTATATAGACACATACATATACCTTGGGACTAAGCCTCAATGTCTCTGGTAGATTAATAAAGAAGGATTTATAATATTGCTAAATACCACTGTATTACTGTCCTCTAGAAAAGAACCAACAATGGAGTAAATACGTATTCTTAAAAGGGATATAATAGATTGGTTTACAGTGTTTCAGGCTGGTCTTCATGATAAAGTCTGAAGGCTGAGGAGAAATCATAGCTTTTCAACTGGAAAGCCAGATACCCAGAAGTTGGTACTGAAGATCATGAGAAGACCTTGAGATATGCTAGATTTTGGCATGCATTAGAAGGCTGGCGATACTGTGTCCAGATGTCAGCAAATGATGGCATCAACAACAGCATCAATAGAATAAATGAACTTACCATCAAGGAGTGATTAGGGCAGGCAAAGCAGAGTTGAGTTCTGTGGTTCCCTGAGTTTCCTTTATATTAGGTTGAAGATAGTATATGTGTGGCATGTATACATTGCAGATAAGCCATAGTTCCACATTCTCTATTTCCTCCAAGGGTACCCACGCTTCAAGGATGAGGTAGAGTCCAGAATGGCTTGGGTCTGCAGGATCCATCCAGGTTTGGCTACGTGAGAGAGGGATGGGGGAGGGGGCTTCTCTAAGGATTTAAATGAAACAGTTTTTTAGATGGTCTTAGCATAATACATACCTTTATTCCTTTATTCAGGGTGGGCTCGTACACATACACTTTATTCAAGGTGGACAAAAGTCATATGTGAACGTAATGAGTGGAAAGGAGCTTTCAAGATGGATGCAATCCTTGGCTGGAGTTTAAAGTACTGTGAATGCTTCATTGTGTAGATAGGCATTCCATGAATCCCAGGTAATTTCTGGGAAGATTCTTAACATAAAAGATGAAGTTGAACTTGTAGGTCTGCCAGGGACTGTGAGACATTACTCAGATAGAGTATTTGGAGTCAGTATTCCCACATCAGGCAAAGAGGAGGAAGGCCTGCTAAGAAAAAGGAGTCTTCCATATAAATCTGTGCTCAGAAGAGTTCTGAGGACATGGTGGACTACAGCCTTAGGAGCACAGCGTAGCACTCATGCACTGACTTTTCTGGACAGATCCAGATCAGTCAAAATGACAATGAAGGTTAAACATCCCATTAAATTTATTTTTTTTTACTTTAGAAATTCTACTTTTAGTATGTCTAAAAAGCTCACAATTTTCTATATATTCATAAATATCTTACACGTTTTATGATCTTACAATATTCATGTGGTTCAATATACACTTCTGAGTGATTTTTTTCATGAACAATTCTAAATGAGTACTTAAGTCATTCTATTGTTTTAATCACTGATATTTGTTTTTGTCAGTATTATTTGATTTGGAAGACTCCCATTTAACTCATGGCAGACAACACTTTCTGAGTCTGCTTTTTTACTTTCTAAGCTCCTCCATTGATTCATATGCCCATTCATTCACCCACACCACAGTACATTTATTATTATGGTAGACTCAATATGTGTGTGTGTTTATAAATTATATTTTTTCTTATCTATAAACACATTGCTGGGATATTGTTTTGATGGCATTTAATCAGTAAATTGGAAAATATTTACTTAAGAAAAGGAAGTTTCTTATTAATAAACAAAGATCATAATGATGAATTCTTCCATGACACTTTATTTTTTGTATTAAGAAATTTTGTTACATTTTTATCTGACCCTTTCAATTAATAATATTAAAATAAGTTGTATTATTTTTGAAGTTTTAAGTCCATCTTTTTACTTGATGGCGCAGATTTAATTTTTACTTTCTAGCCTTTAAGCTTTTTCACCTCAGCTTTAAACCTCAGAAGAGTTTTGTTGTTAAATTTGATGATTCTGACACCTTATCATTTGACCTCAGCTTAAATAGCAGTTGCCAGGAGTGTTCTTCTGTTTGTATACCAATTGTGCTCAATATTTTATGTTTAATTTTGAAAAGTATACACCTTTATTTTAAAGTTTACACCATTGTTTTTAGACTTATTTCTGTTTTTATTACATTTATTTCTATTAGAATAGAAAGAGTAAAAGTATAAAGTCTTTTAAAATTGTTTTTGCGGGACCCTATATGAAAGGCCCTACAGTAGAGAAAGGGAGCTTAACGAATCCACCTCCAGCAGAAAGACAAGGCATCAAATGAGGGGTGGGGTTGCTATTCCACAGCCAAAGCTCTGGCCCATAATTCTTCCTGTCTGAAAGAAATTCAGGGATGGAAATGGAGAAGAGCCTGAGGAAAAGAAGGTCCAGTGACAGGCCCAAAGTGGGTTCCAGCTCAAGGGGAGGCCTGAAGACCTGACAGCATTACTGAAGCTGTGGGGCATTCACAAAAAGGGACCAACCACGACTGCTCTCTCAAAGATCCAACAAGCAGCTGAAAAGAGTCAGATGAAGATGTGTGCATCCAACCAATGAACAGAAGCTGCTGACTCCTCTGGTTGAATTAGGGAAAAGCGGGAGGAAGGTGAGGAGGAGGACAACCCTATAAGAGGGCCAGCAGTCTCAGTTAACCTGGACCCTGAGATCTCTTAGACACTGGATCACCAACCAGGCAGCATACACCAGCCTCCATCACATAAACAGCAGAGGAAATAAATAAATAAATAAATAAATGAATGAATAAATAAATAAATAAATAAATTTGTTTTATTCTTCATTTGGTTAATAAATTATTTACTGGCTGAGTAAAGAGGAACTTGAGTTTTAGCAACATTTTCTTAGGTTAACTTTTCTTAGAAGGAGATACTGCAGCCTCTCAGTAGGTATGTAAAGTGGGAAATAACAAAAGAAGCCAAACAAGTGTGCAATGTTAGGATAAATGATAGTTTGTCAATGGCGTTCATGTGCTCCTGTCAGAGATATGTTTTTTACCTTAGCTGCAAAGAAAATTTGCAGATCTTAAGATTAATATATCCAGTAGTAAAGAAGGATGCCATATCTACCAAGTGATTTCTTATAAGGAGGTAAATTGATTAGTATCAGATAGTTATTAAAATGTGACTTTGTTGGCTTTGAGTATTTGAAGAAAAAAAACACACGGAGAAGAATGGAGAAGAATGAAATAGCTTCTGTAAGATGAAGAGGTTGAAAAGCAAATTCTCTTTTTGAGTTCTTAAAAATCTTTTGACCAGCTCACAGCTTGATTTTAGCACAGTGACAACTCTTTTTGAGTTCTGAGATCCATAACTATAAAACTAGAGATGTGGATTTCTGGAGTCTATTCTTTATTTTCTACTGTGTGGGACTAGAGATTGAACTCAGGTCCTTAGTCTCAATAACAATTGACCTTAGCTTCTAAATCATCACTCTGGCCTCTCTGCTCCTTCATTTCCGAACTGAATAATCTACACCTAATGAAATACCTGTTGAAAAATTTCATCTCATTTGTTACCAGAAAGAAAAAAAGCCCACTACCCCCTTTTAGATATCATTTCACAAATATTGAGGTACTTGAACTATATTACTTGAATATATATATATATATATATATATAATCTTGAGTAATAAAAATATTAAATATTTAACCATCACAAATGTATCATATGTATTATATTTTAAAATAAAGTCAAATGCAAAATAAACACAGTAAAACTTGTAAAAATTGATAGATTTGGTGGCATATGAACAGAATCATTTTTTCCACTCACATGGGGGAAGCCTATTGGTACATGTTCAAGGCATGTTTTTAAAGTAACTATTGGGAAAAATGCTGAATTCAATTTCTTCCAAAATGAATGTCTTCTGTGTGTTTCAGGATTTTTGATCATACTGTGGACTTCAAGATTATGCTACTTACTAAAATCAAACAAGCAAACAAAACCCTGTTTCTGGTTGTGGTATGGCTCAGCCCTTAGTACATACCTTTAAAACCGAACAAAGAAGGCAATGTTAGTAGAAGGAAGCACCCATGTTTGAAAGTGATATCTAATTAAGTGGCGGTCAAAGTGACAGAGAAAGATTTGACAGAATAGGGTATGCCCAACTCTCATGAGAAGAGAGTTCACAGAAGAGAAAACAAAGCAGAGAGGAAGTTGGAAATGAAGAAGTTTTACAGAACAAGCAAGGGAATGAGAAGAGGCAAGATCAAAGCATATTAACATCAGGTCCAGCAAAGCAATTCAGTCGAAGGATGAGAGAAGCTAGATTGAATCAGTCATCTTGGAGAGCAATATTGAGCCAGAACAGCTGAGTTAGACCGGCTAGCTAGAGTTCAGAAAGAACTAGAAAGTGTGAGCTTATTAAGCAGTAAGTCTCAGAGGCTGGAAACATTTTAGGCCTAGGTAAGATCTTATGGAGTCTAGATGCTTCCAGGATGAGCTCTAGGTTGGCAGACAGAGGCAGTAGGCCTCATTGATGACAATTACTCAGGAGAATAAAAGTTACACTTACAACTGTGTATGCTATGAATTGAACATATATTGTGTAAAGCAGACCTGCTTGCATTCCGTTGCTTCATTTCTAATGTTGAAGTGAGAGAAAGGTAAAAGAAGGAAAGGAGAAATAAATAATGAAGGAAAGTATAAGGAGAGGGCGTGGATGTGGGAATGAAGAAGAGGGAAAAGTCAAAAGACAGGAAGAAATTTGGAACAACTGAAAATGTCTGCAATGTTGAGTTAAGTGCTAGTATTTGAGAGAAAGAAAAATATTCACTTGTATCAATTCATCATAATATTACTGAAAATACATTAGTTGAATATTGAATTGATATTATTTGGTGGATGGCAGGAAGATCATCTCTGCCATTTGTTGATCAACGTATCTTCAGCTTGTATAAAGAACAATTGCAAAATGACTACGGTATTTTGGTATTTATATGCATTTTCATATAATTTACATATTATGATAAATAAGATACTTGTCTAGTAAAAATTCCCTGATTATATTTAATCATTTTAATATATCTTGGGGTCTCCCTCTTAATTTCTTGAATGCAATAGAATCCCATGGAATTAAAGAATATAATACCTGCAGGGAATTTAAGACACTATCAGCTGTCAACCTGTCACAATGTAGACAATGAGATTTGAAGAGGTACTGAGGACTTGAAAGAATGTAAAAGAGCACCTAGAAGTAGGTAACATAGGAAATGTCTGAGTGCTTTATATAAATAGGTAGGAATGTCTGTTTATAAGATATGCTAAAAACTTATCTGCTTGTCTAAGTAGAATCACATCCTGCAAAATCAGTTTAGTTCACAGGTAAAGATCATTGCTTCCAATCTTGATTGCAGCAATTTTCTGTGAGTTTTCGCTGATACTATTTCTGACTTTTATTGCAGAGCGATCTGGATGTCATTACTGTTCATAGTATCTTTAGGAAGTGGTTCTCTACTAGTCAGAAAGGGAGTCCAATCTATTAGATAGATCTACAAAACATTCACTCACATGTCAAAATGGAAGGAAGAGAGGGTGGAAAGATTGTAAGGGCCAGAGAATCAGGGAGTTTACTATGAGAGTGTTTCTTCAAGACAGCAGAAGCTGTTTCAGTAAAGCCTCGCCAACATGACCGTTTAAATGTGAGTTGAACAAAGTTGACAATACAAACATGGCAGACCAATCAGGGAAAAGCACACAAGTCCTGCACAAAAGACTTCAGGTAACTGAAGAAAAATGGGTGTGGAAGAAACAGTCTGTCACAGGGGAATAGCATGCCAATTGGTTGTCCAGTACAAAGGCATATGTACAAGTAACTTTATAGAAGCTCAAGAGTTTATATTTGTAAATATATATTTGTATATAAATATGCATATATAAATGCATTTATAAATGTACATATGCATTGAAATATATGTATGTGAAAATGCATAAATGAATCTCTTACAATTGATTTTTAAAGGGCTATGAATCTTATTGAAAGTGGGGAGGAGCATATTGGCTTAGAAAGAAATGGAAGGTAGAAAATTCATAATTAAAATAGTCTCAATAATAAACAAATTAAAAAAGACACATGAGCCAGTAAATTACCAAACTACTCCTGAGTAAATAACAGATTTCAACTAATAGTGGCATTGGGTGGAACATCTGGATGAAGTGGACACCAAAGGCTGGAAGGAAGTCGTATTGTCATTTAGAGAGCATCACAGAGCAGAATCAAGTCACAACATAGAACAAGGATCAGAAATCTAAACCAATCATTAACTAGCTCATATGCCCAATTCTCTGTTTTTTTTTCTGTTTTTTGTCTTAAAGGAGTTTGGAGCTTATTCTGATGTATTCAATGGACAATACAGGAAATATATATTCAGTCCTATATTCAGAAATTTATTCCTAGTGCACTGTACACTTGAAATAGAATTACGTTGATCTAGAGTAAAACTGAAGTCAGTATTGAACAACATGGCGTGTGTTAGGAATGGTATTTCATTATTATGTTGATGGGAGATTCTTACATTAGTGGTAATGCACCATGACAGCAGTAGATAAAGAGTAAAGAAAAATATTGTATGGGTCTCTTCTTCAAGAAATTGATTTTCCGTGGGATCTTATTTAATGTCTTACTCTAGAAACAGACCAGTAGTATTTTATAAAGCAAGCACTTTTATACTGGAGGAAATCAATCTTGAAAAGAGAGAAAAAGACACAAAAGAAACATGATTTGATGCAAAGCTGAGTTCTATGCTGTGTCTCAGGTCACTGGTTTTATACAGAACATGAACAAACATCATCCCCCGTATCCAGTGCAATCACAGAGACCTGACAAGGCCAGATGAAAAACACTTAGAGATGGTCTGTAAAAATAGTGTGTTCAAACTCCAAGAGAAAAGCATTTTTAAAGTATTTTACTGATTTATTTAATTGGAATATGCAATTTAATCATGCAAAAGTCAGTTCTTTGCCTTGAAGTGTATGTCTGCTTCTGATTGTCACTTTAGAGGACAGGCAGCCCTACAAGCTGCATGTTTCCTACTCATCTCTGTGTACTCCCTAAATTGTACTTAATGGACAATCTTCTAGAAAAGCACAAGGGTTTACGGGAGGAAACAAAAGAAAACACATTTTTCTTCCACATTATAGATATTAGAAACATTTGTGAGTTGCCAAATATCAGTGGGAAATGAATGCATTTTGCAAAAGAAAAAATGTTTACTATGAAAAGCTGTTTCTCTAAAAGTCACAGAGAAGGATTTTTTTTTGAGTAGGCTTCATAGGAATATTTTTCAAAACATGCGTCATTAAAGAATCTAATGTTCTGGGTTAACAAATAAATAACTGTAATAATTATTATAAATAATTATTTGCAAGAAGACATTGCAAGGTAGACAGAGAAGTCTATTTATAGCTGTATTGTCAATAATCATCTTTAAAATTCAATGATACTTTATAGTATATGGCTACTTTTAATTTATTATCTCAAAAATCTCCCTCTTATTGATGCTATAGGCAGAAGAATATAAATACCTACGTGGAGTTATTCAAACAGGTGATTCTCTGGCCATGTTGAGATAGCTTTAGCTATAAACTGATGACCATTGATGTGGAAGGCCAGGGCCAAATGTTAATTCTGGATATCAAATACCATTTAGATTTACAGTATTAATATATACATCTATATTCTAACATATGGCCAGTTAGCTCTAAATTCCCATTCTACAATAGAATA
This sequence comes from Rattus rattus, assembly GCF_011064425.1. NCBI lineage: Eukaryota > Metazoa > Chordata > Mammalia > Rodentia > Muridae > Rattus > Rattus rattus. The sequence goes on from NC_046164.1 coordinate 27,117,999, forward strand.
GCAAATTATAATGAATGCATATGGTTAAGCATGCTGTAGAATGACAAGTGGTTTTTCTTTGGCTATTCACCAGGAATTTCATAAACTATTTAGCAAGCATGGTGATCTTATTAATGCTGTCTTCAATAATTTTTCCCTCCCTCCTTCTAGTGACAAGGCTGAGTTATAATTATCAACACTTTAAAGTTATATATCACCATGAGACATTTCCAAAAATTCTAAAACAGACACTGCAAGCTCTCCTTCAAAGTCTACTATTAAGTAACATTTATTCACTTTTTCATATTTTTCTCTCCTTGGCATGGTGAATGGTGACATTAGAGACAGTGGCAATTATTCCCACCTATACTGGCACAATAATATAATAAATGGAGCACTTTACCATTCACGTGGATGGAAAACATACAATTTTATTTTCATATATTGAAATGATGTTTCTGGAAACTACAGCCTTCGGGTTTAAATAAGTTTCTATAAACAGCTACAAATTCACTACAGAGAACTCGTCTACCTCTCTGGAAATTTCCCTTTACCGTCCTTTGGCGGGTACATATTATTCTTGCCCTTTCCCTAAAACTATCAATACTTTTATGTTCATGCATATTCTTGATCGGCATCCCCAGACACTCATCATTAATAGTTTCTCTATCCAATAGATGTGTATCTTCTAGATACATCCATCTCAAAATGTTCCTGTCCAATGGGAGAACAGGGACAAAAAAAATGGAACAGAGACTGAAGGAAGGGCCATCCGGGGACTGCCCAACTTGTGGATCCATCCTGTCTACAGACACCAAACCTGACACTATTGCCTTTGCCAAGAGTCACTTCCTGACAGGATCCTGGTATGATTTCTCCTTGGGAGGTTCAGCCAGTAACTGACCAATACAGATGTGGATACTTGGAGCCAACCATCAGACTGAGCTCAAAGACCCTGGTGGGGGGGTTGGCAGAAGGACTGGAGGAGCTGAGGGGAATTGCAACCCCATAGGAAGAACAACATCAGCTGGCCGGACCACCCAGTAATCCCAGGGACCAGACCACCAACCAAGGAGTGTACAGGGAGGGATCCATAGCTCTAGATACATGGGTAGCAGAGAATGGCCTAGTCTAACATCAATGTGAGGAGAGGCCCTTGGTCCTGTGTAGATTTGACACCCCAGTATAAGGGGATACTGGAAGGGTTGGGAGGAAAGAGTAAGTGGGTGGGGAAGCACCCTCATAGAGGCAAAGAGGAGGGAGGAGAGGGATGTTATAGGGTGAGCGGCTTTGTGGAGGGGCAACCTGGAAGTGGGATATCATTTGAGATGTAAACGAATGGAATGATTAATTTAATAAAAGAGAGATTTTTATTTTTAAGTTCTTACAATGATATACATTTGTGTAGTTTTTGGGTAAAGTTGTCACAAAACCTGCATTTTACTAGATTAAGCTAGATGGTGTAGCTGCACATGTATAAATATGACTTACTCTAAAGGATGGCAACAAGGACATTTCTCTAGTTGTTAATTCCTCAAAACTATATTTAGTTAATATTTATAATAAATTAGGAATTATATATTAAAATATTGCCTTCTTTTTTTTTTGTCCCTGGAGTAAGAATGTCGGGATTTTTTTTTTATTGTTATTGGATCTTGCATCTATGACATTCAAGTGAACTGTATGCATGGCATGGTGAACCAGCCAAATGGTAAGGATTCAGATGCATGTGTGGCAAGGCTCTTCAACTTAATGTTTCTAATATCGACTTACAGAGAGATGTGGTAGAGTAATATTTTTGAAGAGTAAAATCTTATAATTTGCCAGTAGAATATGCAGGTTAAATGCTAGTCCCAAATTCTTGTTCATGAAAATATAGATTAGAATATTATTTCTGAGACTATAAAAACAAATGACAGGACACAATTTTCAAACAACAACAACAACAACAAAAATGAACAAAATAGAGCATGAGTGCATTTGCAGCCACATTATGTTTTAATAGATATTCAAGAGGCAAAGCAGGTGAAAACAGAAATATAGCTAGGATATTAAGTTTGCAACTATCAACAAGTGTTGCTATTCAGCCTTACAGAACTGATCCATTCAACAGATTTTCCACAGATATCAGAGGACTAAAAAGTAATAGAGTGCTATGTTCATAGCAGTCTTATTTATAATAGCCAGAAGCTAGAAAGAACCCAGATGCCCTTCTGCAGAGGAATGGATTCAAAAAAATGTGGTACATCTACACAATGGAGTACTACACAGCTATAAAAAACAATGACTTCATGAAATTCATAGGCAAAAGGAATGAACTAGAAAATATTATCCTGAGTGAGGTAACTCAATCACAGAAAAACACACTTGGTATGCACTCATTGATAAGTGGATATTAGCCAAAAAGCTCGAATTACCCAAGACACAATCCACAGACCACAGGAAACTCAAGAAGAAAGATGGCCAAAATATGGATGCTCTCACTCCTTCTTAAAAGGGGAAAAATCCATAGGAGGGGATATGGAAGTAAAGTTTAGAGCAGCAACTCAAGGAATGGCCATTCAGAGCCTGCCCCACATGTGGCCCATATATATACAGCCACCAAAACTCAATAAGATTGATGAAACTAAAAAATGCATGCTGAAAGGGACTGGATACAGACCTCTCCTGAGAGACACATCCAGAGCATGTCCAATACAGAGGTCAATGCTAGCAGAGAACCACTGAACTGAGAACAGAACCCCCCCCTTGGGGGGGAATTAGAGGAAGGATTGAAAGAGTTGAAGGAACTTGCAACCCCATAAAAACAACAATGCCGAGCAACCAGAGCTTCCAGGGACTAAAACACTACCGAAAGATTAAGCATGGACTGACCAAGTGCTCCAAAGGCATATGTAGCAGAGAATAGCCTTGTTGGGGCATCAGTCAAAGGGGAAGACCTTGGTCCTACCAAAGTTGGACCCCCAGTAGAGGATGGCATTGTATGGCATCAATAGGAGGAGAAGCCCTTTGTCCTGTGAATGCTCGTCTCCCCAGTGTAGGGTAAATGTAGGGTGTTGAGGTATGAGTGGGAGGGTGGGATTGGGAGTATCTCCATAGAAGCAGGGGAAGGGGGATGAAGCCAAGGGGAGAAGGTGATAACCTTTGAAATGTAAATATATAAAATATTCATTAAAAAAGAAGTGAAAGAAAAGAGATACTCCATGTGGAAACGTATTACTTTTTTTTTAATCCATTCTTCTGTTGAGAGATATGTAGGAGCTTGACAATCTCTGACTATTATGACTAAAGCTGCAATAGCTATAATTGAGAAAGTGAATGTGGTAGACAGAAGAATCCTTTGTGTATGAGCCCAAGAGCTGTATAACTGGGTCCTGAAACAGATTGACTTCCAGCTTTCTGAGAAACCACCACAAGAATTGCCACACTGTCTGTAAAATCTTGCACTCCTGACAATGGAGAAGTGTTCCTCTTACTCCCATCCTCATCAGCACGAGCTGTTAACTATGCTATTGATCTTACCCACCCTGACAGTTGTGAGATAGTATCTCAAATTTTTATTTGTATTTCTCTGATGGCTAAGGATGTTGAATTTTTCTTAAAGTGTTTATCAACCTTTAAATTTCCCATATTGAGAATTGTTTATATATGTGCTCATTTTAAGTTGGATTCTTTGTTCTTTTTATATCTAGTTTCTTGTGTTGCTTATATATTTTGTTTATTAGTCCTCTGTGGTATATAGAGTTGGTAGCAGTCTTTTCATTCTGAAACAGTCTGTTTTGTTCAAATGACAACGTCTGTCCTTTGCCTAACAGAAGCTTTTCTGTTGTATGGGGTCCCATTTATTAATTGTTAGTCTTAGTGCCTGTTTTATTAGAGTTTTGTTCAGAAAGTCATCTTCTGTGCCAATGTTTTTAACGCTATTTCCCACTTTCTCTTCTGTCAGGTTTTATTTTGAAGAGTTTAATTTATTTGGACTTGAGTATTGTTAACATGATAAGTATGATTATGCATGCATTCTTCCTTATGCTGACAACCAATCTGAGTAACAACATTTGTTGAAGATATTTTCCCTATATTTATTTATGGATTCTTTACAAAAATTAGGTGTCCATATGTGTGTGAATTTATGTCTGGTAATTGAATTTAATTCCATTGTCCAACACTTCTGTTTCTATGCTGATACCATGCAGTTATTATTTCTATAGGTTTGTAGTAGAACTTGAAATTGTGAGTGATGAGACCTCCAACATTTCTTTTCTTTATCAGGATTGTTTTACCTATCAGGGTTTTCTATTTTTCATTTGAAATGGGGACTGTACAGTCAAAAACTGTAAAGAATGATGTTGGGATTTTGATGGGAATTACATTAACCTTGTAGGCTTTTTTGGTGGGATAGCTATTTTTACTATGTTAATCCTTCTGATCCATGAGCATGAAAGGTTTTTCCATTGTCTGACATCTCCTTCCATTTCTTAAAGGACTTAAGGTTCTTTAGCATATAAGTCTTTCACTTGCTTTGCTACAGTTACCCCAGGATACTTCATATTATTTTGGGCTCTTGTGGAAAACAGTTTTTTTCTATTTCTTTCTAAGTTTGTCATTTGTACAAATAAAATAGCAATAATAATAATAATAAATTTTAAAAGGTATGAATAACTCATAAATGAGTGTTACTGATCTTAGTGAGTTAATTTTGTGTTCATCTATGTTTTTGAAAGTATTTATCAGCTGTAGGACTTCCCAGTGGTGTCTTATATATACGATCACTTTTATATATTATCACATCAGCTGCAGAGCATGATACTTTGATCTTTTACTTTCCAAATCATATTCTCACAATATCCTTCAGTTGTCCTACTGCTCTAGCTAAAACTTCAAGGACTCTATTGAGTAAATATGGAGAGAGTGGACAACCTTGTCTTGTTCCTGTTTTTAATGGAATTGTTTCAAGTTCCTCCTTATTTGTTTGATGTTGGCTATGGGCTTACAGCAAGCTGCCTTTATTGAATTTAAGTATGTACAGTACATCCTTAATCTCTCTAAAACCTTTATTATGATGGCATTGGATATTATCAAAGGACTTTTCAGAATCTAGTTAGATGATCACAGTTTTTTCTCCTTCAGTTTGGTTATGTGGTCGACAACATTAATTAGTTCTCATATGTGGAATAATGGGCCCAATTATGAACACTTCAGTGAGGGGACTAGATATTGAGCAGGTATGATAGTAAGTATTTACTAGAATAATTGACGAAAGGCAGAGGCCCCCCTTCCATCTTGAAAGGCCTAAAAATATAATGAAAAGTCTGAGTGGCTCTATTCAGTGATCAAGAGTAAGCTGTAAAGTAGAAAATCTGGTTTGTACTTTGGAAATACATACAAAAGATAGATTAGAAGACAGATCATTCCCAAGACTTGCTCGCTTCTTTTTATTATCCAGTGTTTTAAGTCAGACGGTGTGAAATTCGCCACATAGAAGCTTTTAGTTCCTTTGCAGCACTTCTCTTCTTCTTTCTCATGTTGCCCCTCTTTCACCTGCCCCTAGTTACAGTGAAGAAGCAGTATGAAAGAAAGGATAATAAGCATATTTAGGAATATGAAGAACACAGAGTAGATAGATGATGCTGACTAGCAAGGCAGAGTAACAATCTCTATGAAGAAGTCAGAAGAGCTATGGACAAAACTGGATAAGCAAGAGGCTAGTACCACCCGGAAAAATTAAAAATAAATTAGCTTCAAAATACTTATCCAAACCATTTATTGTTTTCTTTCTTTTTATAAGGCAACATATGGGTTATTGATACTGATCTTAGATTATCTTGCCTAGATATCAGCTGGAAAATGAATGAATGTATTTTAAAGTGTGAAGGCTTGGAAACCTTATCACTACTATCCTTTCTTTCTCCATAAATTTACTTTCAAATGAGGCACACTCCTCCATTAGCCCACCACTACTGTCAAGTCAATAGGTTCATTTTCTTTGATTATTTTGATTACATATATAAATATGTATATGCACATAAGTGCATATAAATACATTTGTGTCATAATGTTTGAAGACTGTATATAATACACAATTAGCCTAAACACAATGACCATATTTCTTTTCATAACTTGATTCTTAATTCAGAACTATAATATTCATTCTGTTTTTTACTATTAGTTTCTAACATTCATGTCTTACATTTTCTGAATGATTTTTATTATTCTGATGAATATTCAATGCCTTTTGACTAAGATAAGTGCTGAACAAATAACATATTTTAACAGTATTGAAATAAAATCATTTTAAATATAGGTATAATATTTTAGAACAAGAAAGCCACATTTCAAAAGTACATATTACGTATGTACTTTTTTCCTTGGGAGAAAATGGTTGTCTTTGTAAGCACTGTCATTACAAAATGCTTAGGGTCATTTGCTAGAATACTGGTGCATCATTGATAAAAATGGTATTCTTCAGATAATAATGCTTAATTTATACATAGGCAAGCAATAATACATTATATTATATAACAATCCTTTCTTTTGAAGGGATAGAGATAATACAGTCTATGCAAAGAATACTCTTAAAATAATTTGTAAATGAAAATAATTTCAGTGACTCTTATGAGCCATATGGAAAATTATATCCATTTTATAATTTAAGAATCTTGATCAGTCTTTGAAATCTAAACATCCTGTGTAAAATTTTGTAGCAATATCTTAAAGATAACTATTTTTTAACACACATCAATATGACAAAAAAGTAAACTTTCACAAATATGATGATTTCATTTAAATCTACATACATGAAATGGAGTCATTTTGGATAAAAAAGAATAAGAACAAATGTTTACTAAATCTGAAACTTCTGGTAAAACAGATTTTTATTAAAGTCCATCCAAGTATGTTTTTGCCTGTGTATGAAGGTATCTTATTTCTCTGTCCTCTCTTCTTTGGTTAGCTGAAAGATTTTCAGGTGGAAATAAATACAACTACTTTGAAATACTCCCCCTTCCAAACATTCTGAATTGCCCCTTAAGGAGGCTGGATATTATCCTCAGAAATCTGTCTTATTCTTCAAGGTTTGGATGTGTTATCTCAGATGGATCAAGGGACTTCAGAGATGTGATTGTGTTTACTCATCTTGGAAAAAGAAATATATCCTGGATCACCCAGCTTTGCCTACTTTAATCATATAAGCTATGATGAATGCAGAGAACCTTTCTGTGCTGGAAACACATAAAGTTAGGAGATAGGATAAAGGTGTGATGGATAAAGGCAGTTTAGACTTCAAATGAGTCAAGCATTGGAAGTTGTAGAATCTGGAAAAGAGAAAGTGATGTCCCATCTCTGGCTGTCAGGAAACAATTTGACCCATTGAGTATGTGATTTTAGCTAAGAAAGAACTCAGTTAGATTGCTTGCTTATACACTGTGAAATTTGTGGTGTTTAAGCAAAATATATTGTAGTAATTCCTTTCTAAGAAAAATCAGTTTTAAGGATAAATTTCTCACATTCTACCATGATAATTTCCTAGCACTTTTCTTTTAAAAATATATTCTATTACGGTTTTTGAATGCCACACACTGTATTTTATAATATTCATAGTCTCTCATGTTTTATCAATTCCTCCCAGATCCACCTTCACTTTTCTAAACATTCAAATTTGTGTGTTCATTTTATAATGTCACTGAGTCTGGTTTGCATTGTCATTATATTCTTAAATATATAACCATCTTATGGATCATGGATGATTTACAAGAAACAAAATTCTTTAATAAAGTTGACTTTTCCTCTCCTACCAGTTATCATTTCCTGGACATGTACTAATTACAAATGGGATTTCATGTGTACTTGCTCCATCTATGCTGGGAAATTTTTCTTTCTGACTTGAGTTTGAGCAAGTCTGCATGCTGTCACAAAGCAGGGAATTCATTTGTCATTGGTTTTTTTGTGTCTGGAAAACATCGTGTTGTAGAAATCTGATGCCTGAAGCTCTTACAATCTTTTCATTTACGTTCCCGCAGTGATCTCTGAGCTTTGGGTGAAGTGGTATGATATAGATATTTCATTAAGGGCTATCACTCTGGAGTCTCTTGTTAACCTCATCATGACCAGCTGAGAGCTTTGGTTAATTGTCATCTGCTACAAAAGAAACCATCTATAACGAGGGATGAAAGATGCACTGATTTATGGGTATAAGGTTCCATCATTAGGAATTGGTTTAATATTAATCCATTTAGCAGAAAAATGAAAATAGATTTTCTTCTATCCTATAGCTTCTGTAGCCCTGTGTTCTTGTTCTCTACTGGCATTAGAGAATCCTAGTCTCTATAGTGGTATCAGGTATTGGTTCCAGCTTGTTGAGTGAGTCTTAAAACCAAGAAGAAAATAACTTTGCTGCCATTATTACAACCAATAGTTACCTTGCCTTGGTGAGCATTATTGTGACTTGTATTTTATTAGAAATGTACACACACACACACACACACACACACACACACACACACACACTGTTACTTAAATCAAAGAAAATAAGGCCCATGAATTTTTAGGGATGAAGCCATGAGCATATAGGAGAATTGAAGGTAGAAAATGGAAGAAATGTGTAATTAAATTATAATCTCAAAATTAAAAATAAAATCTTTCCCTTTTAATAGTCAGAAATAAATCTGATAGACAGTTTTAAAGATTTATTTTATGAGTACATTTCTAAGTCTGTGTGTGTGTATGATGAGGAGAGAGCAGAAGAGGGTGTTAGATCACCTGGAACAGGAGCGATAGATATTGTGAGCTGTCTTCATGGACCCTCAAACCCAAACTCAGGTCGTCTAGAAGAGGGGTAAGTGCTCTTATATGACAAGCCATCTTCCTAGTCCTCACTCCTATACAAATTTTTATTATAAATTATAAATTAATTACTAATATCCTTAAATAGATAGTTGTCCAAATAATTTCAAACATAATGCCGTACAGACAATAATGATATTCTGGGAAATTTTTTAGTTTTTTTCACATATACTACATACATTATACATTTTTCTTCGTATCTTAGGTAAGCTTATAACTAGATCATTTAAGTTGAACCTTTTTCTGTTGACTAGATGAAGAATTGAGTAATTGATGGGTTAACGGGCTTAGAGTAATGAGTAGACAGATCTGTATTTGATGTTACTGTTATTACCATTAAACTTCTCTCTGCCCATCATCACAAAAAGAAGCAAGAGACTGTCCATAACAACAAAGCTCTTTCTCAAGTACTGTATCAGGCACAGCAATAACTAACGAACAACAACAACAACAGCAGCAGCAGCAGCAACAACAACAACAAAAACAACAACAGCAGCAAGAGCAACAACAGCAGCAACAACAGCAGCAGCAGCAGCAACAACAACAACAGCAGCAACAGCAGCAACAACAGCAACAGCAACAACAACAGCAGCAACAGCAGCAATGACAACAACAGCAGCAGCAACAGCAGCAACAACAATAACAGAAACAACAACAGCAACAACAGAAAAAACAACAATAACAGCAACAACAAAACAACAACAGCAACAACAGCAGCAGCAGCAGCAACAACAACAGCAACCACAACAGCAACAACAACAAAACAGCAGCAACAACAACAACAACAATTTTGTGCCTTGCACATTTTTTTTATTTCCCTGGATCAAATTTTTGTTTTATTATTTAAGAATATTCATTTATTTTCTGTGCTTTTCATTGATTTTTAGTATCTGAGTGTTTTGAAGTTATTTAAAAGTTCCTGAGCACAGAAGATTTTGAAGCTGTTAATATGTATTTTAATATTACTCTCTTTAAATTGATGCAAGGAATTATTATAAAACATTTATATGAAAGACCCGCTTAGAAAAACGAGCATGTAAAATCCCTGATTACTTACATCTCTGTCTGTCTGTTGAATGGGTTCTACCCTGGACAGTTTAATTTTACATAATATAAAGAAATCAAAAGAAAATACGTCATCAATATCTCTAAAGCTCAGCTTTATTTTCCTTATTAAATTTTCACTACAGTTATGCTTGTAACACCAAAGATGTATTTTATGGTTACCGTTATGCTTAAATATTTTGTTCTATTATTAAATCTTAGTTAAAAGTGCAATAAGTAGTTATTTCCTTATATAAATTATTCTCAAATTCATACTTTTGGAATTGTTCATGTTAGGGTATCTTGATTTGAAATATTGCATTAATGTATATACAAGTAGTACTGGTTCATTTGGGAAAGCCAGCATAGATGCTATACTTAGAACTTCTAGCTAAAATATACCTCTTACGCAATTATTATTTTGACACTTTTTACAAATGGAGGCTTGTTTAGATATTTATTGTAAGGGAAGATGCTTGGCAGTTTATTATAAGTAATGAACCTGAAACATAAACAAATTAACCCTTTTCCCCTGCTCCACAAGAAACCTCCCTCTCTCAATGGACTTTTATGTGTTCTTATTAATATTAAGTTGATTTTACTGTCTAAACAAAACAATTAAGAACTGATTAACTCCAGTTTCTTCCTAAGCCTAGAATTGAACCGCTCCCACAGCAGACTGTACCCAAATCCCATGGGGGAGAGAACTGGACTCTCAGAAGTGTGGACAATCCTGCGAACTCACAGGAGACTGCCACTTCTGCTCACATCCCTGACCTGCTTAGTGCCCTCTGGATACAGTAACATAGAAGCAGTCAGGGAAAGGAACGTTCTGATTTCTGTCTGTGCCCGGAACTGAACCCATCCCACAGCTCTCTGTATCAAAATCCTTCTTCAGTCTTTCTTAAAAGGGGGAAAAAGGGGCTGGGGATTTAGCTCAGTGGTAGAGCGCTTACCTAGGAAGCGCAAGGCCCTGGGTTCGGTCCCCAGCTCCGAAAAAAAGAACCAAAAAAAAAAATGGGGGGGAACAAAAATATTCAAAGAAGGGGATATGGAGACAACATTTAGAGCAGAGACTGATGGAAAGTCCATTCAGAGCTTGCCCCACCTGGGGATCCAGCTCATATATATACAGCCACCCAAACTAGACAAAATTGGTGAAAACAAGAAGTGCATGATGACAGGAGTCTGATAATGACAGGAGTCTGATATAGCTGTCTTCTGAGAGGCTCAGCCAGAGCGCCAGAGCATGTCAAATACAGAGGCGAATGCCAGCAACAAACCATTGAACTGAGAACAGGGTTCCCACTGGAGGAGTTAGAGAAAGGATTGAAGATGCTGAAGGGGTTTGAGACCCTCTAAGAACAACAATACCAACCAACCAGAGCTCCCAGGAACTAAACCACTACCCAAAGGCTACACATGGACAGACCTATGGCTCCAGCTGCATATGTAGCAGAAGATGGCCTTGTGGGGCACCAATGGAGGGGAAGCCCTTGGTCCTGCCAAGGCTGGGCACCCTAGTGTAGGGAATGTCAGGGTGGGATGTCAGGGTGGGGTGGCAAGAACAGGGGAGTGGGGTTGGGGTTGGGGAGGGGAGCTCCCTTATGGAAGAAGAGGAGGGAGATGGGAAAGGGGGCTTATGGACAGGAAACCTGGAAAGGAATGACATTTGAAGTGTAAATAAAAAATATCCAAAAAAGAGAGAGAACTGATTAACAAATGTAATAGAAAACTGATAGTCACTAAATTTAAATACTAAATATGAACTATATTTCTTTAACCTGCCACATTTAAATTAACCCTGTTCTCCAAAGGCCTGCTTAATAAAAATACTCAACATGTTAACAAATATATAATGTGAAGAAAATAATAAGTATCTACTAATTGACATGCTTGTTGGATCTGAGGCCTGTCAAAAAACATGTCTGTTCCTGAATGGTGATGGCTTACATCATTAATCCCAGCACTCTGGAGGCAGACACAAGCAGATCCTTTAGTTTGAGACCAGCCTGGTCTACAGCCAGGACTACACAGAGGAACATTAGATAGATAGATAGATAGATAGATAGATAGATAGATAGATAGATAGATAGATAGATAGATAGATAGATAGATGGATGGATAGATGGATGTAAATATAGATATAGAGATAGACATAGATATAGATCTGCCTGTCTAGGACCTCAGGTTGCTGATGAGATCCTGTATAAAAGAAAAGCTTAAAACAGAGTTATGCTCCAGAACTTACAAGCCCTGTTACTCTTCTCTGGATGATCTTTCCTTGCAGAGCATTCCTACATCTCCCACTGTATAAAATCTCGTGCAACCACTATCAGTCTACCTCCTTCTGAGTGAACATTCTGTACCGCTCAATTTCTGTTGATTTTCCTCCATGTGTCAAAGACTGCAGGGGAAGGAAGAAGAAAGCGTTGTTTCTCTTTATTGGACAGGATTCTTAAGCTATTTGGATACAAGTGTAAAGTCACTTGTGCAGGTTCTTCTATGACAACACTGTGGCAAAGATTAGTCATATATATATACCTGTGTGTGTATATGTTTGTGTGTAGGGGTGTGTGCACGTGTGTGAGAGAGAAAGTTTGATATAAACAAGTTAATATATAGCTCGTAGCTTCTTTTCCCTTTAGAACAATAGTCGTATATTCTGCTAGGTAGAAGTTTCTATGTGCAGAAAAATGTTTTGATCATTGTTCTTTAGAATAAGTTTATTGGTTCAATCACTTCAGCTTTTTAAATGTAATATTTCACTGGATGAAAAGTGTTACATGCTCAGTATCTTGATGTTTTTCCTTTGTAAATGTGTTTGGCTGTATTAATTTCATAGATTTTTATGTTTAACATGGTTCACTTTGCCAATTATAGGTTCCTCTTTAATGTGTTACAAGTGAAATTTTTATTTACTTACAGAAATAAGATACTATTGTATATTTTGAGCAAATCTGCAAAAAATACCAAAAACAGCACATTTTGATTTCTATTATGTAGGGTTTATCTATATTAACAAAAACTATATAGATATTTCTGACAGTTCCATAAATTTCCAGTGATTGTCCTGAATATTATTTGTACTACCCTTATGTTTTAGCACTGTTGTACATTGAAATCCTGAAATATAAGTGACAATAGAACACTTGCTTTTACACAAAAATTAATTAAACAACTTTAGTAGGCTGTTCATCATCTATGTGAACCTGTTTAGGATTTCTTAGAATTTCAGATATTGCACAGTTTTCATAAAGATATGTGAATAAAAGTATTTCTTTTTGAATGTCTCAAAGAGCTGACTCTCATCCTTACTTGGAATGTTCATGACACATTTATTTGAAGTTAAGTGTCCATAAAACTCTAAAGATGACTGATGGCAAACCCACAGTGCAAAAGAGTCTTGCAACCTTTTCTCTCACGTTTGCTACCTCAGAATTAGATGCCATAATACAGCATTGAAACTTACTTGAGCTTTCATAATTATTTGTGCTGATTCACCTGTCTTTCATATTAATATTCTGTGTGCTTTTTATATTTCTTGATTAAGTGATTATTTCATTCTTCTAAAAAATACACATAAATCTATCTGGAAATAACTTTATTAGTCAACTAATAGATTTTTACATTTGGGAAGTGTTACCAGCAAAGCAGAGGATTACAGTCATATTAGTTTGCAATAATTTTATTTTTAAGACCGCACTACACTATCCTTCTTCTCTGTACCCACCCAGAAATGGACAGGGCAATGGCAAGATGAACAGGCTTTGATATAGTAATTGCAATTGCTTTGATTTTTTTCAAGTTTGTCTGTGGAGCAGAAAACAAGCAATAATTTCTTACTTTGTATTCAATAGTTCCAACATTACAAGATTCAGTATCTAAATTATACATACCATATATATGCTACAGATTTGAGAGAATGCGTAGGAAAGTTTGAATGAAGCTTGCTGGAAGGGGAAGGGGCTCCTGGTAGAAAACAAAGGGTGGAAAAGTGATGGAATTTGATGTTAATTAAAGACATAAAACACAACCTTGGACATTCAGAATTTTGAAGAAAATTCTAAAATAGAGAAAAATTATGCTTCCTTAATGATCATTATTACCACTGTACACTTATTGAAGAACATTTTTTTTGTTTTAAATGATTGCTAAATGGCAGCATATAAGAAAAAGGCAAATAGGCATTGTTTTTAATAAATTAATCTGCTGTCCCTTGAGGATGGAGATACAAAATAAACCATTTTTAGGTAACAGGAAAGTTTATTATCATCAAAACAATGTGGTATCATAGTAAAAAAAAGACTAGCAATTGTGAGGTCTGCCCCTTTTCTGCAGGAAAACATCGGAAGAATGGACTGGGAGAAGAAGAGAGAGGAGGTGAAGGGATGGGGGAGAGGATGGAGGAAAAAACTGCACTCAGGATGTAATTTATGAGAGAATAAATTATACAAAATTAAAATAATAAATATACAATCTCAGGACTAGGTTTTAAATTTGTTTTGGTATCAAAAGGAGCAATTGAACACAGGCTTAGTGGGTCATGCTTGGAATCTGGGTATTGCATGTGATAATGAGACAGTGAGATTCTGAGGTTTTCCTGGACTTACGTGTATTATCAGGCTAGCCGGAGCCACAAAGGAAGATGTCTCCTAGAAAGAAGAGCAATAGCAATTTCAAAAACAGCATTTTGATATATGTTACTGACCTTAATATAAAGTTACTATCAATACAGTGTAATAGTTACAGCAAACAAGGTTGAAAAATTATGGGTGTAAATAATTACTAAACTTGGATATATCAAAAGGTAAATGGAAAATTCATATAAAAATGAAAAACAAGGGTTTTTACCATTTCAATGAAATTACACAAACCATGAAAACTGAGATGTGGTAAAAGAGGCAACAGGAAATTTTAAATAGAAATGAAGACTGCAGCATCCTGGGAGGGCGGAGCACATTTAAAGCAGGATGTTATCATCAGGGTGAGTTGATACAGGAAAATCAGGAGAAATCCCTAGTGAATATATCTTCCACATATTTATGATTAGGTTTCTAAGGATCACTGCAGTGACCTACACAAAGGAATCCTCTAAATATGAAGCCGTTCAATATTTGAGTTCAGTAGATGAATCCTCTACTTCACAATAATGAAAAACATCATCTGGAGGCATCGCCTTGCACAACTGCTCTTTGTTACAGAAGAGATGTTTCCTGTGAAGCATAACATGATTATCACCACTAGGTAGCATAGATTTGTGCTGTGACTTTCAGAAAACCCTGACGCTGAGATCATAGCAAGAAAATGAGCCAGACAGGTTATATATAGCCAGAGCTTTGGTAACAGGATTAGGGCCATTAACAATTCTCATAAAAGGAAGGGTTTCAGGGTCATCAGATATTTGCCTATTTTTCTAACACTACTTCCTCAGGCCAAAGAATTTCTTGTATTCTTTGGGGTTCTGGAGTATTCAAACACCAAAAGTCCATCTTGAGATTCAGTGATTCAGTGAGAATGAGTGGATAGCCATGATTTCAAGTCACCATGTCCTTGTAGGTTTTGGTAAGCTGATGGGTTCATCAAGTGCCTGAGAAAATAATTTCTGTCATCTGTGGGTGCTCTATCTTGTCTGAATAGATATTTGCTCACATTTCTTGAGAAATGTCAAGCAACTGTATGCAAATATACAGGAGGATGTTGTGATTCATGCTATGGCTTCCATTAATAGCGATACAGAGTGAAAATAAAGAGAGAAGTGGATATAACATTTCATATTAAAATTTGCCTGTAATATTTTTGTTGGTATTATTCTCTTAACTATTGAGAGCATCTTTTGATCTTGCCCATATTCTCTCTTCCAGAATTTTTCCATTTTACTTGGATTATTAACACTATAGTTATATCATTTCTTTCTTCTCTACTCTCACAAATTTAATATTGTTACTTTCTACAGCTATATGCATTTATCTCTTAATTACTTGTTTATGTATTATATAATATCTTTATATGTTAGTCATAAAGTAACCTTGTCTTTGCTTGTTGTTGTTGATTTATATATATATACATATGTATATATACATATATACATATATATACACACATATATATTTATAGTTATAAAGTAACTTTGCTCTTATTTCATAGCTTGTTTTATATTTTTGGTGTCTTTCTCCCCCTTGTATAATTTTATGAATTAGTTTACTTGGCAAGAGTCAGAGGTTCTTATAAAATTATCTACTAGAAAAAGCACACGTTTATCTATAACATGTCAAATAAAAGGTATATTACTTAAACTTAATTTTGTGGATTGCTGTACAAGTTATGCTTCCTCAATGATTATTGCCTTCAACTTTGTATTAATTAATAACTTTCATTTAAATGACTGCTAATTTATTTTATGAATGCATTTAAGTGGCACTTCTAATATGATACATTTTTGGAATATTCATGTACAAAAACATATGAATATAAAATAAATATTTTGAAAGCTATGCATAAATTGGCCACAATTCACATATCTAATCTGTAACTACTTATTTTAGCACATTATATTTATTTTGATTTACTTCTATACTGTAGACAAATTTTGGTTCCTAATTTACTAAACCCATTTACAAAGTTTTATTATTTAAATTTCATTCATTAACTTTAGTAGTATTTAGTCTTTTATAGTCTGTCAATTTCCTTTTTACATCTGTTGTGTGTGTGTGTGTGTGTGTGTGTGTGTGTGTGTGTGTGTGTGTGTGTATGTTTGTTTGTTTGTTCATTTGCTAGTGCTGAGTATCAAAATCACACATGTTGGGCACTAGCTGTTTTGTTTATTTATTTATTTTTAAATATACTACACTTTTAATTAATATTTTTATTTACATTTCAAATGTTATTCCCTTTCCAGGTTTCCCCTCCCCAACAACCCCACCCACCAGACCTTCCCCTACACTGGGGTTCCAGCCTTGGCAGGAGCAAGGGCTTCTCCTTCCATTGTTGCCCAACAAGGCTATCCTCTGCTACATATGCTGACAGGAGCCTGATATAGCTGTCTCCTGAGAGGCACAGCCAGAGCATGTCAAATACAGAGGTGAATGCTAGCAGCAAACTAGCTGTTTTAATGACAGTTATTTCTACTCCTTGTAGGTTCTTGTTTACAACTTTGCTTTTGTGTTCTTCCTTCCCACAAAACAATATGGTAGTCTGAATGAAAATGGCTCCCATAGGGTCAAATATTTCTGTCCAGTACCCAGCTGATGAACTGTTGGGAAGGATTAGGAGCTGTGTACAGGTTGGAAGTATTGGGTTGTACAGCTCTAGAACTGTACTTCACTGAGTCCTGCCCTGAAATGACAATGGCCAAACTCTTTGAACTTTTAGGCCCACCACCAAATGTTTTCTTTAACAAAAGTGGCCTTGGTCCCAATAAAAGAGTCAACAGCTGGGGTCAGGAGGGCTAAGAGGGCTGATGACCCAAGCCTGTTTATTAGTATCATGTCTCCTCATTGATTAGTATCAATGCACATAGCCAATCAGTGAAGTTTATAGGCAGAAAAATCACAAAGAACTCAGAGCATCCTTTGCAAAGTATTGGCTGAAACAATATTAATATCTCAGTGTCTGAAACATTTGATAATGCTTTATAGGGAATACATCAAGCTCCAGAACTTGCTTTCCTGTCTCTACTTCCCCACCCTTGGTGCCGGACCTTTGTTGGCCTTTCCAGCCATGATTGTCAGAAAATAAAAGCTGAGTTCACTTTGTTCCCTCACAGGACATCAAGGGGTCTTTCGTCCTACCTAGCCACTGACAATATATTAGGAAAAGAGGTTTCATTTATCATAATAATGCTCTCACGCTTATTTAATTACAGACTGCATTAACTCATTTTATCATAATTATCATCATAATTATTCATGTTGAAAACATTGTTTTGATTACTGTTGATATGGAACATTTTTAATATGTAGAAAAGTATATCTTCATTTATAATACTGGTAGAATTTGAAGTTTGTCGTACATCTGTAATCTACCAGATAAAATGTGGAAAAAATACTTAGAGAATTGTCAGTAACTTTAAAATTATATATATATATATTATTACTAATCAAGATATGACATTCTTCTATCAATTTTCTTTTTATTCCCTAGTAATTATAAGCAATATATAAGCAATTATGGCTTCTATCAAACAGATACTTATTTTATTACTGGACATTTTAAATATTGCTAATGTTACATTTTAAACAAAATAACAGTGTTTGCATTTTATTATCTATTTTTAACAGAAATATTATTTCTGCTTCAGCACCATGACATGAGGAAGCAAAAATTTCCTGTTTCCTTGTTCTCAGTTTTGACATTTCTCTGTAGCTCTTGTCACCTCAGCTATGCCCTGGGCACATTCTTATTGAGGAGGTCAGCCTGGAAGGGAAGAAAAGTCTCACCTTTGTTTGGAAAGAGGAAGAGAGAAATGCTCCACTGAGAGAATGCCCAGGTTGCAAAGTCAGATATAGGTCATTTCAAGTTTTAGTTTAAGTCCATAGATACAATAAGAATAAACTAGTATATGTAAATTTTTACTGCATTAAGGGGTGACTCCATGTGTTTTAATGTGTGTATGCATATAATAATTGATAAATAGAAACAAATGGATTCTTCATCCAGGCTGCCTTCATTAATACTTTTGGATACTAATATTAAATAAGTGTTTACACAGAGTCATTTAGTCACTCAGTAACTATTAATAATGAAAAAAAAACGTGCTATACTACTGAACATTTATATTACTGTGTATTCAAGAACACATAATGATGGGTGAATATTATTGTTTGTATGAAAGGAGTCTGAGGAATCACCTGGATACATCTCTTGAAAAACGGTTTTAAAATTTTGTGAGTTTATTTATTGGACCCACTCTGTCTTTCTGTCTTTCTGCTGGCTGGCTCTGTTCTTTCGCTCTTCATTAATCCATTGGTTTATTTACTTTACTTTAATGCCTCCCCACAACAATGCCAGTTCCTCCCTCACAAACCCATCTTCCCTTTACCCCCTTCCGTTCTCCTCAGAGAAGGCAAAGCCTCCCATTGTCACCAACCTGTCTTAGCATAGCAAGTCTCAGTAGAAAGAGGGGGAAAGGATCCAAAGGCAGGCAGTGGAATGAGAGATTACAACACTGCACCAATTGTAGGAGACCCACATGAATACCAAGCTGGATATCTCCTAAAAATATGTAAGGAGCATAGATACAGGCCCTGCATGCTCTTTGGTTGATGGTTCCATACCTGTGAGTGCCCACAGGTCAAGATTAGTTGTATAGCTGTAAATCTTCTTGTGGTGTCCTGAATGCCTCCCCTTCCCCACATCTTCCATAAGTCTCCATGGGCTCTGCTTAATATTTGGCTGTGTGTGTCTGCATCTTTTTCTGTCAGCAGCTAAATGAAGCCTTTCAGAATATAATTATGCTATGTTCCTGACTATAAGCATAACAGAGTATCATTAATAATGTTAGGGGTTGCCTCTCTCACATGCAAACTAACCCTCCATTTTTCCCTTTACAATTACTCCCATACTCCCACCACCTCTTCCTTTCCTGACTCTATTGCTTTGTTTGAAAACCCACCAAGTCCACTCAGGACTCCCTGATATTCTCAAATATAAGACTATATACTGGAGCATGAATAGCCGCCCAGGGGCTGCATCCCTGGAGAAAGTGGATACTCTCTCCCTACATGGATTAAAGGTAATATCAAAGAGGAAACTAGGGAAGCCAACTGTGGAGTTCTTATTTGAATTTGAACTTTACTTGATTGACAGAAATTACAAACATTTAAAGGCTATTGTTCTTGGTAGCCTTCTTTAAGGACTTTCTTGGTGTTTAAAAAAAAAAACGAAAAAATGGAATTGGCAAGATGATTCAGTGTGCAAAGGCATTTGCAAGGAAACTTAATGATTGCAGTTTGAACGAGTACATTTAAACATCACACACACACACACACACACACACACACACACACACACACACACACACACACTCAGAAGGCCACTGTTTTAAACCAGGAGTACATATGCCAATATAGTAACAGTCTTTGAAGAAAGCAAGCCTTGTTTTGTGTAGTCTATAGGTTTGTCTTCAGATGCTTTGGAAATTAGCATAATTACTTTCATTTCTGTCACTTCTGAAACAAGTGTACACATGCACAGAGTTTATTACTGAGGTCCTCAGAAGGAATGATTTTTGTCTTGACTTATAAAATAAACCTTTCTCACATAATTTCAATGCCATCTTCAATGATATTTGTCAGTGGACTATGATGCCCTGGTTCATGCTGTGATAATTAGTATAAGCCTAATTTTAATTACTAATTCTACTTTTTATGTATTTGGCATTATTTCCTGTGACACTCCATGCTGTGAAGTGTATTCACACTGAGTTAATCCATTCCATTCACATCAACATTGACGAAAACAGAAGAGTGGATAATTTCACATAAGAGCTGCAAAAACTGCATGATATGAAAGCTTCCACTTTTATTTCCCTCTTAAATATTGAGAACTTTTCTAGCACTCAGTCAAGAATAACTTCAACAATCTTTTTTTCCTATTTCCCAGTCTTTGACTTTTGTTTGTGCCCTCTTTTCTGTTACTAATGTAACATATTTGAAAACACATTATGAGAATTATAAAAGTCAGTACTGTGTCCATAGGAACCAGCATAAAATTTTAAAAATGTATGGAATCATTCAAATTAATTAATACAGTATTCAGGTTCATGGCACCCAACAGAGGCATAATGTTCTTAAATAGTTACTGCTGTCTAATAAGGAAAAATACTTACCTAGAGCAAAGTTTGGTTTCCTTCTCTGTCACACCAGCAGAACAGTCTGATCTGATCGTATATAAATTATCACTAACTGTGGCCCCTAACTCATGATGAGCTTATAAAATAGATAACAGTTGTGAATTTCCTTTATAAAATGAAGAATGCCCAAGTAGGATGAACTATAATAAATCTAGTTATATGGCATTCCTGTGATTTGGAGATCAAACACAGGAAGACTTAACAAATACTTAAGACTATTTTTCTATAAACCTTGTTTCCACCTTGATATTTAACTGATACCTAGATTTTCATCATTTTTAGAAGTCCACTTTACATAAAGGAGATTTTATTTTAACCACGAAGCTTTTTCCACCTGAGAAAATTTTAAGTTAGAATTGAAATATTTTTTCCAGGTTTACAATGCTCTTGTAGGGCAACTGACTGTGTTGTTGGTTTATGTGGTCGTGTTGCCAGGAGAACGATGTTGCATCATTCACAGACAATGTGACTTTTCATAGTACTAAATCTCTCATTTAGGGGTTTAGCAGCAAAGACTTGATACTTGAGATACTGTGAGACCTCCTGGGGAAACCGCACATAACCATATTCACAAACAGCTGCGGTGAGTGAGGCACTTACCGAGGGAACATTTAAGGTTATCGGACAAAGTATTTCCATTCAATATTTTTATTTCAATTGTTACTGAAAAGTTATAATTTATGAAGCTCCTACATGAGTACATATTCTAAATTTTCCAGATCATTAAAAAAATCTAAGCCATTGTTTGCTTAGGGATAGATTCTCACGATGTAGCCAAGAAAAGTCTTCAATCTCCTATCCTTCTGTCTGGCTTAAAGCCAACTCTCTAATTACTTGGTTTTTACATACCTTTTAATATAAACTTATTCACTTTTCTTTTCTCCCTCTAGAAACTTCCATGGACCCTTCCTCTAAATCCTCCTATGCCTTCACTCTCAAATTGATATCTCTTTCTCTTTGATTACAAAAATCCCAACATAGAACAAGGACACGTGCTCCACTATGTTCATAGCAGCCTTATTTATAATAGCCAGAAGCTGGAACCCAGATGTCTTTCAACAGAGGAAAGGATATAGAAAATGGGGTACATTTACACAATGGAGTACTACTCAGCTATTAAAATTCATGAAATTTTTAGGCAAATGGATGGAACTAGAAAATATCCTGAGTGATGTAAACCAATCATAAAAGAATACACATGGTAGGCACTCACTGATAAGTAGATATTAGCCCAAAATTTCAGAATACCCAAGATACAATTCACAGACCATATGAAGCTGGAGAGGGGGACCAAAATGAGGATGCTTCAGTTCTTAGAAGGTGGGCAGAAGGTAGGAAGGACTAGGAGGAAGAAAGGAAGGGTGTGGAAAAAAAAGGGGAGGGCAAGATCAGATATGAGAGAAGACTGGAATGATATACAGAGGGTCAGGAATTTGTACAGTGTATAGCAATGGAGGATGGGGGAACTGTGGGTTCCATACCAGCATGTCCCAGATGCCAGAGAAGCAAGAGGCTCCCAGGACCCAAGAGGGATGAGATTAGTTGAAAAGCCCAACGAAGTGGAAGCAGAGCTTGTGGAGACCATATTCAGAGGTTAGGCTCAAGTTAAGGGATGGGGCCAGTCACCCACCCAGAAATGCTCTTGTCTAAAGGAAATACAGGGACATAGAGTAAAGCGGAGACTGAAGAAAAGGCCATCTAGAGACTGTTCCACGTGGAGATCCATCCCATATGCAGCCACCAAACCCAGTCACTATAGCTGATGCCAAGAAGTGCTTGCTGACAAGAGCCTGATATGGATGTCTCCTGAGAGACTTTACCAGAACCTTACCAATAGAAATGAGAATGTTTGTAGCTAGCAATTGTAGCTAACATGGGGACCCCAAAGGAAGAGTTAGAGAAAGGACTAAAGGAGATGAAGGAGTTTACAACCCCATAGAAAGAACAACAATACCAACCAGCCAGACACCCCAGAGCTCCTAGGGACTAAACCACCAACCAAATAATACACATGGAGGGAGCTGTGGCTCCAGACACATATGTAGCAGGGGATGGCCTTGTCTGGCATCAATAGATGGAGAAGCCCTTTGTCCTATGAGGGCTGGACTCCCCATTGTAAGGGAATGCCAGGGTGTTGAAATGTGAGTGGGTGGGTGGGAGGTGGAGCATCCTTATAGAAGTAGAGGGAGGGGGATGGGAGAGGGGGAAACTGGGAGAGGGTATAACATTTGAAATGTAAATACTTAAAATATCCAGTAAAAAAAGAACAAAAATATAAACAAAGGCTTGAACTCAACCCATTGAGTCCATCTTTGTTGTATTTGTGTATATCGTTTCAGTGATTTCCACTTTGGAATAGATAATCTATTCTTGGCTGTGGCTCATCCCAAGGAATGGTATATTCTCCATCAGCAGTAGATAGTTGTTACAATTCTTTTTTAAGATTTTTTCTTTATTATAATAGAATTTTATAATATTCTCTTCTCCCTTTTCTTCCTCAAGCCCCTCACAAATATCTTCCCTTGAACTCTTCACATAGTTTCCACTTTCATAAATTTATCGCCTCCTTTTTGATTAATATTGTTACAGCTATACTTGTGTGTGTACATACATAAAACACACACACGTATACACACACTCATGCATATTTGAGTCCAGTTTTGTTTGTATACATGCTTTCAAAATTGACTACTCTGGATTGAATAACCAATAAAGGGTTCATCCTTAGGAAGGGCTAATTCTTATTTCAGCATTTACACAAGAAATAGTATGAATATTCTCCTTTATAATGGCTGCTCAGGGTACTCCAAGTTACCTCAAAATAGTATAGATACCCAGGGACTCTTGTTTTTTTTTCCCTCAGGGATAGAAGGCAGATTCTTATTATAGAAAACAGTGATTCCTGCTGGATCTGACCTTAAAGTCTCTCCTTCGCTGTGTAAATTCCATAGTTCCAGAAAATAGTAAGGAAGCTGTCAAGAGAAGGAAAAAATTAGACAGTCTTAACCATCTGCGACAACTGTGAATTATGACAATTCTAAGTTTGGCAAGATTCACATGACGGTACAATTAGTGGCTGACACTGATATCAATGACAACCAATAACTGTCTAATTGGACTTAAAACACACTTAGCAAGAAGAAACTTAGGTTTGGGGCTGGAAATCTCGGCTTCCTTGAATAAGTAAGATCATGGACATTAAAAAAAAATCAACTATGTCTTCTTAAATTCTAAATCTTAACCACTTACCCATGAAGTAGATGCAATCCCTCATCAGAAAAACAGGTTTACAACACATGGAACCCGTCAGAGAAATCCAAAATTGTACACAATGCAACAGACCTTGGAAAACCAAGTCCAAACTAATATATCCATGAATAAGTCTCTGTATCTTTTGGCTCAGGAAGCATTACAAAAGTTTTAAACAGATGAAGAGAAGCATAATCCCAGGAAGTCTGGTGTGAAACCCTGTTTATTGAAATGTTTGTAGACAAGATCAACAACAGTGGCTATATCAGTGGGCATGTTAATATGGAAGGGAGAAAATTTCATAGGGTATCATCATTAGGTAAATAACAATAACCAACTGACTTAATATTCTTGAAGATCAAATTTCATGCAAAACAAATATATGATAAGAAAAAGTGAAGAATAAACTTTTCTGCAAGATTATCTGATTACGTTAGTTTCAGTCAACTTCAAAGAACCATATACATATATGGGAAAAGGAATTTCAGTGGAACTTTATGGAATTGCCTCCACCAGATTGATTTCCAGGCCTATCTGTGGATTTTTTTTGAGTACTGATGAATATAGGAGGGTCTAGCCCACTGAACCTCACGAGCCAAAGTTGTTTTCTACCTCGCTACTTGTTTTTGCTTCCACGGTGAGTGTCTGCCATGACATCTCTCAATGACTGTAATCTGGCCATGAATGCCAAATCAGTTCTTTCCTTCCCAAGCTGTTTTTGGTCATAAGTATTTGTCACAGTAATGTAGAGGAAACTAGGATACTAACTATCCAGGTTCATAGATTAATTGAAGTCTAATTTTCTTTCCCGATAAAAAGATGAACATTCATGCATGTTTTTGAAAAGCAATTCAAATTGAATCAGGGATATCTATTTCTAACCATGAAGTAAAAGGGTCATGAAATTAAAATTTGTGATAGCCTAAAGGAAACAGAGACACCATGAAATAGACATTCTTTTTTTAAAAAAGATTTATTTATTTAATGCTTACGAGTACACTGTAGCTGTCTTCAGACACACCAGAAGAGAGCATCAGATCCCATTACAGATGGTAGTGAGCCACCATGTGGTTGCTGGGAATTGAACTCAGGACCTCTGGAAGAGCAGTCAGCACCTTTAACCATTGAGCAGTCTCTCCAGCCCAGAAATAGATATTCTTGATAATTTCATGTAAATTCTGAAATTGAAGAAAGTTGAAGTTTTAGTGAGGGATTAATATGTTTTACAATATGGTATATAGAACATGGTGATTTAAATACATAGGTACCTAAATAGTTAATGTTATCAAGCAAATCAGCTCATTTAACAATTCACATAGTTATGCTTTTTTGTGAGTGCATGACAAGTACTTTAAGTATTTAATTTATAATTATTTAATTATTTTACATTAATTATACATAATACTGTGTCTCATAAAGACACTTTCATAAATGTATACAATCTATTTTGAATATATTCATACTCTTTCAGAACCTTGGTTACCCACTGTGAATTTCCTTTGTCTCTCCCAGCCTTTTTTTAAAGATGCATTTATTTATTTTATGTAGTGAGACACAACTGAAGAGGGCATTGGATTCCATTACAAATGATTCTAAGACAGCATATGGTTGCTGGAAAATGAACTCAGGACTTCTCCAAGAGCAGTCAGTGCTCTTAACTGCTGAGCCATCACTCTTGCCTATCTCTCCTAATCTTAATGATTCTTTCTTCCCAACTTGTCTCTCTTCAACTTATATGCAATGTAATTATTTAATTTTGTGAGCCAATGTATTCCATTAGCTTTACGTACATGGGCATGGCACTTACTATTGAATATAACTTCAAGTAAATCTCTCCAAATATTATCCTTTGCAAAATATTAAATAGAACTATATCTTCATACTCATGTGATTCTTTAGATTTCTAAGCTTCTTTATACTAAAAAAGATACCAGAAAACCCTGTTTTGAGCAGAACAATCAATATTAACAGAGTAAATGATCCAAAAATCTGTTACTTTTTTCTGCATTTTTCTTCACTACTTATTCATATTAAAAGTTTATACACCTAAATAAATAAAATGTCTATGTTTGTTTTTCAAATTTTACATATCTGAACAAAATGTATCTTCATTTTATGTGCCAGATTCATTTTTGTTTAGTGTTTTTATATACCTTAATTGTACCATTAAATATTTTATTGTGTAAAATTTTGCTTGGTCAGCTCATGTTTTGTGATTTTCAAAAGTTATGATATTTTCCTTCTGAGAATGATGTAGAATAATCCGCCATCTTCACACACACACACACACACACACACACACACACACACACACCCAAAAAATCTAGTAATATTGTTTTAAAATGCAATATTTTTCTTTGAAAACAAGGTATAAGTCAAAGGACTGAATATTAGGAAAACTAATTACAGCACATAGTCATTTTTTATAACATCGACTGGCTTGACTTCTCAAATCAGCTTTTTAACTATTTTTGTATCATTTCATATATTTTTCACACTTGAACAGAATTATATTGTTCGAAATTGTAATTTAAGTCACTGCAAATAAAATAACTGACAGACTTAGGAAATATGAAGTCTCAGACTGAGAAATGTTAATTGTAGCAGATTTTATTTAGTAAAAAAAATGAGTAGTGTAGATTCTTTAATGGAAATCAGATAGTAGAAATATCTGAACAGAATTCAGCCAGTTACCATAGTAACAAGAATCATTCACTCTGGTGCTGATTGAGAGGAAGAAATCTCAGAAATCACATAAGCCACAAATGATGGAAATCTTTGGGAATCTTTCTTTGTTCAACTTTTCATCCTAGCTCAAGATGAAGAGATTGAAGTTCATGCTGCCAAGACAAAATCACAAATGAGAAAATTCTTCTTGAGCTTAACTCTATTAGCAGATAGCAATGTGGAAACAATGTGGACTCTTTGAAGGGCAGACATTTAATCAAACATTTAAAGTTGTCCGTGGACTGTGAACAGGTTTCTAATTAAGTGGTACCTTTAAATGGCTTGATTTCATGACCTGATAGCATAATTAGCTTCTTCTCTGTCTGTGACAGAAGAAATTGTGAGTGGTGAAGAATCCACAGGTTCTGTCATGGGGAATAGTCTCAAGTATTCATATAGTCATTCTCAAACAAAGTACATGGGGATCAAACATCTTTTCAGGGATATGAGGTTTATTGTATATATTATCTCATTAGTACATTTTACAGTGATTGGGGATGTACTGCATCTCCTAGAAAGTGTACCTTTATTTCGGAAAAGGTATCATGATAATTTCTCAATGTAATTAATACCTTTCCTTTCAACAAATGATATACATTAATTACGTATAACACATAAATGCACAAGTGTCTGAGCATCATCAAAGAGTTAATTTTGACACCACCACACCCCACTTTAAACAGCCTCTGAATAGGTTGAATGAAGGTACCTGGAAACTAATTTTGGAATAATGCTTGACCTGTCCCTGTAATTGTCACAATGACTTTAATAAGGGCAGATATTAACATCAAATAAAATTCAAAACAAACAAAATAGATAAAGCTATCTGAAAACAGGACACTTTGGGAATATGTGTAATTAATCCAAAAAAGATGTGTCACTAGCTCGATCATGATAGTAAGGTTGGTTTGTGAGAAAGGAGAGGTATAGGGGAGAGGATTAATGTTCTTAGTTAATAATGAAGGATAAAAAGTGATTAAGTCAATGTTGAATATGCCTTCTATATTGCATGTAATTGTTCAAAATGTTCCAAATCAATATTTTCTAAGTGCATGGAAGAAATTGTGTAAATAATATTTTTTATTTCAGTTTTTCCCATCTTGTGACAATCTCCAAACCTAGGTGGAAGTGGGAAAGAAACTCTCATTATTCAGTTCACTGTGATTTTTGTTCATGGATCAGAGTTTAGGGAAGAAGATAGTGGAAATTGAGGGGGAGCAGTAAAAATGTTCCATCATATTGCTAATTTGCAAGATATGGTACTCAAATGCTATTCCACTTGTGATGTCATTTCATATAATCCTTCAGTGACAGACACTAACTAACATACTCTGAAAATAAATTGCTTCCAGAATCTTCTTTTGCTCATTATACTTTCATTTACATAACATAATGAGTTAACTATTATACATTCGCTGGCACTGTAAATTGCCATAACAACCTTTTATTTTCAAACATATCTCTGTGTTCCTTTGAATAATTTCCACTTCATCATGACATCTTATCTTCCACATTTTATAACTAACTTTCTGCTCTGTTGCATAGTGCTCTGTTTATAATTTTGATTAATTGCATCATCTTTTTGCTACAAAATAGATTTTAACTTGCGCTTTCCATTGCACGTCAAATATAAAATAAAGAAACAAAAAACAACCTCACAAATACATCAAGTGTCTAGTTTTATCAAATAAACTTATATTACATGATAAAAATGAAACAAATAACACCCAGACTGTGACTATTTGAAACAACTCTATGGAAATCTAATATTTTATAATATTTCTGAAAATATAGATTTACAATTTGTCTAATTCGAATTACCCCACAAGGATGGATGATGTTCCTCCTGGAGTCTATATACTATTAAATATAAAGGCCAATAGCATATGTGGTACGTCTCTCATAGAGCTACTGCGAAGAATGGGTTCAAGACTCTTTAAACAATGTAAGCTCTAGCTATTGGTTTTGGTTGCACATCAGAATTTAAGCTAAAACCCTATTGTTGATATCACCAAACACTTTGTCACAGAACTTGTAGAAATCAAACAGCAACTAGAACTTCCTTACTTGATGGCCGACTGTTTCATTGCCATAAATTTCTAGGTCAGCTATGTAGAGATGAGCACCAGGCTAATGTGACAACATTAATTCATGCAATGGTGACACAAAGATCTTTTGGAGTAACTGACCATCATTCTAATTCAATTTAAGGCATGTTCAATGGGAAGGAATACATGTCAGTGCTTGATTCCAGCTCCCAAACTAGAGGCTAGATATCATACACCCTGGGTGAGAACCTATGACTATCACTTTGCTAATCAGATTCAGCATCCAACTACATTATATATACTTACACTTTAACATATAAATTACCCATAAACTCTCTCAATTCATCAGTTTGTATTTACAGTTGAAGGAAATTAACACAATGAAACACAATCCAAGTACAGTAAAAAAAGGGACCATGCAACATTCATCTCCAATGTAATATCTACATCACAACTACAGGAAACACTGGGAAACAGAGGGAAAAGAGATTACAAGAGCCCAAGGTCAGGGAGGAAAACTATAAAGCTGGATTTTTTTCTGAACATTTTAAAGGCCATGGTAAGTTACATAAGGCTGGTCATAAGACAAGGTCATAGTCAGTATTTCAGCATGGATACTTTGTTTCCCCTCAAGGCATTATTTATTTATTTATTTATTTATTTATTTTACATTCCAGATGTTGCCCCCACCCATTATCCCCCTCCCACAGTTTTTCATCCTATTCTTTCTCTTCTTTGGCTCTGAGAGGGTGCTTCCCCCAACCCTGGGTGTATTGTACTTCCCTGGGGCATCAAGTCTCAACAGAATTAGGCACATCCTTTCCCACTGAGGCTAGACAAGACAGTTCTCTGCTATATATGTGCTAGGAGCCTCAAACCAGTCCATGTATGCTCTTTTGCCAGTGCTTAGTCTCTGGAGCTAACAGAGGTCTGGGTTCATTGACACTGTTGGTTTTCCTAAGTGGTTCCCATCCCGTTCAGCTCAATTCCACCTGTAATACTTGCATAGGTATCCCTGACCTCAGTCCAATGGTCGGATGTAAGCTTTACCTAAAGTTCTGCTGTGACACCAAAACCAATGGCAATACCTGGCTGATGGGCCTGTTTGTTTTCCCAAGAAGTCCTGCTGGCATCAAGAACATCCAGAAAACACCAGGGACAATGAGGTGACTAAAGACAAGCATAAGAACAAAATCAAAAGGAGCCAGGGCAGTATGGCACCAACAAAGCCCACCTATCTACTACAGTAAGCCCTGGGTAGCCTAACAGAACTGAAGCACAAGAAAATGACCTTAAATCCAACCTTATAAAGATGGTAGATGCCTTTGAGGAAGAAATGACTAAATCATTCAAAGAAATACAATCAAACAGATAGAGGCCTTTAAAGGGGAAATGAATAAATCCCATAAAGAAATATAGGAAATGAATAAAACTGTCCAAGACCTGAAAATGGAAACAAATTATAAACAAAACTAAGAAAATCTTGGAGATGGAGAACCTAAAGAAGAGAAAGGGAACTTCACATGCAAGTATCACCAACAGATACAGGAGATGGAAGAGAATTTCTCAAACAGAGGAGATGCGATTGAAGATATCAACATACCAGTCAAAGGAAATATTTATTCTAAAAATGATCCTGACACAAAAGTTCCAAGAAACCTGGGAAATTATGAAAAGACCAAACCTAAAAGTGACAGGAATCTAAGGAGAAGGTTTCTATCTGCAATGGCCCATTCTGAGATATTTCCCCATTGTTGTGGTTATCCCTAGGCTGTCTTTTCGGAGAGGGTTTTATGACATTGTGTCAGAATTCTAGGGTCTGTCCTTGGAGTTGGTAAGATATGACCTAGTTTCTGGGACTTATGGTATATTCTGGGAGCTGGTATCTCATGGCCTTTTTTGAAATCAGTCCTAGTCCTTAAAATGGAGACAATTGGGGTCCTTAAATATAGACAAATGGAGTTTATATTGTCCTTTAAGTCCCCAGCAAAATAAAAGTCAAAACTACTCTGAGATTCGATCTTACACCAGGTAGAATGACTAAGATCAAAAATTCAAGTAATACACTATGTGCTAGTAACATTGTGGAGCATGGAGAATACTGTTCCATTGTTACTAGGAATACAAGTTTGTACAGCCACTTTGGAAATCAATTTGGCATTTTCTCAGAAAACGGGGAATATTTCTACCTCAAGACACAACTACACCAGTCTTAGGTATATGCCCAAAAGATGCTTTACCATACCAGAATGACACTTACTCAACATTACTCCCAGCAGGTTTATCCATGATAGCCATAAACTGGAAACAACCTAGATGTCCTTCAAACAAAGAATAAAGAAAATGTGGTATGTTTACAGAGTGGAATACTGCTGGGCTAATAAAAACAAATGCATTAGGAATTTTGTAAGCAGATCTTTCTAAAGGCCTTTATGCTAGGCTCCTGTCTGCAAGCATAGTAGAATATCTTTAATCGTTTTAGGGGTTGGTTGGTTATCTCCCATGGAATGAATCTCAAGTTAGAGCAGTCATTACTTGGCCATTCCCTTAATCTCTGCTCCATTTTATTCCTGCACATCTTTAGAGCGTCAAGTTTTAGGACTATAAAATAGACATTATTGGTGATTACACGGAGGAAACTTGTTGGGAAAGGGTTAGGGAGGGGAACTGGGGTACAAATGAAGTGTGGAGAGAGATGGGTGTGGGAGAGAGCTGGGAGAAAAGAAAGGAAATCTTGGGTGAAGCATCTCTGGGGCAAGCCTAAGACCTTGGGTGGAGTAAGCTTCTGGGACTCTAAGGCAAACTAGAAAATATGATCCTGAGTGAGGTAACCCAGATACAGAAAGACACACATGCTATATACTCACTTATATATAGATATTAGCCATAAAGTACAGTGCAATCATGTTACAATCTATATCCCAAAGAAGTCAAGTAACAGGGAGGGTGCAAGAGAGCATGTTTGAATCTCACTCATAATGGAATATAAAGTAGACATCAGAGGTTGATGGAGGTAGGGAAGGTACGGTGGGGGGAGGGATCAAGTTCAGGGACAGCAGAGGAGGGGAGAAGGCTGTGAGAGAGAATAAAAAATTGGTTGTGGGGGCACTCTGTGACAAACTGGAGACCAAGGATGGGAGAAGCTCCTTGGAGTCTACAGTGTTGGCCCTATCTGAGACTTCTAGCAGCTGTGAAGATGGTGAATGCCTGCCTCCTGTAGCCAAGCAAGACTTCCAAAAGAGGGAGGGGAACACCAATCCATCCACAAATTCTTTGACCCCAAATTTGATCTGCCTACAAAATGTGCAGGGATAAAGATGGGGCAGAGATTGAGGGAAAGGGCAACCAATGACTGTTCCAACTTGAGGCCCACCCCATGGGAGAGAGCCAACTCAACAACATTAATGACAGTATTTTATCCTTGCAGACAGGAGCCTAGCATAACTTCTATGCTCAGAATGAAGTCTTCTGAGAGGCTTCATTCAGCAGTTGATGGAAACAGATGCAGAAACTCACAGCGAACCATTAGGCAGAGCTCAAGGAGACTTGTGGAAGAATAGGGGGAAGGATTGTAGTCAGTCAGAGGGGTCAAGAACACTACAAGAAGTCCTATGGAGTCAGTTAACATGGGCCCATGGGGACTCACAGAGACTAAACCACAAAGCAAAGAGCATTCATGGGTTGGACTGACGTTCCCTATACATTTGTACCAGATGTGCAACTTTGTCTTCATGACCTCTTCATACCCCCTTCCCCAAGAATTGGAATGTGGGCTATCTCTGACTTCGTTGTCTGCCTTTCCCTAGCTGGACTACCTTGTCCTCAGTGGGTGGGGACGTGCTTAGTCTTGCAGGGGCTTGATATGCCTGGGAGCATTGTTAGCCACAGTGGTCTTCCCTTAACTCCTTAAGTTAAGAGTTAACTTCCTTAGAGTTAAGGAGAAGGTGAGAGTGTCTTGGAAGAGAAGTTTGTGAGTGTGGCACTGTTGGAAGAGGAGGGAGGAGGGATGTAATTGGGTGTAAAGTGAATAAATAAATAAATAGAAAATACTGTGTCTAAATATTTGTTAAAAGGAAAAACTGTTCTTGAAAAGAAAAATAACAAACACACATTTGTTATATCAGTCCCTTACACGAAAATAATTGGACAGCACAGAAAGATACAGTATGTCACCTCAGAAAAGGACAGTGTTTACAAGACACTGTGCCTGATAAGAACAGAAGCATTATGAGTCTGCAAACACCATCCATCATATTTAGAATACAAGTAAGGATAAGATCTGGAAAATGGCTATGTCCTGGCAGTGCTGGTTTTCAATTGCAAGAGTTTTAACTGCATTTCATGGAGATTTTCTCTGGAAGCATTTTCCTCATTAAAAGCAATTAAACTGTCAGCAGCACAGGTAAGTCGGATGCAAATGACTCTAGGTCTAGCAACAGAGGACAGACATTTCTGCAATCAGAGAGGAGTCTTGGGAGCCTTGTGAACATAGAGCAGCTGCCTTTGCATTCTGTCAAAGAGACAGATTAAGGTTTAGCTAGACCTCCTCCCCCTGCGACTGCTAAATCCTTGTAGAGCATAGTTGCCTTGCTATTCCACGTATGTTTCATTATTGTATTCACAGCCATATTTTACTCTTACCATTGAAACGTTCAGGGAAATCATTTGCCATGTGTTCTCATTAGTCTTTTACGAGTAGCTCCATCCCCTGCGAAATACTACAGCCTAAGAAGTATATGACACAGATTTCAATGCTCACCTCTCTCCCTTTAAAGCCACATGTTATTTCGTTTCAGCTTAGCATTAATAAAGGTCAAAGATTTCCGTCTTACATTTGAAAGATGATTATTTAAACCTGTAGTTTCTAGCTATCCAAAGTATTATGACATAACTTTAAGAAAGATTTCCAGGTGATTTCTGTTCATTCATTTAGATATTGCTACCTTATTGCTGGGATTGGTTAGTCTAAGATAAATAATTTACAGAATCATTCTGGTACTGTAATCACTGGTCAATAACATTCTGTAGCATTTTATTTTGAAAGGAAGATTTTTATCATGGTTTATTATTAAACAATTCTTCTTAATTTGCATATAAGAAATAAGCTACATCTTTTTACAGTCCAGAATTTATCCCCCTCCTAGTCTACTCTCTGACTGTTCGCCTCTGTTACCTTCTCCCCTCCTCTGTACACCCTGTCTCCAAAAGGATGTTTCCACTGCCCTCACCCACCAGACCTCCCCACTCCTTTAAGCCCCAAGTCTTTTGAGGGTTAGGTGCACCATCTCTGATTGAGTCCAAATCCGGCAGTCCTCTGCTGCATATGTGTGGTAGGCCTCATATTAGCTGGTGTGTGCTTCCTTGGTGCTGATCCAATGTCTGAGAGATCTTAGAGGTACAGGTTAATTGATACTGCTGGTCCTCCTACAAGGTTGTCTTCCTCCTTAGCTTCATCTGGCTTTTTCCCTAATTCAACCACAGGAGTCACCAGTTTCTATCCAGTGGTTGGATGTTTTCACAGTTTTTAGCAAATAATTCCTTGCTGTGTCAGAGTTCTTATAGTTTTAACAAGAATATCTATCCCATGCCATTGTATGTTACATACATGTGACCTAATTTTTCTTTTTTTCTTTTCTTTTTTTAAACGTTTATTTATTTATTTTATGAACCTGAGTACACTGTCGCTGTCTTTAGACACACCAGAAGACAGCATCAAATCCCATTAGAATTGGTTATGCTATACCATGTGGTTGCTGGAAACTGAACTCAGGACCTCTGGAAGAATAGTCAGTGTTCTTCACGACTAAGCCATGTCTCCAGCCATTGATTTTGTAGGAAATCACAATTAAGAGATTGCTTTGAGTCTTGGGTGAAATTTGGAGGGTTGGGCTTTTAAACTGTTGCAATTATTAAATACTATAGCAACTTTGGGATTAAAATTAGAGTTATGATATGAGCACAGAATTTTGTGGATCCTAGTTGGTTGATTTGATCTAAAGTGATGTGTGCTACGGGTCAAAAATTACAAAGAATGAAACAGTGATAATTAACCTCAATTCAATTAGTTTCTATATATTCCATAAACAATAACTTAGATGCAGTTAATTAATACATAAATTAATAAATGAGAATATCCAGTTAACAACTGTAGTTCCAGGCATGTAAATTATATATATGTATACAAACACACACACACACACACACAAACACACACACATATATGTGTGTGTGTGTGTGTGTGTGTAAATGACAAAAGAATAAATAGAAAAAAGTTATGTGGAAGAAAGTCTCATTTATGGGACAAGATATTAAAGTTTTCATAATCAGGAAATCAGTAGTTTGATACTTTAAATGAACTAGAAAATTCGAATAATATCAAATATTATGTAAAATAAGGAAAATAAGATACCAGAGAAATGATTATGCAAAATGTAAAAAGGTAACAAAATTATCAGTCACCAAAAGTGGAAAATCAAAGACTTATATGCATATCAACTTACCGTCAATGACTAAAATCCTTTCATTATATTTGTCTGAAAGATTAGAGATGTCTTCTGTCCAAGAGGGGACTTCAAGAACATTAATGAGGCTCTCACTGCATCTATTTCTCCCTGGAATAATGTAGATCTAAGAATAGAAAGTGTGAACCAACAAGACAGGATGTGAAAAAAGATACTTGAGCCTATAGAAGGGAAACAGAGAATGTTTCATTTTGCTTTTGCATTGAACCTAGTCCTCAATTTCCCATTATAGTTTTTCTGTTTAACTTGCTGGTGTGTGTTAGTGTTTAAAAAATCTTCCTAAATTTGGATGATTTACTGTACCTGTTACAATGATTATTGTTGTTCAGAAGTAATTCTCAAATAAACTCAAATTAGAAAGAAATTGCATTTAGAAGTTCTTCCTTGGAAGTTATTGATACTCTTGATTTTTTTGGCTTAGATTTCTAGGAAATTCCATGAATTTGCATTTTATTATTTTCTAAAATGTAATTTTTAACCAAAGCAAATAAGACATTATGAGATTAACTTTTAAAATGCTAGCCCTATCAAATCTTTGAAGACTACTAGTTCAACTTTTCCAAGAAAGTATAATGCTGCTTTTACAAAATAGTACTGTGTACCTATATTAATCATTAATTACATAAGTACCAAAAACACATCCAGTGTCATAAAATGTGGTTGTTATGGCATAATAACTTTTCTATTCATAGGTTTATAACTTTACAGAAGCTTAGAGGCTGAAAAGTTTGTTTTCTTAAAAAAAAATGGCCTGAATGAATGTGTGTATGTGACTTGTGCATAGGAGCCAGAGAGTAGCATTGGGCCTCAGTTCTCAAGCAGATCCACCTGTTGTTTCAGTTGATGTCTAATTGTCCTGGAATTTCATCTCATGGGTCATTCATTTCTCATTCATGGGTGCCCCTGAATCTCCATCATCTGCCCATCTTGTTTTCACTGAGGTTATGATTTGGGCAAGTTTTTTACATGGATGGTGGGGCCACAATCTTACATCTCTACACTTACAAGCAAATGATCTGTTAACAGAGACATCTCTTTGGTCCCAACAATCTTTACTTTTTTAACTTAGCTATCGAAAGCCAGGCATATCTGGGCTCGATTTTTTACCATACACCTGAGTCAAGAAATATGGTTGTTATTTGGGATAATAGTAGCTCTTGTCCAAAAATACATTTTATCTGACAAGATCTTTGGAACTAGTCATTTCAGTATTTAAGTTATACGTGATACAGAGATATAGCACAATGCAAACTCATGTTAGCTTCTAAACTCTTCATGGAAACTAGCAAGGCGGAGAAAAAGATGAGAAAGGCTTTTGGAGGACCTTGATCTATAATATTTTTTAAATTTTTTATTATATATTTCTTTACTTACATTTCAAAGGTTATTCCCCTTCCTGGTTTCCTGTCCATAATCCCCCATTCCCTCCCCTCCCCCACCCCCATAAGAGTATTCCCCCTATACATCCCTCTAATTGCCCCCCATATTCCCCTGCACTTGGGGTCCAACCTTGGCAAGACCAAGGGCTTTCCCTTCCACTGGTGCTCCAACAAGGCTATTCCCTGCTACATATGCAGTTGGAGCCCTGAGTCAGTCCATGTACAGTCTTTCGGTAGTGGTTTAGTCTCTGAAAGCTCTGGTTGCTTGGCCTTGTTGTTTTTATGGGGTTGCAAGCTCCTTCAACTCTTTCAATACTTCCTCTAATTTCCCCTAAGGGGGTCCTGTTCTCAGTTCAGTGGTTTGCTGCTAGCATTGACCTCTGTATTGACATGCTCTGGATGTGTTTCTCAGGAGAGATCTATATCCAGTTCCTTTCAGCATGTGTTTTTTTAGCTTCATCAATGTTATCTAGTTTTGGTGGCCATATATATATGCCACATGTGTGTCAGGCTCTGAATGGCCATTCCTTGAGTTGTTGCTCTAAACTTTGCTTCCATATCCCTCCTATGGATATTTTCCCCCTTTTAAGAAGGAGTGGGAGCATCTGCATTTTGGTTATCCTTCTTCTTGAGCTTCTTGTGGTCTGTGGATTGCATCTTGGGTAACTTGAACTTTTTGCCTAATATCCACTTATCAATGAGTGCATACCAAGTATTTTACCTCCCATCTTTCTTTCTGTTTCTCCATTTTACCTGATTGTCATAAGAACTTAGTAACTTAGATGAAGGTAAATTTTGGACATGGTGGAATAACAGTCACAGGGTCAGAGAATGCAATGAAGGCAAAAAATTAGAAGAAAAAATGAATAAGAAATGAACACCCAGAAAAGGGATGGGGTATGAAGCCCTAAATGAAATATGCCATGAACCATGAATCGAAGCTTTCGTTCATCCTTGCAGCTTCCAAAGTTTAACTTGAAATGTATCATTCACAGTTTAAGATGATAAGCACATATTGAACTCACAGGAAGTCAGTAAAGCATACTTGCTTTCATTAAGCTGATCATTACTTGCTGATATGTTGTACTTAATTTGACAATTCTAGCACTATAACATAGACTAATTATGCTGTGTGATGTTCTTTTTCCTGTTTAGCAATTTTGATAAATATTTAATATTATAGTAAATAAATATTTTACATATCTTAGACTATAGCATATTAGTATTTTACTTTAATTTACATATGAAATAATTTCCAGATGAGATTATGTGTGTTCAGAGCAGTATTTCCATAAACATGACTTACATGTCTGGATGCTTTTTCTCATTTTATGAGAAAAAATATATTTGCATCCCAAAACACTGAAGATTATAACCCTTCTCTGATTGAAGCAATTAAACATTTTTTCTGATGAAATTCAGCACCAATATAAGAATAGAGGAGAATATATTTGAGTAACCCTGATACATAATATAGCATCCTTAGTTGGTGGTACCCAGTCTTTTGAAGGAAGATTATATTAAAACGAATGAAAGGATGGGCTGCAAAAGATATTTAATAACTAACTTTACGGATATTTCATTAGTTTTGAAGGAAATCACTACCAAAGTAAGTCACTAGAGTAAGTGGTAATATAGAGAAACTTTCACAGCATGGATATAAACATACTATACAGTTTGAAAATTAATCAGACTGGGAAGCTATGATAAATAAAATCCAACAGATGGTAATGAAGGCAATATTCACAGCCTTCAGTGAATAGTGACACACAGAATAATTCAGAGCCCAGGTAATGCAAATAACAATTACATTTAATAACACACAGCAGTGTAGGCGTGTGTTTCCGTGTCCTAAACAGAGAAGCAGATAGTTATTTAAAATCTGTATTTTTCCAATTGTACTGTACATCAAATTAGGAAAAGGGGGAAATATAAAATTCATTCTAAAATTACTTGAGTGAAAAATGTATTGTTCAACTTGAAAGGCAGCTAAAATATGGCTTATTGTCAAATGTAGGAACTACATATTTGAAAAGTATTACCGATTAAATGTACTTTTAGTATAAATTTAGATATCTATTATTACAGTACATGTTAATCACAAAGAGATAATGTTTGCACCTCACGAGTTTTCCTGTACACATACCTACTGTCTTTGTTGGGTTTTCATTGTGATAAAAATCCGTGACCAGGTGCTGGTAGAACCTCTCAGAGAATGGCCATACCAGCCCCTGACCTATACAAAAGCAGATACTCACAGCCAAGCATTGGACTGAATCCTGGGACTCCAATTGAAGAGCTAGGGGATGGATTGAAGGAGCTGAAGGGGATTGCAACCCCATAGAAAGAACAATATCAACTAACTGGACTGCCCAGAGCTCCCAGGGACTAAACCACCAACCAAACAGTATATATGGAGGGATCCATGGCACCAGATACATATGTAGCAGAGGATGGCCTCATCTGACATCAGTGGGAGGGAAGGGAGGCCCTTGGTCCTGTGGAGGCTTGATGCCCTAACGTAGGCAGATGCTAGAGCAATGTAGTAGAAGTGGGTGAGTGGATGGAGGAACATCCTCATAGAGGCAAAAGGAGGGGGAGGGATGTGGTGGGGGGTTATGGAGGGGTAACTGGGAAGGGGGATATCATTTGAAATATAAATGAATAAAATGGTTAGTAATAAAAAAAATCATGACTAAAGCAATTTGGAGAGAAAATGTTTATTTCCTCTTACAGTTTGTAACCCACCATCTAGGGAAGTCAGGGCAGAAAGGCGGGTAGGACTGAGGCAGAGTGTGTGAAAGAGGCTCTTACAGAGCCTGCCTAGCCTACTTTCTCATAGTGCCCAGTCATACTTGACACTGCCCACAGTGGGCTTGGATCTCCCCCAGCAACTATCAATCAAGAAAATTTCTACAGTCTTAGCTACAGTCCGATTTGAGGGGGCATTTTCTCAAATGATGTTTCCTCTTTGAAAATGACACTAGCTACTGTCACATTGAGATAAAAGAAAAATTAACTAACACACTCGCATAAAATTCACAAGTGATAAAAAGGAAAACAACGTACTTGTCCAATCTTTATACTGTTATCACCATATGTTAATAAAATGGCAAAATAAAAAAATCACAAAAATGAAATTTATCCTAATGACTTTTAAATGTGGATTTTCTTAAAGCCCTGTTTCACAAAAATCAAAGGAGGAAACAAATAAACCAAGAACAAACAAAGAAACAAACAAAAACACTTGCTACTGGCCCACCTCCTCTTTGCCATGGTGAATAAAGTATAACTTACCATCTGTAAAAGAATTCAACTGCTCCTAGTGTCCACAGGCCATTTATCTTCTTGATTTCCCTTTGTTAGTGTGTCACTTAATGCTTCCAAATCATCTTAATAAAACGATTTCACCAGAGACTTTCTAAAACCCCACATTTTCAATACATCTTCAATTTATACCCCCCTCTTTCCCTACACACACACACACACACACACACACACACACACACACACACAAACACACACACAATTATTTTTATAATATAAAAATGCTTGAATCTAATTATGGACTTTTGATAGAGATACATTATTATACATTGTTCTATTTTCTTTATTTAACACTGCTACTATGATAATCTCACAACATAAAGACTATATAAATTCATAGAAATAATATGCTAGAAAGACAAATTATGAAAGTGAATCAAATGATAATTTTGGTATGATATATGGTACATTGCAAAGGTTTATTATGAAGGGACATAGCTCATCGTACATTCTACTGTTTAGTCATGATTGTATGTTCAATTGAAAGTACTGATATGCAGGATATAATTCACATGACTAAAATTAATTTCATTTATATGTTTTTACTTTTACAAACTTGCTAAAAAAAGAGTCAGGGAAAATTGAGAAACTATCTTTCATTTTCTTTATATTGAAAAAAGTGACAAAATGGAAGTTTGGGAGGTGCATTGTTGAAGAAACATTTTCAGATGGTCCTAAAACAAATAAAAATAAAATAAAATGTTCCATGAGGTGCCAAAAGGAATGTATATTCTTCTGTGTTAGGGTGAAATATTCTATAGATATCTACTAGATCCATTTGAGCAATAGCATCTGTTAATTTCATTATTTCTGTGTTTAGTTTCTTTCTGTATAGATGAACTGGCCATTGATGAGAGTAGGGTGCTGACATTTCCCACAATTACTGTGTGGAGTTCAAAGTGTGATTTAATTTTTTTCCATGAATGTGCACGTCCTTGCATTTGGGGCACAGATATTCAGAACTGAAACATCAACTTGGTGATTTTTTTTGCTTTGGTGAGTATGAAGTGCCCTCATCCACCTCTTGATTACATTTGGTTGAAAGTATTTCTAAGGCATTAGAATAGCTATGCCAGCTTTCTTTATGTGTCTATTTGCTTGAAAAATCTTTTTTTCTGGCCCTTTAATCCGAGTTAATGACTACCTTTGATGTTGAAGTATGTTTCTTTTATGCAAGAGAATGATGAACCCTGTTGTTGCATTCTTTCTGGTACATTGTGTGTTTTTATTGGGGAATTGAATCTATTAATGTTGAGAGATATTAAAGGCCAATGATGGTGGTATCTCTGAAATTTGTGAATACATCAACCTGCAGATCTAGCTATACCACTCCTCGGCACACACCCAAATGAAGCTCTCCTATACCACAAGAACATTTGTTCAATTATATTAATAGCGACTTTTTCCATAGTAACCAGAAACTAGAAACAACCTAAATGTCCCTCAACCAAAGAATGGATAACAAAATGTGGTGTATTTACAGAAGGGAGTATTACAAGGAAATATTATTCAACCATTAAAAAATGACATCATGAAACTTGCAGGTAAATGACCAGAATGAGGAAAGATCATCCTGAATGAGGTAACTTAAAATCAGAAAGACAAACATGGTATGTATTTACTTATAATTAAATATTAGCTATAAAGAACAGGATAACCATGCTGCAAACTACAAACCCAAAGAAGGTAAGTAACAAACATGGCATAGAGAAGGGAAATATCTTAGACATCCTGGGTAGATGGAGGGAGAGAACTGGATGGGAAACACAGGGATAAGGACAGAAGTGATGAGGTGGGGAAAAGATGGAGGGAGAGAGGACTGAGAGATAACTGGATGAGAGGTCATCTCTAGGATGAGCTAGAAATCTAGGACAATAGAAACTTCCAAGAATCTGTGAGGATGACCCTTGACCAGATTCCTAGCAATGGAGTATATGGAGCTGAACCTGCCATACAATTTACCTGGCAATACTTCAAATGGAGGGGGCCACAAAACCTTAGACCCTTACATGGTCTACAGGGAAAAATGATTGAGCAGAATTTGAGGCCACAAATGACTGGACCTGTATTTATTTAGAGATACATTAAACTTCTCTTAATTTATTTTTGAAAAAGCCTCCCTCATGTTATGCGGTATTTCCTAATCTTTGAGGTAATAGATAACTGCCTCAAACATTATTTCCTTTGTGCAAACATTTATTATTATTAGTTATTGGTATCGATAATGGTATTCAGAAAAGCTTTATGATTTGATGTTCATGGAATCTGTTCAATGGCTTGGAGGACTTATCATTCTCCTTTTCTTCTACTGTGTAAAGGGCCCAGCGGGGAAGTCATCATTTCTAGCATGAAAATGCTATTTTTCATTACTGTTTGGTTCAGAAAGAAATATTGAAATGTCTGAGGCTGCAGTATCTGACACCATAACTGCTGTCCATTGGGACAAGCAGATCTCTCGTGCAGACCCTCTCTGAACATCATTTCCCCAAGAGACTTGATATGACACGCCCATCTGCTTAGGGATCATGATAGAAGCATATTTTAAACTCTTTCTTTCCATTTTTCTATATCTCAATGCAGACATTCTGAAATTTATAAACAAATGTTTTAAAATACCCCCCCAGGGCACTTAAATCAAGAGAACAATGGATTTAGAATGGAAGACCTAGTTTCTATTCTAGGCTGGGCCACTAATGACTTCTGTGACTTTGGGAGAACCACTTATGCCTGAAAGAGAACCAAAGACTTTACAACAACTGTTTCAGATGTAATTGCCTAAAATATTTCATCACGTCACAAATTAAAATGCTATTTATTACTCTTCTACACTCTTCTTGATGTCACTTATACACAACAGTCATTTATGAATACATATAACAGTCATTTGTGGGTCCATTTTTAATGTAGGTTGACATATAAGGATACAAGTCCTGTATAACTACTGCATCTCTGGTTTTCTTGCAGTTGTGGTAGGAGAAATCAATATTAATCAGATCGCTTACACTCTTATTCTATACTAATACATATAACTAAGCTTGTGACAAGTGCGGCAAAGGCAGAACATTAAATGGTATGCAAATGACAGACTTCTAGGAATTAAGAAAGTATAAACACATGTATAACAGTCCTATTTATTTTCAATTTAGAATATCATACATAGAGTATGTAATGAACTGAATGACAGAGTCATACGCATTAGTGTTTATTCAAATAGGTGTCTTACTAAGCACTAGGAATTGTATTGCACATGCGGTTTTGCAGTGGTAAATATAACTGAAGGTGGTTCTGTGTACAATATTCCTAGCCTGTGAAAAGATAAGAGAATGTAACTCTTATCCAAATAATAAAAAATTTTAATCTGTCCAAATACTGTTATCCAAAGTTAGCCAAGGGAACTGAATTTCAGAGGATGACAAGCTCCTCCTTAGAGAAAAGGAACAGAGAATTGTTTATTTTCATCAGAACACAGTACATTTGGGAGAAACTCTGAAAATTATCTGTGAAAATGTCATAAATCAGGCAAATGTTTAAAGTTTCTATGCAAAGCATAAAAGGATTATTCCTCTACATCTAGTGAGAGCACGGAAAATATTATTTTACCTAGTAACCTGATCTTATAAAAAACAGAAGTTACTTTAGAGAGGGTCAGGGAGCTTCCTTCCTTTTAAACATTTCCTTCTTCAGGTACAGATCACACCAATCTCAATGCTGATATCTGAAAAAAAAAAAAACCCAAATGTTTGTTTTACCTGGTCACCATAATGATAGTATTTTTAAGTGGGACCTTAAGAAAGTTGTTCAGTTACAAAAATAGTGACCTCAACTTATAATAACAATACTTTTGAAAAGAGACTGGGAATTCCTTCTCCCCTTCCAACAACCATCTTTGAATCTGTATGCTAGTCCTTAGCAGACATTAGATCTCTTTGCTCTTTGATTTTAGACTTTATATCATCCAATAATGCGTGAAATACTTTCAAAGCCAACCAGAGCATACTGGTTCACTAGAGCATTCTTAATGAACTGAGAGAGTAGATTATGAGAAATGATGGAGCCAGTCCTTCCACTGAGCCACAAAATTCTGTGAATTATTCTTTTATTCCTTCTAGTGTTTGGAGTCAAGCATTGGAATACCCATAAAGGCACCTGATAATGATATCATAGTTATCCTGCATCACACTGCTCAGAACTTGTACCCGGGTGCATGTAAGAGACAAAATAATAGTCAGTATCAACCACAATGCCACACATTATGTGTCTGGGGAACTTAGCCAACTGACCCGTATGCGTGGATAGAGTCTACATTCTCCACCTTTACTCTAAAACTATTTTTAAAAATTCGTGGGTTTTTATCCACCTTTTCTGTTCTTCATAAAAGGAAAATTGGAAGGAATTTCCCTAGAAGTAGTTTAGGCCTGCCCTGATTTGGAGAGGAACACGATCATGTTACATTGTGAACATGTCATCTACTTCATACAAATATCTTAAGGATGGGCAGTTCACAGACCCAAGTGTTGCTTCGTGCTCTTTTCTAGTTCATCCATGTCTGGTAATTTTTTGAGTATTCTTTGCATTGTTCTGGTAAATAAAGCTGTACTTATTTAGCTGGAACTCAGAACAAATTATTTCTTCCCAGACAATAAGAACCAAGAGGAAAACCTTACCCAGGAATACCTTTCTGAGTCACCTAGAAATGTTTGTTATAATTGAATACCACTGTGTATTTTTTTTTCCTGTACATTTGGGCAGATATTTCCTGAGTAAAGACTAAGTATAGAGCACTGTGATGGTACTATAGGGATGTACTGGCTGGTTTTGTGTGTCAACTTAACACAAGCTGGAGTTATCACAGAGAAAGGAGCCTCAGTTGAGGAAATGCCTCTATGAGATCCAGCTGTAAGGCATGTTCTCAACTAGTGATCAAGCAGG
Source organism: Rattus rattus (assembly GCF_011064425.1). Classification (NCBI taxonomy): domain Eukaryota; kingdom Metazoa; phylum Chordata; class Mammalia; order Rodentia; family Muridae; genus Rattus; species Rattus rattus. The sequence continues at coordinate 27,162,892 of NC_046164.1, forward strand.
GGGGACCCAGCCCAATTGTGGGTGTTGCCATCCCTGGGCTGGTATAGTCCGGGGTTCTATAAGAAAACAAGCTGAGCAAGCCAGGGGAAGCAAGCCAGCAAGTAACATCCCTCCATGGCCTCTGCATCAGCTCCTGCTTCCTGACCTGCTTGAGTTTCAGTCAAGACTTCCTTTGGTGATAAACAGCAACATGGAAGTGTAAGCTGAATAAACCCTTTCCTTCCCAACTTGCTTCTTGGTCATGATGTTTGTGCAGGAATAGAAACCCTGACTAAGACAAGGGGAATAATAAAAATAAATAATAAATAAATAAATAAATAAATAAATAAATAAATAAATAAATTGTAATTTTACATTAGTTTCAATAAATTTATTATGAAGTTAATTTGTTTTCCTATTGATGTATGCTGTATTACATAACTTTACATGTGAAAATTATGCTAATAGAACTCTGAACCCTTGCTGAAATAGCACTTCTAAAACAGTGATTGTATTTCTGATCTATTTTATATGTGAGTTGACAGTACACAGAATGCTATGTTTACAAACACATTTTCTTCCCTTGCTGAATTCAGTTCCAGGTCGAACTTTCGCAGGCACTTGTCTCTGCACTCCTGTTTCAGTAGGGATTTGCATTCTGTTGTGTACTCTGTAGCTACCTCTGTCTGCATTCACTTCACATTATGCAAATGGAAACGCTTCTTAAAAGGCTTTAACCAATCTTTGCTCAGAAAATTGCTTGCCTCAAATGTTACAGTGGTATCTTTAGCACCTGTGGTTACATGGAAATAGTTTTTAATGGCCTCTGGCTTCTCCAATGTATTTCCACCCAGAATCACAAGTTTCCTGTGCACTTCTCTACACAACACACTCATTATCTTTTCAACTGTCTTGAACAATTCTTTCCAAATATAAAAAAAAAAAACTTACATTGACTTTAACATTATAAAAATAATTTTATTTCCATATGGAAAATACAGAATCAGCTGAGTCTCAACCAGATTCACAGGAACGTTTATACACTACTTGAGATTTTCAATTACCATTTCTTCTTAAGATCTATCAATAAATGCTATTCAAAATTATTATGTACTCAAAATGACATACCATTCAGTTGTTTATTGTAAATCTATGTTAATAGTCTATGAGTAATAAACTGATATAGAAAAGGCATATTGAAACATTGCTTTTATTCAGATTTATTTATTAAATAAAATCTTAATAATCCTGTACCATTTTTAAATGTTCTCCTGAAAATGCAAGTACATTTATGGGTATATGGACATATACATACCATAGAATTTTTACAATCTTGCTAAATACAAAAATCATTTTTTAGTTCCTCTGAATATGAACAATGTGTATTACTGTACTTAAATAGTCCTTTCACATATGTTGGGAAGATTCCAAAGTATCACCATGCCTTCTAGCACAAGGAGACAAACGTGTAAGAAATGTTCTGTGTTCCTAACATGCATGGAATTACATAGAGATGGCATGTACTATACTAGATTAGTAAAGCTATCACTACTGGGGCAGGGGGCAGGCTCTACATGTAACTTTTACATATAAATGAGTTACTCTTTCCTAAATAAAAACTTATGCCAGTAATTTAATAGAATTTATAACTGGTATAATATAATAATTTAGAATTTTGTTCAAGGCTCACCCATAATCCAAATCGAGAGTACAAGTCTCTAGGCACCTTAAAATAAAAAATAATCCAATAAATCCAAGTCTTTTAATCATATACTTCAGGTCATATATTTTGTAACTTGGTTCATAATAAAAGCTGACCTATGGCAGTTTTAAAGCTGTTATCAGGTATTAACCTGTTTCTAAGAGCATTTGCTTGGCAACTTAAAATAATCAAATAACTAAATAAAACTGCTGTATAATGCAGATTACACCGTGAGTTGAGCATCCATACATAGGGGATTTTAATTCCATTTCTAAATTTAGTACTCTACCGTTCTCCCTCACCATGAGATAGCAGAGGTTTTATAGATGCCCATACTTACATGGCTTGGTGAGTTGTTCATCTTGTATTAAAAATACTTTTATTAAAAGTGTTTCTGAGATTAGTTTGTCAAACTTTTGACAATCTGTGTGGTATTCAGCTACATATAAGATGCAGAATTTTTATTCAAGTCCTTCTTTTAGCAAAAGCCAGTGGTGCTCAAATATAATCTAATAGAAGAAGCATGCTTCACCCTAAGGTAACATGGAGAACAGCTTTTCAGCAAACTCTAACTGCACACTGGCCTTGTCAACCCTAATCACATTGATACTTACCTTCTACTTCAGTGATATTACAAGTCATTAGCTTAGGTCAAATCAATTATAAATCCTGACAGCAAGCCGACTCTTGGTTTACAGTTAATAATAACTATAGTAAGAGAACCCTTCTTTAGTTGTATAAATTCAATTGAGAGTCTATTTGGGGACTCGAAGAATTTTTATTTTCTTGTAAAAACCAGGTATCTGTGATTAATGACATATTAAATTATGTGCATTATTAATTTTTTTTATTAACTTGAGTATTTCTTATATACATTTCAAGTGTTATTCCTTTTCCCGAGTTTTCGGCAAACATCCCCCCCCCCCCCCCTTGTTATGGGTGTTCCCATCCCAACCTCCCCCATTACCGCCCCCCCAACAGTCTAGTTCACTGGGGGTTCAGTCTTAGCAGGACCCAGGGCTTCCCCTTCCACTGGTGCTCTTACTAGGATATTCATTGCTACCTATGAGGTCAGAGTCCAGAGTCAGTCCATGTATAGTCTTTAGGTAGTGGCTTAGTCCCTGGAAGCTCTGGTTGCTTGGCATTGTTGTTTATATGGGGTCTCAAGCCCCTTCAAGCTCTTCCAGTTCTTTCTCTGATTCCTTCAACGGGGGTCCTATTCTCAGTTCAGTGGTTTGCTGCTGGCATTCGCCTCTGTATTTGCTGTATTCTGGCTGTGTCTCTCAGGAGCGAACTACATCCGGCTCCTGTCGGCCTGCACTTCTTTGCTTCATCCATATTGTCTAATTGGGTGGCTGTGTATGTATGGGACACATGTGGGGCAGGCTCTGAATGGGTGTTCCTTCAGTCTCTGTTTTAATCTTTGCCTCTTCCTTCCCTGCCAAGGGTATTCTTGTTCCCCTTTTAAAGAAGGAGTGAAGCATTCACATTTTGATCATCTGTCTTGAGTTTCATTTGTTCTAGGGATCTAGGGTAATTCAAGCATTTGGGCTAATAGCCACTTATCAATGAGTGCATACCATGTATGTCTTTCTGTGATTGGGTTAGCTCACTCAGGATGATATTTTCCAGTTCCAACCATTTGCCTACGAATTTCATAAACTCGTTGTTTTTGATAGCTGAGTAATATTCCATTGTGTAGATGAACCACATTTTCTGTATCCATTCCTCTGTTGAAGGGCATCTGGGTTCTTTCCAGCTTCTGGCTATTATAAATAAGGCTGCGATGAACATAGTGGAGCACGTGTCTTTTTTATATGTTGGGGCATCTTTTGGTTATATGCCCAAGAGAGGTATAGCTGGATCCTCAGGTAGTTCAATGTCCAATTTTCTGAGGAACCTCCAGACTGATTTCCAGAATGGTTGTACCAGTCTGCAATCCCACCAAAAATGGAGGAGTGTTCCTCTTTCTCCACATCCTCGCCAGCATCTGCTGTCACCTGAGTTTTTGATCTTAGCCATTCTCACTGGTGTGGTGAAATCTCAGGGTTGTTTTGATTTGCATTTCCCTGATGACTAAAGATGTTGAACATTTCTTTAGGTGTTTCTCAGCCATTCGGCATTCCTCAGCTGTGAATTCTTTGTTTAGCTCTGAACCCCATTTTTTAATAGGGTTATTAGTTTCCCTGCGGTCTAACTTCTTGAGTTCTTTGTATATTTTGGATATAAGGCCTCTATCTGTTGTAGAATTGGTAAAGATCTTTTCCCAATCTGTTGGTTGCCGTTTTGTCCTAACCACAGTGTCCTTTGCCTTACAGAAGCTTTGCAGTTTTATGAGATCCCATTTGTCGATTCTTGATCTTAGAGCGTAAGCCATTGGTGTTTTGTTCAGGAAATTTTTTCCAGTGCCCATGTGTTCCAGATGCTTCCCTAGTTTTTCTTCTATTAGTTTGAGTGTGTCTGGTTTGATGTGGAGGTCCTTGATCCACTTGGACTTCAGCTTTGTACAGGGTGATAAGCATGGATCAATCTGCATTCTTCTACATGTTGACCTCCAGTTGAACCAGCACCATTTGCTGAAAATGCTATCTTTTTTCCATTGGATGGTTTTGGCTCCTTTGTCAAAAATCAAGTGACCATAGGTGTGTGGGTTCATTTCTGGGTCTTCAATTCTATTCCATTGGTCTATCTGTCTGTCTCTGTACCAATACCATGCAGTTTTTATCACTATTGTTCTGTAATACTGCTTGAGTTCAGGGATAGTGATTCCCCCTGAAGTCCTTTTATTGTTGAGGATAGCTTTAGCTATCCTGGGTTTTTTGTTATTCCAGATGAATTTGCAAATTGTTCTGTCTAACTCTTTGAAGAATTGGATTGGTATTTTGATGGGGATTGAATTGAATCTGTAGATCGCTTTTTGGTAAAATGGCCATTTTTTACTATATTAATCCTGCCAATCCATGAGCATGGGAGATCTTTCCATCTTCTGAGGTCTTCTTCAATTTCTTTCTTCAGTGTCTTGAAGTTCTTATTGTACAGATCTTTTACTTGCTTGGTTAAAGTCACACCGAGGTACTTTATATTATTTGGGTCTATTATGAAGGTGTCGTTTCCTAATTTCTTTCTCGGCTTGTTTCTCTTTTTGTGTAGAGGAAGGCAACTGATTTATTTGAGTTAATTTTATACCCAGCCACTTTGCTGAAGGTGTTTATCAGCTTTAGTAGTTCTCTGGTGGAACTTTTGGGATCACTTAAATATACTATCATATCATCTGCAAATAGTGATTTTTGACTTCTTCTTTTCCGATCTGTATCCCCTTGACCTCCTTTTGTTGTCTGATTGCTCTGGATAGAACTTCAAGAACTATATTGAATAAGTAGGGAGAGAGGGCAGCCTTGTCTAGTCCCTGATTTTAGTGGGATTGCTTCAAGTTTCTCTCCATTTAGTTTAATGTTAGAAAACTGGTTTGCTGTATATGGCTTTTTTACTATGTTTAGGTATGGGCCTTGAATTCCTATTCTTTCCAGGACTTTTATCATGAAGGGGTGTTGAATTTTGTCAAATGCTTTCTCAGCATCTAATGAAATGATCATGTGGTTTTGTTCTTTCAGTTTGTTTATATAATGGATTACATTGATGGTTTTCCGTATATTAAACCATCCCTGCATGCCTGGGATGAAGCCTACTTGATCATGGTGGATGATTGTTTTGATGTGCTCTTGGATTCGGTTTGCCAGAATTTTATTGAGTATTTTTGCATCGATATTCATAAGGGAAATTGGTCTGAAGTTCTCTTTCTTTGTTGTGTCTTTGTGTGGTTTAGGTATAAGAGTAATTGTGACTTCATAGAAGGTATTCGGTAGTGCTCCATCTGTTTCAATTTTGTGGAATAGTTTGGATAATATTGGTATGAGGTCTTCTATGAAGGTTTGATAGAATTCTGCACTAAATCCGTCTGGACCTGGGCTCTTTTTGGTTGGGAGACCTTTAATGACTGCTTCTATTTCCTTAGGAGTTATGGGGTTGTTTAACTGGTTTATCTATTCCTGATTTAACTTCGGTACCTGGTATCTGTCTAGGAAATTGTCCATTTCCTGAAGATTTTCAAGTTTTGTTGAATATAGGTTTTTATAGTAAGATCTGATGATTTTTTGAATTTCCTCTGAATCTGTAATTATGTCTCCTTTTCATTTCTGATTTTTTAATTTGGACACTCTCTGTGTCCTCTCGTTAGTCTGGCTAAGGGTTTATCTATCTTGTTGATTTTCTCAAAGAACCAACTTTTGGTTCTGTTGATTCTTTCTATGGTCCTTTTTTGTTTCTACTTGGTTGATTTCAGCTCTGAGTTTGATTATTTCCTGCCTTCTACTCCTCCTGGGTGTATTTGCTTCTTTTTGTTCTAGAGCTTTTTAGGTGCTGTCAAGCTGCTGACATATGCTCTTTCCTGTTTCTTTCTGCAGGCACTCAGCCTATGAGTTTTCCTCTTAGCACAGCTTTCATTGTGTCCCATAAGTTTGGGTATGTTGTACCTTCATTTTCATTAAATTCTAAAAAGTTTTTAATTTCTCTCTTTTCTTCCTTGACCAGGTTATCATTGAGTAGAGCATTGTTCAATTTCCAAGTATATGTGGGCATTCTTCCTTTATTGTTATTGAAGACCAGTTTTAGGCCGTGGTGGTCTAATAGCACGCATGGGATTATTTCTATCTTTCTGTACCTGATGAGGCCCGTTTTTTGACCAATTATATGGTCAATTTTGGAGAAAGTACCATGAGGAGCTGAGAAAAAGGTATATCCTTTTGCTTTAGGATAGAATGTTCTATAAATATCCGTTAAGTCCATTTGGCTCATGACTTCTCTTAGTCTGACTACATCTCTGTTTAATTTCTGTCTCCATGATCTGTCCATTGATGAGAGTGGGGTGTTGAAATCTCCCACTATTATTGTGTGAGGTGCAATGTGTGTTTTGAGCTTTAGTAAGGTTTCTTTTATGTATGTAGGTGCCCTTGTATTTGGGGCATAGATATTTAGGATTGAGAGTTCATCTTGGTGGATTTTTCCTTTGATGAATATGAAGTATCCTTCCTTATCTTTTTTTGATGACTTTTAGTTGAAATTTGATTTTATTTGATATTAGAATGACTACTCCAGCTTGCTTCTTCCGACCATTTGCTTGGAAAGTTGTTTTCCAGCCTTTCACTCTGAGGTAGTGTCTGTCTTTGTCTCTGAGGTGTTTCCTGTAGGCAGCAGAATGCAGGGTCCTCGCTATGCATATCCAGTTTGTTAATCTATGTCTTTTTATTGGGGAGTTGAGGCCATTGATGTTGAGAGATATTAAGGAATAGTGATTATTGCTTCCTGTTATATTCATATTTGGATGTAAGGTTATGTTTGTGTGCTTTCATTCTCTTTGTTTTGTTGCCAAGACGATTAGTTTCTTACTTCTTCTAGGGTATAGCTTGCCTCCTTATGTTGGGCTTTACCATTTATTATCCTTTGTAGTGCTGGATTTGTAGAAAGATATTGTGTAAATTTGGTTTTGTCATGGAATATCTTGGTTTCTCCATCTATGTTAATTGAGAGTTTTGCAGTATACAGTAACCTGGGCTGGCATTTGTGTTCTCTTAGGGTCTGTATGACATCAGTCCAGGATCTTCTGGCCTTCATAGTTTCTGGCGAGAAGTCTGGTGTGATTCTGATAGGTCTGCCTTTATATGTTACTTGGCCTTTTTCCCTTACTGCTTTTAATATTCTTTCTTTATTTTGTGCGTTTGGTGTTTGGACTATTATGTGACGGGAGGTGTTTCTTTTCTGGTCCAATCTATTTGGAGTTCTGTAGGCTTCTTGTATGCCTATGGGTATCTCTTTTTTTAGGTTAGGGAAGTTTTCTTCTATGATTTTGTTGAAGATATGTACTGGTCCTTTGAGCTGGGAGTCTTCTCTCTTCTATACCTATTATCCTTAGGGTTTGATCTTCTCATTGAGTCCTGGATTTCCTGTATGTTTTGGACCAGTAGCTTTTTTCTGCTTTACATTATCTTTGACAGTTGAGTCAATGATTTCTATGGAATCTTCTGCTCCTGAGATTCTCTCTTCCATCTCTTGTATTCTGTTGGTGAAGCTTGTATCTACAGCTCCTTGTCTCTTCTTTTGGTTTTCTATATCCAGGGTTATTTCCATGTGTTCTTTCTTGATTGCTTCTATTTCCATTTTTAATTCCTTCAACTGTTTGATTGTGTTTTCCTGGAATTCTTTCAGGGATTTTTGTGATTCCTCTCTGTAGGCTTCTACTTGTTCTCTAAGGGAGTTCTTCACGTCTTTCTTGAAGTCCTCCAGCATCATGATCAAATATGATTTTGAAACTAGATCTTGTTTTTCTGGTGTGTTTGGATATTCCATGTTTGTTTTGGTGGGAGAATTGGGCTCCGATGATGCCATGTAGTCTTGGTTTCTGTTGCTTGTGTTCCTGCGCTTGCCTCTCGCCATCAGATTATCTCTAGTGTTACTTTGTTCTGCTATTTCTGACAGTGGCTAGACTGTCCTATAAGCCTGTTTGTCAGGAGTGCTGTAGACCTGTTTTCCTGTTTTCTTTCCGCCAGTTATGGGGACAGAGTGTTCTGCTTTCGGGCGTGTAGTTTTTCTTCTCTACAGGTCTTCAGCTGTTCCTGTGGGCCTGTGTCTTGAGTTCACCAGGCAGCTTTCTTGTAGCAGAAAAGTTGGTCTTACCTGTGGTCCCGAGGCTCAAGTTTGCTCGCGGGGTGCTGCCCACGGGCTCTCTGCGGCGGCAGGAACCAGGAAGATCTGCGCCGCCCCTTCTGGGAGCTTCAGTGCACCAGGGTTCCAGATGGCCTTTGGTGTTTTCCTCTGGCGTCCGAGATGTGTGTGCAGAGAGCAGTCTCTTCTGGTTTCGCAGGCGTGTCTGCCTCTCTGAAGGTTTAGCTCTCCCTCCCACGGGATTTGGGTGCAGAGAACTGTTTATCCGGTCTGGTCTGTTTCCTTCAGGTTTCGGCGGTGTCTCAGGCAGGGGTCCTGCTGCTCCTGGGCCCTCCCCCACGGGCACCCAGAGGCCTTATACAGTTTCCTCTTGGGCCAGGGATGTGGGCAGGGGTGGGCAGTGTTAGTGGTCTCTTCCGCTCTGCAGCCTCAGGAGTGCCCTCCTGACCATGTGGTGAGGTCTCTCTCCCACGGGGTCTGGGAGCAGAGAGCTGCTGCGGGCCGGGCGTGCATTATTAATTTTTACATGTAATTTATACCTGCAAATTTATATACATGCATGTATGGCGTGTATGTGAATGTCAGAGAACAACTAATGGAAGTTGGTTATTTCTCCCTTAATGTGGTTTAAGTATTGAACACAAGTGGTTTCATTTGAAAGCAAGTATCATTACCCACTCAGTCATCTCATGGTCCTGTTTCTCATAATTGTCTGTATAAGACATACTTTTTTTTCTCTTTTTTGGAGCTCGGGACTAAACCCAGGGCCTTGTGCTTGCTAGGCAAGCGCTCTACCACTGAGCTAAACGCAATAAGACATACTTTTAATAAAATTAGTTGTCATATTTCATTAACAGGCAAAGAAAGAATCATATAGAACATTAAGGAATCAATGCTGTCATTTTTAATCACGAGATAATTTCAAAGTGATGTACATAAGTGTTTAGAATTAAATATGTGATTTCAAATAGTATTATAATTTAGGTTAATAAATTAATATGAATAATAGTCTCTTCCGTAAAACAAAAATTATGAAATTACATTTAGTTGCTGTGATGATTGGTTTTAATTGATAACTTGACACTACCTAGAATCAAGTAGAGTCATGTCTATGGGGGAGTGTGTTCAGTTAGTGGATGAGGAAAACACGATCTACTATAGGTGGCATTGTCCCTCTTTAGGATATGTTAAATTGCTTAAGTACAAGAAATTTAGCAGAGCACCCACGAACAAATAAATGAGCATGTATACATTCACTTCTCCACTCTATATTGTGGATGCTATATTAGTTATAAGCCAGTACTAGTCTTGGCTTAGAGAGGGGATCCTGAGGAAGGTGTGTTTAGGACTGGTGGAAGAAACAATTTAAAGTCAATGATGGGGTGAGAGCTGGTAGCTTTGTAGTCTGCTCAAGATAGCTTTCTAGATAGTTCTGTAGATAGCTCTTGGCTCTGTCTCCTGCTCCATATAGTTCACTGCTCAAGACAGCTTTCTCAGCTTAAGTTAGCTCTCTCGGCTTGATATAGCTCTTGAGTTTTCCAACCAAAGTCAGAAAACCTGTTAGAAAAAATTAAAATAGCTGTAATAGTTATCTAGGATAGCTTGTGGGTTTTCCAACAAAAGTCAGAAAACCTGTTTAAAAAAAAAAAAGATTCTCAACCAACAGATTAGGAAAAGATCTTTACCAATCCTACAACTGATAGAGGGCTTATATCCAAAATATACAAAGAAATCAAGAAGTTAGACCGCAGGGAGACAAATAACCCTATTAAAAATGGGGTTCAGAGCTAAACAAAGAATTCACAGCTGAGGAATGCCGAATGGCTGAGAAACACCTAAAGAAATGTTCAACATCTTTAGTCATAAGGGAAATGCAAATCAAAACAACCCTGAGATTTCACATCACACCAGTGATAATGGCTAAGATCAAAAACTCAGGTGACAGCAAATGCTGGTGAGGATGTGGAGAAAGAGGAACACTCCTCCATTGTTGGTGGGATTGCAGACTGGTACAACCATTCTGGAAATGGTCATGAAGCAATATTCATTGGTCCCTTAATATATCTCAACATCCATGGACTCAATTCCCCAATAAAAAGGCATAGACTGGATACACAAACAGGACCCATCATTTTGCTACATAAAGGAAACATACCTCAGTGACAAAGACAGCCACTACCTCAAAGTTAAAAGCTGGAAAAAATTTTTCCAAGCAAATGATCCCAAGAAACAAGGTGGAGTAGCAATTCTAATATCCAATAAAATAGAATTTCAACCAAAAGGTATCAAGCAAGATGGGGCAGAACACTACATACACATACACTACATTCAGGAGAAATCCACCAAGATGAATTCTCAATTTTGACGATCATTGCCTCAAATGCAAAAGCAACGGCGTTTGGAAAAGAAGTACCTAAGCTCAAATCACACCAAGTAATCATGAGGGACTTCAACACTCACCCTCGCCAATACACAGATAATGAAAACAGAAAGTAAGCAGACACACAGTGAAATTAACAGAAGTTGTGAATCAAAGGGAACTAACAGATACCTATTGAACATTTCACCCTAAAACAAAAGAAAATGCCTTCTCCTCAGTGCCTTATTGTACTTTCTCCCAAATTGGACCATTTAATCTGTGACAAAACAAGCCTCAACCAATACAAGAAAATTCAAACAATCCCATACATTTTATCAGACCACCATAGACCAAACAAAAGAATAAAAAATCGGGAGCTTATTCTTTGAGAAAATCAACAAGACAGATAAACCCTTAGCCAAATAAATACAGGGCACTGAGACAGTAACCACATTAACAAAATCAAAAATGAAATGGTAGATAACAACAGAAACTAAGAAATTCAAAAAATCACCAGATATTACTATAAAAGCCTAAACTCAACAAATCTGGAAAAATCTAGATGAAATGGATAATTTTCTAGACAGATAACAAGTACCAAAGTTAAATCAGGATCAAAAGAACCATCTAAACAGTCCTATAATTTCTAAAGAATTAGAAGGAGTCCTTAACTGTCCCCCAAACATAAAAACCCCAGGATCAGATGGGTTTAGCGCTGAATTCTATCAGTCCTACAAAGAAGACCTAATACAAGTAATTCTCAAACTATTTTACAAAATAGAAAAAAAGAAACATTACCCTATTTGTTCTACGAAGCCACATTTACACTGAAACCTAAACTACACAAAGCCCCAACAAAGAAATAGAACTTCAAACCAATTTTCCTTAAGAATGTTGATACAATACTACACAATAAAATTCTCACAACTCAAGGACACATCAATGCGATCATTCACCATGATCAATTAGGATAATCACAGGAGTGAAGGAATGATCAATATGTGAATACCCATCAACATAATCCCCTATATAAATGAACTCAAGGGAAAAGAAACACATGAACATCTCATTAGATGTTGAAAAAGACTCTGACAAAATACAACACCCATTCATTTAAAAGTATTAGAGATATCAGGAATTCAAGGCCCATATCTAAATATAATTAAAGCAATGAACAACAAACCAACATCCAAGATCAAATTAAATGGAGAGAAACTTGGAGTAATCCCACTAAAATCAGAGATTAGACAAGACTGCCCAATCTCCTCCTACCTATTCAATATATTATTTAAAGTCCTACCCAAAGAAATAAGGCTAGGCAACAAAAGAAGGTCAAAGGGACATAAATTGGAAAGAAAGAAGACAAAATATCACTAATTTCAGATGATATGATAATATACATATGTGACCCCAAAATTTGTCCATTTCCTCCAGATTTTCCAATTTTGTTGAGTGTAGGCTTTTGTAGTAGGATTTGATTATTTCTTTGTATTTCCTCAGTTTCTCTAGTCATATCTCCCTTTTAATTTCTGATTTTGTTAATTTGGATACTGTCTTTTTGCCCTCTGGTTTGTCTGGATAAGGGTTTATCTGTCCTGCTGATTTTCTCAAACAACTAGTTCCTGATTTTGTAGATATTTTTTTATAGTTCTTTTGTTTCTACTAGGTTGATTTCAGCTATGAGTTTGATTATATCCTGACATCTACTCCTCTGGGGTGATTTTGCTTCTTCTTGTTCTAGAGCTTTTGGGTATGCTGTCAAGCTGCTAGTACATGCTCGCTCTAATTTCTTTTCAGAGGCTCTCAGAGCTATGAGTATTCCTCTTAGAACTACTTTCATTGTGTCCCATAAGGTTGGGTATATTGTGCATTCATTTTCATTAAATTCTAAAAAGTCTTTAATTTCTTTCTTCATTTCTTCCTTGATCAAGTTGTCAATGAGGAGAACATTATTAAGCTTCCAAGTGTATATGGGATAAATTTGAAATATGTTGTTCTGATAGAATGAGGGGATTATTTCAAATTCATTTTATCTATTAGGCCTGTTTTGTGACTAATCATATGGTCATTTTTAGAGAAGGTGCCATGAGGTGCTGAGACAAACGTATATTCTTTTGTTTTAGAATGAAATCTTCTATAGATATCTGTTAAACCCATTTGGTTCATAATTTCTATTACTTTCACTGTGTCTCCATTTAGTTTCTGTTTCCATGATCTGTCCACTGATGAGAGTGCTGTGTTTTAGTCTTCAACTATTATTGTGTGTGGTGAAATATGTTCTTTGATCTTGAGAAAAGTTTCTTTTATGAATGCAGGTGCCCTTGCATTTGGAGCATAGATGTTCAGAATTGAGAGATAATCTTGGTAGATTTTTTCTTTGATTAGTGAAAACTGTCGTTTCTTATCTTTTTGATAACTTTTGGTTGAAAGTTGATTTTATTTGATATTAGAATGGCTACTCCAGCTTTTTCCTTGGGATCATTTGCTTGGAAAATATTTCCCCAGCCTTTATTTTTGTGTACTGTCTGTCTTTGTCACTGAAATGACAAAGTTTCCTGTATGCAGCAAAATGTTGGGTCCTGTTTTTATTTCCAGTCTGTTAGTCCATGTCTTTTCCCTGGGGAACTGAGTCCATTGATATTAAGAAATATTAAATAGTGATTGTTGTCTCTTATTTTTGTTGTTAGAGGCCAAATTATTTTTTTGACCTCTTTTGAGTATTTTGCTAGAACGTTACTTTCTTCCTTTTTCTAGGGTATAGTTTCCCTCATTGTGTTGGAGTTTTTTGTTTATTTTCTTTTGTAGGGCTGGATTTGTGGAAAGATATTGTGTAAATTTGGTTTTGTCATGGAATATCTTGATTTCTCCATCTATGGTAATGGAGAGTTTTGCTGGATTTAGTATCCTGGGTAGACATTTGTGTTCTCCTAGGATCTGTATGACATCTGTCCATGATCTTCTAGCTTTCACAGTCTCTGGTGAGAAGTCTTGTATAATTCTTATAGTTCTGCCTTTCTATGTTACTTGGCCTTTCCCCCTTATTGCCTTTATTCTTTCTTTGTTTTGTATATTTGGTGTTTTCATTATTATGTGACAGGATGAATTTCTTTTCTGGTCCAATCTGTTTGGAGTTCTGTATGTTTCTTGTATGTTCATGGGCATCTCTTTCTTTAGTTTAGGGAAATGTTCTTTTATAAGTTTGATGAAGGTATTTTCTGGCACTTTAAGTTGTGAATGTTCATTCTCTTTTATACCTATTATTTTTAGGTTTAGTCTTCTCATTGTGTCCTGCATTTTCTTGATGTTTTGGGTAAGGAGCTTCTTGCTTTTTGCATTTTCTTTAACTATTGTGCTAATATTTTCTATGGTATCTTCTGCCCCTGAGATTCTCTTCAATCTCCTGTGTTCTGTTAGTGATGCTTACATCTATGACTACTGCTCTCTTTCCTAGGTTTTCTATCTCCCTGGTTGTCTCCTTTTTTGATTTCTTTATTTTTTCTATTTCCATTTTTCAGATCCTGGATGGTTTTGTTTAATTCCTTCACCTGTTCCATTGTGTTTTCCTGTAATTCTTTAAGGGATTTTTGTGTTTCTTCTTTAAGGGATACTACTTGTTTACTTGAGCTGTCTTGTATTTCTTTAAGGGAGTTATTTATGTCCTTCTTAAAGCCCTCTGTCATCATCATGAGCTGTGATTTTAAGACAAAGTCTTGTTTTTCCTGTGTTTTGCGATATCCACTATTTGCTTTGGAGGGAGAACTTGGTTCTGATGATGCCAAGTAGTCTTGGTTTCTGTTCCTTAGGTTCTTGTGCTTGCCTCTCTTCTTCTGATTATCTCTGATGTTAGTTGGTTTTGCTGTCTTTGACTAGAGCTTGTCTCTCCTGTGATCCTGTGAGCCTGTTATTCTGTGAGCCCGTGGTCCTGTGAACCTATGACCCTGTGAGCCTTTGACCCTATGAGCCTGAGAGCCTGTGAACCTATGATCTTTCAGGTGAGAACGTTCCTGGCAGATCAGCTCTCTGTTGACAGGTTTTGGGTTTGAGAGCTGTTGGACAGCCCCTGCTTTGGGTGTAGATGAAGACTGGTTAGGCTCTGTCCTAGGCAGCCTTGCTGCTCCTTTGCCCTGTGCACTCCAGGCACTTCTCTCCTTGGATAGTCGATGAGGAGAAAGTTGAGTCCCACCTGTGTGCTTTGGGCTTAGGAGGGAGAGTGCTCCTGGCAGACCAGTCCTCTGCAGATAGGTTTTGTGTCCCAGGTCTATGGAAACAGACCTTAGCTCTGGGTACAGATCTGGAAACTGTCTTATGAGAGAATGTTTTTGTTGTAGCAGACATATGGGAAGATGTTTTAAGAACATCTAACATTCTAAGAACATTTTTTTTGGCGGGGGAAAGCAGTCTGGAAATGGGGCATGTGATATTTTGCTAGAGTAGATATTTGAGAGAATATGTGATGCTTGGAAAGAGTATAAATACAAACCAACAGACAGTGGACAACTCTATATGAAATTTCTTCACCTTATTATTCTTTGCTGGTCATTGTTGGTCTTTGCTGATGCTGGTCTTTGCTGACAATATTGTATGGCATTGGTTCACCTTACCACTCCTTGCTGATCATTGTTTGTTATGATTTCATATACATAAAAGCCACCAAAGAACTTCTGGCAGCGTCTTGCTGCTTCCTCAAACTCTAACCCATTGGCAGAGCCTTTTTCTTCAACACAGATTGGATTGAATCCTACGAACTATTTCCAAACAGGTCCACATCCTCCTATGTCCTATTAACCTTTCCATTCCACTACCTCTGGTGGGTGGTTAAAGCACATAAGTACCCTTATTAAAACTGGGTTTTGAAAAGTCTAAGCTTACACTGCTTATAAAAATTTACATTTCAGAGATGTGTTTTGCTCTTAGACATATCAGAATCATATTGTGGCAATGTTTGGCTTATAATTGTATATTATATATGAAAGTAAAATTGTTAGGTGATTTTGGTTTCACATAGACCATCATAGTTCAAGTCAGACTTCATTAGCAGAAAGAAAATTTCATTTCTGATTTCATTTTCAGAAAAACTTTATTATGTAAGAGAAAATCAATATAAAATTTGGTTCATGATTTCACCATCCGTTTCCCTTCAAATGAGTAATGAAGTAATGTATTTGCATGTGATTACCAAACAGCACAACTCTACTAAAACAAAAAAATAAACTCAAAACCTGTGTTTGCACTTATCTAATTTTTTTTCAGATGTTCTTAGTATTAGCAGTTTTTGATGGTTGATGTAGTCTTGGTGCCTAAGCTAACAGACAAGTACATAAAACTTAATTAAGCTAAGGAATTTGTATTTATCTATTTAATTTATGGTTGAATAAGCATAATAATAGCTCTAAATGACATGCTCATTACCCTGATTTATATTCTATGGAGCCTTGAGAAGAAAATAAAATATTAAACTACTATTAAACATTATTTTATGTGTAATAGTATTAGTAGTAGTATAACAAAATAATAAAAAACAACAAGAACAATTTACACTGATTTGTGTTTTTTATCCCTTAAAAATCAGATTTGATGCCTTACAAACTTGAGTAAATGTGAAAGACACATTTGTATGCTGCCATTGTCATTGATTCAATATAGCCATTAACATTAAGATAGCATTTCTACTACCTCATTGCTATTTATTCATTACTATTTAATGAATAATGTTGACAGCATGCTATAATAGAGGCTTTCCATTGTTTTCAGCAGGTCAGTTCTTGTTACAATCCCTAAGGAGATAAAGAACAGAATTAATTTTGACTTGGTGACACATTTTTTTCAATGTTTTTTTTTTCCCTGACCACATGGTAAACTGTCCAAGTAGATTCTTTGAATGCATTATGACAATGTGGCAAATTTGTGATATTTAATTATGTGGGAATAATGTGATGTTTAATTCATGGCAGGGTGTGAGATATGTCACCGAGAATATGGTGGTGCCCACTGGACCATTCAAAACAGTTTTCCCAAAATGCCCAAAAAATCCCAAGTCCTCTAAACTAATCTCCTATGGAAAGCAAATGTCACATCTTAAAGGTTGCTCTGCTTTGGAAAAATATTTTTGATCTAATGTTTAGACAGGCTTCAATATAAAGACTGGAGTGAAGGCTCTACTAAATACATAAAAATAAACCTCATGCATTTTCATATGTCTGAGATGCTCCTCTAAGCCATTAAAATATGACTTCAATAGCTAAAAAAGTTGTTTTATCTAATTTCTACATTTCCAGTACATGGAATTGGAGAAATGCATATTCAGTCTACACCTTTTTTATAATTTTTGGCTTTAAAAACATCCTGACTCTGCCAAGTAAACATTATTTTTTATTATTTTGGGTAATAGGATATATACATATATATAAAATTGTGTCAATATTTAAATATTGAAATAAAACTTTATTGAAATATGACTAAATAAATTTGATTATCTTTGCTAAACATGTAACCTAAATTATTTTCAATTATAAGTAATCACATGTAATCTCAAGCTAGGTAAACATCTTGTCTCAACTATTATAGAAATGGACAAAGTTGGGTTCACAGTATTTTTCCTACTTCAAATTACAGTACAATAAGCACTAGCTTCAACCTGTTGGCTTACCTGAACCAGAGAGCTCTCGTTTTTGCTTATGTCACGTATCCATCTTTGGCTCATCAGTTAGAATACTCATGGGTACCTGACTTATAGGCTCATATCTTTAAGAAAAAGACAAATACTGCTTATCAAGTGATCTGGTGGCATTCTCTAGGAAAAACAAAATAAAACACATAAAAAATATGTAGCATTCCTAACACATTTCCTTTTTTAGAAATCATTTTATTTGTTTACATTTCCAATGATATCCCCCTTCCCAGTACCCTCTACAAACCCGCATCCCATTTCTCCTCTCACCCCTTTCTTTTGTGTTTATGAGGGTGCTCCTACACCTACCCACTTCCACCTCACTTCTCTAGCATCCTCCTATACTGGGACACCAAGCCTCCACAGGACCAAGGGCATCTACTCCCATTGATGTTAGATAAGGTCATTCTCAGCTACATATGTATCTGAAGCCATGTCCTTTTCCATACATACTCTTTAGCTGGTGATTTAGTCCCTGGGAGCTCTGGGTGGTCCAGCTAGATGATATTGTTCTTCATATGGGTTTGCAATCCCCTACAGCACCTTCAGGCCTTCCCCTAGCTCTTCCATGGGGTCCCGGGCTCAGTCCGATGCTTGACTCTGAATATCTGCATCTGTCTTAAGTGCTGATAGAACCTCTCAGGGAACTGCCATACCAATCTCCTATCAGCAAATGCCTCTTGGCATCAGCAATAGTGTGAGGGTTTGCTGTCTCCACATAGGATGAATCCCTAGGTGGGGTGGTCTCTGGATGGCCTTTCTTTCAGTCTCTGCTCTGTTTTTTTGTCCCTCTTTTTCCTATGGAAAGGAATATTTTTGGGTTAAAAATTTTGAGTTGCTTGGGTGGCCCCATCCCTCAACTGGGGACTGGGCATATCTACTGGAGGAGTTCTTTACAGGTTCTTCTCTCTCAACTTGTTGGCTATTTTGGCTAAAGTCATCCCTTTGGGTCCTGGGAGCCTCTTGCTTCCCTGGAGTCTGGGATTTTGTGTTGGCTACTCCCAGTTCCCCATCCCCCACTAACACATGTTTCTATTCAATTTCCTGATCCACTGTATTACTCTCCAGTCACTTCCAATAACTGATCCTGCCCCCTTATTTTCTCTCTCTCTCTCAAGTTCCTCCCTTCCTCCTTCTACCTCCTGTGATTGTTTTGTTTCCAGTTATATGTAGGATTGAAGCATCTACACTTTGGTCTTCCTTCCTCTTAAGCTCCATATGGTTTGTGGATTGTATTGTGGATATTCTGATATTTGGGCTTATATCCACTCATCAGTGCATGTTCCTTTATGTCTGGTTTACCTCAATCAAGATGATATCTAGTTCTACTCATTTGCCTGTGAACTTCATGAAGTCATTGTTTTTAATAGCTGAGTAGTACTTGATTGTGTAAATATTATCCCCAAGCCCCGTTTCTCCTCTGCAAAGCCCCTATACTTTTCCCTTCCCCCTGCAATTATGAGGGTCCAACCCCACACACCTACCCACTACTGCCTCAGCTCGCTAGCATTCTTCTATGCTGGGTCATTGAGCCTCCACAGGACTAAGGAGCTTGCCTCCTATCGATGCCTGATAAAGCAATTATCTGCCACTTATGCAGCTTGAGCAATGGGTCCCTCCATGTGTATTTTTTTGATTGGTGATTTAGTCCCTGGGAGCTCTGGGGGCCTGTTTAGTTGATATTGTTGTTCTTCCTATATGGTTGCAAATCCCTTCAGATCCTTCAGTCCTTCCCCTATCTCCTCCATTGGTATCCCCATGCTCAGTACTATGGATGACTGCAAGCATCCACATATGTATTGGTCAGGCTCTGGCAGAGTCTCCTAGGCAACAACCATGCCAGACTCCTGTCAGAAAGTACTTCTTGACATCGGCAATGGTGTTAAGGTTTGGTGTGTGTACATGGGATAATCCCTAGGTGGGGCAGTAATTGGATGGCCTTTCCATCAGTCTATGCTCTTACCTTTATCTCTGCATTTCCTTTAGAAAGTAACAATTTTGGGTTATTATTTTTGCGATGGGTGGGTGGCCCAATCCTTCAACCTGGGGCCATGACTAACCTCTAGGTATGGAATCTATAGGTTCTCTCTGCCTTTTGTTGGGTATTTCAGCTATGTCATCCCTATTGGGTCCTGGGAGCCTCTTGTTTGCTTGCAATCTGGGACTTTCTTGTGGCTACCTCCAGTTCCCCATGCCTCACTGCTGCACACCTCAGTTCAGTTTTATGACCCCCTTTTGTAAATCCCCCCCTGAATCTTCCCATGCCTGATCCTTCTGAGATTGTGTGTTCTTTTGTGTCTGGGTTACCTCACTTAGGATGATATTTTCTAGTTTCATCCATTTACCTGTGAATACATAAAGTCATTGTTTTTAATAGCTTAGTAGCACTCTATTATGTAAATGTACCACATTTTCTATGTCCTTTCCTCTATTGAGGGACATCTAAGTTGTTTCCGTCTTATGGATATTATAAATAAGGCTGCTATGAACACAGAGGAGCATGTATCCTTGTTATACATTGGAGCTTCTTTTGGGTATATTACATTCGTTGGATAGCTGGGTCCTCAGGTAGTACTATGTCCACTTTTCTGAGCAACCGCCAGACTAATTTCCATAATGGTTGCACCAGTTTACAATCCCACAAGTAATAAATGAGTGTTCCTCTTTCTCCACATACTTGCCAACAACTGCTGTCCCCTGAGTATGTATGTATGTATGTATGTATGTATTTATTTATTTATTTATTTATTTATTTATTTATCTAATTGGATATATTTCTTTTTTAAAATCTTTATTAACTTGAGTATTTCTTATTTATATTTCGATTGTTATTCCCCTTCCCGGTTTCCGGGCCAACATCCCCCTAACCCCTCCTGCTCCCCTTCTTTATGGGTGTTCCCCTCCCCATCCTCCCCCCATTACCACCCTCCCCCCAACAATCACGTTCACTGGGGGTTCAGTCTTGGCAGGACCAAGGGCTTACCCTTCCACTGGTGCTCTTACTAGGCTATTCATTGCTACCTATGAGGTTGGAGCCCGGGGTCAGTCCATGTATACTCTTTGGGTAGTGGCTTAGTCCCTGGAAGCTCCGGTTGGTTGGCATTGTTGTTCATATGGATTCTCGAGCCCCTTCAAGTTCTTCCAGTCCTTTCTCTGATTCCTTCAATGGGGGTCCCGTTCTCAGTTCAGTGGTTTGCTGCTGGCATTTGCCTATGTATTTGCTGTATTCTGGGTGTGTCTCTCAGGAGAGATCTACATCCGGTTCCTGTCAGCCTGCACTTCTTTGCTTCACCCATCTTGTCTAATTGGATGGCTGTATATGTATGGGCCACTTGTGGGGCAGGCTCTGAATGGGTGTTCCTTCTGCCTCTGTTCTAAACTTTGCCTCCCTATTCCCTGCCAAGGGTATTCTTGTTCCCATTTTAAAGAAGGAGTGAAGCATTCGCATTTTGGTCATCCTTCTTGAGTTTCATGTGTTCTGTGCATGTAGGGTAATTCAAGCATTTGGGCTAATAGCCACTTATCAATGAGTGCATACCATGTGTGTTTTTCTGTGATTGGGTTACCTCACTCAGGATGATATTTTCCAGTTCCATCCATTTGCCTATGAATTTCATAAAGTCATTGTTTTTGATAGCTGAGTAATATTCCATTGTGTAGATGTACCACATTTTCTGTATCCATTCTTCTGTTGAAGGGCATCTGGGTTCTTTCCAGCTTCTGGCTATTATAAATAAGGCTGCTATAAACATAGTGGAGCTTGTGTCTTTGTTATATGTTGGGACATCTTTTGGGTATATGCCCAATGAGTATTTCATCTTAGCCATTCTGACTGGAGTAATCTGGAATCTCAGTGTCGTTTTCATTTGCATTTCCCGGGTCACTAAAGATTTTGAATATTTCTTTAGGTGCTTCTCAGCCATTTGAGTAACTCAGTTGAAAAGTCTTTGTTTAGCTGTGTACCCAATTTTTAATAAGGTTATTTGGTACTCTGGAGTGCAACTTCTTGTGTTCTTTGTATATATTGAAATATTAGCCTTCTATTAGATGTAAAAAAGATAAAGATCTTTTCCCAATATGTAGGTTGCAGATTTGTCCTGTTGATACTGGCCTTTGCCTTACAGAAGGTTTTCAATTTCATGAGGCCCCATTTGTCAATTTTGATTTTAGAGCCTGAGTCATTGGTGTTCTGTTCAGGAAATATTTCCCTGTGCCAATGCGTTTGAGATTTTTTTTTCAACTTTCTCTTCTATTAGATTCAGGGTATCTGATTTTATGTGGAGGTCCTTGATCCACTTTGACTTGAAATTTGTACAAGGATACAAGAGTGGATAAATTTAAATTCTTCTATATGTCAATTGCTAGTTGAATCAGACACAGAAATAAACCTACACACAGAAATAAAACCACATACCTACGTTTACTTAATCTTTGACAAAGTAGCTAAAACCATCCAATAAAAAAAAGATAGCATTTTCAACAAATGATTTTAGTTGAACAGGAGGTCAGCATGTAGAAGAATGCAAATTGACTGATTCCTATCTCCTTGTACAAAGCTCAAGTCTAAGAGGATCTAAAACCTCCACATAAAACCAGATACACTGAAACTAATAGAAGAGAACATGTGGAAGAGCTTTGAACATGTAGACATATGGGAAATTTTCCTGAACATAACACCACTGGCTTATACTCTAGCATCAAGAATCGACAAATGGGACAACATAAAATTGCAAAGCTTCTGCAAGGCAAAGGTCACTGTCAATAAGACAAAGCAGCAACTAACAGATTGGGAAAAGATCTTTACCAATCTTATATCCAGTAAAGGGCTAATATCTAATATATACAAAGAACTGAAGATGTTAGATGATATAGAATCAAATAATCCAATTAAAAATGGGGTACAGAGCTAAACAAAGAATTCTCAACTGAAGAATACCAAATGGCTGAGAAGCACCTAAAGAAATGTTCAAAATCCTTAGTCATCAGGGAAATGAAAATCAAAACAACCCTGAGATTCTATCTCACACCAGTCAGAATGGCTAAGATAAAAAACTAAGGTGACAGCAGAGGCTGGCGAGCATGTGGAGAAAGAAGAGCACTCCTCCACTGTTGGTGTGATTGCAAATTGGTACAACCACTTTGGAAATCAGTCTGTAGGTTTCTCAGAAAATTGGACATTCCACTACCTGAGGGCCCCGCTGTACCTCTCCTGGGCATATACCCAAAGGATGCTCCAACATACAACAAAGACACATGCTCCACTATGTTCATAGTAGCATTATTTATAATAGCCAGAAGCTGGAAAGAATCTAGATGTCCCCCAACAGAGGAATGGATACAGGAAATGTGGTACATTTACACAATGGAGTACTACTCAGCTATCAAAAACAATGACTTCATGATATTCATAGGCAAATGGATTCAACTAGAAAATATCATCCTGAGTTAGGTAAAACAATCACAAAATCACACATGGCATTCACTCACTGATAAATTAATATTAGCCCAAATCTTTAAGTAGATAATAAAAAAATTCACAGATCATGTGAAGCTCAAGAAATAGGAAGACCAAAATGTGCATGTTTCATTCCTTCTTAGATAGGAAAACAAAATACTCACAGGAACAAATATGGGGACAAAGAACTGAGTAGGTACTGAAAATAAGATCATTCAGAGACTGTCCCACCTGGGGATACCTCCCATACGCTGCCATCAAACCCACTCACTATTGCTGATGCAAAGAAGTGCTTGCTGACAGGAGCCATATATGGGTGTCTCGTTAGAGGCTCTGACAGAGCCCTGTTGATACAGATGAGGATGGTTGCAGCTGACCATTGGACTGAAGAAGGGGACTCAAATGGAGGAGTTAGAGAAAAGAGTGAAGAAGCTGAAGGAACTACCTATGAATAACATAGGAAGAATAACAATATCAACCAACCAAACTGCATCAGAGCTTCTAGGAACTAATCCATCAACCAATGAGTACACATGAATGTACCTATGACTTCATCCACATATGTGGCAGAGGATGGCATTGTCCAACATCAATGAGAGGAAAAGACTTGGTCCTGTGAAAGCCTGTTTCCTCAATGTAGTGTAATTCCAGGGCATTGAGGTTGGAGTATGTGGGTGGGAATGGGAGCACCCTAATAGAAGCAGGGGCAGGATATATGGGAGAGGGGGGGAAGGGGATAACATTTGAAATGTAAATACATAAAATATCCAAGAAAAATAAAATTATTGAAAATAAGGCAGTTTCTAGAAAAACATCATATGACATAACTGAGTCTCCAAAGAACCCTGAAATCCACTTCAACGCAGTATCCACCTTAGGCACACAAATATATTTGTTCTTTTCTTAGAATAACTGCCTCAAAACAGAATAGTTGTTCTATATTTCATTTTCATTCCAAGTAACTCTTTTATCATGCTCACTAACTACAATAACAGATTGTTTTGTATGAATAAAGTAGCTAAAAATAGTATTATATCTTTCTAGGCAATATTAAAGGATTTTGATATACTCATTGAACCATGGTGTTAATCTATTTATATTGTTTTATCTTCCTTTTCTCTTATTATAGGATTTCAAAAGATAAAAAGAAGAAAACAAAATATAATTGTCTTTAATTTCTGAATATTGAAATATGCAGTTGATCTGGAGTCATAAAGGCCCTGAAAAGAAGGACAAAGCAATCATTCTGCCCACACCAAGTCTAATATGGTGGAGTGGCTTATTTTAACAAAGAAATACTCTGTGGATGTCTATGTGCCACGAAAAATCTCTTTATTCATATCCCTATGACGGTGACATTATGAAGTAGTGTGCTAGGATTTTGAAAGACGCAGTGTCTTGTACAATTCCTCTCAGACTTCAAATTAATAAAGGAAAATAGAAAATTATTAAGACAACACTAAATAAAATTGCAAACACATATACACATATCAGATTAAACAAATACAATAAATAGACAAGCTCTTTACAGAATTGTGTGTGTGTGTGTGTGTGTGTGTGTGTGTGTGTGTGTGTAATGCATGTTTGTATTATATGAAGGTATGCTTATACCATAGCCCACACATGGTGGTCAGAAAATAATCTCATGTGTTATATTTACCTTCCAACTTGAAACAAGATCTCTTGTTGGTCACCACCATTTATACCTGTCCCTCTTGCTCTGGGAATTTTCCTCTATCCACCCCTCAACATGTCCTGCTTTATTTGGGTTTCAGGGATCTAACCCATGTTTTTTTTATGAGTTCGTGTAAAGTTCTTTATCCACCGAACCATCTCAGAAGCTAGAGCAAAAATATTTAAACATACCATTTAAGAAAGGAAATTTCTTGTAACCACTGTCTTCAGTTTGCATCAGTGAATGCCATCCTCTCACTTGTTTTGTATATTGATGTCAAAGTAGTCCTGTGAACTTCTGTTTCTTTCCTTTGTTCTCCATTTTTTCAATATATCTACTCATTGAATATATCATTACCTTTTTGATATCTTAGATATTTTCAATCATTTTTTTTCATTTTTCTATACTGCATAGTCCTGTTCAACTAGGTATTTAATAGTGCCCCCAAATCATCAAGGCTTAACCGCATTCTGAGAAATGATCTTCTGTGCTAAACATGATAAATATTCACTACGAGTAATACAGTAAAGCATTTTCAGGACTTTTGCTATAATTTTTCTTTACCTTTCTCATGGTGAAGACCAATAGGCTATTTAGCCTAATGTTAACATTTCTTTTTGGAATAGCTACAGGAAGTGCTCTTGTAGTTTTCACAAACCTGCAAATTATATCAACCGTTGAATAGGTTAGTTAATTATCGTATGCACTGTAAATATGTTCCCTCGATTTAGATTCATCAGTAGACCTATGGCTGTCAACAATGTTCAGAAATACCTTAATTTCTTTTTCCAAAACCACTCTTTTTCATTTTTTATTTTATTGAAGAAATATTTTTATACAACTTATTTTGATCATAGTTCTTTCCCAAACTCCTATGGGACTTCCCACACTTTCCCTCTTATTTGTATTCATACATTTTCTGTTTTTCTTTTTCTTGGAAAAAATAACAGATACATAAAGAATCATCATAAAATAATGAAGTATACTAAATTAAAAAGAAACCTGAATGAGAGAAGACAAGCAAAATAAAAAGAGGCAAAGACAAAGCACGATACGTGCATGCAGATGAAGAACTATACACATTCATACAACATAGAAATCTTACAATAACAAAAATAGAAGCCAAAATAAGTAAATAATGGTGTGAACATTTCTCCTCTTTCTTTGTCTCATACACACACACACACACACACACACACACACACACACACACACACACACATCCTTTCAAAACCTTATAAGAGTAACAATACCCAAAATACTATTGAACTCATTTTGTGTTGCCCATCTAACACTAGGAATATGATATGGCCTTTACAAAGGTTTGGTTATCAATTAACATAGCTTGTGGGTTAGCAATGGGGGCTGTGTTCACTCTTCTCAGTTATGAGACCCCATCAGGCACAGACTAATGCTGGCCTTGTATATGCTGCCAAAGTCTCTGTGAGTTCATATGTGTTGGTTCTGTTCGGCTCAGATTGGCTTATTTCCTTAGTATCTTTCCATCTCCTCTAGCTTTTCTAATCTTTTTATCTCCTCTTCTGAGGGGTTCCCTAAGCCATAGCCATAACAGAAGGAATTTGATGAATGTCTCATTTAGGACTGAATGCTACAACTTCTCTCTCTCTCTCTCTCTCTCTCTCTCTCTCTCTCTCTCTCTCTCTCTCTCTCTCCACAGTAAACAGCTGAAGGTCTCAGTATTTGTTTTCATGTATGGCAGAAGGAAGTTTTTTTTCCGATTAATGACTGAGCAAACACACTGATCTAAGAGTATAGCAGAATATTATGACTTACTATTACTTATTTTATGGCCATGTTCCTTTAATCCTTTAACAAAACAGTAGTATTTGTTTCCCCCTGAGTCCCTAGACTCTTTGGCCCCTTCTTGGCCACTAGAGGATGTGAAGTTGTTGTTTACCTTTCTCCTTTGGTAGTGTGCAAGAGTATCTTCAAGTACCATGGATACTAATCTACAGGAGTGGGAACTTTAAATCAGCACTAGCTGGGCATCTTCCTGTTCAATGAGTTGTGTAGGTGTCTTCAGGGACTTACTCCCAGTTTGTGGAGAACACTGAATAGCATAGTCTATGGTTCTGGTTTTTTGGGGGTTCCTGGAGCATAGGAACTGAGAACAACAATTGTAAGTGAGTTACTAAGAAACTGACATGCTTTGGTACAACAAAGGACACGTTCATTCAAAGCAGTAGACTATACAACAGAAAAAAGAAAGAACATGTTCTATCTGCTATATACCTATAGACTGATAATATCTAAAATATAAAAAGAACTAGAAAAAAATCGTCCAAAATGAAGTAAACCAGATCCAGATGGACAAATAAGTTAGGTATTCATGTAAATGTTAGCTTTTAAGCCTTTGATAAGCAAGGCTATAATTTGTATAACCACAAAGTTAGAATAGAGTTAGGGAATAGGAGAAAGTCTGGACCTATTTTGAAAAATGAAATAGAGTAGAAGTTATGAATGAATTGTGGGAGGGAACATCAATCAAGTTAGGAGTGGGAAGGAAGAGCAGGGATAGAAAGAGGATACTGGGAGACAGCTAAATGAAGGCTCATTGGACATGGAAAATTGACAGCTAAATGAAGGCTCATTGGCTCATTATATGGAAAATAATTCAATAGAAGTTTGCTAAAATATACACATGCTTAAAGGCAGTCAAAATGAAATTGCCAAATAATTGGAAAGATAGAGCCAAATGAACATTTCTATTCACCAAATGAACCTTTCAATGCAGGGAACTGGCTACATTTGACTTGAGTCATCGGCCAAAAATCTCTTTTCTAATGAAACAGAGGAATGTTGGCATTTTGGTCCTACTTTCTTCATTCTGTGAGACTATTTGGTGAGACTTACAAGCAGTTGTCTAGCTAGTCCAACAATGACTATCTTTTAGTGGAAGAGGCAAATTTTTGATAGTTATTTATTCCATGAAGCTGAATGTCTCAGCAGTTCCATTCTGCTACTGGAATCCTACTGAATTCCTAGAGCTGCTGGTCTTCAGCATCTAAAAGGAACAGGTTTTAATGCTAGTAAAGGAGTGACTCATCAGTACAACATACGAACTTGTTAGAGTGAGAGCAAGAATGCAAAATGGGAAAGATTCCCACTTCTACATCATTTTAAAAATATTTCAAAACTGTAATATAACATACTTCCCCTTTATTTTTCTGAATCCTTTTTTTAAACTCATAACTTCTATTTTCAATTTGTTGTTAAATGCATGCATCATTCCTAAATGTCTAAAACCACAATACCGTTGTATAATGCTGCTTGTAGGTATGCTTTTGTTTTTATCAGTGCCACCACTACATAGTGTGGCCCATCTTTAAAGTGGATCTTTGAATCTTCTGTCCTGAAATGATTCAATCATGAAAATTCCTCATAGTCTTACCCAAACACTTGAATTTTATTTCATTCCAACTATAGTCAAATTGATACCAAAATTAACCGTGACACCCTTATATGAATTCTAAAATAATATTTAAATAAAGAGATTATGTATAAGAAATCAAAAGGTATTATTAGAAACGAGAGTCTAATGAGTAATTTGATGGTGACTGCTGGTTTTACAGTATCAATTTCGGCCTTTCTATCCTGGATAATGATACAGTGCAAATCTTTCAAGGTTGATAGATATAAAGGTCAAAAATATAAATTATTTTGTATTGACTAGATATATGTAGTGTCATGAAGATGTCAGTTAAGGATTTGTCTTGACAAACAGAAAGAAAGATGGGAGGTAAAGTGAACTTAAGAAAACGTCATGAGGGTTTAAGAGGAAAGAAATAGGGCTGCAATCCAATCCAAAATTTACTGGCAACATTGCAGGCTGATTGAGTAAATAGAGAAAGGGGTGACACACATCTCAAAAGCATGATTAGAATTAGATTGCTACTAATTAATTCAGCACTTTAAAAATGTTAAGCCCTTTGAGTGTTCCCAAAAGTGTTGTAGGCATTGAGAATGTACAGGACATGAGAGGAGCTGCAGGGCGGAAAGGGGAAGTGATGTAATTAAATTTTAATTGAAAATGCAAATAAATAAAACTTTAATCACAATTTATGCTGCAAATATCTAAGTTACAAAAATGAGTGACTTTTTTTAGATGTTTATAATGTTCAAGAAATGTAGAAATAAAAATTCTACAGCAGAGCAGGGAATTAGTTAATTCCTGTATCACAGTAAACATTTATGTTTTATTCCAGATATATAATTAAAATATTAATAAAATCAGAAGTATTTCCTGTGAGTTTTAGGGTATGTTTTAGATTTACTTTAATTTTAATTGTTTGTGTGTGTGCATGCATGCAAGTGGGCATATACACATAAGTGCTGGTGTCTACAAACTCCAGGCGCTGTCAAATATCCTGTAGCTTAAGTTATAGGTAATTCAGAACTGACCAATATGAATGCTAGGAAGCAGAAGCTAGGAAGCTATTGCAGGTCCTCTACAAAACCAGGAAGTACTTTTAACCTCCAAGACATCGCTTATTCCCTACAATGTATAACTTACAGAAATGACATCCCTTATCATTTGAACATATAAGCAAATACAACACCACTTTTGTTTTGTTTTGGGGAAAGGGTCTGACTTTGTAGCTGTACCTGGCCTGAAATAAACTTTTAGAACAGACTGGCCCTGAATTCACAGGGATCTATGTTCTCTGTCCCCCTCATGATGATATTAAAGGTGTGTATCTCTGTGAACCTCCTGAAAAATCAGAATTGAAAAATTGCATGTACTTTCCATTTAGTTTTCAGGTCAAAGAATTATGCCAAACAAAAAAATAGGCCTAAGAATATAGAATAAAAAAGACCTAAGGTAGTTTTATTATAAGTGTTGCTTCAAACTGAAGTAAAAGAAAAATATAACTTTTCCTCATATTGTTTAACAATTCATGAGTTTCACCAATTTATTTTATTTATGTATTAATTTAATAGCAGATATGGTTAAACCTGCAAACATACTCTATTATAACTTAAGAAGTGAAACAGGAAATGGAAATTGCAAATTTGACCCAAAAGTATTATTGATACCTTGGGGGTTATACAAAAGTACTCTGTATATTCAAGCACAAATTTCAAGGATGATAAAGAAAAATTTTTCTTGGTTATTCAGATCATGTGATCTCACCATGAATATACATTGCAAAATGATGTGTGAAGTTAATCATAAATAAGGTTGCCTTATCTTTCATGTTCTTATTTTCTTTAGCATTTTATTCCAAGTAAAATTGATTCAATTTACTCGTGATTGCATTTTATATTGTTTTATGAATTAGTTTGCCTTACTAAATTTGCAAATTTGAAAGTGAAAAAGGAAAGTTTGCAAATTTCATATACACTTAAACTAAAAAAAAAATAATGATCTTTAACCAAATTATGAAAAAGTCTTCTTTAATGACCTGAGATCAATGAATTAGAAGTTAGAACAAACTCTTGGCTGTGTAGTTGACAAGGCAGGTATTTATATTTCAAGTCACAATCTAATGGCACACAGGGCAGTAACATGTTCTTGGCACAGAGATTTTTATTTAATAAACCATAACCTCTGGAAGCAGCCTCTTTCCCCAGAGGGAATGCTTCTGTCAAAAGTTACTCGCTCTTACTTTAAAGCCTGTATTCCACAAAATGGAAAAATCTAAAAGAAATGGACCATTTTTGTGATAGATAAGACTTACCAAAGTTAAAAAGTTAAATCCAGATCAGATAAACAATATAAATAGATCCATAACCCCTATGGAAACAGAAGCAGTCATTAAAGTCTCCCAAATACCAGCACCGACAAAAATAAAAACAAAACAAAACAAAACAAGCTACCAGGACTAGATGTTTTAGCACAGAATTCTGGACTTTCAAAGAAGAGCTAATGCCAATACTCTTCAAATTATTCCAGAAAATAGAAAAGGACCATTGTCAAATTCATTTTATGAGGACACAGTTACCCTGGTAACTAAACCACACAAATACTCAACAAAGAAAACATATTTTAAATCAAGCTCACTAGTGAATATTGTTGCAAAAATACTCAATAAAATACTAACAAACAGTGCGCGAATACACCAAAAAAAAAAATCATCCACAGTGATCAAGTAGGCTTTATACCTGATATGCAGGAATGATTCAGCATATGAAAAATTGTCAGTGAAATCTACCACATAAACCAACTAAAAGAAAATAAAGAAGAATGATTATTTCAATAGATGCTAAAAAGCCTTTGATAAAATCAAGTGTCCCTTCATGATAATAAACTTAAAGAGATTAGGAGTACAAGACACACACCTAAACATAATAAAGGCAATACACAGAAAGCCAATAGCCAACATCAAATATAATGCAGAGAAATTTAAAGCAATTCCACTAAAACAGGAGATGAGGCAAGACTCTCAACCCTCTCCTTATTTATTTCATACAGTACTTAAAATTTTAGCTAGATAAAAAAGACAGCAGGAGATTAAGGGGATACAAATTGGAAAGAAAGAAATCAATATATTTCTATTTATAGATGATATGAAAATATACATAAATGACAACAAAAATTCTATGAGTAACTAGATACAAAATTAACTCAAAACATTATGCATGGCCTGAGAAAGAAATTAGGGAAGCAGTACCATTCATAAAAGACACAAATAGTATAAAATATCTTAGTGTAACATAAATCAAGCAAGAAAAGTGAATGTATAACAAGAACTTAATGTCTTTGAAGAAAGAAATTGAAGAAAATATTATCTGATGGAAAGATCTCCCTTGCTCAGTAAGATTAACATAGTGAGAATAACATAGTCAAAAGGACAATCTTACAAAAAACAATGTACAAATTCATTACAATTCCCATCAAAATTCAAATACATTTTTAAAGACCTTGGAAGAACAGTTTTCAAATTCATATGGAAAAACAAAAAACCCAAGGTAACTAAAGTAGCATGTACAATGAAAGAACTAGAGGTATCATCATCCCTGATTTCAAGCTGCACTATAAAACAATAATCAAAACAAAAAAAGAACAACAAAAAAAGAAAACTCTATAGGTTATTAGCCTAAAAACAGACAGGTTAATCAATGGAAGTTAAAGTGAAGATGCAGAAGTAAATTCACAAACTTATGAACCCTTGATTTTTGTCAAAGTATCCGGAATTATACAATAGAAAGAAAAAGAAAACATCTTTAACAAATGGTGCTGTTCTAACTGGATATCTGCATGTAGAAGAATGCAAATAGATCCTTATCTATTACCCTGAAGGAAACCTCGAGATAAAACCTGATACACTAAACCTGGCTGAAGAGAAAGTTGGGATAGGCATGGAGGTGATTTCTTGACCAGAAAAACACCAATATCTCAGGAACTAAGATCAACAATTAATAAATTAATGAAATCCCATGAAATTGAAAAGACAAAGGTCACCATCAAAAGGTCAAAAGGGCAGCTAACAGAATGGGAAGAATCTTCACCAATCCTATATCCCACAGAGGGCTGATATTCAAAATACATGAAGAACTCAAGTAACTAGATATCAACAAACCAAATAACCCAATTTAAAAATGTGAAAGTAAACAGAGAATTCTGGATAGAGGAATCTCTAATGGCCCTGAAGCATTTAAAGCACTTTTCAGTATTTCTAGTCAACAGGGAAATGCAATTCAAAATGACTCTGGCATTCCATCTTAAACCCATCAGAATGGCTAAGATTGAAAACTCAAGACATTATGTTGGAAGAGGTATGGGGCAAGGGGATCACTCCTCCATTGCTGCAATGCAAATCTGTATAACCTCTTTGGAAATCAATTTGGTTGTCATTCAGAGAATTGGGAATAGATCTACCTCAAGATCCAGCAATACCACTTTTAGGTATATACCCAAATATGTCCCACCAGCCCACAAGGACACTTGCTACACTATGTTCATAATACCCTTTATTGGAAATAGCCAGAAACTGGCAGTAACCTAGATGTACCGTAAGAATAGATATAAAAGAAAATGTACATTTACAAAATGGAATATTACTCAGGTGTTAAAAATCAATGACTTCATAATATTTTTAGGCAAATTGATAGAATTAGAAAACATTGTCTTGAGGTAACCCACACTCAGAAAGACAAACATGGTATATACTCATTTATAA
This sequence comes from Rattus rattus, assembly GCF_011064425.1. Taxonomy (NCBI): domain Eukaryota; kingdom Metazoa; phylum Chordata; class Mammalia; order Rodentia; family Muridae; genus Rattus; species Rattus rattus. Next base: position 27,195,587 of record NC_046164.1, read on the forward strand.
GTGCATATTAGCCATAAAGTAGACGCTAACCCAAGGTACAAACCGCAGAGCCAAAGAAGGTAATAAGCAGGGCTCAAAAGAGGAAGCATCACACTTTGGTCATCCTTCTTCTTGAGGTTCATGTGGTCTGTTGATTGTATCTTGGGTAATTCGAGCTTTTGGGAAATCTATATATCCAGCTACCAAGACTAGAAATATTAATGAAGCCAAGATGTGTAGGCAGATCCTGATGTAGCTGTCTCCTGAGAGGCTCAGCCAAAGTGTGTCAAATACAGAGGTGAATGCTAGCAACAAACCTTTGAACTGAGAACAGGGTCCCCATTGAGAAAGGATTGAAAGAGCTGAAGGGACTTGAAACCCCATAAGAACAATAATACCAACCAACCAGAGCTACCAGGGACTAAATCTCTACCCATGTGTAGTCACACATGGAGAGACCCATGGTTCCAGTGCAAATGTAGCAAAAGATGGCCCTGATTGGCACCAGTGGGAGGAGAAGCCCTTATTCCTGCCAAGGCTGGATGCCCAAGTGTAGGGGAATGTCAGGAGAGAGAGGTATGAAATGGGGCTGGTTAGGGAGGGGAACATTCTTATAGAAGAAGGGGAGAGGGTGGGGACAGGGGGCTTATGGCCAGGAAACCAGGAAAGGGAATAACATTTGAAATGTAAATAAAAAATAAAAAATAAAAAGGTAAATAAATAAATAAATAAATAAATAAATAAATAAGCGGAAGCAGGAATCTCACAGAGAACGTGGAATACAATAAGTATATTGGATAGAGGGGGTATGAAATTGTATGGGAATTGGAGTGAGGATGGGAATATGAGCGATTATGTGCAACGAGAACTGAGGCAGGAAATAATGGAAGATATAACTGGAATTCGAGCTTGGGAAATCTCTGGGAAGAGCTATAAACCTAGAACAATAAAATACTCAGTAATCTATGAGAGTGACCCTGTCTAAGGATACTAGCAGTGGAGAATACGTATCCTAAACCACCCATCTTCTGTAACCAGGTATGGATGAGTAGGGACACTGACCCAGCTTCAAACCTTTCGACTTAACGTTTTTTCTGCCTACAAATGTTCAGAAGTAAAGATGGAGCAGATATTGAGGTTGTAGCCAACCTGTGACTGACTCAGCTTCTGCCCCATTCTCTAAGAGGGATCCCATCCTTGATGCTATTAACGATATTCTGCTATACGTGAAGACAATAGCCTAGCATAAGTATGATCAGAGATGGTGAAGACCCAGCAGATGATGAAATCAGATGCCAAGACCATTAAGCGAGCTTGGGGAAACCGTGGAAGAGGAGGAATTGTGGGGTGGTTGTAGGAGCCAGAAATATCAAAGACACCACAAGAAAATGTGCAGAATCAACTAACCTGACCCCATAGGGCCCCACAGAGTCTGATTCACCAGTCAGAGAGCATCTGTTGGACTGACCTAGCCCCTTGCACACATGTAACTGATGTGTATCTCTGTCTTCATGTGAGATTCCTAAAAATGGGTGCAGAGGCTTTCTCTGACTTTGTCGCCTGCCTTTGGAACCCACCTCTTCTAATGGACTGCTCTGTCTAGCCTCGATATATGACTTGACTAGTCTTACTGTAACTTCATATGCCAAGGCAGGTTGATATCCATGGGAAGCTTCCTATTTTCTGAAGATAAGAAGAGGCAAAGTCGATGGGGGGTGGGGGGAATTGAGAGGAAGGACTGGGAGTCAGGAGGGAGGGGAAATTGCATTCAGGATATCATGCAAATCAATTAATCAATTAATTAAAAAACCAAAACGTCCTAATTTTGTCATTATGTTTTAATTAGCTTACAAACTAGTAGAGATTAATAAAGCTTCTTTATGCTCTAATTTTGGAAGCTGTTAGCTTTCTTTTTCTTTTTCCTCCTGTCCCGATTCCAGCTTTATTTTGCACAGGAAAAACTCTATGCTTTTCACTGCAAACAGAAAGGAAGGGAGGGGATTTGATTAAAATGTCTTGCATACACTTATAAAATTTTAAGAATAAATTAAAATCACATGCTATATGATAGCTTAATGTATATGATGCACAATGAAGATAAGGAAGTCATTTCTGGATAGCATACTAATGTTTTAAAATATATGTATACTATTCTATTTAGATAAGAAATATATTTGTAGAAGTGGGCAAGGGATGCTTTTTAGGTTTGACATTGATAATTCTTTAAAGAAGGTAGACTATCTTGTACTTCAGGATTTTCACCTCTCTTGAGCCATCAACCCACAAAAATTAGGCAGAGTGGGAGTTTACATATTTTTAGTTGAGATGAGATAGCTAGAATATCTCTTACAGAGCACATGCTTGGCATCATTACTTGCTTTATTGGTATGGGAATCTTACAAGAGTGAAATTCTGGATAAGCATTTAAGGGTAACAGTGTGGACTTTTAGATAGGTTTAAACATATCAAGTAATAATGGTTAGAACCAGAAAAAATGTATTATAAAGCATACCCTTAAGAGCAGACTCAGGTGTACTTTCTCCAAAAGTCCAGTGTTCAGGGCTATTTGTATTAATATGCATTATACCTACTCCACAGATTAGGCTAAACCACCCGGGATGTGGATGGCCAATGAACCACCTTATCTGTGCTTTGCAGGTACCTTGAGTAGTCTGCCACCTGCAGCATAATTATCATTCTACTCTGATGTAGGCTGTGCTACGGGAGCTAAAGCCATTTTCGCTTCTTCCCATAATTTCCCACAGAGAATGTAAGGCAGAACAGCCTATTTTTAAAACAACATTATTTCCCTGTATTTAGAGAGTAAAATGCACTCATAATTCAGAACCAGCTAATGTACCCTTCACCAGAAAATGGAACAATTATTGACTATATGGAGAGACAAGAGCAAAACTGAATAAAAATATCATGAGACACCTTTTCTATTTTGTCAATTAGATTGGTTTGATGCCTTTCTGCCTCAAAAATCACTCACTCAATATTATAATCACTTCTTCAAATATATATTCATCCTCTTCTATAAAATTAGCTGAATGCCCAGCTTAAAAATTAAGCAGATGGAAATAATATCTTGACTTAGGATTTAGGCATTTGATGAAAACACACACACACACACACACACACACACACACAAACACACTAAAGCAAAAACATGCCAATAGAAATGCCAAGAGATAAATAATTCAGCATAAATGAATACATTGTGTAAAATGCAATCTTAGAAATCAATGAGAATAGCAGGACATTTAAAAATAATTTGAAAATGCAGAAGGTCACTTCCTCATGGTATTATTGAAAAGAAGTTACATTGTACTTTATTACATCAGAAAGAAACACAAATATAACAGGATGACACGGATAAACTCCTAAAACCAAAATAAAGAACAGACAAAGAATCTAGGAGCATGGCAACATGCAGTATGCAGGCAACGGAATGATAACCATGCGACAGACTCAGAGAATGTCTAATTGTGTGACTAGTAAGGAACACATCTTATAACAACATATGAAAGCAAACTAGTTAAAATTGGAGACATTTGAAAATTAAGAAATGGCTTTGATTTTACAAAAACCAGATAGACCATAAGAAAATTCAGATGTATGTATTATAAAAATAATTATACCTAATTGTACATACCTGTTGCATTATACATGAAAATTTTTATTATTTTTTAAATCATATATGAACAGTAAACAAACGAAAAACAATTAATTATGATAACTAGGACTGATGTTGAAGAAAAATAGGTTATCCAAAGGCCAATAGTTAGAGGAACAGTTTTGATATTTACATCATTTGTTAATTGTGTGACTATTAGGACTTCATTTAAATCCTGTGATCTGCATTTTTAAAAAACGGAACTTACATATCAGTAGTTACTTTGTGTTAATATGAAGATTAAATGGTACGCAGTATATACATATCAACACGTGTTCAAGAAAAATACCTGATATTGCTGTCATTGTTGCTATCATGTGCTTGCTTTCTGGCCTATGTCATAGCCTTGCACTTGTACACCCAGACCGAGGCACAACATGTGAACTCAGATGCCTCCCGGTGTGTTTTATAGCTTCTTTCCTTGGAACTTAGTGCAGTAGTGTTATGTGTCAAATAAAATGTCAAATTTCATTCCAATGTAAAGTAATAATTATATCCTACTGGTGAATACATGATACATAGATGGCAATTCCGAACCCATCTTTATAAAGAATTTTGTAGAATCATTTGAATTTGAGAGAAGAATAGAAACTTAGAAACAAAGGTACATTGTAACTAGATAAAGAGGAAAACCATAATGAAAAGATAATGGATATGAACAAGAAAGTTGGAAAGATGCAAAAGAACTTAAGAAGTCAAAAATAAAATAAGCAGCACCATGCATTCACAAAGGTGAAATCAATTTGCAAACCATTGTGAAAGATTATGAAAGAGGAAGAAGAGAAACATTTTTAAACATTCAAGTCATGGACACTTTAGCATTCACTCAGAAAATTATACACCTTCTAGTTTGCTTTACAATTTATTCCATTTTTAGTCCTTCTCCCAACATCACCATCTTTCCTCCTCCTCTCTTGTCCCCACTTTTCCTATTCTTCTTCATTAATAGTAATAATAATCATAATAACAATTGTCATAAATATTTCACCTAATTGAAAATGAGCATACTTAATACATTTTTTCTTACATAAATATTCAAAATTCGTGGAGAGAAGAGAGTGGTAGCAAATTTTTTCTCAAAGTCATGAAAGCAGGAACAATTTTATAAAGGTAAGAACAACCTATTTCATGTTGCAATTAGGCAAAATAAATATAACAATTACTAAAGTGCTAGAGAGATGGCTCAGTGGTTAGGAGCACTGACTGCTTTTCCAGAGGACCTGAGTTCAATTCCCAGCAACAGCATGGTGGTTGACAATGATCTGTAATGAGATGCGATGCCCTCTTCTGGTGTGTCTGAAGACAACTACAGTACATGCATATATAATAAATGAATAAATCTTAAAAGAATCAATTACTACAGAAAATCATACCTTATTAGGTTTGATACATAAATGGTGCCCTCTCTCTGTTTCTCTCTCTCTCTCTCTCTCTGTGTGTGTGTGTGTGTGTGTGTGTGTGTGTGTGTGTGTGTGTATTTGAGAGGGTTGGCATCTATGTATGACTTCTGTATGTACATGAGCGTGTTCATATGCCTTAGCATAAATACGGAGATCAGAAAACAATATCTGGTTTAGGTTTTCTGCCTACGCACACTTTGATTAGTCAGGTTCTCTCGCTGTTCACCTCCGAATACAAGTTAGCTCACTTTCAAGCTCCTGAAGATTTTACTGTCTCTGCATTTTGATCAACCACAGAAGCCCTGTTAATACAGATATGTCCTATGATGCTTGGCTATATATGGGTTATGGAAACTTGAATTCAGGTCCTTACACCTGAATGACCAGTACTTTACCTACATCAATATCCCTGACTCGTGTGCAGTATTTTGTTGAGAAGTATATTTTGATTACATGGACAAGTCAGCCTCTATGGTTAAGGATTCAAGTATTTAAATTAAGCAGATAATTGAAGACAACATTGTTTTTATATTCTTTGATATAGTGATGTCTACTTTCACTATATTTTTATATCAAAACAAACTGTCATTGACACACAACACATTGTCCGTTAAGATCCACTGGTATAGAGCATTGTCCTTGCATATACTGTTGTAATAAATATTTAATCTTAATCTAGGGTTTCTACCCTGCCTTTGATCATTTGGTTCCCAGATAAAAGATGCACGACTTTTATATTCATAAGAACCCTTTAATGCACAGGCACTGGACAGAGAGCTACCCTCTAAGCAATTAGTGTTTACTTCCCTAACGACAATCCTGAATTATAAATTGCTTTGTTCCATCTAAGCTGCTCTTAACTCTAATTGGCCAGCCCTCATAGCCATTTTTTTCCGTGACTCACCTACCCCATGGCTACTTCTTTCTTCTCTATCTTCTCCTCCCCCTGGTCTTCTGCCTCAGACCCCAAACCTGGGAACCCAAACAACACCTACCTCTCTTCTCCCCAACTCTATGCTCTTCTTTGACTCTCTGCACATCTTTATTCACCACTTAGAGGTAATTTGGGAGACAAAGTTGCATAGCATCACTTAGGTTTACATGTTCATCAGGCCAACCTGGGCTAGCATTTTTAGCATTACAACCCAGAGCAATAGACCAGACTTCATCGTATAACATGCATTTTTTTAATTTACATCTTCTGTGAATTTACTTCTTAGTTGCATAATCATAGCAGATGTTAAACTCAGTATCAATTGTTCAATTCCTTGATCCATTTTGCCATTAATAGATGTTGGGGTGTGAACTTTTGTACATTGTATGAAGGTTGTCTCTGCATTTTCAATTGTTGATTGCTAAACTAGCAGACAACTGAGGACTAACTAGCTAGATCTTGGTAATAGTATACCTATGACCCATCATTGGCCTCATATTTTGTAAACATTCGTTTTCCCCATTCGTTGATTGGCTTAAGAATGAGCTAATTGCCAATAGAAGAGGCAGGGAATTCATCATTTTGCCTTTTCAATTGTGTGTGTGTGTGTGTGTGTGTGTGTGTGTGTGTGTTAGTTCAAATTTTACTTGTAAAGTACTTGTAAATAAGTAAAGCATCACACTCTATAATTAGACAGGGCTTAAGTCTCTACAATGCTATGGACTTCTATCAATTAGAATAGGGATTCAAAAAGGAAGTTGTAAAATTATGCAGTGTCATACTAAATTTTAGACTTATAACATCAAATATATAGTAAACACTTATACAACAACAACAACAACAGAACCAAAAGAATTCACCACAGAATTAGAACTAGAAACATGATTGACTATATTTTATTTCACAATTCATGTCCATACCTGCCTTCCATATATCTGCATACCCTTATGTTATGCATACCCATATACATTTTTTTGTTTTAATGGATTTATACTGAACCACATGTGTGTGTATACATATATATATATTTATACATATATATAGAGAGAGATTTAGATAGAATGCACATATAAAAGTGATCATTTGTTTATGAAATTGCATGACTTCACTTAATGTTCTATAGTTTAAAACCATCAATTTTATATAATTTAAGTACATTTTTAGACCTGAGTAGTATACATATACATACACATAACATACATATGCATCATGTATATCATATACATATATACATCATATACATTTATCATACACATCATATATAAACATATACATATAAACTCATTTTAATTGATGAACATGGACAACTAAGTAGATTTCAACCATTTGCTATAGTAAATAAACAAATTGCAGGTGCTAATACCTCTATAGAAATGTTTGGAATTCTTGAGTATTTGACCTGGAGTAACATAAGTGGGATATATGGTGGTGATATTTTTAATTTTTGATAAATCTCCAAATGATTTCACGGTGATTGAGTTGATTTTCACTTTCAACAGCAGTGAATAAAGGTTCATTACTTTGTCCAGCATTTGTTCAGATTTGTTGGTTACAGCTATTTAGACTGAAAAGAGGTGGGGGTTTACACAACACAAAAGAATTGTTGTAGAAGCTTATTAACTCTATTGGAAAGATGGTGAATGTCTTCTTTATATATTTAGACAAGTGTTTTCATACCTTTCAGGAAATCTGTAGTACAAAATCAAGTCAAATATTGTCTACGTTCTTCAGATGCACACTGCAGATTTACAATATGTAGTGGAATATACATGTGGGTATGACATGAATACAGAAGCAGGACTTTTGAAGGGAGAAATGGGGTCTTTTATAAATCAAAATCCCAAATGTTCAATCTTACCAAGTAAGTTCAGTGGTAAAAGTCTGCTAGCTCAGAGAGGCAGAGAAAGCACTAGAAGCAAGGATCCACTTCTCCTTCTCTACACTGCCTCAAAAGCCCTTCCAAATGACAAATGAATGACCCTCCTTTCAACTTCCTGTGACTCTCTCTATCTGCCCTCCTGACTTCTTATTCTCCATTATTTTTCCCCTATGTTTACTCCCTGTCAACTGGTTGCTTCTTCTGCATCATGATCTATGGTTCACTTTATTCAATCTTGTTGAAAACAAAAAGAAAGCTCTCTGGTTAGAGAGGTGTGCCAGAGCCCTATGCCACACAACTAGAAAAGGTTAATCCAGTACAGAATCTGATAGGGTGAGAAGATAGCCTGCAGCATTCTTGGATTAAAGGTGGGTACTAGGGCTGAGCCAATAAAAGAGACAAGTTCTTCCAGTATACAATCTCGGGGTTCATAGTGTGATCAAATATCCTCCAACAAAAGATAACTAATAAGAAAATGGATGAAGTATGGAGGAGTAGAAAGAGAGAAAGTATGGGATATATACAAAATGTGTTTGTATAAAATATCTCAATAAAACCATTATTATCATTTTATTGGTTGTGAATTTCACATCATGTACCCCAATCCCACTCATCTCCCCTCACACCTGTCCTCCACTATTGCAACCTTCCTCACCAGAGGAAAAAAAATCTCATTGTGGAAGCTGTAGTGTATCATAGTGTGTCCCACAGTATACCCTTTTTAGTATTTGGTCTGGTATGGGTCCTCTGGTTTCTGTTACACTATCAATAATGGGACCTCACCAGGACTACCTGGACTCCTCTCCGATATCCTGTTGTGCCCTATTTCATAAAGATTCATAGGTTTGAATCTATAGGAATGACACCTTCATGCACTCCAGCAGTTCATCCATGAGGTAATTGTTGGGGTGTGCCAAGAGCTATCTAAGTTATGCTGCCAGCTCTCCTGCATCCATACCACAGGTGAGGTCACCTCCCCAGCCCTGCCCTGGCTAGCCCTTCCAATGCCACAGCCAGCAAAGGGCAGAGCCAGCTTTGAGGCTCTCCTGATCTCAGGGCTGGCTCATGTGCACACACACAATTAGAGACAGATCTACTGTGTTGCCCAGTCAGGGTGCAAGGTTCTGCAAAGTGCTGCAGTGGGTGAGGGCCTTGGATAGTTCTCCTGCTCTCATAATCCTTGGGGCTAACTCTCCTACTTGTTCTAGTTTGTAATGGACGAGAGAATGGAGGAAATTATCTCTCTCTTCCCCCCATCCCCAGAAGAGGCAAAGCCTACTCTCCTAGAGTCATTCCCCAAGGGATGGATCACCTGCCCAACCTTCCCAATGTCCAGGACCAGCTCGACCTGCTACCCGGATGAGGTGAAGGAAGCCCATCATTTTTTATGCTAACTTTAACAAAATGGATTTGAATAGCATCCCTTTGAGGTATTAGAAACAAAGCATACACAGTAAGTTTGCTTTTTAATAAACAGTAGAGAGTACAAGTACATGATATCAAAGTTAGGCATCTAATCACTCCGAAATCAGTTATGTGAATTAATAAATTGATGATAATTAGATACCAGCCTTGAAAAATCCATTTTGAATTACCAAATAGACAGTAACTGGATATAGGTTTTTAAAATTCTAGCCAGCTTATTACTAAAACCAACTTAAAATCATTTATTTTGAAAAACATATGGAAAAATTAAAACTTGCTAATACCCATAATTTAACTAGTAACATAAACATTTTAAATACATTAACTTGTGTCATATATTGTCCAACAGACATTGTAGGATGTGATTCTTGGAGATAAGTGGAGGACAACTGGTGTATTTTCTTGTCATCCTGGATTTCTTCCTGATGGCATTTTCAGGAATCTCAGTATGGTCGAGAGAAATTCACTAAGTTAAGTGTTCACAATCAGGTTGAGGGTACTTACTTGGTGTTCATTTATGTTTAGTGTTGGAAGCATGTTTGAGAGCCATGCAAAGCTGTAGCCCAAATATGTACACAGCATTCCCTGTGAACAGTCACCACTGGACTCCACGAAGATCACTAGAAAAGTCCAAGAACCACCATGGATATCATCTACGCTGTTTCCTGAGCTACTGATCAGGCAGACTGATTCTACCTGTGACCTTCAGAAAGGTCAGTCTTCAGTAATGATACCCAGAAGAGGCACACATTAATGGTAGAGGTGAACCATCTTTTGAGTAAAGGCTTCTGAAACTGCCACATAGGCAAATCCTGAAAACCGAATTCAAAACCATTTATTTGTACACTTAGTTCTCATTTAAAATTTGGCAGCATACCCTTCAAAAAACAATATTGCTTTCCCAACTGAAATTTCATACTGACCAAGAGCAAGTAAATATGATGGGTCTCAATGTGAAGGAACATCTGAATAGGGACAGATTTACACACACACACACACACACACACACAGACACAGACACACACACACACACACAGAGCAAACGAAACAATAATATAGTACTTTTTTGAGTTCTTTTTTTTATTTTTTTATTTTTTTATTATTATTAACTTGAGTATTTCTTATATACATTTCGAGTGTTATTCCCTTTCCCGGTTTCCGGGCAAACATCCCCCTCCCCCCTCACCTTCCTTATGGGTGTTCCCCTCCCAACCCTCCCCCCCTTTCTTCCCTCTCCCCAACAGTCTAGTTCACTGGGGGTTCAGTCTTAGCAGGACCCAGGGCTTCCCCTTCCACTGGTGCTCTTACTAGGATATTCATTGCTACCTATGAGGTCAGAGTCCAGGGTCAGTCCATGTATAGTCTTTGGGTAGTGGCTTAGTCCCTGGAAGCTCTGTTTGGTTGGCATTGCTGTACATATGGGGTCTCGAGCTCCTTCAAGCTCTTCCAGTTCTTTCTCTGATTCCTTCAACGGGGTCCTGTTCTCAGTTCAGTGGTTTCCTGCTGGCATACTGCCTGTATTCTGGCTGTGTCTCTCAGGAGCGATATGCATTCACATTTTGATCATCCGTCTTGAGTTTCATTTGTTCTAGGCATCTAGGGTAATTCAAGCATTTGGGCTAATAGCCACTTAACAATGAGTACATACCATGTATATCTTTCTGTGATTGGGTTAGCTCACTCAGGATGATATTTTCCAGTTCTAACCATTCACCTACGAATTTCATAAAGTCATTGTTTTTGATAGCTGAGTAATATTCCATTGTGTAGATGTACCACATTTTCTGTATCCATTCCTCTATTGAAGGGCATCTGGGTTCTTTCCAGCTTCTGGCTATTATAAATAAGGCTGCGATGAACATAGTGGAGCACGTGTCTTTTTTATATGTTGGGGCATCTTTTGGGTATATGCCCAGGAGAGGTATAGCTGGATCCTCAGGCAGTTCAATGTCCAATTTTCTGAGGAACCTCCAGACTGATTTCCAGAATAGTTGTAGCAGTCTGCAACCCCACCAACAATGGAGGAGTGTTCCCCTTTCTCCACATCCTCGCCAGCATTTGCTGTCACCTGAGTTTTTGATCTTAGCCATTCTCACTGGTGTGAGGTGAAATCTCAGGGTTGTTTTGATTTGCATTTCCCTTATGACTAACGATGTTGAACATTTCTTTAGGTGTTTCTCGGCCATTCGGTATTCCTCAGCTGTGAATTCTTTGTTTAGCTCTGAACCCCATTTTTTAATAGGGTTATTTGTCTCCCTGCGGTCTAACTTCTTGAGTTCTTTGTATATTTTGGGTATAAGCCCTCTATCTGTTGTAGGATTGGTAAAGATCTTTTCCCAATCTGTTGGTTGCCGTTTTGTCCTAACCACAGTGTCCTTTGCCTTACAGAAGCTTTGCAGTTTTATGAGATCCCATTTGTCGATTCTTGATCGTAGAGCATAAGCCATTGGTGTTTTGTTCAGGAAATTTTTTCCAGTGCCCATGTGTTCCAAATGCTTCCCTAGTTTTTCTTCTATTAGTTTGAGTGTATCTGGTTTGATGTGGAGGTCCTTGATCCACTTGGACTTAAGCTTTGTACAGGGTGATAAGCATGGATCGATCTGCATTCTTCTACATGTTGACCTCCAGTTGAACCAGCACCATTTGCTGAAAATGCTATCTTTTTTCCATTGGATGGTTTTGGCTCCTTTGTCAAAAATCAAGTGCCCATAGGTGTGTGGGTTCATTTCTGGGTCTTCAATTCTGTTCCATTGGTCTATCTGTCTGTCTCTGTACCAATACCATGCAGTTTTTATCACTATTGCTCTGTAATACTGCTTGAGTTCAGGGATAGTGATTCCCCCTGAAGTCCTTTTATTGTTGAGGATAGTTTTAGCTATCCTGGGTTTTTTGTTATTCCAGATGAATTTGCAAATTGTTCTGTCTAATTCTTTGAAGAATTGGATTGGTATTTTGATGGGGATTGCATTGAATCTGTAGATCGCTTTTGGTAAAATGGCCATTTTTACTATATTAATCCTGCCAATCCATGAGCATGGGAGATCTTTCCATCTTCTGAGATCTTCTTCAATTTCTTTCTTCAGAGTCTTGAAGTTCTTATTGTACAGATCTTTCCCTTGCTTGGTTAAAGTCACACCGAGGTACTTTATATTATTTGGATCTATTATGAAGGGTGTCATTTCCCTAATTTCTTTCTCGGCCTGTTTCTCCTTTGTGTAGAGGAAGGCTACTGATTTATTTGAGTTATTTTATACCCAGGCACTTTGCTGAAGTTGTTTATCAGCTTTAGTAGTTCTCTGGTGGAACTTTTGGGATCACTTAAATATACTATCATATCATCTGCAAATAGTGATATTTTGACTTCTTCTTTTCCGATCTGTATCCCCTTGACCTCCTTTTGTTGTCTGATTGCTCTGGATAGAACTTCAAGAACTATATTGAATAAGTAGGGGAGAGAGGGCAGCCTTGTCTAGTCCCTGATTTTAGTGGGATTGCTTCAAGTTTCTCTCCATTTAGTTTAATGTTAGCCACTGGTTTGCTGTATATGGCTTTTACTATGTTTAGGTATGGGCCTTGAATTCCTATTCTTTCCAGGACTTTTATCATGAAGGGGTGTTGAATTTTGTCAAATGCTTTCTCAGCATCTAATGAAATGATCATGTGGTTTTGCTCTTTCAGTTTGTTTATATAATGGATCACGTTGATGGTTTTCCGTATATTAAACCATCCCTGCATGCCTGGGATGAAGCCTACTTGATCATGGTGGATGATTGTTGTGATGTGCTCTTGGATTCAGTTTGCCAGAATTTTATTGAGTATTTTTGCATCGATATTCATAAGGGAAATTGGTCTGAAGTTCTCTTTCTTTGTTGGGTCTTTGTGTGGTTTAGGTATAAGAGTAATTGTGGCTTCATAGAAGGAATTCGGTAGTGCTCCATCTGTTTCAATTTTGTGGAATAGTTTGGATAATATTGGTACGAGGTCTTCTATGAAGGTCTGATAGAATTCTGCACTAAACCCGTCTGGACCTGGGCTCTTTTTGGTTGGGAGACCTTTAATGACGTCTTCTATTTCCTTAGGAGTTATGGGGTTGTTTAACTGGTTTATCTGTTCCTGATTTAACTTCGGTACCTGGTATCTGTCTAGGAAATTGTCCATTTCCTGCAGATTTTCAAGTTTTGTTGAATATAGGCTTTTGTAGTAAGATCTGATGATTTTTTTAATTTCCTCTGAATCTGTAGTTATGTCTCCCTTTTCATTTCTGATTTTGTTAATTTGGACACACTCTCTGTGTGCTCTCGTTAGTCTGGCTAAGGGTTTATCTATCTTGTTGATTTTCTCAAAGAACCAACTTTTGGTTCTGTTGATTCTTTCTATGGTCCTTTTTGTTTCTACTTGGTTGATTTCGGCCCTGAGTTTGATTATTTCCTGCCTTCTACTCCTCCTGGGTGTATTTGCTTCTTTTTGTTCTAGAGCTTTTAGGTGTGCTGTCAAGCTGCTGACATATGCTCTTTCCTGTTTCTTTCTACAGGCACTCAGCGCTATGAGTTTTCCTCTTAGCACAGCTTTCATTGTGTCCCATAAGTTTGGGTATGTTGTACCTTCATTTTCATTAAATTCTAAAAAGTTTTTAATTTCTTTCTTTATTTCTTCCTTGACCAGGTTATCATTGAGTAGAGCATTGTTCAATTTCCACGTATATGTGGGCATTCTTCCCTTATTGTTATTGAAGACCAGTTTTAGGCGTGGTGGTCTGATAGCACGCATGGGATTATTTCTATCTTTCTGTACCTGTTGAGGCCCGTTTTTTGACCAATTATATGGTCAATTTTGGAGAAAGTACCATGAGGAGCTGAGAAGAAGGTATATCCTTTTACTTTAGAATAGAATGTTCTATAAATATCCGTTAAGACCATTTGGCTCATGACTTCTCTTAGTCTGTCTACGTCTCTGTTTAATTTCTGTTTCCATGATCTGTCCATTGATGAGAGTGTTGTGTTGAAATCTCCCACTATTATTGTGTGAGGTGCACTGTGTGTTTTGAGCTTTAGTAAGGTTTCTTTTACGTATGTAGGTGCCCTTGTATTTGGGGCATAGATATTTAGGATTGAGAGTTCATCTTGGTGGATTTTTCCTTTGATGAATATAAAGTGTCCTTCCTTATCTTTTTTGATGACTTTTAGTTGAAAATTGATTTTATTTGATATTTGAATGTCTACTCCAGCTTGCTTCTTCTGACCATTTGCTTGGAAAGTTGTTTTCAGCCTTTCACTCTGAGGTAGTGTCTGTCTTTGTCTCTGAGGTGTGTTTCCTGTAGGCAGCAGAATGCAGGGTCCTCATTTGTATCCAGTTTGTTAATCTATGTCTTTTTTTGGGGAGTTGAGGCCATTGATGTTGAGAGATATTAAGGAATAGTGATTATTGCTTCCGGTTGTATTCATATTTGGATGTGAGGTTATGTTTGTGTGCTTTTCTTCTCTTTGTTTTGTTGCCAAGACAATTAGTTTCTTGCTTCTTCTAGGGTATAGCTTGCCTCCTTATGTTGGGCTTTACCATTTATTATCCTTTGTAGTGCTGGATTTGTAGAAAGATATTGTGTAAATTTGGTTTTGTCATGGAATATCTTGGTTTCTCCATCTATGTTGATTGAGAGTTTTGCAGGATACAGTAACCTGGGCTGGCATTTGTGTTCTCTTAGGGTCTGTATGACATCAGTCCAGGATCTTCTGGCCTTCATAGTTTCTGGCGAAAAGTCTGGTGTGATTCTGATAGGTCTGCCTTTATATGTTACTTGGCCTTTTTCCCTTACTGCTTTTAATATTCTTTCTTTATTTTTTGCGTTTGGTGTTTTGACTATTATGTGACGGAGGTGTTTCTTTTCTGGTCCAATCTATTTGGAGTTCTGTAGGCTTCTTGTATGCCTATGGGTATCTCTTTTTTAGGTTAGGGAAGTTTTCTTCTATGATTTTGTTGAAGATATTTACTGGTCCTTTGAGCTGGGAGTCTTCACTCTCTTCTATACCTATTATCCTTAGGTTTGATCTTCTCATTGAGTCCTGGATTTCCTGTATGTTTTGGACCAGCAGCTTTTTCCGCTTTACATTATCTTTGACAGTTGAGTCAATGATTTCTATGGAATCTTCTGCTCCTGAGATTCTCTCTTCCATCTCTTGTATTCTGTTGGTGAAGCTTGTATCTACAGCTCCTTGTCTCTTCTTTTGGTTTTCTATATCCA
The DNA here is from genome assembly GCF_011064425.1 of Rattus rattus. NCBI lineage: Eukaryota > Metazoa > Chordata > Mammalia > Rodentia > Muridae > Rattus > Rattus rattus. The sequence goes on from NC_046164.1 coordinate 27,211,118, forward strand.
GGGTTGTTTCATGTGTTCTTTCTTGATTGCTTCTATTTCCATTTTTAATTCCTTCAACTGTTTGATTGTGTTTTCCTGAATTCTTTCAGGGATTTTTGTGTCTCCTCCCTATGTGCTTCTACTTGTTTATTTATGTTTTCCTGGAATTCTTTCAGGGATTTTTTTGTCTCCTCTCTCTGGGCTTCTACTTGTTTATTTATGTTTTCCTGGAATTCTTTCAGGCCTTTTTGCGATTCCTCTCTGTAGGCTTCTACTTGTTCTCTAAGGGAGTTCTTCACGTCTTTCTTGAAGTCCTCCAGCATCATGGTCAAATATGATTTTGAATCTAGATCTTGCTTTTCTGGTGTGTTTGGATATTCCATGTTTGTTTTGATGGGAGAATTGGGCTCCGATGGTGCCAGGTAGTCTTGGTTTCTGTTGCTTGGGTTCCTGAGCTTGCCTCTCGCCATCAGATTATCTCTAGTGTTACTTTGTTCTGCTATTTCTGACAGTGGCTAAACTGTCCTACAAGCCTGTGTGTCAGGAGTGCTGTAGACCTGTTTTCCTCTCTTTCAGTCAGTTATGGGGACAGAGTGTTCTGCTTTCGGGCATGTAGTTTTTCCTCTCTACAGGTCTTCAGCTGTTCCTGTGGACCTGTGCCTTGAATTCACCAGGCAGGTCACTTGCAGCAGATAAGTTGGTCTTACCTGTGGTCCCGAGGCTCAAGTTCGCTCTCGGGGTGCTGCCCACGGGCTCTCCGCGGTGGCAGCAACCAGGAAGATCTGCGCCGCCCCTTCCGGGAGGTTCCGTGCACCAGGGTTCCAGATATCTTTTGGTGTTTCCCTCTGGGATCAGTACTGTGTGCAGCATGCAGTCTCTTCTGTTTTCCCAGGCGTGTCCGCCTCTCTGAAGGTTTAGCTCTCCCTCACACGGGATTTGGGTGCAGAGAACTGTTTATCTGGTCGGTCCCTTCAGGTGCGGTGTCTCAGACACAGTGGACCTGCTGCTCCTGGGCCCTCCTCTACGGGTACCCAGAGTCCGTTAACAGTTTCCTCCTGGGCCAGGGATGTGGGCAGGGGTGGGCAGCGTTGGTGGTCTCCTCCGCTCTGCTGCCTCAGGAGTGCCCGCCCGATCAGGCGGCGAGAACTCCCCTCCAAGGGGGCCTGGGAGCAGAGAGCTGCTGAGGGCAGGGATCCGCCGGCACAGGAGTCTGGCCAAACACCGGCAATATAGTACTTTTAAACTGAACTTGGAACAACATAACATGTAAAATACTTGCAAAGATTATAACACAGGAAACATGAATTCAAATAATGATAATAAATCTGAAAATAGATATCAGAAGATTAAAAAATAAAATGAAAAGCACAAGTTGTAGAAAGTGATTATTAAAATAACTCTATAGCCACAGCCATAGGTTTAAAGATTCCAGACTCCTTTACTCTGTCTTCTCCTCAAAATATGTTGCCTAGAAACCTCTATACAGTTTACTAATACAGGTTTTTGTGAGCTTAGTTAAATACAACCAGAGTTTATAGATTACTTAGAGCTAATTATTTTCTCTAATGCTACCTCATTAAGATTCATTGTTTTTATTTTATGATCCATTGTTTACTGACAATGCTCAATCATATATTGCATGGTTATTTTGCAATTTATTTATTAATTTGCTGATAAAGACAAGTAGAATTTTATTCAAGCTAGCAACTACTATAAATAAGGTTATTATAAAAATACTTGTGCATGTATTTTTCTACAATTTTAATATTAAATTGTGAATGACTAAATATGAAATATCTGGAATCCAAGATTTTCATACTTCATATAGGTTGAGTATGCACAAGAGTTTTTCAAAATAATCTAAAGTAAATACAATGTTTGGGATCCTTAGATCATGGCAACTCATGTTCAGCAGTCTGTCATCCCTCTGTCATTGGTATCTCTATCTCTCTGGTTCCATTCTAGAATATTTTTTGTCAGATTATCTTATGATTTTAAAGTTTTATTTATTCTTCAACTGAAGATATTAACATTTTGTGGTAGCTTTGGGCAAATGTCTATTAAATACTTTGTTCCTTTTTTCCCCTTTTAAAATGGAAGGATTTATTCTTCTTAATATTTTGAAGGGGAACTATACTCCATATGAATTGTTCTTCAGATATGCCTGTTTCATAGTATGAAGGCTTCCTCACTGAAAGTGTGGTTTGCTACAAAACATGTTACTTCTTATGCTTTCTAACTCTAGGTCAATGTTTGTTTGTTTTTCCCTAGTTAAATATTCCATTGACTTTTCTTCAATACTAGGGTTCAAACCCAGGATTCATGCTAGTAAAACTAGGAAAACAGTCCACCACTGAACTTCATCCTTCTAATCCCCAAAATTTTTTGTGGAATATTAAATTGTCTCACTGTACTTAAATGATACTCAAGTTATTAATCTATTAAATATATCTGTGGGGGAGACTTTTGGACTCCACAGTCTATCACAAAGTTCTATTTGTCCCTGTGTACAAACACTCCACAAACATATTCACTGAAGCTTTGTAATCTGTCCTCATGAATTCTTTTCTACCTTGACTTTGTGATCAATTTTACTGACAAATATATAGTCAGTTTTAAGTACAAAATATTGACATTCTATTAATGGTGCATTATATCTATGAAGTACATTGCAATTGATGACAGATAGTTAAGAAGTTCTGTATTTGGTTCATTAGTGTGGACCATGTGTGGTAGGAATGGGCCATTTGAAGTGATCTTGGTGCCGTTCTAATTAAGAGTAGGATGTTTTTGAGCAATGATGCAGAGCAGAGTGACAGGAAATAAAAATGTGTGTTTTGAAAAAGAAGGAATTGCATGGTTTTTTGCTCCAAAATGTGGAAATGTATGTGTAGATGGATGTGTTAAATTGATTTAAGCATTACCTGATGTGTACACGTGTGAAATTCTTGTACTGTCTCATATATGTACAAGTATCAGATACACATTTTGTGAACCATGAATGTATAAGTTCATTTGCTTTTATGTATCAGTAAAATTGAATTTAATTAATAACTAGTGAGATGAATCAGGAGTAACAGTCAGTTCTTGTCCAAATAAGATGAACTTAGTACAATCTCCTGATCATACCATAGGAATAGATGTAGATTCTAAGTCTGTCCTCTGACCTTCTCATGTGCTTCTGCAAACAAGTGTTCATACACACACACACACACACACACACACACACACACACACAGAGATGCACAACTGGTCAAACACACACATGTAAACACCCACAATCATATACTCACAGAATGCATACAGAAAAGAGTAAAAAAATCTTAAATTACTTAAATTATTATATACACCCATACACACATAAACACAATTGTGCCACCCATGTTAAATACATTATATTTTATTGCTTAGACTGTTTCCCTATATGTAGCTGGTTTTCTACAATCTTGAGTGAACATGTGATCATTTTATTTATGCATGTATTTATGTGTACTATCTCCATGACAGTGCCTGCAGAGGCCAGGAGAAGGAATCAGGTCCCCTGGAACTAGATTCCAGATGTCTTGGAGCCTGTTGAGATGAATGCTGGGAAATAAACCTGGGTCTTCAGGAAGAGTATCAAGTGGTCTTAACCACCAATCTACTCCTCCAGCTCTTCTACCTGTGGTCTCACGGACTTGGACAGAACAGTCCATAATTGTCACATCTCTATTTTCATAATAAGATCAGAGAAAAAGTAGTATTTTTTCTAATTGCAATTTTAAAGTAAAAGCACCAATCAAGTAATTTCTTAATTAAAATGTTGAGGGTTTTCTTAAAACCTAATATGCCTCCATTTACTGATTTTAAAATCAAATAAGCCATGTAATTTTTCAAGCCCTAAGCTAAATTGCACTAACTCTGAAGAACTCTTTCCATGACATTTACGCATTTTCATTCAATAAATATTTTATCAAAGGAAGTTTTTAACTCAATAAAAACTGCTGTCAAATATCATGGCATATCATGGAAATTGCAAATCACAAATTGGAAATATGACTAGAAGGCTTTTTAAAGCAGACATTAAATATAAACGATTAACTTAGCCATTTCTATTTTTAATAGATCTTGCCAGAATATTTGCAAATTTAGTATTTAAGAATGTGTGATATATGCTAGCCTAACTTCTTGGCTATACTGGATTGTGTCTAAGACAATTTATCGTAATATTCTAAGAATATGTTTTGTGTTATTGTGCTGAATTATATAAAACTGATTTTAATGGTATAGCACTGTATATTCTCCAACAGGATAATATTTCATTAGAAAAATAAGCTTTAAAAATGAAGTTCTCACTGCTAACCATATAGAGTTAAGTCAGTAAACCTAGTAAAACATTGTTAGAAGATGAGGAAAGAGAATCAAATCTCTTTATGGAAATATAAGAAACTCTTTGGTGTCTATTTAAAAGATTATGTGTTTCTATTACTTAAAAAGCTATGTGTGATTTTAAAGAAAGTATTGATTTTCTTGAAATACTAGTTTCTATATTTGGGAAATAACAGTTCTATTAATACTAAGTACACATGTGGAGACTAAATTAGAAAATACTTGCAAAATGATTTTATTACTCCAAAATATAGTATATGTTGAATAAATTTTGTTTGATAATAACACTAACATAAAATTCTCTCCTTTTAATATTTAAAAATTTAAACTTGACATCATCTTACTGTGCCTTAGCACAATCTTCCATGGCATGAACATTCTTTCTTTTTTTTTTTAAGACTTGGTCTCACTGTGTAGCCTTGGGTGGCATGGAACTCATTAGGTGGACCAGGCTTACCTCAAATTAGTAGAGATACTCCACTTCTGAGTGCAGTTTAAAGGTGTGTGCTATCATGCCTGGCCATTGTTTGAATTTTTTAAAGAACAATTGTTTGGAGAAGAGTATTGAAATGACATCTTGGAGTCAGTAAAACACTAAATTTTAAGATGGACAAATAAAATAATTAGGTATAATGCTGTTGAAATGTGCATTTTGCCTAATTAGTGGTATCTATTGAATTACTGGATATAATATATCAGCATTTACTTATGTAGGAGTGGATAGGTCAATTCCAATATCTTCTGAGAGACAAAATTAAACGATTCTTTAAAAGCACTTAATGATATTTAGCTATTTTCATAGACTACACTCTACTGTAATCTACATCAGACAGTATTCATCCAAGAACTGATGGGAACAGTTGCAGTGACCTATAAGCAAATATTAGGCGGAGTTCAGGGACCCACATAGAGGAGGGGAAGGATACTACAAGAATATGTCCCAATGTATCTATTAAGCTGGGCTCAGAATGAGTGGCTCAGAGACTTTGAAATGGCAATCAGGAATCCGTGATGGGTCCGAGATTTGTCCTCTGCGTATATGATATCATTGTATAGCTTGGTGTTCTTTCAGGACTCCTAGAAATGGGAGTGGGGGTTGTCTCTGACAGTTTTGCCTTATCTTAGGATACTTTCCCTCCTACTATTGCATCATCCAGCCTTGATGTGTTTATGTATGTCTCCAGTCTTACTGTACCATTGTTATACCATGTTTGGTCATTATCCATGGGAGGCCTGCTCTTCTCTGGGAGAAAATAGAGGAGGAGTGAATCTGGGGAAGAGAATGCGAAGAGTGGAGGGAGGGGTGAAAAGCCAGCCAGGGTGTAATGTATGTGAACAGAATAAATACATTTTAAAAAATGCATGTAAATGCCAAACAAGTAATTAATTCAGACACTATTTTTCTTCCTGTGTTCTCCAGTCTCTGTTGTTAATTATTCAATTATCCACCATCTCAATGTGGTTTGCCTTCTTAGATTTGTCTGAAAGAAAGAAGAAAACTTTAGCTTGAGAGATTTTTAGGGCCTCTGCCATTCTGAAATACTTGTGACAGTTGTTTGTATGACTAATACTGAATTGTAGAGATATGACATAAGTACAAAGAACCTGGGAAGGTTGAAGAGTATATTTGGGAAAATATATGTGGGTTAGTTAAACACACACATGCATACACACACACACACACACACACACACACATATATGCATATATATATATGATTGAATAATTATTATTATTATCATTATGTCTGAGGAACTAGGCCATTCCTCCTGGACTGAAACTTGTGATCCTCTTACTTCATCCATACAAGTGTTGATACTGAAGACGTACTACCACGTTGATGGAAGAAATTTAGACACATATTTTGGTAGTTTGTTTTTAACTATTAAAATTAGAAATCTCTCCATGATATGTAAAGCATTATGTCATGTGAACAAATATTCCAGGAGCTGATTTTATTTTTACATTTATCTTCAGTGTTTATGGAAAATCTAAAGTAATCAACAACTAAGAGATGAACTGGGGACAATGTAAGCTTACCAACATGTTCCTGAGTAGAATAGAAATGAAAATGCACATCACTAGGTACAATATTTAAAAAGTATCATAGGTGATAACAGTTGGTAAATCTGTTAGACAAGCAGGTTAAGTTATTTTTCTCATTCTGAAGACGGTCAAGTCTTTCTCCTCTGTCAAGGGAGGGAGGATCTTCATTCATCACTGTCTGAGTTTCAACACCTTCTCCATTGTAGGTACTCACCAGTTGCTGCAAGCTAATTGCTGTGGCTCTCTGCATTGGTCGATTTTACCTCTAGTCATGCAGCCTTTGAAATTTCCACGATTCTATTTTAGTCTGTGTGGAATTGTGATTGAGACTGTCAGCCAAGACTAATGGGAATGAGGTGAGGAATTTTATTAACTTTTAAACAAGCTCCCAGCCTTTCTCGAGAGCCACTGGTGATGAGTCATTCTTCTATTTCTGTAGAACGATCAAGTCTGAGTTCAGAATAGAAACTTGGGTTGTGACAAGACTCATTTATATAACATTTTATATAATGCCAAAGTGATATTTTAATTCATAGTGTATCCCAGAATAAAAAAGCTCTGAATTAAAGAAGTTTACAGAAAATATTAATCCTGGAAGATAACCCATCTTCATAAAATAATAAGTAAATTCAATAATAATAATAATAATAATAATAATAATAATCTGGAAGCACAAACACAATGGTGGGATTCTACAATCCCAGATTTTAGTCCCTAGTAACTAAGTACTTAAGTTAAGCAAAATTTGAGTTCCCATCATAGAACTATTGTTGAACACATGTTGACTGCAACAATCCAATGTTTATGGACAAAAAAAGAAATGTCAGTGCATAGGTTCTACTGCCAATAGACACAAAAACCTCATGTGTGCAGAACAATTTTCATAATTATAAAATCTAAGCATAAATATAAAATGTAATATCATAATTTAAATATTAATTTGTCAGTGGAAAGTTTAAATGTATATGTTATGAGTGATTATTCTTCAGGGTTACTAAAACTTTCAAACATTACCATAATTGATTCTTCTGGGCTGATTCTAGATAAAAATTATTTCTTTATTTATACTATATTTGTTCCCAATGGTATCTTGTAACAGTCATACAGAAACAATAAATTTAATCTTATACATCCTCCTGCACTAAAGTTATATAACTGTACCTTTCCTTTCCAATGAGTTGTGGGCAGCAGAGGTTATTAATATATCTTTGTCATATAAAATACTGGAGTCTAGACAGATAGGTATTGAAATAAGATAAAAGGTTTATTTGTAAATTTAAATCTAAATTTACAGTTTTTAGGACCACTGGAATACATATACTAGTATAAAATATAAGATATTTAATCTGAAATCATTTCCAACATTGTGAGGAATATAGCAGTTTTTGTAAGGTAATTGTTATAGATGTGACTTAATTCTGGTTATGGCTGAAGCATCCTATATAGTCACCTGGACAGTATGCCCATATTGCAAACTCAAAAATATCCAGGTCAGAATTCAGGTGGTTGCAATGTACATTAGTTTTGTAAAATGTCATGTGCTGTTTGATATGAGACCTAGTTCTGGAAGTGAGGTTGTCCATCTCTGTCGTTTTTAAGGTTTCCTTGTTGGGGAAACATACCAGGACCATGGCAACTCTTATAAGGGCAACATTTAATTTAGGCTGGCTTAGAAATTCAGAGGCTCATTTCATTTATCATCAAGGACAGAGCATGACAATATCTGGACATGGCATGGGAGGAGCTGAGGGTTCTGCATCTTGATCTAAAGGCCACTAGAAGATTGGCATCCAGGCAGTTGGAAGAGAGTCTCAAATCCCTTACCCACTGTGACACTCTCAACCTCTACTCTAACAAGGCCACACCTTCTAACAGTACCACTCCCTGTGCCAAGAATATTCAAACCACTACAATCTCTGAGCTTGACTTCAAATGCAAGCCTGTTTATGTCAAGTGTTCCCTTACAATGAGTCAGTCTGCCTCTGTAATGGAAGGACAGTAAAAGAATAAACTTCTAAGGGCACTGAAAGCCTTGTATTCTCAGAAATATAGGGAAAGCTATTTCTAAGAGAAGTTACTGTTGGTAACCCCATCATATAGAAATACCTACAATGGGTAAGGAAAACTAGAAGATCATGTGTGAAAGTTCTATTGCAAACTGAAGGTGACTGGCTTAACAGGACATTTCTGGCAGGTTTTTGTCAGACGCATGTAGGTGCCTGATGAGATACAGTTTGTAATTCATCTATTTCTCTCTATCCCAAACTCACTGTTTATTATTTTACTTTGCTTATCATGTATTAAACAAATCTTTCATTCAAAATAAAAAATGGCTGTTGTAGATCTTTCTCCAGTGCAGAAAACAAAAATAGAATGTGTTTGAATGGGAAAAATAAATTCCAATTATAAAATAAATTTAAGCGATGAACATTTTGATAGTGTATTTGTAAATCATGTCCAATTATCTCCCTTTGAAATATTTCTACCTTACACAATTGATTTTTTTAGATGATCAAAGTATAAAATTTATGCCACCTATATATTTTCAAGCAATTGTTTGTAATCCATCATTGTCAAATAAAATTAAATTATTAATAAATATTTCCATAAGGGCAATTATAATTAAGTTCAGAAGGTAGACAAAGTAATTCTTGTTTAGAATTTTTATTTTAAGACATTTGTCTTAGTCAGAGTTCCTATTCCACACAAACATCATGACCAAGAAGCAAGTTGGGGAGGAAAGGGTTTATTCAGCTTATCTTTCAACTTGCTATTCATCACCAAAGGAAGTCAGGACTGGAAGTCAAGCAGGTCAGGAAACAGGAGCTGATGCAGAGGCCATAGAGGGATGTTACTTACTGGCTTGTTTTCCTGGCTTTCTCAGCTTGCTTTCTTATAGAACCCGAGACCACCAGCCCGGGACCACACCAACCACAATGGGCTGGGTCCTCCTTCCCTGATCACTAATTGAGAAAATGCCTTACAGCTGGGTCTTATGAAGGCATTTCCACAACTGAGGCCCCTTTTTCTGTGATAACTCCAGCTTGTGTCAAGTTGACACAAAAATCTAGCCAGTACAGACATACATAGATTAGTGTTTCTACAGGCCCAATAGTTACTTATATATCCACTGAAATCATGAAAAGGGTTAGTTTAATATATGACAATCAAACAAGGAAGAGTTTGGAGTAGCAGCATATATGAGAGGTAGGTAAAATGAGTTGCACAATACCATTAATCAGTATTATGTTCATTGATCAACTTGTGCTATATTAAATTATTAGGAGTTGCCAATTTGTATTGTCTTATCACTATATTTCACACTGACTTCTTCATTTTACTAAATTCTTGCCTTGTGCTTTTATACTTACTTTAGAAAGCATGAGTGTAGTATCAAGTTTCCTTTATCCCTTCAAATAAAATCTTTAAGTTGGGTTCACTGAGGAATGACTTTCTAGTATATATGGCAGACAAAAATTCTTTAAAATCATTAAGGAGATTAGTATCTGGCTTACTCAGGGGCTTCCTTTGTATGTCCTCTTGTATGTTCCCCAAAAAATACCACCTCAGTTCTTGAAACTCTTTTTTCTTAGCTTCTATGGATTTTAAACTTTCTCTCTCTCTCTCTCTCTCTCTCTCTCTCTCTCTCTCTCTCTCTCTCTCTCTCTCTCTCTCTCAATCTCTCTCTCTCTTTCTCTCAATATATCTCTCTCTCCATCTTTGAAAAGCCTTAAGAAAAAATTTCTTTGTATTTTTTAACTTGTCCAAAACAGTATTTCTTGTTCAGAGATTACTAAGTAAGAATCAAACTATGCCTATAATAAGAAAGAATAAATAATCATGAGAATATACATTTATTTTAACTTGATATAGGATAATTCCATGTATAAAGCCTCGAGGAAGTTGAATATAGTTGTAACTTAAGGACATTGGCTAATGAAATTCTTAAACATTACTGTATACGTGATATGATAACATTTATAGTATATTCCTGATGATATTAGTTCAGCTTTGAAAAATATTATCTTAAGTCCTGAAGGATGTTTTGATAACATATATCACTGTAATTTGCTATGCAATGAACTAAAAATTGCAGTAACCATAAGGTCTCAATATGTTACTTTTATTAATGTGGATACTTTTTATTATGTGGTTATGTGTTACTTTTATTATTATATGTTTTATTATTACATGTTTTATTTTGTGTTACTTTAATTTATCTATTTATTAAGCTGTAACTGGATATTTTTAAATAAAATTATCAAGAATCTTAGCCCAGAAAAGTGCATAGATGAAAGTAAACTGTTTGGGTATACCTTACTGTATGAATATGTCATATAACTATAGAAAGATGGTAACACTGTAAAGCTGTATCTGAAATTATCAAGATATGAGCAATGCAATGACTGCTATTTTTAATAACTTTATTTCATGCCTTACCATCATTGTGAATGAAATCTTTCCAGTGTTAAATGAAAGTATTCAGAGTTCCTGTTAAAGTAACAAAGGCATCATAACCTATAACTTCATACTATTTGGGGCAAAAAGATCTGGATTGATTTTGAACATTCGTTTTTCTTAAAGTCTCTGTGTAAAAAGATCGGTTTCCAGCTGACAGACAGCGTTCTTAGGAACTGAGAACATCTTTGAGGAAAAAGGTCTAGTAAAAAAAATTTAATTGTAATTTAAAAGCCTAAATGGAAATCAGCCTTAGTTAATAAAAGTTGAAAAGTATAACTATGAAATCAAATAGTAGAAAAAGAGAAAATATTGCTGTGATGGTACAGAAATGAAGAACTACAATAAAGGAAAAGAAAGAGTAAAGCTTCGCACATTGCATACATTCTATTCTGACTGGGATAGAAACTGCTTTCCTAAAGAATAGGCAAGCAATGGATAATAACTTATCCTAGGACAACCAGGGAATCTGGAAATAGGTGAGGTTACTTCTTATGAGGACAAGTGAGAGGCCAGGAGTAGTGTGACCAAAATAGAAGTTACCAAACTCAGCTATCATTTGCTATGGATTTGACATTGTTCTTTAGTCTCCTAAGAACACTAGAAAACTGTAGCTGCACAATGCTGAAATGCAGTCACTTTTTACCCCACTGTGGCTGAAGTAAAATGACTAGCTACTGAATCTACCACCTTCTCTGTCACAGAATCACCCCTTTCAAAATGTTAACTACTTCATAGTTTTCTTAGGCAGTGTATTTTTTTTTTTTTGGTATGGAGAGGCCTGAATTTCAAACCTGGGCAGATGGCATAATCGAGTTTAGATTTTAGAAGAAAAATAATCTTTGGTATTAGAAACAAAACTGAATGGCAAAAATGACGATGGTTCTGTCATAGTGATTCAGAGGCATTTCTAGGTTTCTGCAGGTCAAAGAAACACTAACTCAAATCTCAAGAGTCTTCAAAAGAGTCTCAATTTCAAAATAAAGTGTATATATATATATGTATGTATATATACATAATTTATATATATATAAGTTATGTGTATATAATTTATATATTTATAATATATATTATGTATTTATATATTGCTGGAGCAAGACGAAGAACAGGAAAATATTCAATTCTGTTGTAATTTTCAATTTTGTGCAGCTTTTTTGTTTCTAATTAAACTTTTTTAGATTAATTCAAATGACTCTTAAACACAGTAATAAAACAACTTGGACATAAAATGTGAATTTTGACTATAAAATTTTACAGATTTTTGATTGCTTGAAGGTACTTGTCCAATTCTAGTTTAAAGTGCACACACAAATTGATAGGGTCTCTTTTGACTACATGAAATACAGTCTGTTCTGAAACATATTTCACCCGATTTTGACAAGCAATTTTCAAAATGTCTCAAGTTAATGAAGATATTTGTTATCTACAAACTATAGCTCATTGGAAACTATCAGGTAATGACCATGCATTGACAGGCAAGCAAGGTGACTGGATGAATAATTTGTTTAGAAAGAACTCTGAAGTTCATGGGCAAATGTGTTGAGGTATTATTCATGGACTTGTGTGGGTTTCCTGAGTTTTGCACTGTTAAAGCTAAGTCTTGGTCAAGGTGAAATAAACTCACTATAAAAATATTTTTCTGTGTGTTGTTTTAAATTATATATTAATTTTAGAGTTCACTGTAAAATGGATTACCAGAACAGTGACAAAAAGTTATTCCTTGGACATTTCATATCTAATTAAATTTTCTTGCTTGTACATGTAATTCAGTATACTTTATTGTTTTTTTTTAAGTTTATCCCCAGCCTAAAATTTCTAGTTAGATGTAAAGCACTCAGAAGTTCTGCCATCTGATCTAATGAAAAATAATTAAAAGGCTCAGAATATGTGTGTGTGTGCGCGTGCGTGTGCGCGCGCGTATTGGGTAGGGCTTGCATGCGTGTGTGTGTATGTGTGTGTGTTTGTGTGTATATGTTTGTGTGTGTGTGTGTTTATAGAGTAGGGCTTACATGTGTGTGCGTGTGTGTGTATGTATGTGTGTGTGTTTGTGTGTGTGTTTATGGGGTAGGGGTTGCGTGTGTTGTGTGTGTGTGTGTGTGTGTGTTGTATACATTATTGACAACTCTAGCTTGGAAGTTGCAGGGTGTTGCATATTTCTAGACCTTATTCTGCACTTACAGAACTAAAGAAAAACCATTTTCAGAAACCATTTTATTTCATGCCTTACCATCATTGTGAATGAAATCTTTCCAGTGTTAAATGAAAGTATAGTGAGCAAGGATTTCTTCACAGTATAGTGAGCAAGGATTTCTTAAGAGATCTCACAGAAAATATATTTTCTATGTTTGCATTGTGCTTTGTCAAAGGGAAAAAACAGGTGACAGACCAATAGTGACTGACTAAATTAAGAGATAGGTGCATGACCTAGTGGTAATGCTTCCCTGTATGCATTTTTGCCAGAATTAAGCAATAGATAACTTTTAAGTACAGTATTATGTTATTTAAGGTACCCTCCAAAAAAATTAGGCAAGAGTTCACTGTCTGACAGGCAAAAGGATGGAAAGCTAAATGGGATGTTGTCAGCAGTCAGCATTAGTGCATTATTTTTAGTACATTGGGCTTAATATTGACACCTAAGATGAACATTGATCAGGCATGTTCCCATATGTCACTCAGTCTGGGACTACACTCAAGTACTCCTGCAGTTATTTAAAATAATCTTAGAGAGAAGAGTTAGCTCTCGATGTATTTCCCTTTCCTAACCCTGAGTGGGGGCTGATGAAACCATATAAATTGGAGGAATATTTATCAAATTGGTAGACTGTGGTTCTTTGGAAAAGGAGCGTTGATATGAACCAATAAACCATTAACCTCTTCCTCACTCTGATGTTAGTCTGGAAGCCTACATCATCCAAATAAGTGGATGGACCCACAGCAAATATGTATTCCCTTGTATTCCACAAATATGAGGTTGTACATTATAGTTTGGTATGAGTAATTCAGAATGAATTAAATGCTAATCAAATTAGCTAGTTCCTAAACTCTGTTTATTCATTAAAATGAATCTGTGAACTGTATCTCAGCAAAGCTATTACTAACTTCTTTCTTCACACTGAGAAATGCATTGAGATAACTATACATTAAAATGTAGAATTGTTGTAGCATTTTTAACTATAAATCCTGCCAATAGAAATGTGGAGAACTTAAAATCTGCAAAATTACTGTTAGAAATCCCTGACACTGCTTGGATAATCAAGAACAATAGACTAGATAGTCTAGAGATATAGAGTAAAACCCGATACTACTGGTTTAAAAAATATAGTAAAAATAAAATGACTCCAATCATATTCTGCTCTACTCATAGATTAGTCCTTACTCATCATCGTCAGAAACGTTTCCTCCTGTAGCACAGGTGAATGAATACAGAGACCCACAGCCAGACAGAACACTAAGAATGAGACTGCAATTCAATTGCAAATAGGATGGCTCCATCAAATACCTTCCCTCAAGAGTCCAGGGTTTTATCTCACCGTTATTTGATGGTTGTATTTAGATTTCATATATATATATATGTATATATTTTAAGAAATTTATACTATATTAGGTTTATCTATGACTCCTTAAATATCCTTAGATAATTACAATATATTACATGAAAACATAATTTATTTTTAATAGGAGCAAAACCAAATACCAAATCTTTAGTCATTTTGAAAATTGTTTTGTAGAGTTATTTTTAAAAATGAATTATTTTTTTCCAATTTTATATTTTCTAATTAGGAAATATAACATATAAACAAAAATGGCCTCAAAATTAATTTTGAAAACACTATAACTCATGAACACAAAAAATAAGATACATGTATCAAAGAAGAGAATAATCCTATGAACTAAAAATGGATGAAGAAAATGTGTCATATCCAAGTGATGGGTTTTTAATATTTTATCTTTTAACAGTGAATGAAAAGAGATTATCAATATGTGGTCTAAGACTAAAAAAAATATGTTTAGAGTAAAAGAAAGCGGACACAAAGACTGACAATTTTTTCAGAGTTAAACTCATAAAACAGTTAAATATCCAAATTTGCTTGAGTCTAAGAGTTTGGATTGAAAGTATTTTGAGGAGATTATAACTACTTGCAATTTCATCCTGGTTTGGGCTGCAGGGCTTTATAACATTTAATAAACTAATATACTTACTGTCTATAAAAAATTATTCTTAAAAGCTTATATAAGTAATACACACACACACACACACACACACTTTTATCTCTTAAGATCTAGACAACTGTGGCAGCAGATATAGCTCAATTGGTAGATATTTTGCTTATACTTAAAACCTTGAATTTAATATCCAGAACCAATAAAACAAATCTTGGAGAAATACATTAATCTCTGCACTTGGGAGATTGTGGCAAGACAATCAGAAATTCAAGATCATACTTGGGTATGATACAAAGTTCTGCATTAAATTGGGCTATATGAGACCTTTAATTAAGCAACTAATACATATGGATTATCTTCTAATATCTAACAACTTAACACTTTCTTAACTGTTGTCTCTTTCTGAGTTACACACACACATATGTATATATACATACATACATAATTATATGTGATCTTTTATTACATAGGATCAGGTCAATATCACAACATGTAGCTTCTGTTTCTATTTAGAGTTACAATTAATAATCAAGGTTTCTACTGTATGTCTCTGGGACATCTATCTTCTGTTTCCTGGCCACCCAGACAATGGACTTCTTCTTATGTCTTAGACCTCAGTTTAGCTTCAGGGATCTGCTCTGGGTCCTTTACATACATGCTGTAATTTTTTAGCTTCTGTGTGTGTGGGTGGGAGGTTCCTAACAATGGCAGTGCTGTTATCTCTCTTTTTATTGCCTTGGGGACCAATTTTTTTCCTCCTATTGTCATATCTAGCATATGATATGAGGGTTTATGCCTAGTTTTATATTATCCTGTTATGTCTATGCTGTATTTGATTGATATCCTAGGAAACCTGATCTTTTCTGCACGGAAATAGGAGGGGAGGAGAGGAGGAACAGGGACTCAGAGGAGAGGAGGACTGGCAAGGCTGCATTCAGGAAGTATTATATGTGGGAAGAAGGAAAAAAGTCAGTGTTTCTACAAAAACATTAGGGAAAAAACAAGTTTAATAGCATTTTATATGACCTACTAATCAAGAGTTTACTAATGCAAGTAAACGTTATTATGTTTTTATATTACATGACATGGCTTTGAGTTTGAAAGACGCACTTCAGGACCAATATTTCTACTATGAATTGTGACAAATAAATACTATGGTGTAATTAGATCCAGTGAAGAAATTATCTCTTTGTTTTACAACTCTACACAGCAGGAGTTGTACTAGGAAAGGATGTCCCACCTTGCCATAGAGTCAATCAGCAGAAATTGGCTAGAGTTTGTCCAAACTTGGGACTGTGGACTTTGAGTGGTGTAACTGTGTGGGATGCATTCAATCTATCTCTGTGTCCCTTGTGCCAAAGCAAGCATTCGACTCCTGACAACTGAAGAAGACACACTATATTCTTCCCTTGAATAACTTGTTATTCAACATATGTAATTTATGAACATATGTAATTTAATTTGCATTGTAAAAGTTCTATTTATAGATTTAATACAATTAAGTGTATCACAATGTTGTGCAAGTTTTGCCATCTTTGAAAATTTTATTTATCCTAAGCACAAAATAACTCTTCCTTGAGCAACAGTTTCCCATTTTTCAGGGCTTTTTCCTTAGTATCTTCTCCTTTACTATGTCCCTATTTTGTCTTTTTATAGTCAGTGTGTGGAAACAAACCTTAGTTTTCTTTTTGAGCTATCTTACTTTAGCCATTCAATATGCATCTTGTGGTGTTTTATGCTTGTGAGATGGAAATTTATATCATTGTAACTTGAGAAGAACATGTCTAATAATGTCACCCCACAAGAGGGGTGAAATTGCAATCCATTCAGGTGTGAGACCTTGTAGCATCCTGGAGGGGTATGTTCCAACTTCCTATCACAAGGTCTGGGATTACACTGGAAATCACAGTGTCCCTTTTCTTAACAGAAGCAGCAGGAAGCCATGCTTCCTCAAGACAGCCTTAGAGACCCCCTACCTGTAATGGCTTAGATTGATTTTCAGAAAAGATTCCTCCTTTGAAAAAAGAATTGCCTACTGCTCTTAGGTCGAGTATCTTTTCTTTCTGGTTCTTAGTTTTGAAAAAAAAAAAAACAAAACAAAAAAAACAAAAACAAAGATCTTTCTCTCCCTTTGTCTTTAACTGTGAAAGTCACTCATCTCTGTTATGAGGAATATTAAATATGAAAATCCTGCTAAAGTTGAAGGCACTTCTGAGACATCCCAGTGACTGCGTGGGATGAGTATCAACAAAGAAACATTAATGCTCGTCTGGTTCTTTAAGAAGGTGGTCTTTACAAAGTGAGGCTCTCTACTTGTCCTGCGATAAAAATATATGCTACATTCTGTGCTACCTAAAATTATCCATTTCACCAGAAAGAATTATGTGAGGTTCAGCTTATTGCCTGTCTCCTTTAAGGTGAATTATATCAGAGCCAGTATGCATTTTGAATTAATTAACTGCACCCTCTAGAATGAACAAAATGCGATTGAAGAAGTACCCTTTGCACATAAGTTTAGCAACATTTTAATAAGGACTGACATAGAATTACTCTGAAAATAATGAGAAGAACCACAATGGGGGATCATAATATTTATGGTGGGAGGTACCCTTAAGGACCATATCCTGAAAACTTGCTGTCACAATGCTGTAATTTCAATTTCCTATACACATAGAACTTCTGAAGATTTTCATTCCAATTCTCAAAATTTGCTTACGTTTAAAATACTCTTTCATACTCTAATACCCTGAGTCAAATTGGTACACATTTCAAAAAAATTGAAGAAAAATAAGTTATTTTAACATAAAAGATGGAAGAGAAACAAAGTCATTAAAAAACTTAGATGTGTGGTATCAGTGTTTCCCAGAGTTGGACTAAGGGTTGTGTGAATTAATTTCACTTTTGGCTTAATGCAAGTGCTTCTGAGAGTTGATAATCAAGCACTACAGACATTTAGCTCCTAGTTATTATTAGCACATTGCATGAATTATATATAAAAACTGCACTTTTCTATTTTTCTGATAATATTTGATTAGAAAAAAGTAACCTTCCCTTTTCACGAAAAATGTATTAAAAGGGTGACAAACGGATTCCTATATATCTGACTTCTATTTGATGAATTATATTGATAAGATGGCAGAAATAACCAACAACCTCTATTGAATGTCAATGTGCTCTTCCTTAAAAATATAGTATAAATAGAGTTATAGTTACTTTGAGTCTACTGTGCTTAAGTAGAGGTCAGTTGAGCAGATTAAATTACATGTGTTACTTTTGTCCATAGAGTAAAAAATAAATAAATTATGTGATGTTGGTGTTTGACATTGACACAGATATATACATTTTATTCTTGATGAATCTATAATTAATTATTGCAAATATATAATGTCCTTCTTACATAATGATTTGTTGGATCAGCGGCATTTATATTTTTGATTTAATTATGAGAGCTGGATGAAACTTAAATTAATCTGTTAGACTCAATTTTTATGTCTTTATGAATTCTACAGTTTTTAGTTTTAAGACACACTATTTTCAGCCTTTTCCTCCAGATAGATAGATAGATAGATAGATAGATAGATAGATAGATAGATAGAAAAATAGAAAAAAATTATAAAACAAAATATTTCATTTTGTATATATGGCTGAACATGTGCATTCATTCTTGTATGGCCAAAGATCAATTTCCCATGTTATCTCAGGCACCTGATAATTCATTTTTTAAAAACAGGACCTCTCACTGGACTGGTACTTGCCAAGAAAAGTTAGGCCAGGTGGAAATGATCCCCATGGGTCCTCCTATCTCTGACATCTTGGATTACAAGTGCAACTGAACACATCTGGCTTTTCACATGGATCTTGGCAGTAAAATCATACTCATTCTTGTTCAGCAGTCAAGTGCTTTGCTACTGTGTGATCTATGATGAAGTGACTATTTTTAAATTTGTTTTGGTTGTGATTAAAACATAACTGAACTGCACATTACATTTTTTAATCCAAAGATTATTTTAGCATAAAGCTCTCCAAGGAGGATAGTCTGGATAGCCTGAGAAAGCCAAGGATCTGCCTATTTTTTTGGCTCCCAGTGCTGGGACTTCAACCATGTGCCACCACACTGAACCGTGTTTATAGGAGCACCTCCTGCATGATGTGCACATTTTTATTAACCAAGCTGTCTTCTCAGGCTCCATCTTTACTGTTTTAAAATAAGAAATTCAGTTTTCTCACTTTAAAGTGCATGTGTTTATCATTTCAAGATAAGGCTATGGATAACTCTTACTGATAATACAGAATCCATTATTATAAGTAAATTGTGGAATAAAATAATGTAGTTGTAATATACTGTGACTTGCCTAGTATGTAAGCAAATGGTATAAACAAGGAACAGCAAATATAAATAAAAGTATTTTAGTCAGCATGAGAACATTAGAGTATGTAGAATTTTATCTTTTTAAAATTTCCAAGAAAAATAAAATCTCACAAGCAACTCATTTTACTAAAATTAAAACATGCTAATTATTTGCAGATAAAGTATGTTGTAGACTTGAGAGTCATTAAATATTTTGTGAAAATAAATAATTAATTTTACTAAGCATGCAGCTTTTTTATTATGTTTATTTAATACTGTCCAGTAGTAAACCCCTCCTGGTCCACCCTCCCACAGTTCCTCATTCCATTCCTCTTCCTCTCTGTCTCCAAGAGAATGGCCACACCCCTATCCCCACCCCATACCTTCAGAAGGCACTCCACTCCCTGGGGCTTTAAGTCTCTCAAAGGTTGAACACATCTTCTCCAACTGAATCCAGACCAGGAAGGCCTCTGTTGTGTATGGGTTCTGGGGGTCTTCAGACAGCTAGTATATGCTTCCTGGTTAGTGGCCCAGTGTCTGAGAGATCTCAGGAGTCTAAGTTAGTTAAGACTGCTAGTCTTCTTATAGGGTCACCTCCTCCTCAGCTTTTTCAAGCCTTTCCCTAATTCAACCACAGGGGTTCCCAACTTCATTCATTGGTCAGAGATAAGTATCTGCTTCAGTCTCAGTCAGCTGCTTACTGGGCTTCTCACAGTACAGCCACAATGGGCTCCTGTCTGTAAGAACGTCATAGCATAGTAATCGTGTCAGGACTGGTAGCCTCTCCTTGAGATGGATTCGAAGTTGGGCCAGTCACTGGGCATCCATTTCCTCAGTCTCTTCTCCATTTTTGTCCCTGTAGTTCTTTTAGACAGGAACAATTCTGCTTCAGAGTTTTAGACTGTGGGATAGCAGCTCTGTCTTTCTACTGAAGATGGACTCTACAAGTTCCTTCTCCCCAATGCTGGGAATTTTATCAAAGGTCACTCACTTTGAGTACTGGGAATCTCCCACTTTTCAAGTCTGGTGCTTTCTAGAAGTTTCCCTGACCTACCCACTCCATAGGTTGCATAATTCCATTTATTTTGCTGGACCTCAGGGCTTCTCTCCTGTTCCATCCCCCATACTGATCATATTCCCTTTTCTCCTCTCCCCCCAGACTCAGGTCCCTCTCTTCCTTTGCCTCCCATGATTGCTTTCTTCTCCCAAGAGGGATTGAAGCATCCCCACTTGGATGCTTCTGCTTCTGGAGGAATCACCATCCCTGATCTCAGGATGTACTACAGAGCAAGAGTGATAACACAATACCTGGTATTGATACAAAGACACTTTGATCAAGGGAATAGAATTGAATACCTAGAAATAAAACCACATACTTATGGACACTTGATCTTTGATTAAGAAGCCAAAAATGTACAATGGAAAAAAGAATGCATTGTCAATAAATAGTGCTGGTCTAACTGGCCTTCAATATGTAAAAAAAATAAGAGATCCATATTTTTCCCCTTGCACAAAAGTCAAGTCCAAGGGGGACCAAGGACCTCAACATAAAACCAGATACACTGAATGTAATAGAAGAGAAAGTGGGAAAGAGCCTCGAAATCATTTGCGCAGGGGGATATTTCTTAAGCAGGTCTTCAGTGGCTCATGCTCTAAGATTAAGAATTGATAAAATGGGACCTCATGAAACTGAAATGCTTCTGTAAGGCAAAGGACATAGTCAATTGGAGAAATCAGCAACCTATAGGTTGGTAAATGTGAGATATTTTTAAATTAGTTTCATTTTTCTTCATGAGAAAATAAAAGCCCGAACCAACAATGTTATTATTGTTAACATAGAAGGATAAAAACACCTGTCTGGAATAAATCTAAGAACAATGTAAAACAAAACAAAACAAATTCATCAGCAAGTTTTATGGAAAATATTTTTAAGACAAGTAGGACTAAAAGGTTAGTTGATAGCAAGTCCATATAACACAGGTGGCAGTGTTTTCTTAGAAGCACATAATACATCAAAATGGTTTCCATTCAATTTCCAATGACAGTGTTTAGGGAGATTGATGACATAATATAACACAAACAGAAGAACAAAGTAGCAAAAGTATATTTGAGAGGCACTGGCTGTGAACTAGGAGGAGGGAGAAGGTCAGCTAAACTTTAAAATTCCCAGAAGAACACTCATCAAAATAATGTCTCATGTGTATATAAAAAAAGTGAGTCATCATGAACACTGGCACACCTAAAAGCAGAGGTAAGACCAACTCTTCGGCTCTGAGCCACTCGCCTGCATTCCTTAGTACACGCAAACCCAGGAGTAGTCTGGGACAGGACCCATCGGTTTCTGCCTGTGCTTGGAGATGAACCAGTCCCATAGTTCTCTATACCCAAATCCTGTGGGAGAAAGAGCTGGACTCTCAGAAATGCAAACATTTGCAAGAGCTCAGTTGAAACTGCCGGTTCTGCTCACAATCCTGGCCAAGAGGAACACACCTAGTGCCCTCTGAGCACAGGAAAATGGAAGCAGTCAGGGGCAGGAACCTTCCTGTGTCTCCCTGTGCCCAGAGTTGAAAGCCAGTCACCAGAAGTGCTGACACACTGAGAGCAGAAGTAAGACCAACTCTTCTGCTCCAAGCTACCTGCCTGCATGCCTCAGGACACACAAACCCAGGAGCTCAGAGGCAGAAAATTTTCAGTTTCTGCCTGTGCCTGGAGCTGAACTTGTCTCCAGCTCTCTGAACCCAGAATCAGCCAAAAGAAACAGGTCAATAGGAGAGCTGACATCCAGGCTTACGCAAGGGTCAAGCTACTGTCAAAAACCACAGACAACCTGACGGTGGGAGAGCAAGCACAGGAACAGAGCAACAAAAACCAAGACTACTTGGTATCAACAGAGCCTAGTTCTCCCACCAAAGCAAATACTGGATATCTAAACCCACTGGAAAACCAAGATTTGGATTTAAAATCACATCTCATGACGATATATATATAGAGGACATGTCCTTATAGAGGACAATAAGAAGACCTTAAATAACTTCTCTAGAAAAATACAGAACAACACACGTAAACAAGTAGAAGTGCTTAAAGAAGAAACAAAAAAAAATCCCTTAAAAATAACAGGAAAACAAAAGCAAACAGGTAAATGAATTGAACAAAGCCATCTAGTATCTGAAAATGGAAATAGAAACAATAAAGAAGTCACAAAGAGAAACAACCCTGGAGATAGAAAACCTAGGAAAGAGATACCAAGTACCAGAGTTAAATCAGGATCAGATAAACCATCTAAACAGTCCCATAACTCCTAAATAAACAGAAGCAACTATTAAAAAACTCCCAATCAAAAAAAGTCCTGGACCTGATAGGTTTAGTGCAGAATTCTATCAGACCTTCATAGAAGACCAAATACCAGTAATTTCCAAACTATTCCACAAAATAGAATCAGACAGAGCCCTACCCAATTCTTTCTATGAAGTCACAGTTATGCTTATACTTAAACCACACAAAGACACAACAAAAAAAGAGAAATGCAGACCAATTTCTCTCATGAACATCGATGCAAAAATACTCAATAAAATTCTCACAAACCAAATCCAAGAGCACATCAAAATGATCATTTATCATGATCAAGTAGGCTTCATCCCAGGGATACAGGGATGGTTCAATATATGGAAATCCACAAATGTAAACAATTATGTCAACAAAATCAAAGAAAAATCTACATAATCATCTGATGAGGTGCTGAGAAAGCATTTGAGAAAATTCAACACCCCTTCACGTTAAAAGTCTTGGAAAGATCAGGAATTCAAGCCCCATACCTAAACATAGTAAAAGCAATATACAGCAAACCAGTAACCATCATCAAACTAAATGGAGAGAAACTTGAAGCAATCCCACTAAAATCAGGGACTAGACTAGGCTGCCCACTCTCTTCCTACTTATTCAATATAGTACTAAAATTATTAGCCAGAGTAATTAGACAACACAAGGAGGTCAAAGGGATACACATTGCGAAGGAAGAAGTCAAAATATCACTATGTGCAGATGATATGATAGTATACTTAAGTGACCCAAACATTCCACTACAGTACTACTAAGCCTTATAAGTAACTTCAGCAATGTGGCTTGGTATAAAATTAACTCAAACAAATCAGTAACCTTCTTCTACTCAAAGAACAAAGAAGATGAGAAAGAAATTGGGCAAATTATCCCCTTTACAATAGTCACAAATACACAAAATATCTTGGTGTTGCTCTAACCAAGCAAGGGAAATATCTATATGATAAAAACTTCAAGTCTCTGAAGAACGAAATTCAAGATCTCAGAAGATGGAAAGACCTCCCATGCTGATGGATCGGCAAAATCAAAATAATAAAAGTGGCCATTTTGCCAAAAGCAATCTACAGATTCCATGCAATCCCCATCAAAATTCCAACTCAATTCTTCAAAGAGTTAGACAGAGTAATTTGGAAAATTATTTCAAATAACAAAGAACCCAAGATGGCAAAAACTATTCTTAACAATGAAAGAACTTCTGGAGGTATCACTATTCCTGATCTTCAGGTGTCTTATAGAGCAATTGTGATAAAAACTTCATGGTATTTGTACATAGACAGGCTGGTAGATCAAAGAAATATAACTGAAGACCCAGGAATGTACCCACAGACCTATGGTCACTTGATCTTTGACAAAATTGCTAAAACAACCAATGGAAAAAAGAACATTTTCAACAAATGTTGTTGGTTCAATTGGTTGTTTTGATATTTGAAGAGGAGTAATTAAAGTTGGGTAGGTAGTGAGGTAGGAATGATTTGGGAAGAGACAGAGAGGAAAAAATGTGATCAAAATGCAAAACGTATTGTATGTAAAAATTTAAATGAATAACTGAATAAAATTTCATATTTTTATATATTTGGGTGTTTTGCTTGTTCCCCAGTTACCAGAGGAGGATGCACTCATTGGGTCTGGAGTTGCAGAAAATTATGAGCTGCTCTTTAGGTTCTGAAAATGAGAACAGGGATGCTCTGGAACAGTAGATAGAACTGACTGTCTTCCTGGTCCCACATTTTTTACTCTTTTAATGATAAAAATATGTTGTTATGTTTTAAAATTAATACAGAAAAATATAGAAGGCATGGGTCTTTTCCTTTTAGGATAAAATCATATTCTGGGAGCTGGGAACAGAGAAACATTCTGGTTTCCATCAATCCTGACAGCTCAACCTGATTACACTCCACTGGACCCACATGATAAAAGCGGTAGCTATTTCAAAAAAATTCATAAGCAAATGCATGTGCACATGCACGCAAGCATGCATGCACACGCACTCACACACACACACACACACACATACACACGCACACGCATACACATCTCTAACAAGCAATTTATGAACTGTTGTGAGGTTGACTTGTTATGTGAATGGTAGGATTTGAACATATATGTTCATGCTTCCCCAGCATGCACTTCATGAACTGAGACATCTTTTTTTTTTTCATTTAGTATAATACTTTTTATTTAAGTGAGTCTAAATACATAATGAGTTCTAACATTAGTGTTTTTTTTTTTTTTTTTTTTATTAACTTGAGTATTTTTTATATACATTTGAGTGTTATTCCTTTCCGGTTTCCAGGCAAACATCCCTCCCCCCTCCCCTTCTTTTTATGGGTGTTCCCCCCCACCCTCCCCCATTGCTGCCCTCCCCCAACAGTCTAGTTCACTGGGGGTTCAGTCTTAGCAGGACCCAGGGCTTCCCCTTCCACTGGTGCTCTTACTAGGATATTCATTGCTACCTATGAGGTCAGAGTCCAAGGTCAGTCCATGTATAGTCTTTAGGTAGTGGCTTAGTCCCTGGAAGCTCTGGTTGCTTGGCATTGTTGTACATATGGGGTCTCGAGCCCCTTCAAGCTCTTCCAGTTCTTTCTCTGATTCCTTCAACGGGGGTCCTATTCTCAGTTCAGTGGTTTGCTGCTGGCATTCGCCTCTGTATTTGCTGTATTCTGGCTGTGTCTCTCAGGAGCGATCTACACTTCTGCACTTCTTTGCTTCATCCATCTTGTCTAATTGGGTGGCTGTATATATATGGGCCACATGTGGGGCAGGCTCTTAATGGGTGTCCCTTCAGTCTCTGTTTTAATCTTTGCCTCTCTCTTCCCTGTCAAGGGTATTCTTGTTCCCCTTTTAAAGAAGGAGTGAAGAATTCACATTTTGATCATCTGTCTTGAGTTTCATTTGTTCTAGGCATCTAGGGTAATTCAAGCATTTGGGCTAATAGCCACTTATCAATGAGTGCATACCATGTATGTCTTTCTGTGATTGGGTTAGCTCACTCAGGATGGTATTTTCCAGTTCCAACCATTTGCCTACGAATTTCATAAACTCGTTGTTTTTGATAGCTGAGTAATATTCCATTGTGCAGATGTACCACATTTTCTGTATCCATTCCTCTGTTGAAGGGCATCTGGGTTCTTTCCAGCTTCTGGCTATTATAAATAAGGCTGCGATGAACATAGTGGAGCACGTGTCTTTTCTATATGTTGGGGCATCTTTTGGGTATATGCCCAAGAGAGAGGTATAGCTGGATCCTCAGGCAGTTCAATGTCCAATTTTCTGAGGAACCTCCAGACTGATTTCCAGAATGGTTGTACCAGTCTACAACCCCCACCAACAATGGAGGAGTGTTCTCTTTCTCACATCCTCGCCAGCATTTGCTGTCACCTGAGTTTTTTGATCTTAGCCATTCTCACTGGTGTGAGGTGAAATCTCAGGGTTGTTTTGATTTGCATTTCCCTGATGACTAAAGATGTTGAACATTTCTTTAGGTGTTTCTCAGCCATTGGCATTTCTCAGCTGTGAATTCTTTGTTTAGCTCTGAACCCCATTTTTTAATAGGGTTATTTGTCTCCCTGCAGTCTAACTTTTTGAGTTCTTTGTATATTCTGGATATAAGGCCTCTATCTGTTGTAGGATTGGTAAAGATCTTTTCCCAATCTGTTGGTTGCCGTTTTGTCCTAACCACAGTGTCCTTTGCCTTACAGAAGCTTTGTAGTTTTATGAGATCCCATTTGTCGATTCTTGATCTTAGAGCATAAGCCATTGGCGTTTTGTTCAGGAAATTTTTTTCCAGTGCCCATGTGTTCCAGATGCTTCCCTAGTTTTTCTTCTATTAGTTTGAGTGTGTCTTGTTTGATGTGGAGGTCCTTGATCCACTTGGACTTAAGCTTTGTACAGGGTGATAAGCATGGATCGATCTGCATTCTTCTACATGTTGACCTCCAGTTGAACCAGCACCATTTGCTGAAAATGCTATCTTTTTCCATTGGATGGTTTCTTTTTCATTATGTATACTAAAGATAGTTCCCATTGATAAAGATACCATGCACTTCAGACACAAAGCCCAGAGACACCTAAGCTCTCTTAGAGTACAATATCAGAAGTCACCATGCATGCTTCTGAAGGAAGGAGGTAATCAAATGTCTTATTCAGTTAGAATACCTGTGGACCACATCAATAACCAGCATGACACAATAACTGTAAGGGTACAGTAATGACACATATAACCCTTTGATTATCAGCTACTTTCTGATTAGACTTAAAACTTGAACATCAAAAAGGAGTCCATGCCTGGAACTTAAAGCCTAACTACTAAGTGAAGTCTTCCTTATTAAAGGAGAATCTATAACCACTAATTTATTAAACCAATATAATTCATAAAATTATGTATAATCATTTGTCATTCTACTCATAGATGGACATTGTCTTCAACCCTCATCAAGGCAATTTCTCTTTTCAACAGATAGTGATGGTTACAGAAAGACACAAGTGAACAAACAATGGATCTACAAAGCTCAGGGAACATTTAGGAGTAGGAAGTTGGGAGACTTTAACAGCCGAAGCTTGCACGATGTCTTCTGATATAAAAGATAGTACTCCAGGAGTGTTCAGATCGGTTCCAGCTCAGGGCTCTCTGGGCTTTGTGTCCAGATGGTTATCTTCTTTCATATACATAACAAAAAGAATGTTGAAAGGTTAAAAAGATGTCTCAGTTTATAAAATGTATGTGAAATATAACAGGCTCTGTTCATTTGTTAATATGAGCTTATGTCTCCTAGTAATATTAGAAGCTGCACCAATGTGTCACCAATATGACTTCCCTAATGGGAGCTGAACAAAGATGACACCAATAAACATGCCAAGCACTATGGAGAGAAGTCCACAAGGTTTCACAACCTCACACAAAAAACTACAAGCAACTGAGTTACCCTAGGAGTGGGAAAGGTAGCATTGCCCAGGGAAGAATACTCCAATTGGTTGTCCAGGGCTAAACATTCAGCCCTGAAATCAAACATACAAGTAGCATTAGGCAGACTGTGAAGGTTATAGTTAAAAATATATAGTATATGAGGAGGCCATGAATTTAAGAGGGGGAATATTTATATGAGAGTTTGGATGAACAGAAAGGAAGGCACAATGTAATTAAATTCAAATGGAAAAGTTCTTATATAAACATAAAAAATAGTTCTGTTGTTCAGAATTTTGTGGTGTAAGCTATAAATTTTAATACATGTATTATCCTTTATAATATAAATATTTTATATTTATAAATGTATAAATATTTTATAAATTTACAAAATATATTTTAAATATTTTAAAATTAAGAGTATATTATACATAAAATATGTATACATAAAAAGCGATTTATAAATAGAAATTTATTTATAATATGTAAATATTTAATATAAATGAATGAATTTGCATAAATATAGTTTATAAAATTATCCTTTAAAATACAAATATTTTATTCTATTGACAACAACTCCTTCTGGTGTTTACTTTTTCTATTTTTTTTTTCTTTTTTTCGGAGCTGGGGACCGAACCCAGGGCCTTGCGCTTGCTAGGCAAGCGCTCTACCACTGAGCTAAATCCCCAACCCCGTTTACTTTTTAAAATTAATGAATTCTGTAATATATTATATAGTATATCAGCATTCACCTTTAGCTTTTCATGAGCCTTCTCAATATACTTACTTTTCCTGGTCACACACTGTGATTAATTATCTTCTGTAGGTAAATAAGTTTGATTCACACTATTGTTTGAACTATTAGTTTCAAGCTATCTGTTTTGAATACAATATTTATTTGGTCAGTATTATAATAAAAGATGCATTTCTCAAAATTTTATCTGAATGTCTTAAAACATGATATTTTTACTAAAATACTTTAAATATTTAAAAATAATTTTTGTACTCGGGCTTTCAGGTGTGCTGTTAACTTGTTAGTGTAAGATCTCTCCAACTTTTTTATCAAGGCACTTTCGTGTTATGAGTTTTCCTTTCAGCACTGCATTCACTGTGTCCCATAAGTCCATGTGTTTGGGTTTGCGTTGTCATCATTTCCACTGAATTCCAGGAAGTCTTTAATTTCTTTATTACTTCCCTGACCAAATGTTCATTGAGTAAAGAGTTGTTAAGTTTCCATGGGTATGTGGGCTGTCTGTTGTTGATCTTATTGAAATCTAGCCTTAGTCCACCAGAATCTGACAAGATGTATGGGATTATTTCAGTCTTTTTATATTTGCCGATGCTTGTTTTGTGATCAATTATATACGCAATTTTGAAGAAGGTATGATGAGATGCTGAAAAGAGTGTATTTTCTTTTGTTTTAGGGTGAAATGTTCTGTATATACCTGTTAAATTCATTTGGTTCATAACTTTTATTAGTTTCACAATGTTTTTGTTTATTTTCTGTTTCAATGACTTGTTTATTGGTGAGAGTGGGGTGTTGAAGTCTCCCACTGTTACTGTGTGGGACTCAATGTGTATTTTGAACTTTAGTAAAGTTTCTTTTACTAATGTGGGTTCCCTTGCACTTGGGGTAAATATGTTCATATTTGTAACTTCTCTTGGTAGATTTTTCCGGTGATGACTATGAAATGTCCTTCCTCATCTTGCTTGATGACGTTTGGTTGAAGACTATTTTACTGGGTATTAGAATGAAAACTTCCACTTGTTTCTTGGGATCGTCTGCTTGGAAGACTGTTTTCCATCCTTTTACTCTGAGGTAGTATCTGTTTTTGTCATTAAGATGCGTTTCTAGGATGCAGCAAATGCTGGATATTTCTTGTGTATCTAGTCTGTTAGCTTATGTCATTTTATTGGGGAATTGCATCCATTCTTATTGAGAGATATTAAAGACAAATGATTGTTAGTTTCTGTTACATTTGTTGTTGTAGGTGATGTTAGTATATACGATTCTCTCTTTTTGTTTTTGTTGTGAGATGATTAATTTCCTGTGTTTCCCCCCAACACAACCTCCGCTTTTGTGTAGGTACCTTCCTTGTGTTGGAGTTTTCCTTCTAGATTTCTCCATAGGGCTAGATTGATAGATATTGTTTAAATTTCATTTTGTTATAGAATATTTTGGTTTCTCCACCTATAGTGATTGAGAGTTTTGCAGGCCTGGGCTGGCATTTTTGATCTCTTATTGTCTGTATGACTTTTGACTAGGCTTTTCTGGCTTTTAGGGTCTCTGTTGAGAAGTCTCATGTAATTCTGTTAGGTTTGCCTTTATATGTATTTGGGCATTTTCCCTTACAGCTTTTAATATTCTTTTTTGTTGTTGTTGTTTTGTGCATTTAGAGTTTTGATTATCATGTGACAAGGGGATTTTCTTTCTGACCCACTCTATTTGGAGTTCTATAGGCTTCTTGTATATTTACGGCCATCCCTTTCTTTTGTTGGGGAAGTTTTCTTCTATGGTTTTGTTGAAGACATTTTCTGGTCTTTAGAGGTGGGAATCTTCACTCTCTTCTATTACTATTATTCTTAGGTTTAGTCTTTTCATTGTGCCCTAGATTTCCTGGATGTTTTGAGTTAGGTTGTTTATGTTACTTATTTTCTTTGACAGTTGTTTCAGTATCTTGAAAGGTGTCTTCTATGCCTGACATTCTCTCTTATATCTCTTGTATTCTGTAACTGATGGTTGCATCTGTGGCTCCTGAACTCATTTTTAGGTTGTCCATTTCCAGAGTTGCCTCCATTTGTGTTTTCTTTATTGTTTCTACTTCCATTTTTGGGTCTTGAACTATTTTTTTCAACTCCTTCTATTTTTGATTGTGTTTTCTTGTATTTCTTTAAGGGATTTATTTGTTTTCTCTTTAAAGGCTTCTAACTGTTTACCTGTGCTTTCCTATATCTCTTTCAGTGATTATTTATATCCTCCTTAAAATTCTATTATCTTTATGAGCTAAGATTTTAGATCAGCATCATGGTTTTCAAATATATTGGGCTATCCATTGCTTGCTGTAGCAAAAAAACCTGGATTCTGATGATGCCAAAGTATATTGGTCTATGTTGCTTATGGTTTGGGCTTACCTCTCACCATCTGTTTATCTCTGATGTTAACTGTCCTAGATGTTATTCTCTGTATTCTGCCCCCTGTTTCCTTGGGTTGCTCTGGGTCTCCTGGGAGACCTGTGACCCTGGCTGCAGTAGATTCCCATGGGAGGCCTTCAGACTGTGGAGTCTTCAGAGGGAAGACAACCTGATGATCTGCCTGGGCAGAAGGTGTGAGGCAGAAGGCAATTTAATTTTACTTAACAGCTAAATAGTTTTCTGTTCTTTAAGTAAATTATATTTTCATGTTCTGTTAATGAGCATCTAGGCATGTTTAATTTTTATATTACTAATAGATCAATAGTGAATATGGATCAGTAAGTACCTCTATTGTAAAGTTCTTTGTATACACGCCCAAGAGTGGTATAGCTTGATTTTGTAGTAGATCAATATTCAGGCTTTTGAGGAATTCACAGATTTATTTGCACATGCACTATACTATTCCACCTTCCCACCTTTGAAATTTCATAGCCATTTGTTTCTAGTTGTGAGAACTCTCTGTCTAGATCCATACTGATATCTACTACACAATATAGGGTATAATGTTCCTCCTAATGAGCTGTAGGTTGTCAAATAGAAATCCAGAGCCATTTATGGGACTACTTTTCTGAATTTATTGCTCACGTATTATGTGGTGACCCCTAAAACAGTATAGTACATTAACATTGCTCTTGTTTGCCAACTTGGTGGCAAAACTTCTTGCACATTGGCATAGGATGTGGAGAAATAAGCTAATTCTGAGCAAGTGTCTTTCTTTCTTTGGGCTAACTTCCATAATACCTGACAGTGCCATGTAGGCTGCTAGGGGAAACATCTTATCCAATTATGAACCCTGTAAACTATAATAATGACTATCATGACAAGGTTTGCCCATGGGAACAAGATTATGCTCCCATGAAAAAAAATACTATGAGAATAATTCATCCTTCCAAATGACATAATATTAATCTGTATTCTAAATTTGTGTTTCTGTACCATAGATAATGAAACTCTTAGAATCATTAACAAGGTTCTTTATGTAGTGATCAGCATTCTAACATAAAGGAAGAGGAACTTAAAAAGCTCCATCCCTAACACAGGTGTCATTGAAAATTGATGGCTTTTCAGGGAATAAGAGACTTGTAAAACTGTGGGTCCTCATATATTGAGCATACATTCATTGATGGCACTAAACTCACAAGTAAAGATGGGCAACATAAATTAGATTCAGTGAAATACTGGAAACATTTAAAAAATTATTTCAATATAGAATATAAATTTGGGAATGCAGTAAGGGTATAGGATGTAGGTTAGGGAGTTACAGAGAGGAGTAGGTGTGAGTATAGTTATATACATTTATGAAATTGATAAAAAATATTATGTTATAAAAATGATTGACCTGATTAAAACTTCATTTCTTTGTCCTTTTGATTACTTCCTTATTAAGCAGATATAGTCACTGTTTGGCAAACATCTGTATTGTGTAGGCTGTGTCTCAGAGGTCTGTTCCTCATAACATTTTTATTTTCTCTGCAATTGCAATTTCCCACTTTATTCTCTTCTGTTTTGAAGGTATTTTTCAAGCGTGTCTGTGAATTTCTAATTGGATTTTCTATGGTGTCAGTTCCACTCTTATTATTCCTGCTGTGGTTTTCACTTTGACAATCATGATTTTCATTTTAATGGAACCTTCCCTGCAACCTATTGACTCTACCAAACAATCTTTTTCTTAATTAATGGAAGGAAAAGTATCTTCTAACGTGAAGCAAGGATAATAAAATAGGTATTTTTGAATATTTTTTTATTGTTGGGCTTTTACATTAATATTTAAATGTATTTAGAAATATTTTAGATAAAAGTAGAAGTTCAAAGTGATGCAGCTTAAATGTATAACCCCAACACCACAACCACCACCACCTCTACCCCCACCACCATCAGCACACACACATACAGACATGAAGCCGTTTGTTTGGCTCTTACTATTTTCAGTTATTATTTGGTAGTAGTTTTTATTATTCTGTGATAGTTTGTCCTTAGTAGTTTAATCCATATGGCTCATTTTGAAAATATATAAAAGACTGTTATTAATATAATAAAACAAATTACTTAATGGAAAACCATAGCTGTGCTCTGATATATAGATCTATCAATCAATATATGTCAATCTATATGTCATCTATTTATCTATAATCATGTATAATTCAAAGCAAACAAAGTACAATCATGTTTGACATGAATTCAAAGACATACCACTAAATGATGGGCTTTGCTCTACTACACAAAACCCTTCCTGGGAAGTTCCACATAATTTTCTTTGGTAATCCATCATCCTATCTGATTATTAGCATAATAATCAGAAAACTGTAGTATTATATTAATCCTTTATATTACTATAAGACTTTCATATCAAAAGCGCAATGGTGTTATTTTTATGCTATATGGCTGACAGATAATGGTAATAGATTTTGTATGTTTACTTTAGAAAGTAAGTATGCCTTCTCATCTGTGATATATTGAATCCCCTACTCTGCAATGTGATAGTACTTGGAGGTGGGGTGTAGGTAGCTAATTACATCAGGAGGGTGCAGCCTAGACTGAAAAGGATTTGTAAGTATACTTTTTCAGACTTGTGACTACAGCTTTCTTTCTCTTTCATGAGGTCTCGGAATAGGAAGAAACCACCAGTAGATGTCAGATTAGTAAACATAGTGTTCTGTGATATCTCAGTGTCTAAAATGGAGAAATAAACATTCTATGATAGATATTTTGTTACATTAGCTCATGCCAGTAATCTTTCTATTGCCATAGCAAATGCCAGAGATAATACATTAATAAAGCGGAAAGGTTTATTTTAACTTCCAGCTTGGGAGTTTTCAGTCTAGTACCAACTGCACTTCTTTTATTGGTGAGTCAAGAAGCACATCAAAGGAAGCGGTTTGGAGGAAAGCAAATCCTTTGTTTTGTGGTTGAGATGCAAGTAAGATGAGAAGTGCTCAGGAATTCAAGATGAGAGCCTTTCCCCAGTGGTCTGCTAGAAGTAGGATGGTCATGAAATTTAGTTGCTTCCTGCTGACTTTAGGGGTACATGTCTCTGGGAAACCTAAAGAAACAAAATTGAGGATGATGGTCAAGTCTTCTTCCTTGTTGCCCAGGGTCTGTGGAACCATCTGTGGATAGGAAGAAGGTGCAGGTCAGTAGAAGCAGCTGTGTCTTAGAGTAGGCTGGAGTATCTGTTGGATTTGTTTCTCTGGAGCTGCCCTGGATGGAGATTTTGAGTAATGCCTGGTCTTGGAAAGACACACACACACACACACACACACACACACACACACACACACACACACACATGCACACACACACACACACACACACACACACACACACACACACAGAGAGAGAGAGAGAGAGAGAGAGAGAGAGAGAGAGAGAGAGAGAGATTAGAGGTAGAAAAAAATAAGTAGGTTTGGAAAAATTTTTTTCTTAGGTGTACGTTTGAAACTCTTAGGTACTGGCAGTTGAAGTAAGAGGACTCCCAAAACTAGGGAACAGGAGAGGAATCCCACCCTCTGGAATAGGCAGCAAGTGGGAACTTAGGCTATTGATTGGCAGATTGTAGTTATCTGTAGAAGCTTATCAATAGAGAGACAAACATACAAAAAAATTAGGCACATTTTGTCTGGCAGACAGGGCATTATTTGCATGTGAGGAGAAGCCTAGGATTTCCCAGGTGCTAGAGAAAAATACTGTCTGGAGGAGAGAAAGAGATCTCACCAAAGTAAGAGGTTCTAAGATGAGGAGTCAGTCAGCAGGGTCAGTCGTAACTATGATATGTTCCCAAGGACACCAGAGAGGGGCTGCAAGCTCAGTAGTCCTCCCTTGGAATCACAGCCTGTTTAGGCTGACTAGTAGGGTGTTGCTTATTAATTCCCCAGTGTTTGGAGGAGATGTTGTCTAGTAGGCTGATGGCTGAAGTCAGACCTTGACGTGTCTGGAAATGTGAACCTGCAAGTTTGTCCTTCCGAGTCACTGGAAATATGAATCTAAGAGTTTGTAAATTTGAGTTACAGCACCAAATGATGTTCTGTAAAACCAATGCTAGGTTTCATGGAGTGTGGTGTGGTGTCATGGAAGGGCGATCTCTCAGAGGGCCCATGCCAGGCATCCCTGTCCCATATGGTGGTTCTGATATAGAATAGAGTTTATTTGGGGCCATGAGAAGGGGATTGAGAAGGGAGTAGAGGCAGAGAAAAAGCAGGAATAGAGAAAGAAGGACACAGAGAATTGAGAGAAAGAAAAGAAAACCCTGCCTGGAACACATGGAGAGAAGAGGGGAAGGGATAAGGGAGAGAGGGAGAAACAGGTCAGAGAGAGAAAAGGTTCAGGGACAGAAAACAGCTAGAGTGACAATAGGCCAAACAGTCCTTTTTATAACAAGCCAGTCCTACCTGAATATTCCTAAGTTAACTGTTGGGCAGAGTCTAGAAAGAATGCTGATGCTCTAACACCAACAGCCTTAAAATATTGAAGGTATTAGTTTATGGCGAAAAATATATAAATGATCACAAAATTAATATATGTAGTTGTTCGTAAGGCAGTATTTAGTGAGATCTAATATCCCCAACAATATCTCTGTCTTAATAACATGGATTATTTTAGGTGACATATCATAGAATTATTGTAAATATGTTGGTTGTAGGTTGTTCTCCAATATTTCTTCATAGTTCAAGCAACTGCATAACAGCTGGCAAAAGCCCCTAACTGAAAAAACCACATCTCACTACTATCCAGTGATGTTTAAATATTTTTGAATATTTGATAACTCACCACTCATTCAGATTATTTCAGATAAAGCTAAAATATCCTTAATTTCACATGTCAGAATATTATTGAAAGAAATTTAAAATATGCTCATGTAGAAACTGATTTAGTGAAGAAAAATATTTGTCTTGTCAGCGCAGCATATTTCGTATTTTGAAATTAAAATATAACTTGGTAAATAGAAATCATATTATGATTCACGGCTCTCTAACCCTAAAATTTACTTAGGCAAACTCACATGGTGAATCTGTTTTATTCCTAGTCTCACTTTTAAAGCCTATTATTTTATTATAAATAAAAGAACACCATGCTGGTATGATTTTACCCATTATTATGAACATGAAAAACGTTACTTTTCTTATCATTAAAAGACAAGACAAAGCCAATGAAGTTTCTCTTGAGTGAGAGTTAAGGTTTGCACAATAGATGGGCATTAAATTGAATATTATAATGTTCCAATTTCCATTTAATAACCATGATGATGCCTTAAAAAAATCAGTGGAACTGGGAATTACACGTTTTTCTGCTACATGTATGTTTATCCTAAGTATTAAATGTATAGTTCATATAAATGCATTATTGTTCTTTAAATCATTTCTGAAGATACACATTGACAGCCCTTTTGTATGTGTTTTAATTTTACAGTAAAGAATTTAAACAGAAAGGAAGTAGGACCTAGGCCTGTCTCTGAATTTCTTGAGGCCCTTGAGGAATGTCCATAGAAATTCTCTTTCAGGTACCTATGCAATTGACATTGGGTCACAGACAAATGCCTATCATTATTTTGTTGCATATGAGTATTTAAAATTACAGAAATGAGTACAAAGCTTGTTCAAAGTACACGGGAGCCTGTAAGCATGTCTTGGGTAATGCACACTTAGGACTTCCTTATGTCATGAGTTAGGACTAAAATCACAGATTTCAAACTTATCTTTTGGGGCAAGTGTCTGGGAACTCCTAAAAATAAACAATTTAACATTGTGCATTTCCTAAGATTCCCTCTGTTTTACAGGTAATGTAAGTAAATGCTCCAGAGCTGCGATACGAATCTTTCATAATTCCATGCTTTTCATGGTAACATCTCTAATTAAAAAATAAAAAAAGAACAAAAATTATAGCGCATACTCCTCTCTGCCAGATTATGCTTCCTTTATGTTGAAAGAGGTGTATAGACCTGTCAATAAAAAAATGAGGCATTTTGAGGAGTCTCTGCCTTTACTGGGAAACATCAGTTTCAATTCTTTTTATCACATTTTTCAAAATAAAACCTTGACTATTCTTGTTAGCGTTGCCTCTAGGCACTACCCAACAGTTACCTAGCAACAGCTAGGTACTAGCTTGGCTAACAAATACAATGTCTATTCAGGCTTCTCTCCCTCTCCCTCTTCTCCCTCTCCCTTTCTCCATCCCCACCTCCTTCATCTTTTTCCTTACTCTCTTCCCCAGACCTTCTTCCCTACTCTGTTCCCTAGATTCCCTTTCCTTGTCCCAAATAAACTCCTTTTATACTTGACCTGATATATGACTGATACATGGGGAGTGGGTGCCTCATCACAGGCCTACTAAAGCACTCCCTCCTGCTGTATCATACTGTGTTTTATAAAACATAGCAAGTCTCCTTTTTGCTTTTTAGTAAACATGAGATATTTAAGACTTAAAATATCTATCACTGGAAAAATAAGTCTTAATATTTATCTTTTTTTTAATTCCAATTTTATCTACCCTTTGCCATCAATAGATACTCTTATTCATCACCATCTCCATCAGAGCAGCTGTGACTAACTGAAGACATACCCAAGAACCAAATTCTAGCCTGTAGTTTTTCTCATAGAAAGCTGGTTGGAGAGGGTCATCAGACCTTCACATGAGAACTTAGTCACTCTGTCTTTCACCTTCCTTCCAAGTAAATGTAATTCTTCAAGTTTCATGTGTATTTGTGATCTCCCGAGGTGATGGAGCTTACAGAATACAAGACACCAAAAGGCAATTCTATCAGTGCAACAATAGAAAAGTCATTATCCATGCTGAAGGAGGCAATACTTTCTGGTAGTGTGATGCTTCGGGATCTCAACATTCCCATAATTTACTCTTGCCAGAGTATTATAAGATCAATAAACACATTGGTTCACCAAATTGGTCTGTGCTTTGGTCCTCTAAGGAATGAGTAATTATTTGTTTAAATATCCCCAGAAGACTTACACATTCTTTGTAGTCCAACAAAATACTATGACACAATTTTATTTATCGAGTATTTTCTTTAAAAACCTAGAACCTCGTTCTATATCATAATTTTACTACCAAACAATTTATTTGTCTGTGTTGTAAAACTACTTAACCATTATGTATCACTAAACACTTGAGTATTTGACCACCAAACTTCAGCTCACTATGCAGTAGTAATGAATGGCTTTGGTTTAAAGTATTGAACATATTTATATTATCAAATTCATTTTAAATTCTCTAGGGCATATCATACTAGTTTGTGCTATGGCAAATCTTTAAAAAGATGATTCTAAATTCCATGCCCTCAGAGTTCAGCAAATCCTACAGAAAAGGAAGCCTAAAAACTGTAAGGGTTAGAAGGGAGGAAGAACACTAAGGAAACAATGCCCTTTAAGCACGGCAAGACCTATGCACATATGCACTCATAGAAAGAGTAGCAGTACTTACAGGGCCTGTGTAGGTATGAATGAGGTCCTAGAACTGGAAATCAAAGTGGATAAGTGACTCCATCAGTAATGCAGAAGCTATCTCCAACTGCTAGCCACTTACAAATGAATTGGTTTTTCTCTTCAATTGACACTTACTTAGTATATACTCTTAAATGGTAGGCTCCATGCTTGACCATAGATGCCCAACAAATCAGAGTTCAGTGATATTCTTGGAGGTTCATTGTCTTACAATGCCTTGTTAGGTTGTACCCTCCCACCATTCATATATGTCTACATATATGTAGATATATATGAATGGGGTTTCATTGTGCTTCCATGTGTGTGTCTCTGCATCTGCATGTATTTCTTGAGCTTTGGCTTTGGCACTTTCTCATGTTTGTTTGATTATTTTGTCCTCTTCTGGCTTATATTTTATTATATATAATTTTATTTGATAGTTATTATTGATATTAGAAGCATGTTTTCATCAGAGAAGAGAGAGAGAGAGAGAGAGAGAGAGAGAGAGAATATGTGTGTTTGGGTGGGTGAGGAAGCAGAGCTTATCTGAAGGAGGGGTGTCTTAGCCACTGTTCTATTGCTGCGAAGAGACACCATGATCAATATAATTATTATAAAAGAAATTGTTTAACTAAGGCCTGGCTTACAGTTTCAAAAGCATAGTCCATTCCCATCTTAGGGGATAACATGGCAGCCGGCATAACAGGCATGGCAGGTATGGTACTGTAGAAATACTTGAGAACTACATCCTGATCCAAAGGTAGAGAAAGCAATCTGGAACTGGCATGAATTTTTGAACCTTTACTCTCCACAGTGACATTCTTCCTCCTACAAGACCATATATTCTCTATCGATGCCACATCTGATAATTGTTCTAATCCTATCAAATAGTGCTACTCCCTGGTGACTAAACCTTCAAATACATGATTAAACTTAACAAGGTCATTCTTATTCCAACCAACATAAAGGAACCAGAAACCAGAATAAATATAATTTAAGACTATTTTAAAATGATGACACAAAGAATTTTTAAAATGATCTTTCTATGAGCAATAGAAAAATTTTTATACCTAAAACCATGGAAATGCCTAAGAATCTGTGAGAGCAACCCCAGCTATGAATCCTAGCAATGTGTGATGCAGAGCCTGAATCGACCATCTCCTGTAGACAGGGGAGATTACTGGGGCATTGGGATACCAAGCTAGCTACAAAACCTTTGACTTATAATTTGCACTGCTTACAAAATGTGCAGTGTTAAGGAGGGAGCCGAGGTTGTGGGAAGGACCAAGAAATGACTGCCCCAGGAGCCCAGACTTGATACTATTAGCCATATTCTGCTACACTTTGCAGGTTGATGTCATTATGCAGGTGAAGGTAGACAAAATAAAATGAGTCCTATCATTGGACAAGAAGGAAGGGAGATGGGAACAGTGGCTTTAGAACGGGACTGGGAAGATGAGGGGGGAAGCAGAGCAAGGAGGAAGGCGCTGAGAGAACATGGCGGCAGATGTTAAGAATCTTCTCTCTGCATAGTTACAGGTTGTTACCACTATTCTAAAGGGATGAATGTGTACAGGATTTTGTGCTGTCTAGATGGGTAAATTATATCTTATCAATTGTATCAGAGGATATTGTGTGGTGTGTTCTTTCATGTGGCGACTTAACTGAGTTCAAGAGAGTATATGGTGGCTGGGGTGCACAGGGCCCACCTTAGAAATGAGATATGTATGTATGGCATGGTAACAACCTGCCCTGGGAACTAGATGGGTAGAGAGATTGCCTGGGCCAGAGAGTACTTGGGGGCAGCATGGAGCCCCTTAGATAAATTAGCGCTAGTTCCATTAGCCTGCTGGAGCCAGAACTAGAGAGCACAACTGCCAGTGTACTAGCAGGAACTGTTATTATGCTCTTGTTTATTCTTTACTGCAACAATACTTGCAGACAGGAGCCTAGAGTAACTTTCATCAGAGAGGCTTCACCCAGCAACTGATGCAAACTGATGCAAACACCCACAGCTTGGGAAATTCAGTGGAAGAGAGGGAGGAAGGATTGAAGGAGCCAGAGGGGTCAAGGGCAACACAAGGAAACATACAGAATCAACTAAACTGGGACTATAGAATCTGAACTGCCAACAAGAGAGCATATTTGGACTCACCTAGGCTTTCTGGACATATGTAACAAGTGTGTGTCTGTCTTCATGTGATACTCTGAACTGGGAGCAGTAGATGTCTCTGACTCCATTTTCTGTCTCTACATCCCTTTCCTCTAACTGGGCTGCCTTGTCGAGCCTCAACAGAAGATGTGCCTAGTCTTACTACAACTTGATATGCCAAAGCAAATTGATATCGGTGGGAGGCCTCGCCTTCTCAGAGGAGAGGGAGAAGTGGATGTGCAGGAGGTAAGAAGGGGGGCTGGATGGATATGACGGAGGGGAAACTGTAAATGAATAATAAATATAAAAAATACTTTTTACAATTTTTATAAATATTTCTTACTACTTGAAATTTCTCAGATTTTTAGTTTGAATTCTATTTAATAAGGTTCTTCTATAATAATTCTGACATGTAAATAATCTATGCTAGATATTTCTTCTACCAGGGTATTTTCTAGAAAGAAATAATTAAGTCATCTTTGAGAAATTTGTAATATTTTGTGTGTCAGAATTTCTAATCAAGAATTGCTAATTTCTACACCAACTTCTCCTCAGAGGGCAGAAAGAATGAACAATGCCTACTCAGCCATAGTCACTTGAGTCAAGCAAAGTTTTAATTTTTTTTCATAAGAAATTTTAGCATCAAGGTTATCTCACTGTGGGGGAATTATTCCTACTGGAAATTAATCAGCAAAGATTAATTTCAGCCAAAGACACTCCTCTTTAATATTAAATGACTATCTGTATTAATTCAGGTATGAAAGGGGATATTTGACTTTTATGAGTCCCAGAAAAGATGTTTTCACAGAGATCATACCCAAAATATACCGGATCCCTGTGGCTTCCAAGGGCCATATCCCAAAGTCTCAAGTAAGGCACAGTTAATAGGACTATAAAAAGTATAAGCTTGCCTGAATCTTCACCATCTGCCTTATAGACAACTGAAATTCGTCTTTAATTTATGATCTTCTCATTGATAGACATACCTCAGATGTCAATATTTCCTTAACATGAACCATTGCCTTTAATGTTTCTACTTATTGATACTTATAATGTCGTCCTCCCGAGAACACAAAGGACCTTTTTGCTATTGGGTAATAGGTCTTTGCCATGAAGCTTCTCTTTTGTACTGATGTACGCTTAGATTACAATTGCATTTTCTTTTTAAAATCACTACTTTAAAACAGTTTCATTCATTATATGTTGATCATATTCTATCTTCTCCCCTGGTACTCTCAAATCTTGTTTACAACCCAACCCTATCATCCTAATTTCTTTTTCTCCCTCAAAAACATAAACAAACAAAACAAATTAAACTTACAATATGTCAAAAAAAAAACACCACAAACCACTAAAATAAAACTAACAAACCAAGAACAACAGCGAGAAGAGCAAATCATTTTGTCCATTTTGCAATGGCCAACTATTTCTGGGCATGAAACCTGCCCTGAAATGTAGTATATATACTAAGTTCCACTCCCATGGTGGGAAAAAAAATTTTTACTTTCTGAATTACTATGACTTGCAAGTAGCTTCTTCTTTAGTAGTAAAATCTTTGCTTGCTTCTGCTGCTCACTGTAGGTTTGTCTGATTTGTACCTGTTCAGGTCCTGAGCATGCTGTATAGCCTTTATGATTTCATATGTGTTATAAGACCTGTTGTATATCCTACATGCTTTTTCCATGGAGTCATCCATGACTTATGGCTCTTACAACATTTTAAACTGTTTTTTTTTTTTTTTGCATAAAACCTTGAAGTTGGAGGTAGGGTGATAAAGACATTTTATTAGTGATACAAAGTATTCAACTTCATGGTGTCCAGCTGTGGCTTTTTGCTAGCCTCCCCTGCAAGAAGTTTTACTGATGAGTGTTAAGTGATGTTCTAATAATTTTACTTTATAAAATGATAGTAGTAGATTTTACCCTAAGGCCTACAACTTATTTAATCTCTGGTTCTTGGCCACATTGGCAGTGTCAGGAATGAGTTTGATCTCCCAAAGAAGACCTTAATTCAATTTTAAAAATCAAATTTTATAGGCTATTTCTATAACAATGTGCCACTGTGCACTAGTATATCTTATGTACTTTGAGGAGTTGACTTTCTGGTCCAGTCTATTTTGTACATTTTTGCTTCTTGTTGTACTTTGATAGACAAAAAATAAAAATCTTTCTTCAGATTGGGGAACTTTTCTTTTGTACCTAGTTTAAAAGTATTATTTGTTCCTTTGACCTGTGTTTCTTATCCTTCCTTCATCCTATTCTTTGTAGGATTGGTCTTTTGCACAGTGTCCCAGACTTTCTGGAGTTTGTGCCTGCATTATTTTTAGATTTAACATCTTTGTTTGACTGAGGTTTCTATTTTTCTACCTTGTTTCTAACACCTGAGAGCACCTCTCCCATATCCACAACTCCTGACAGTCCCCCTGCCTCCGACACACACACAGACACACACACACACACACACACACACACACACACACACACACACAATCTTTAACTTGTTAATTTCTTATTTCTATTTTTATTTATTTTTTATTTTTTGCCATTTTATGTCTTTGTTAAATTCACTCTCAGACTTGACTTGTTTTCTTTATTTTATTCAACTGTTTGTATTTTCATGAGCTTTATAAAGGATTTATTTATATCCTCTTTAGGGCTCTTAGACATAGTAATAATTGCTACCTTGAAGTCCTTGGCTTGTGCTAAATTGCTTTAATCAGGTCCTACTGAAATAGTATTACAAGCCTCTGGTGGAAGGGAGCGTATTGTCCACCGTTTGTGTTTGTGTTTTGCACTGGGATCTAAGCATCTAGAGTTAATGATGTTTGAGGTGTTTTTTGGTGTCAAAACATAGTCTTGTTGTTGTTGAGTGGGTGTTTCATTCTGTGTCCGTTGCTGCCCTTTCTGGATCCTAGGCAAGCATAGTGGCTGTGAGATCCTTCATTGGGAGTTTTTCCACATTGGTGAGCACGAAAAGAGAATGGAGATGGATAAGAAAAGGCACTGCTGGAAAAACATGGAAATCTCGCTCCTCACCAGGAGACCAGGTATGGTTCACAGGATGTGGTGATAGCATGTGAGGATGTTCTGCTGCCAGACAGAGATCATTTCTCACCAAATATTTTCCTTCACCCATAGTTTCTGTTACTTCTTTGTGAAATCAAGACTTGTTTATTGCTATTAGATATATTATAAACAAATAAAATTGATTAGCTTTATATAGAGTTAAAATATATGCACTTTCTCTAACATTCAAATGTTCACAAAAATTGATAGGTTTAAAATAATCATTTACAAACATTTTAAAAACCCTTGAAAATCATTATTTCCAGTTTAAAAAGTATATTAGTGGTTTTCTGAAATAACTCTTACAGGATTTGTTGTTTAGGATATTTGGTCATACTGTGAACCCCAAGATTGTGTTACCTACTAGAAAACCCTGTTTCTAGTTGTGATGTGGTTCAACCCTAGTACACACGTATTATCCAAGAGTTTTATGTTTATTGTAAGCAGAATTTAAAAAGGCAGCCATAGTTCAAGTGGCAGAGCAAGCAACCAGTTGTCAAGTAGTGAACTAGGAAAAAATAATCAGCGAGAATGGGAGGAAGTAAGGAGGACAATCAACTTACCAGGAAGTAGAAAGGAGGACTATTCGATTGGAATCATTTCTAAGGCATCATGAACTTACTTTTCTTTCTGGGCCATCTGCAGAAGAG
This sequence comes from Rattus rattus, assembly GCF_011064425.1. Classification (NCBI taxonomy): domain Eukaryota; kingdom Metazoa; phylum Chordata; class Mammalia; order Rodentia; family Muridae; genus Rattus; species Rattus rattus. Next base: position 27,255,200 of record NC_046164.1, read on the forward strand.
GAAGGTCAACTGGGTGCTTTCTCTGCCTCTCTGAGCTGCCAGTCTTTCATCCCGGCATCTGGATCACTAAAATTGAAAGACTGGGATTTTGTTAATGAGCAACCATTTAGAGATTACCATCAGTAGTGGATATGGAGACTGAAGTGGCCACCTCCTATATCCAGGGAGGACTTTCAGCAGTGAAAGTGTGGCATCAACCCACTCATAAAACCATCAATCCAATATTTGTTCTGCTACAAATGTACAAGGATAAAGATGGAGCAGAGAGAATTAGGGAATGGCCAACCAATGACTGGCCAAATGTGAGACTCATTCAATACGAAAGAGCCAGTCCCTGACAGTATTAATGATACCTTGCTATGTTTAGAGACAGAAATCTAGCATAATTCTCCTGAGAAGCCTCATTCAGCAGCTGGTGGAACTGGATGCAGAGAACCACAGCCAAACATTAAGCTGGGCTCTGAGAGTCTTGTGTAAGAGTGGAAGATAGAATTGAGCAAGCCTGAGGGGTCAAGGACACCAAAAGAAGACCTACAGTCTATTGACCTGGCCTATGTGGCTTAAATATACTGAATCACCAACCAAAGAAGACACAGGGGCTGGACCTAGGTCAGATACACATTTATAGCAGATACGTAGCTTGGTCTTTATATGGGTTCCCTAACAATTAGAGTAGGGGTTGTCTCTGACTCTGTTGCCAGTGATTGGATCATCTTCCCCTAATTAGACTTCCTGGTTGGGTCTCAGTGAGAGAGGATGTGCTTAGTCCTACTGGAACTGTATATCTCAGGGCTGGGAGGTAAACAAGTGAGTCTTCTCTGAGAAGAGGATGGGGAGGTTAATGGGAGGAAGGATTCATAAGGGTGAGACAGGGAGGACAGGTAAGGGGGTGTTGCATTCAGGATGTAAATGGAATGAATGAATGAATAAATAAATAAACAAATAAATAAGACAAAAACAGCAATTTCTTATTGAATGAGGTATGGCAATCACAGTTTCTGTACTTGCTTTATGTGTTCATCAATTTTTTCCTCCAAATTCTTATAAAATCCTTGAGGCATAAGAATACATACATCATAGTATATATTATATTATACACATAATCTTCTTTAACTCTTTTATTCTGATATTCTACATGAACTGTATGTTCCAATTACTACTAGCATTGTTTAGAAAATCCTTCTTATCATAAACAAAGCAGTCACATAATGGCACAAATTTCACATAATTCTCTGATATTGTTTTATTTGCATTTTTATGTACAAAAAATTTTAAAACGATAACTCAACATGCTAGATTGATGGTTCAGCAGTTAGGAGCTCTTACCGAAGAGAGGTAAGGTTTGGATCACAGGATGCAGCTTAGGCAGCTTGGCCCACAACTGCCTCCAACTCCAGTTCCAGGGAATATCACCCTCTTATGGCCTCCATGGACACATGCATGCAAGTGGTACATAAACTCATGAAGATACACACAAACAAACTCTCTCTCTCTCTCTCTCTCTCTCTCTCTCTCTCTCTCTCTCTCTCTCTGTGTGTGTGTGTGTGTGTGTGTGTGTGTGTGTGTGTGTGTGTGTGTGTGTGTGTGAAATTATACTTCAAAGCCAGGTGGAAAAATTTTCCCCTTAAGGTAGTTATCAGAACTCATCATAGGAATCAAAGAAGAGAGGTCAAGGACTTTATATTCTGAAGATTGCCTTGTAGTTGTCCCTATACAATGCTATTAATTACTGTGAAGGGGTTACTAGAATTGCTTTAAGTAGTCAGTTTAAATTCTGTGTAAGTAAAATTCATTTTAACATGTTTACAGATAGAAAACACTAAAATATAAATCATATGTCAGCTAAGAAGTTTTATTAGAGATAAATATTATCTTATTTAAGTGAAAGAACTGTTAAAGATAAATTACCCATAATCGACCAGGACCTCTTGTTTTTATTGACCACTGTTCTTATTATGTTATCTTGACAACCTTTTGTTTATGCCATCTATTAACCCTACCCATATTTCTCTCCTTTCCATCCTTTTATTTCTTACTTTTCCCACTAGTATAATAGTAGTGTGACATCAGTCTCATTTCCAATATTTACAATAGGTCATTGGCCACATACTTGCTTTTGTAAAGCTTACAAAAATACACACTCAGTAAGAGTTTACTACTTCCCTATGATAAGCCTGTACATGGGAACCTGGATAGTGTGAGAGGAAAAGCCAATCACACTACTTTGGCACAATTTAATTCATGGGTGCTTAAAAAAAAATAGGAGCCTAGTGAGGAAAGGTTATCTAGTTGGTATTTGCTTGTGCATTTTCTTTTATGCATCTCGAGAAATAAATTACCCATTGGTGATTCATATTGAGCCACTAAATATCATCCCTGTTGGCATTTTCAATGGGCCAGGTTCTTAATAATTAACTGAAAGATTTTACGCAAATGGAAGATAATTTTTAGAAAATGTCATCAATTCGATGATATAATGCATGCTCGAAGCTCTTCTCAGATATACTGCATCCTCTTCTGTTCACCAGAATCATATGCATTGGCTCTTCTCACCCTCCTTTCCTATTCAGGCTTCTGAGGTATCTTTTCCTTCCTACTGAAGGCCACTTGTCTAGAAAGACACCTACTACTCTCACCTACTCTCACATGCCACTCATTTTTTCCTATTTACTAAAAATTCCCGAAAGCTTCCAAACTTCATTCATTTTTGTCTAAAACTATTTTCTACTTTTACGGTGATATATCATAGGATATTTGTGGTGGTTTGCATGCGATATTCTTCATACCCTTGGACATTTGTGTAATTTGGAAAACTTAGGAGGTGGATCTTATTTCTTTATCTTGGTGGAAGTATGTCCTGGAGGTGAGGTTTGAAGTTTCAAAGCCTCATACCATACTGAGAGTGCTCTTTGTTCAGCTGCGATGTGAGAGGTTGCAAGCCCTCTTTTTTATGCTCCAACCAGCGTGCTCTCCTGCCTCCATGGTGTCCTACCACGGTGATGAGATTTATTCCTACCCATCTGGAACCTTAAGCCCAAGTAAACCCTTTCTTCTCAAAGTTGCTTTTGCTTCTTGGTGTTTTTATCCCGGATTAGTTAAATAACCAATATAGTATCTGTCCTTTTGTTTTGTTTTTCCAGAATCCTCAAAACAACTAACTATATCTTATTAGGCCAATCATTCTCCTAATATGCGTGATGAAGATTACTTTAGTTAGCTGCTTTATGTACCATTTCAGTTTCGATATGGTGTTGTAAAATCACCCATGGCTTCTACAGCGCTAAGCATTCTATCTTCCCCATAGATGACAGAGGGCATGTAGGATCATTTGCTTCTCTTTGATGGAGTTTGACTTTGCACACAGCTGCAGGTCATTTCCCTGCCCTCATTCAGGCAGTCGGTCACCTCAGCTGTTATTAGGACGCCAAGGTTAAGTAATTGCATGTGTTCACTTACCCATCGAAATGATAATTAAAGCCAGATCTGAACTAATGGCTTGGGAATTTGTATTATCAGTTGAGAACTATTACTTGACCTCCAAACTGCTATACTTAGTTTTTACAAGTCTAACAGATATTACGAAATCAACATATCCCCAGAACAACTTTTTTTTAAAACTGTATCTCAATCCAGACTGTCTCATTTTAATTCAGGAGTCCTCTGTAATTTAGTTTATAGGGTCAAAGTGATGACTCACTCTGGAATCTTTTTCTTGCTCCCAAACTCATTTAAGCAGCCACCGATTTGCTCCACTTTTGAAATGAATCCACAGTTTGACTACCTCTCAAGTTTACCTGCAAACTTGAGCCAACCCTCAGTAGGCTTCCCCTTGGCTTTTATCATTGTTTGCTTTTGTCTTCGAAATTCTTGTGTTATTTCTGTGCTTGAGTTTGCATTTTAAGTGGAGCAGCCAGAAGGAGGTTTTCAGACTGCATTTCATGAGATCACTGCCAAATCCCAGTGCTTCAGCATCTACCAATGCAGATTATAAGACCACTACACACAATCTACCTTTCACAGTTCTAGACTTTTTCAGTGTTATCCCTCCATTGTCTTCCACACTGCAAAGCCCAAGGCACTGGACTAACTTGCTTTTCAGTGCACTTGAATATACTTCCACTCAACAATGTTTTCTATTCTCGATCCAGATATCCCTTTGGGGCTACCTTTCCCCACAGCATTTTTACAATGTGCTGTGTGGTACTTATTTACCCAACCATTCTCAAAGTGAGAAAACTTCCCCTAAAGAAGTTTTAATGCTTAGTACTATTCAGAAAATTTGAAGCCTTGCATATTAGTTACTTTTCTATTCTCTGCTATTGTTCAAAATACATGACATAATCGATTCTTAAACAGGAAATGTTCATCAGTAATATAGACACCTGTACAACCCACTATATAATTAAAAAGTTATTGTATTTAAAGTCCTGAATAACTTGCCTACTATTGTAAAGGGAGAACAAACTATAAGGGCCAATTAAAGGCTTACAAAGTATGGAATTGTTTTGGTTATCCAGAATGCATTAGCTATGATAAAAGTTACCCAGGAAAACATGAGTTAGTAGTAAATATGACTCTTCTGTAACTTTTTATATAACCAGGTTTGTCAAGATGCCATTTCTGTGTGAATTTTTTACATAAATGTCCTTGATATAAAAAAAGTTTTTCTTTTCCCTGAGTGATTCACCCTTACTTTCTCTGCCTCTTGTGTCCTTAGGTTCCTGGACATAGAACTTGGAAACATTTTACTGACACATGGCAATCAGTGCAAATACCTTATGAGTGACTAAAATAGTCTCCAGTGTAAGACTTTAATCTTACAAGTCCTCAATTACATGGGTGTTCAAACGAGGGTTCCTAAATTATTACAAGCATTTTAGATAATAAAGGAGTGAAAAAAGTAGTAAACAGTCGCATAATTTACCATTTACTTGAATGTCCACAGCGCTTTACTCAAGTCAAATATAAGTGATAAATGGACTTTGATTACAAAAATGAACGTCTTCTTAAATGAATCAATTCTGAACTGTTACTAAAATAGGACCATTTCCCTGGGCATTTTGGAAATTATATTTTCAGTAAGGGTTCTATTTAGATCCACATACAACATTAACATGTTACGTAGAAATTGAATGTCTAATTTGGAAGACACTTAAGTATAAGAATTATGAATGCATGAGGACCGAAGCCCTTACCAGTCACTGACTTGCAACTATTCTTTTAGTTCCAAAACATCACATTATTTCACCAAGTTTTTAAGTTCTGGAGGAAATTTTGTGTTTTTATCCAAAACCATGCACTGGGATTGAGATGAATAATCTTAATGGAAAACAAACTTTGCAGAGTGGGGGTGGGGGTTGTGGCCATTCATTTTTGTTGAAATTAGTGCTTTCAGCTAATTCCCCTTGTTTTCTAATATAAGTAGTGCCAGATGTTTGCCATTTTTTTAGAAACAGTTTTCACATCTGCTTCAGGGCTGCAGTTACCAAATTATTTTTTAATTATTTTTTAAAACATTCATTCTAGGATTTAACAACATTTTCCCCAATTTACTTCAACGCATAATCTCTGTTCTTTTCCTTTTAATTTTTCCACTTATTTTTACATATTGGACATAGGAGTCTCCTGATAGTAATTCCAACATTCAGGACTTTTACCCATGGACCATTTTTTTCTTGCTTTATTGTTGATAATAGAGTGTATATAAAACTGAATAAATTAGGTTTACATTAAATGAATCAATTGCTCTTTCTATTTGAAAGGTGTGATGATGCTACACGGTTAAAAGTAGTGTCAGAAGGTAATTTTCTTAGGATTTAACAAAGCTCAAAACATCTGACTAGTACATAGAGGGGATGAAAAATGCAATGTAAAATGGCCAGTGTCTTAGTGACATGCTGTGATTTTGGAGTGAGATATATCCCCTCACAAGGATCATATATTAAAGGTTTGGTGCCTATTGCAATATTGATCAAAGTTGGGGCTTGTTAGAGAGGATTGCCTCATGAAGGCTCTGTCTTCCTTATTGTTCTATCCTTTACTACTATGTTCATCATTGCATGACATTACTGAATATTGAATAGTAATAGAATATGAAAAGTAGTTGAAGAAGGAATAGCTTTGGGGGTTAGCTCTTCTCCCAGGTCCTGCTTTCTGGGTATCTCTCTACTTGCTGACTGCAATAAGGCAAGACATTCTGTTGATTTTCCTTCCTCCATGGTGAGCTGAAACAACTGAAATACTGAGGTGAAATATTCTCCTTTACATTGTGTCTGTAAGGTGTTTAAACAGGAATGAAAATAAACATAGTATGGTAAATTCATTCCAGTCCTATTTTATTCAAATCTGTAACAATGAAATGGTCTCACTTTTTCATTAATTGTTATAAATTACACAAATCATCACAAAATTTCATAATTTCACTTTTGAGTGATCCAGAAAGAAACTATAAGTGATTATGGAGGAAATACTGATTTCTAGGCAATGAGATCACATTTAAAACACTGTCTATGTTTTAACCCTTTTTTTTTAACCAAAAAGGGTTGCTATATGGTACTGTCTCTTACTTTTGTTATATTTCAGTGAAAACTACAAAGTTTGTAAACATTGAAACTCCATTCTAAGACACCTATATCAACAGGAAGAATCAGTTTCATTAGGAACCTCTATTGTTGTAACTATAGATCCATCAGGTGCTTTACTGTTATAAAACTAACATCAACATATGCCTTTCACTCCAGCACTTGGTGACAGAGGCAGGTGTATCTCTGAGTGTGAGGTCAGTCTGCATAGAGAGCTCCAGGATGCCAGAAAATGAGGCCTTGTCTCAAAAACAAAACAAAAGAAACAAAGAATCCTTTGTATAGCAGCATGGTGGTGGTGTACACCTTTAATCCCAGGACCCAGGGTGGAGAGACACTTGACCTCTAAATTTGAGGCCAGTCTGATCTACAAAGCAACTTCTAGGACAGCCAGTGCTACATGGAGAAACCCTGTCTCAAACAAAAAATAAATAAAAATAAAAACAAACAAAAACAAACAAACAAAAGCTAATATCTCAATCTAATAAATTTATATTAAAAATTTATCTCATTCCAACTTTACTCAAACTAAAACTAATGGAGAGCAAATGTACTTAATACATGATGTGGTACAAACAAACATATAAGTAAATTACCTTTTAAATAATTGAATATTTTGAGATTATATTTATCACTTGGTGGCATATCATGAAGAGTGGCAGTGATGGTTATAACTAGATAATCAATGTATTTAACCATCACACTTTGGGTTAATAGTATTGCTTTGTTTGTTCCTCTGTGTTTGCACTTGGACCAGGAGACAGAGAATGTTTAAATATCCTAGACATAATTATTTGGACTGAGAAAATCTGACCAAATCTTCTCACCAGGCAGAAAATTCATCTTCCTAAAATTTACTGTTTACTTCAGCGTAATTTCTATAAGTCTTGTAATAGTACATGAATTTTGATAAATTTCAGGCATATTATTTGAAATGGAAATGATCCCCTTAAATATTCAGACCATGACAGTTTAGCTAACCAAAAGAATTAAGGTCTGCCCAAGGGTATATGACCTCTCCCATGGTGGACATTTGATCAGACTGACAAAACTATGTATTGATTCCCTCCTGTGAGTAGAGCCTCAAATCCAACTAGAGAGGTTGGATATCTCCAAAATTGTCAGGCCACTCTCACAAAGTTGGAGCATATTGCCTAGAAGATTGCGAGAGGGATCACAACCTCTGAAGACTGTTGATGGCAGTGGTGCTTTGAATAGGAATGACTCCATAATTTCATATATTTGAATTCTTGATCAATAGGGAGTGGCAGTTCTTGACAGGAATGTGGCCTTGCTGGAGTAGGAATGGCCTTGTTGAAGAGAATGTCTCACTCAGGGTGAACTTTGGAATTTTAAATGCTCAATGCAGGTCCTGTGCCTCTTTCTTCCTGCTGCCTGAAGATCCAGAGACAGAACACTCAATTTCTCTAACACCATATCTGCCTGTGTGCTACTGTGCTCCCCACTATTCTAACAGTGGATTAAACCTCTGAAGCCATAACCAAGCCCCAGTTAAATTTTTATCAGAATCGCCCTGGTCATAGTGTCTTTTCACAGCAATAGAACACTAAATAAGACAGAAGTTGGTATGGTGAAGCAGGGTATTACTGTGACAGACCTCACTACATTACTTGTTGGCAGAAATAGACTATGGGTTTTGGATTAGGTAAGCAGTCAAACATGCTATATAGGGCTTACTGGTCCATGCTAGTAGGGCCATGGAAGACATTGGTACTGGGAGCCATGTAGATTATGAGGACCTGGTTCAAAAAGTTACAGAGGAGATTACTACGTGTCCTAGAGACTGTGACAATTTTAGAATTTTGATTTCTTTAAAACAGGTAGAAATATTTATAAGAATATGTTTTATAAGAATATGTTTTGTTGGGGTTGGGATTTAGCTCAGTGGTAGAGCGCTTGCCTAGCAAGCGCAAGGGCCTGGGTTCGGTCCTCAGCTCCGAAAAAAAAAAAAAAAAAAAAAAAGACAAAAAACAACAAAAAAAAAGACAAAATAACAAAAAGAATATGTTTTGTTGTAAATCTAGGGGTGGGTATGGGCTGCTTCAGACGGAGCAGAGTAGCTTCATGCTCTAGCCTGAGTATCATTTTGCCAAATGCAAACACTGTATAACACTGGGAATTCTAGGAACTTTCCAGAGAGTATATAAATGCTAGTGTCGTGCCTGTTCACAAATCCCAAAAGACTCCAAGGAGCCGACTCTGATACAACAACACAAGAGTCATTTTGTTTGTTTGTTTGTTTATTTGTTTTTTTCATCTTTATTAACATGGGTATTTCTTATTTACATTTTTATTGTTATTCCCTTTTCCGGTCTCTGGGCCAACATCCCCCAACCCCTCGCCCTCCCCTTCTCTATGGGTGTTCCCCTCCCCATCCTCCGCCCATTACCGCCATGGACTCACCACTGACCCTGATGAAGCAAGAGAAAAATGTGAAGACCGGAGCCCAGTTTCAAGCAAGTATTTATAGAGGTAAGCAAACAAGGAAGGGGGACACATCTGAGCGGGGAGATATGGAATTTTGTTGCCCCTTAAAATAATTGGTTGGTGCTGGGAGCCAAACTATATATTTGACTTCTGCTTTCCTACTGAATGGTGGTTGTTAGAAAGTGAAGCGCCTCACAGAAGAACCTCTGTAAGGCAAAGGACACTGTCAGTAGGACAAAATGGCAACCAATAGATTGGGAAAATCTTTGCCAATCCTATATCTGGTTGAGGGCTAATAACTAATACATGCAATGGACTCAACAAGTTAGACTCCAGAGAACCAAATAAACCTATTATCAATGAGGCACAGAGCTAACCCAAGAATTTTCAACTGAGGAACCTTGAATGGCCACAAAGCACATAAAGAAATGTTCAACATCTTTAGTCATCAGGAAAATGCAGATCAGAACAACCCTGAGATTCCACCTCACACCAATCTGGATGGCTAAGCTCAATAAAATCAGGTGACATCAGATGCTAGCAAGGATGTGGAGAAAGAGGAATGCTCCTCCATTGTTGGTGGAACTGCAAGCTGGTATAACCACTCTGGAAATCAATATGGATATTCCTCAGAACATTGGACATAGTACTACCTGAGGACATAGCTATACCCAAAAGATGTTCCAATGTATAAGAAAGACACATGTTCCACTATGATCATAGCTACCTTAATAGTAGCCAAAAGTTGGAAAGAACCTAGATGTCCTTCAACAGAGGAATGTATACAAAAAAATGTGGTACATTTACACAATGGGGTGTAAATTAAACAGCTATCAAAAACAATGACATCATGAAATTCTTAGGCAAACGGATGAAATTAAAAAATATCATCCTGAGTGAGGTAACCCAATCACAAAGAAACACAGATGGTATGCACTCACTGATAATTGGACATTAGCCCAAAAGCTCAAATTACCCAAGATTCCACAGACTACATGAAGTTCAAGAAGGATGACCAAAGTACAGATGCTTCAGTCCTTCTTAGAAGGGGGAACAAAATACTTACAGGAGTAAATATGAAGACAAAGTGTGTAGCAGAGAGCGAAGGAAAGGCTATCCAGAGACTGACTGCCCCTCCTGGGAATCCATCCCATATAGTCACCAAACTCAGACACTATTGTGGATGCCAAGAAGTGCTTTGCCCTCAGAAGCCAGATATAGCTGTCTTCTAAGAGGCTCTACCGGAGCCTGACAAATACAGAGGCAGATCTCCTAAGCTAACCATTGGACCGAGCACGGGGTCCCCAATAGAGGAGTTAAAGAAAGGACTGTAGGAGTTGAAGGGGTTTGCAACCCATAGGGAAAACAACATTATCAACCAACCAGACTTCCCAGAGCTTCGAGGGACTAAACCACCAACCAAAGATTACACATGGAGCATCCCATGACTCCAGCCGCATATGTAGCATAGGATGGCTTGGTGAGTATAAATGGAAGGTGAGGCTCTTGGTCCTGTGAAGGCTTGATGCCAAGTGTAAGGGAATGCCAGGGCGAGGAGCCTGGTAGGGGTGGGTGGGCTGGGAAGCACCCTCAAAGAAACTGGTGGAGGGAGGACAGGATAGGGGTTTCCAGAGGGGAAACTGAAAAAGGAGATAGCATTTGAAGTGTAAATAGTTAAATTATCCAATAAAACAAAACAAAACAAAAACTGTAGTCTTTTCACCAAGAAGAGTACTAAGAAAAATATTCTGAAGAGTCCATTAGGAGCAGTAGGAGATCTTTATAGCATGCCCTAAACGTTTTCAGAGAAAGTTCATAACACAACTTAAAGGATTCAGAAACTGAAAAAAAAAAATTCGAAGTAGTTTGATCCCATCAGACAGGGAGATGCTAGATGCTGAGTTTGGAGTTTGCCCAGCTCGTTTCCTGTCTTGCATTGAGGATTGTAATAAAGTGATTGGATGAATCTCAGAAGAGATCTTGAACTTTGGACATTTAACATTGTTGAGACTGCTATAAGTTATGGGGATTGGACTAAATGTTTTTGCATTATGCTGTGTTCAGGTGTGGCCCCCATAGACTCATCTTTTTTTTTTTAATTTTTTTATTTATTTGAAGCTGAGGACTGAACCCAGGGCCTTGTTCTTGCTAGATAAGCGCTCTACCACTGAAGATGTAGAACTCCCAGCTCTGCCTCCACAGGCTTGTCTGGATGCTACCATGTTCCTGCCTTGATGATAATGGCCTGAACCTCTGAACCTGTAAACCAGCCCCAATTAAATGCTGTCCTTACAAGAAAAAGAAAAAGTGAAGCGCCATAGACAGGCTTGTTAGAGAGTTGCCTGAAAACTAGTGCTAGGTGCAGGCTTGTTGGGGAGTAAACTGGAAACTGGTACTAGGTACAGGCTTGTTGGTTAACTTGGGTTCAACCTTAGGTTAGGTTCTCTAAGATGGAGTCTGAATCCAAGATCTGGTCTCTTACCAGGACCCCATAAAAGGGTTAGGTTGATGCCTGTTGATTGGTTGGTCATAGTTTTGTTAAGTATTCTTGTGCAAAGAGAAAAAGGGAGATATTAAATATCCTGAAGATAAAACTTGCTTTAGGGGACTCAATGCCCCTAATCAGCAGGAAAACGTCTAATGATTATGTTGTCCCCCATTTTTATCCCTTTTCCCTTCCAATCTAATGTTAGGGGTAGAAAGGATAGAGGAATAGGACTGGACAAGAGAAGAACCCGCAAAGTAGCAAAAGACAGCTACACTGTTCTTTTAATATTTTTGTGGGAAATGTGGCCTCTTTTTTGGCTTTTCTTACTTCTTCCTAAATATTGGAGTGTAAATTACTCCAGCTACTGCTCAATGGCAAACCTGCTAACACCATGCCGCCCGCCATGATGCTTCTTGGCTCACCTTCTGAAGGTAGAAGCAAGACTCCAAAATAAGTGCTTTCTATCATAAGATATTTTGGTCATAGTGTCCCCTCACAGCAATAGTAACCCTAACTAAACTTACTTTCTTTCTTTCTTTCTTTCTTTCTTTCTTTCTTTCTTTCTTTCTTTCTTTCTTTCTTCCTTCCTTCCTTCCTTCCTTCCTTCCTTTCTTTTCTATTCTTTTCTTTTCTTTTCAAAGAACATATCCCTTACCTTCTGTAGTTATGATAACCTCTGCTGATTCAAGTGAGTAAAGATATCATATATATCTCAAACATGCTAAAAAATCTTCATAACTAATTATGTATATCTGCTCAAATACACAAAAATGAGTGGTTTACTCTATCTACAATATTAGCTTGTTAGATGCATCTTGATGTAATTACAGTCTGTGTCAAGAATGTGTATATGAAGTTCGCTACATATTTCACAAGTAGATCAGTGCTACTCCATGATCTTCTTTGTGAAATTTGATAAAAAATCAGTATAGATAAACAAGATTTTAGATAAACAAACTCATTTTAAAAACAGTCCATTTAGAAGCTGGTTGATAAACTCAGCGCATTTAAACATTGTTTATGTATTCAAGTACAGTGAGAAGTCTTTTGCTTACAGTAGACCTCACTGAACAATTTCATGGATTTAACTATTAAGACTTAGCATCAAAGTTCAATGAAAACATATTTAAATTTTCATGTTTCTTTTCAATGATTAGGGAAAAATTATTCTTATATTTAAATTTTTATTTTATGTATTTGGGGGAATTAAACAGATTCTTACCCTATAACCAAGGATGAATGAACTCATAGTTGTGTTTTCTTTATTATTACTCTTTGCAAAAGTTATATATAGCATGCTTTGATCATGTTTAACCTCCAAATCTTCCCTGATTCATTATCCTACTTTTTACCTTCTCGTTTTTTTTTTTTTTGAGAAATGTGTTTCACCCTTCCATTTTGTGAGAAATGTATATTTACCTTCCTATTTTGTGCTTTATGCATTTTCTTTCAGGCTGAGCATTTTGTAGTCTTTGTATCTTACCATTTGGGAGTCCCTGTGTTAATCACTATCTGCTACAAATAAAAACTTCTTAGATGAGGGTTAAGGAATGCATTGATCAATGGATATAATGCTAAGACATTAGGAGTCAGTTCAATACAATGTTTCCTTAGCAGAATAATAGTAGTATGATCGTTCCTTTGACCTATGGTCTATTTAGTCATAGGGTTTTAGCTACATAATTGTGCCAAGTATTGTTTACATTCTTCGGAGAGGGACTTGAACCTAATCATAAGTTATTGATTACTGTCTTAGTTAACATTTCTCTAGCTGTGTGTCTTACTGTTTTACTGCTCTGAATAGACAAGGTAAGTCTTACAAATGACAACATTTAATTGGGGCTGGCTTACAGGTTCAGAGGTTCAGTCCATTATCATCAAGGTGGGAGCATGGCAGCAGCCAAGCAGGCATGGTGCAGGAGGAGCTGAGAGTTCTACATCTTTATCAGCAGGAAGTCAGGAACAGACTGGGCATCCTCAGGCAGTTAGGAGGAAGACCTCCAAGGCCATCCCCACGGTGACACACTTCCTCCAACAAGGCCACACCTTCTGATAGTGCCACTCCTTTTGCTGAGCATATGCAAGCCATCACACTGTGATAAAATATCAATACCAAAAAGCAACTTGGGAAGGAAAGAATACTCTCAGGTAACATTCTGTCAGTGACAGAATTCAGGAGAGAAACTCAAGGCAGGAAACTGGAGTCCGGTGCTAGAGCAGATGCCATGGAGAAACACTTCTTATTGTGTTTCTCCTCATGGCTTGCTCAACCCTCAAACTGCTTTTTTATGCTGTCACTGACCAAGGCAACAGGGATGTTACTGTGCACCGTAGAGTGGTTCTGCTCACATCCTTCATTAATCAAAGACATTCTCTACAGACTGTTTCACATGCATTGATAGAAACATTTTCTCAATTGAGGCTTCTTTTCCCAGTGACTTTAACTTATGTCAAGTTGAAACAAAAACTATCCTGTACAGTTACCTCCATAATAATGTTTGTGTCACTAACATTGATGTAAATCAGTGATATGTCTTGCCAGGACAATCATTATTGTATCACATACAATTCACAGCTGGGTATAACTGATAGTCACTTATGTCCTCTTTCGGCTTGCATAGCACCTTCCAGCACTATAAAAGCTACCCAGTAGGGATGGAGTTTCCAATTTCATATCAGATTGATTTCTCCATGTTTTATGGCTTAAGCATTAGTGGCTGTTTTTATTGTCCTTTCGAAATACTGGGGCAATGTTCCAAGATGGCAGGTTTCTCATAGAGACTTCAGACCCTTAATTGTTTTAAAATAAAGTTCAGTAACACATACACACTTTGAATTTATCACTACTACCTCTGCTTTCACTTTGCCACCATTTCTGTAACAAATCACTTCTCCCCAGCTACCCAAATTTCTATCCACGTTGTTCGTGTCTCATCACTTTGTTTTGTGAATTTTTGAATTGAAACAAGGCAGCCTGTTTGACAATGGATCTGGTGTTATCCATTGGGTCATAGGAAGCTCAGCAGTGGTTATATAATTGAACACTGTGTCTGTTTTTCCCAGAATCCATCAATAGTAGTTCAATAAGAGAGCAGAGCCCATGAGCCTTGCCCCATTTGATGAGTGCTTATTGATTGAGACAGTCTGGTGTGGACCCAGTGCAGGTAACAACACTTTCTGTGAGTTAAAAATGACACTTGTTTTATTTAGTCTAGAGTGGCTTTACTCAGACTTTCTCCAAGTTTTCTATATCTTAAGCACATCCTGTCCCCCTTTTCACATTGCTCTGGAAGTTTAGGGGGAGTGTTATAAATGTCTCGTTTAAGGTTGAAGCCACAACCATCTTTTATTCTTAGCATTGTGAGGAACCAGGATTCTCTGTATTCATCAGAGCTTTTAAAGAGCTTTCACTCATTAAGGCTGTGGCTAACTTCTGCAAGTGAGGATGAACTTACAGATAAATCAAGGTTTGACATAGACACAGGGTGGTTTAACATCTGCTCCTGATTATTCACAAACCTCTTTCTAACATAAATTTTAACCAATATTTAAAAAACAATCATCACACTAAAAGTTTCAGGTAAAACTTTATTTCTGCTGCAAAACTATGTTCTTAATCAAAATGCCCTATGTGATATAATATAATGTGTGAAATGAAACACACTTAAATTCTGAAATATCATTTTTATTTATAAATATTTGTATACTAATTTTTGTAAATAAATAATTTATTGAACTTTTTCAAATGTAAAATTTTACAACTCACAACTTTAGCCCAATGTCTCCATCCAGAAACATATTTTTCATTCTTCCCTTAACAACTGTTATAGGATGTATTTTTCCCCACTATTGATGAAAACACCATTCCAATTAGAGTTAGTTGGAAATTTATGTTACTCTTCATATATTAAAAAAAATCAGACTTGTTGAGGGGCTCAGATTTGGTGAAAAGTGGAAAACTGATTGATACAAATGTGTTGTCATAAGTCTGAGATTTGGCTCACTGAAAATGTAAGCTGCACATGTCTAATGACCTGAGGTAAATCCCTGAAAACCATGAAAGAATGAAAGGAAACAGACCAATCGCACAGAAATGTCCTCTGCCCTCTATCCACAAACTGGGGAACATGAACCCACACACAGATAATGACAATAGCTCGAAAGAAGACCAATAGAATTCCATGTATGTGGCTTTAGTGATGGCTGTGTTAACAGGAGAGCTGCTTGTTTCCTTGTATTTTGTTTGTTTGTTGAGACACTACCCTTCCACAGTAGCCAACAACAACCAATAACTATTAGGTAGGAGTGGCATTTACTCAGTCCTCTCATATTCATGTGATAATATTGATGGCTTGATCGTAAACAGGCAACCAAAGGGGCTGTGAATTCAGGAGTGCAATGACCCTAGTATTTTCAAGCACTGTATCATGATAGTCTAACCTAGCCCCTGACTCACTCTTCTGCCTTTACCACAAGTTCCTCTTAGCCTTAAGGAGAAAGAATAACAAACTATAGAATTAATTCCTGAAAGTATATTCTTCTACCAAAAATGCAGGCATTCGGGATGGAACAGAGACTGAGGGAATAGCCCAACCTGAGACCCATCCCATGGGCAAGCATCAATCCCTAACACTACTAATGATACTCTGTTGTGCTTGCAGACAGGAGCAAATTGTCCTCTGAGGGGCTCCACCCAGCAGCTGACTCAGACAGATACAGAAACTTACAGCCAAATAGTGGGTGGAGTTTGGGGATTCTTATAGAAGAATAGAATGAAGGATTGCCACCTTTAAGGGAACAGGAACTCTACAGAAAGACCGACTGAGCCAACTCACCTGGACTCTTGGACTTTCAGAGTCTGAACCATCAACCAGACACACACAGGCTGGACCTAGGCCTCCCTGCATATATGTAGCAGGTGTGCAATTTGGTCTTTTTGTGAGTTCAGAACAGCTGTAGCAGGAGATATCCCAAAAGTTGTTTCGTGAATATAGGATATGTTCTTTAAGCTGGGCTGCCTTGTAAGGCCTCAGTGGGAGAGAAAGTGCCTAGCCTTGCAGAGACTTGAAGTGGCAGTAGGATGTGTGTGTGTGTGTGTGTGTGTGTGTGTGTGTGTGTGTGTGTGTGTGTGTGTGTGTGATATACTCAGGGGGCCACAGGAGAAGGGGAGGGAGTATCATGGAAAGAGTGTTGTAGAGGGTAAACTTGAGGAAGGCAGTGAGAGGGATGAAAAGTGAATAAGTAAAAAAGTTAAATAATTTACAAAGAAAAAGAGGAAGAAGATGAGAAGAGGAAGAAGAAAAGAAGAGGAGGAGAAGGAGGAAGAGAAAGAAGAGGAGGAGGAGAAAAGGAGAGGAGGAGGAGGGGGAGAAGGAGGACAAGGAGGAGGAGGAGGAGGACGAGGACGAGGAAGAAGAATGCAGATTCCATCCTACTTGGGACTATCCACTGAACAATGATCTTTTTCCTTATACTTTGACTACTTGTGAGTCTCCATTTTGGTGCTGTTTTCACTTCTTCCCTTGGGGTGTCCTGGCACTGCAGGCAGGAAAGGATGGAGTTAAGTATAGAATGGGTGGTTCAGCAGAATCCCAGTCCAGCTGTGAATGCCAGAGGGAGAAAATCTTTGAAGATTTCAGTGTTGCAGCTTTCTAGTGTTATAGCTCATTTAGATAACATTCAAGGAAACAACTCTTTCAGACAATATTCAACGAAACTGCTTCTCCGCATATACTTTATTAGGGGTGAATCGAGGGCTATATATAAGACTTTGGGAAGGGATTGTTCTTAGGGTGAAGTTTCCTTGGTTGAGACTTAAGGTTCTAGTGATACCTCATTTGCATGGAGAAGCCTTCCAGAAAGCTGAACCCATAATTTCGGCAAGTATTATGCAACATTCTTCAGGTAGAAGATAGTGGGTCGTGCACCTCAGATCGTGCAGAGAAGAGGAAGCGCTGTTAATCTTAGAAAACGGAGCCCTCTGTTTTGTGCTGAGCTCAGGAAAGCTCTCTCAACATGGTAGACTACAACAGGTTGTAGCGTGGTGCAATACTTCGTGATATAATTTTCCATTGCATAAAGCAACTTCTCTGGTGAAGGTGAGCACTGAACTAATTTGGTGCTATGATCGTTTATCAAAATACTAAAAGTAGGTTTTTCTCTAGCTAAGGCTTCTTGGTCTCTGTACAGCACTGTGTATTAAGCACAATCCTAAATCAAATCAGAAAACTACTGGCTTCCCTTACAGAACAAATGGGCATACCTTGCCAGGACAGTCATTATAAGAGTGCTCACGGTTCATCACCGGGTAAAACTGTTAATGCCCTTTCTTCTACAGCAGTTTGTCTAACACAAATTTGCATAATGAAAGCAGGGCAGCAAGAAGGAAGGTTCCAGGTCAGCATAATATCTTCTGGGACAAAAAGCAATAGCTTGCATAGTTTTGGAGGTCTCTGGGACTTCTGTGATCCACAACTCATAACCTATTACAGTATCCTATTTCATTCTTTTGTTTAAAAGTTTAGAAGAAAGTCAAATCAAACACAATTTAATGTGCATGAAAATCATATTCCTAAGAATTATCTTAAGTTATATTTGTTTTTGAAATGAGGTGAAATTACAATTCTATAAATATTGAAGACTCTCCATGGAACCTTTTTTTCTTGAACTTTACTCAGTATTTACTCTCAGTGATACTCAAATCCCTTCAGACAATTTTTCAGAGAAATTTAAACCTAGATTTTTTTATCTGTATATCAGAATAGTTTTTTTTCATTCTACTATTTCTATTTTATCTTTAGATTGCTTCTCTATTATTGTTTTATTTTAAAGTGCCAAATTCAGGATTTTCTACATCCTTGGCAAGTGCTTTGCCACTAAACTACCTTTTTTTGTAGCTCTCAAAAAGTCACAAACAAACTCAGGAGATAAGTTTAAAATTAGAAAAACGAAGTCTATTGAGCTACAGATCTCTTGTAGCTGTTTTTGTAGCATGGTACTGTTTTCAATGATAGCATTAATTCCCAAAAGTCATAGTTTAGAACCCCCAAAGATGATCTGGTAAACGACATATGTTTATATTTATACCTTTCATTCTAGAGTGACAACACCTAAAATGTTATAATAGTAGATTATACATCTATATCTATCTCTCTCTATACACACATATATATGTTATAGTAGGAGATTATAATAACATAATAGAACCAAATCTTATTACTTATTATATTGTAGGTTATGTTAAAGAGTGTATAAAATTCTTATGGAGTTAATATGCTAAATACGTTTGTTATCCCTAATATAAATGTATGTATCCTGGAAAAGGGAGAACACATGTAACTTTCCAAAGTTAAACAAAGGACCACGTAGATTCACACACACACACACACACACACACACACACACACACACACACACACACATATATATATACATATATATTTGTTGAATTCTAAATGGTTTATTAAGAAAGTCAATATGATTTGAATGTTCCTGAGCATACGCTATTATTGTAAAAAGCCCAGTACCTCATAAATCTGCTGCATGTACTGTATTTCATATTTTTCCAGAACCTGCCAAAAGTTCTTGGTGATATAGACTAGAACTCTCCAATGAACTTATCTTACTGTAGAATAAGCACTGACCAAGACAGCTAAGGAACTTAGCAGATAAGTGACCTCTTTTGTTTCCTGCATTGTACCTAAAGAAACTGTTGTTCTCAAACATTTTTGTTCTGAGTTGAAATCAGTTTTGTGTCCTGGATCCTTCTCTTACCCTGACTGTCTCCTCCCTCACTCAGCTTCTATTTCCTTCGCTGGCCATGCACAATTCTCTGAGATTTCACTTTTCAGTGCATTTTAAGTGCCTCATTTTCTACATTTGGTTCCATCATTTCCAGAGAATTTGGTACAAATTTGTGCTTTGTTAATTTCTTCTACTCTCTACTTTTACACCTTTCTTATGCAATACTGAAACAGGATCTAACAGCATTATGTCACTTCTGAAAGCCAATGATTAGTTGTATATATACCATGCACATTATATCGATGAAATGCAACAAATATTTATTAAGCAGAAGTGTTCCTAGATATACATTATCACACAACATATAAAATGAAAACTAGAATATCATAACTACATAAATTAACATTAATTTAGTTGATGCACTCGTTTTTCTGTAGTTCTTTAATCTCTCCAATAAGTTTAGAGAAATCATAACTCATTGTTGCTACCAACTCATAGTTTAAAAACATATTTGAAATTAACTAATAATAGACAATGTCTCAGTCTCAAAACATTTTCTTTCCTAATAGAGTGGGCTTTGAGGATACTTCCATTTGACTTTTTTTCCTTCTTTTTCCTTCAGTAGAAACTTGATTACTAAAAAAGGTATTTGTTCTCAGTCTTTTCTTAGTTAATGTTTTGTTGCTGTGAAGAGACACAATAGCCAAGGTGACTCTTATAAAAGCAAACATTTAATTGGGGTTATCTCAACGTTTCAGAGTTTTATTGCATTATCATGGCAGGAAGCATAGCAGCATGCAGGCGTGCATGGCACGGGACGAACTGAGAGTTCTACATCTTGATATGAGGCAGCCAGAAGATTCTCTTTTGCACTGTATGTAGCCTGAGAATTGGAGGCCTCAAAGTGCACGTACACAATGACATACCTCGTGCAACAAAGGCACTAATCCTAATAGTGCCACTTTCTATGGCCAAACATTCAAACACATGAGTCTGTGGGGACCAAGTCCAGTCGAACCATCATAGTCTGGAAAACTCTACAAGTGATATCACAGCAGCTCTAATACACTAGTGATCAGGGTCTTCCCTCACTAGGAAGCCTAAATGGCGCTAAATACGACCCTTACAATAATACAATTTCACTGATTTCTTAATGGTATCAATGGTATCAGGTTCTTTTTCTTTAGGCAGGTTTTAAACATCTCATTTTTATTTTGAAGATTGTAGATGAGCTTTTCAAGACACCTGACTTTAACAACTCCATTTGATCGCCCGTGTAGTTGTCACCTCGTTTCTCCTCAATTATTTTGTTCATGTGATTTCCTTCAGTTATCACTTTCATTCTGATTGGAGGAATCCCTGTTGTGTTTCTGAAAGTATACAGTGGCAAAAATTCTTGTATATTCTAAAATTTCCCCCCTCCTCTTTTTGAGAGAAATTGTTTTGGAAAGAAGGAAGGCATAAATCAGAAATCCACTTGCCCAGATAGAGATCAAATAATAAACAGCACCAATGTTCAATTTGTTGAAATAATGGGTGTCATTGTGTTTTTTTACAGAAATATGGGAGAGTGGTTGCAGACAGAAATTTCTCAACACAGCACCATCACCAAAACACACCCCAGTGTGTGTCATAGTTCACAAAATCTGGAAAGCTGGAACACAGTGCATAGCCTGCAAGCAGGTCAACAAGTTGGAGAATGTCTATTCCAGATACTTAGTTTGTCTAGCCTCTATTAGGACTTAGCTTGTCTTTGTTTCTTCTAAGCAGACGGGCTGGTCCGAGGGTAACTCTCAAGGTCTTTGTTGTCTATGTACTGTTGAGGAGGATGGGTCCTGGTATATCTGGTCATTGTCAGAGACTTAATTGCTATTTTGAGTTTTTATGCTAGTGAGCTTACATGCCATATTTCACTTCTCCTTAGAATTTCTACGGTGAGTCAGTCATTAGTTGGCTATTTCCCCCAGTCTCAGCTTCATCATTGTCCCTGTACTTCTTGTAGCAAGACAAATTTTGGGTCAAAGATTTTGTGAGTGGGACTCCACTAGGAATCTTGCCTGGCTACATGAGGTGGGTAGGAGTCTCAGTTAGAGTCTTCCTCTAAGACTCCCCAGAGCTTCCCCCATCTCAGGTGGCTGGCACATCCTAGAGACAACCCTCCCTGCCAACTTCCACATTTGAGGCTCTCTCTCTCTCTCTCTCTCTCTCTCTCTCTCTCTCTCTCTCTCTCTCTCTCTCTCTCCCCACACCTGATCCTGTTCCCCTGCCCATCCTCTTTCCCAACTAGTTGCCTCCTTAATTCATCTCACATGATTATTTTATTCCTCTTCTGAGTGAGATTCAAACATTCTTCATTGGGCTCTTAGCTTCTTTGGATCTGAGGATTATAGCATAAGTACCCTGGACTTTATGGCGAATGTGCACTCAGAAGTGAATTCATACCATGCATGTCCTTTTCGGTCTGGGTTACTTCACTCTGAATCATATTTCTAGTTCCCTCTGTTTTCCTGCAAAATTCATGAGGTCCACATTTTTAATAGCTGAATAATATTCCATTGTGTAAATGAACTACACTTTTCATATTTATTGTTTCTTGAGGGACACCTGGCCCAACTTTAGACCCATCTCATGGGCAAGAACCAGTTCTTGGCAGTATTAATGATATTTTGTTATGCTTTCAGATAGGAACCTAGCATAACTGTCCTACGGAAGAGACCCCAGAAGCTGCAATAACATGGTCCTGAGATTTTCTGTATTTCTTCACTTTGGCATTTACTGAGCTTATGTTTGTGATTTATAGTTTTATTGCTCATAAGTCAATGTGAGATATTGGCTTTATTATTGTGAATATCACAGTCTTTGATATAGCATCTATAAGTCTGTTATATCTAGGTGCAAATTCTCCATTCAATAAAGTGTTTTTAGTAGGTAAAAGAAAATCTTTAACTTTTCAAAAATAATAAATAAAATGATCATTTTCCGATTGAATGACTAATTTATGAGACTTTCCACTTAACAACATAAATAGAACAAATGTATATGCCCATGGGTGTATGTGCATACAGAAACCTTGTTTCCCCATCAGGCCTCAAATTAAGTTTAAATACTTAACTCTAAGATCTACTAAACAAACCAATACCCATATGTGTGTAATAGACCAGGCTTTTCTACATTTTATACCTTTTTATAGTACATTATGTGTTTAAAAGTTACATCTAGCCAAGGTCTATGCCAAAGTTTAAAAGTCCGTGACACAATACTGTTCATTAACTCTAAGAATCTGAATATAGATCCAGCAGCATATGTTTATCAAAGTCTAAGAGAGCCTTTAAAGCTTAAAGTTTGACAATTTGAACATTCAGAAGTTTGGCCAGAACTTGGGTTTGTTATAGTTCATGGTAGTTAATGTTCTGTCAATAGATGCCCAAAGGGCTTGTACACTCACATTTACTCCATCAATCTGAAACGCCATTACTATTCTTCTAGAAGGATGGGTATTGTGTTATAAATAGGTCTGCTAAAATCTCACCCTTTCTACGTCTCTTTTGATAAGTTAACAATAAATATACTCTGTTTTATTTGGTTATTAAATCAAGTCATGTAAGACTTCTGCAGAAAATGTTAGGATAATGTAGCTCCACTTACTCCAACCATCAGAAGATAATCAAGTTGAAAGTCAATAAAATTCTTACTATTCTTCTTTTAATTCTTTCTGACAGCATTAGAAGTGAGATTTGGTATATGATAACCCTCACCATTCTGTGTAGCTCGGAAACATAAAATGATTTAACAGTGTTTGTATTCCCTTCTGGGACAATAAATCAGGTTGTACATTTCATTGTTTGAAACTAAAGTGATGTTATTATTCATCTTGTCCCAGAGTCTCTGAAACTTGCTCTGCCATGAAAATAAGGCTTTTAAAATAATTTAAAACAATTTGCCACCAATTGTCTTTGTAGCAGTAACTTATATAAATGGATTTTATGGAAATTGCAGATATTTCTTTACACAATATAAGTAACCTTTGCTTGTCATTGTTGGAGAGTACATTTTATTGTTGCTTCTTGTTCCTTTTTCCATCTTGGGTGATGATATATAGCAGCTAAGAAAAATGTCTGTGTAAGTGTGTTGCCGATCTGATAGATCTTAAACTACATCCTTTTTGACCTGAGTTTGCTACAGTGCTATTTTCAAGACAAGAATTTAGAAAATAGTAGCAGTCTTTAATGTCAGCTGAATGTTCACATAACTTTCTAAATTATACAGTATAAATTCATAGTGTTAAAATATAAATAGTGGCTGGATTGTTTCGAAGAGTATTAAAAGGTAGATTAATATTATGAACAAACATATTTGAGCTGAAAAATGAAGATTCGGGATAGGAACCTTTATGTTGTACATATATTTTAAATAGTATAATTACAACATGGTTAGTAATTGTTAGCAGCCAGACATTTCTGCTGACTCTCCCAGGGCCCCAGCACTAGCAATAAAGTCATCACTGGTTCACAAGATGTGACAAATCCCTACTGATGCTTAGAGCGCATATCCTCTTTCTGTGCCTGAACTATATATAAAAGGCCAGTCTCTCTTTCTACCATCTCTTCTTTCTCTCTACCCTTGCCCAGAGGTAGTCTCTGTATATCCCCTTCCTAATAAACCTCCTAAGTGAGATACATTGCATGGTGTGACTTTGTGGTGTTCATGGCTTAGATTATAACAGTAGATTCACAGGAACATAAAACAAACCAAAATAAAAACCAAACACAAACAAAACACACACACACACACACACATACACACACAGGCGCGCGCACGCATGCACACCATCGACTTCAAAAATCCCCCCAAAATAAAAACAAACATCATGCCATGCACGTTAATCCTCTCATTTGATTTCTTGAGAACAAAAAGTTAAGATCAAACTAGACTGTTGAATACAAAGCTTAGTTGGTAGCATATGTGGTAGCATACACCTGTAAGTCCAGCACTGAGGAAGCAAAGAAATTATGGTTTGAAGCCAGTATGTGATGAGGAAAACTAATTACAAAGACAAAGAATCAGAAGAAAAGGAAATTACAAAAATAATCCAAGCACAATAAATTAGTCCATTCATCTGCATATATATGCATTGTTAGCCTGCCATAAGAATGGGATTTCAATTATTTATTCATCTGTCTATTTGTATATTTCAGGATGGGACCTATATGTCATAGACCACAGGTGAAGGTCACAAGAAAATTTTTCAGAGTTTTGCAAAATTTTACTCTGGATTAAATTAAATTAATATCAAGACTGAATATGAGAGACTTTGTAAAGGCAACAGTAGCTCTAAACAGTTTGATTAGCCAGAATATATATATATATATATATATATATATATATATATACATATATGTATATATATATATATACATACATATAGAATATATTCTAAAACATATTTTATGCATCTGTTGGGGATAACATTTTCCATAACTAGTTTCCAATGAAGTCCTGATGTCCAGGTTTCCCAACACTCAATACTGTCTATTACTCACTTATAAAAAGATTATTGGTCAATGGCTAAGAACTCTTCAGAGAAGTAGATATAATCCCTGAGTTGTTTGATAACATGAGATTGGCTTATTCTTAAGATTTTAATTCACTGTGTCTGACATGATTTAAATAACAAAAAATTTGCGCTCTCACAGTTCTGCAAGAAGAATATGAGTAAATTAGTTTTTGTGATAGAACACCACTTTGAAGTCTTCAATGACCAGAAAAAGCTGTCCATTTTCCTCCCCTGTTGTGATAATTTATTTACTCAGAATCATCAAACACAGAAAATGTCATTAAAGTATAGAGTAAAGAACACGATTCTTATTATCTCCATATTTGATTGGAATGAATGGAATGTGACTGCTTTCTATGGAAACAGATATATTTTGGTCACTTTGTGAAGTTGGAATATTATAGTGAATATTGTAATAGTCTCTCAACAGAGAGAAACCAAGACAATTTAAAGATATTAAACAATATGGTATGGGTAGACATTTCTAACTCACATCTACATTTGTGGTCACCTACACTAAGGAGTTCATTGCTAGATAAGAAATGCCAAGTGGTCATCCCTGAAATCATAAACATGTGCAAATAATAAGTATATGACTGAGAAGATTGTACTCATGTATTCACAAGTGTGTTTGTGTGTGTTCATATGTGTGTTCAACAGTATTTAAAGGAAGAGAAATAGGAACTAAATTTGAGAGAGAAGGGATAGAACAAGAGGACATGAAAATGATTTGAATGAGAAAAGAGGATAAGAAAAGTGATGTGATTATATTTTAATGAGAAAAATATTTTAAGATAAAAAATAAACAAGCCAATCTTGGCTATCATCTTTGGAGTTCTGTTGTTTCCTGATGAGGAAACAGGGATGGTGGATCTAGGCAGATTGGATGTGATGAGAGCTGGATGGAATGAAGGCAGGCAAACTCCTTCTAGCATATATTGTATGAATGAAAAATCTATTTTCATTTAAAATTAAAAGTAAATAAGTAAATAACAAAATGAATTTAATTCTGTTATTGGGCATTTCTTTTAAGAAATAAGGAACCATTACATTCAGCAAACATCTGAAATACTGATTTCTTAGCTAGATGAGTTATTGGCATTTTTAACAAAACTAGAATATTATTATTCCCCAGGACAATGAGAGAGACTTATAAATTATTGTTATATTTTAAATTTTTCTTTTTATACAAGGTCTTTATGTATCTCTCTTAAGCTGGAATTTGCTATGTAGACCATGGTGCCTTCAAAGTCACAATGATCCTTTTGCCTTTACCTCACAGGTGCTGGAAATAAAGGCACAATCAGTCATACCATTATTCTTTTTAAATATATCTATATACAAGGTAGCTCAATGGAATTTTATTTGCTTACACTTCTAGGGAAGTCCTGAAGAATATATATATCTTCTTTTGGACCTGACCAGATATCCCTGTAAACCCACTTAACAATGAGATCATTGCATCCTCATGTGGCAAGGAGATCACTGTGTCCTCCCATGGAAAAAGGGAAGTCACAGGTAGTAAATATCATTTTTATTTTTACAAAAACCTCACTTTTGTTCGAAAAGGGATTTAACTATTTGAGTCACCTTCTAAGAGGTTTTTTAAAACCTGCCATATGGGGAATACAGGAAGTTGATGGTAAATCTAAGTTTTTATGTGTGGATCATATTAGCGTGCATATAGTATACACAACATAATAATTACTGCATATGTACACTTTATTACTGAGCTTTTGCTCTGCAGCCTGGAACTACTTTTTAAAGTATTATTGGAATCTAACTGAATAGAGGTCAATATTAACACTTATTTCATATGCACTTGACAAAGATCATGCTATAATATGTATGTTAATAGCTGCATGCTAACACAAGGCTTACTTCTACATAGAAAGAACTAAAGTGGCCAAACGAACTTCCTGGAGACAGTCCACCATCCTACTCAGCTGTGATGGGTGAACTGTGGTGTGTCGTGACCCCAGAGACTTCTATCCACAATTGCTTCTTGCTACTGATGTGCTTTCTCATGTTTGTGATTGCCTCACTCCTCATGTATTTGGCTTGATGTGAGTGGACACCCAGAGACCCACACTGCCTGTCACTTGGTGTAATTACTTCCTAGGTGATAGGCCACTCCACTCTCTTGGGCAAGTTTGTTACAGAGCAACATGATGATGAAAGTTTTTCAGAAAATATTGTGTAAATGAATTAGTGATTTTATGGGATTTCTGACCGGATTTAAGTAATTTTGAGAAATTACCTTTATTTAAATAATTTTGCAAAGTTAAGGTGGTTGATAAAAATGTAAAATTAGGAAATTAGGGTAGAAAGTTTTAAGTTAAAACCAAGAATACACTCTTCTGCATAGAATGGCAATGGTAGAAGGTGTTTGAGCTAGAAAAAGAAGTGCTATGCATGTTCATGCGTTACAAGCATGTAATTGTAGCAGCAGGAAGAGTAGACTTAGGACAAGTTAATAATCAACGTAAGCATACACTCTAGGTTGATCTCGGGTTCTTTGATTTTGTGATCTAGGGATTAAACAACAGTTTTTGGTGAGGAAATAAACCAGAAATTAATAAGGTTATTTTAAAGAACAAATAATTCTATTAAGAGTGTAAGAACAGAAAACATATGTTTACCCCTCTTAGCTGATCCAAATTGCAACAATAAGATGTAAGAAAGATGATCTTCAGGGGAAGACTTCTACTGTATAGTTGGCCGGCTTAAATTTTGTTAATCAATGCCTAAAAATTACTGCTTTAAGGTCACCACGAGCTCTTAGAAAGACAGATAGATGAGAAATGTTTAGTTAGATATAAGTTTCATGTAAGAAATGTGTAACCAATACCCTGTTGTAATTTTTTTAATGTAATGATTTTAATCTGGTTTTGAAGAATATGTATTTGTGGTGATTATCTCTGGAAAATGTGTAACTTACGGCTATGAGGTAATTATCTTCCTAATTGAAAAAAACATGGTCTCAAGGAGTATAGAAAGGGAGATTGTCTTTGATTCAACCATTCTGTGTCTGAGTGTTGATTTCCTCTTTCTTTTCTCCTTCCACTGGCTGCCATAGGAAACAGCCAGTCAGTATCTGGATACACCCTGTCAGCTGCTCTCAGCACTGACCCCCCATTTGCTGCTTACCTGAGTTTACCCTTTGTTGTTAAAGCTGGTCTTTGGCACTTCTCAGTATAAAATTAATGAATTAATTCTCTAATTAGACAGTGATATATACATGCATGCATACATACGTATATACATACATTTGTGTGCGTGCGTGTGTATGTGTGTGTGTGTGTGTGGTGTGTGTGTGTGAATGTGTGTGTGAATGTGTGTGTGTGAATGTGTGTGTGTGAATGTGTGTGACCAATGGGTTGTGTTCCTCCATTGTATCTTGATTGATATAATAAACACAAATTAAACAAACTTGGCACATTTAAGTATATTGGACAGAAATAAAAACTGGTTCTTATTTGAGCAAGAAAAGAATCTTTTATGAAAATGAATATAAAACACACTTAGAGTAGTTAAATTGTTTTGATTTGAAAAGAATGATACATGCTTTTTAAGCTGTTTGGTGCTGAATGACCATTTGATGTTGTATAACCACTTGGTGTTGGATGACCAGTAGGTATTAAATGACCAGTTGGTGTACTCTTTCTTAGGGAAACCTGTTTCTCTTTCTCTCAGCACTACTTATCTGCCTCTAGTTCTTTGTGTACTGTGAGAACTCAGCTGTCCTCAGGCTGTCTACTGTTGTCTTTGTTCAGCTCATGTTTATACATATTAGTGAGATTTGTATGGTATGTACGTATGTATGTATGTATGTATGTATGTATGTATGTAGAAACATTTAATGAAATTTGAAAGAGAGAAAGCAGGCATACATAGGAGGGTTTGGAGGGAGGAAAGGGAAGAAGACAATGATGTAATTATACAATAATAAAATCAAAAATAAAATAAATAATGTAAAAAAGAATAATGTAGACACCAAAACTAAAACTTTCAAATATCTGGTACCTATTTAATTGTATTTTGAACAAATATATAAGAGTGTATAAACTTTTCAACCTTTTTACTGGACTTAAGTTTTTAATGATATTGGTAAAATTTCAAATGTGATAACAAACCTTACTTAGAAAAATTTATTCCGTTTTGTTTAATATATAATTGAATATGTCTTTCATTAAGTTATTTGATTAAAATGTCAAACAATTTTGATTTTTATTGAAGATATTTATTTAAAATGCTTCTCTGGAAAATTAACCATGGTCATCTTCTCTTTGTGGTTGTGATACTAGTCATGATCCAGATTCACCTAACTTAATTAATTGTTATTAAATCATCTCCATTATCTGTGTTGAACTATAAAAAACATCCAACTTTGTCTTATAACTACTTATCTATTAGTAGGATTAAATAGTTTTAATATTTGCATGTGCTTTCCATATTTATCCTTCAAAAAATTATTAATTTTCCATGTTTGAGTTTTCATTTAAAGAAAGTTTTCATTAAATTGAATACCTTTTCAAAGTGGAAAGGGCTAATCTTATTTATTTAAAAATAATATTTTAAATGTAATCAAGCAGAAGTATAATAAAGTGTTTAAATCTAAGCAAAACATTTAATATATTACATACTTAAGTGCAATTGCATCCAAAACTAGTATAATTCCCATCCTTCAAGATTTCGAGCTGTGATGTAATGTATTGGTAGGGCCTGAGCTCCTCACAATCAGTTGATCGATGTATTGTACGCAGTAATAGATTTTAGTGATGCTCCCTATTGGCTGTAAAGAGAAGCTTCTTGGAGTAAAGGTGGTAGCTACCCTCATCTCTGTGTGTAAGGATAAAATTTAGAATGTAGTAAGGAATCTAGCAAAGTGCTGGAAATTAATTCTTTTCTAAGTTTCATGACCTCACTAGCTCCATGAATGGCTAGGTTTTCAGTAACAGGGATATATTCTCTCCTAATGAGTGGGCCTTCAGTTCAATAAGACAGCTCTTAATTTCCACTGACACGTGAGTGCCACTTGTTGACCATTTTTGCATTTTTTGCTATGTGGGTAATTGTGGTTTACAGTAGTTGTAGCTCAGTAGGATTAATAATTGTTTAAATCTCCTGGCAGCTGGCATAGTATTTTTAGAAATATCATTGTCACACTAGAAGAGTGGGGATAATTTTTCAGGGACCAAAACAAAGAACTATAGGCAACTAATTAATTATCGGTCAAAGGAGATGTATCCTCTAATAGAGATGGCCCATTTTATTGGTTGTGTATTTCAGAGTACTCAGTGCTGAAACCCAATATACACAAACAACAAAACCAGACTCTATAGATTGGTTTCACAAATGTATAAATATGTATGAACATGTTTTGTGTGTGTGTGTGTGTGTGTGTGTGTGTGTGTGTGTGTGTGTATTAAATAACAATGGTCCAATAAGGCTATTGACTTAAAAATGAAGGAATATAAGAGGGGCTAGGGGGAAATACTTAGGAGGGACTGGAGGGAGAATAAAGAGGAGGTAAGGTGATATAATTATTTTTAAATCAAAGCTATATTAAGAAACAATTTGGAACTGCAATCTAAACAAAATATTCAGTTTACAAGGAGCAACACTAAAGAGTAACTATGAAGAAACTTCAAGATACTTCAAAACAATTGAGGATTTTTGATTTTTTTTTTTTTTGGTTTTGCTTTGTTATATTTTCCTGGTGTTTAAAATCAACTGAAATAGGGGAGCAGTAATGCTTTTTAAATAGCATGAAGTTAAATACCATTCAAAAGTAGAGACCACGTTAGAAGTGACAATATTCTATTTATCTTCGTAAATAAAGAACACTACAGGCCATGTGACATCACAGAAAAATGGTGTTGCACAGCTCCAGATCGGGTTAACCTGAAAACAAATTAGAAGCAAGCAAGTACAGGGAGTCATGAGGAATCTGTCGGGCAGAAAGTATCCCTTGTAATAACCGATGGAAAGCACTGGGACCATTACCACACGGCTTTATTAGTCTCTCATCCTTGTTAAAACAACAGAGAAACGTGAATGTTTTCTCCTATTTTTCTTTTCTTTCTTTTTGTTAATTTTATGACCCTTGTTGTTCCGTTTTTGCTGTAATTTGCTGTTTTGTGTTCCGTCTATTATTTGCTAATTTCTACCCATTCTTCCAGCCAGATATCTCCATGCCTCATAGACAAATGTAAAAGCCATCCTCGACATATTGAGAGGATAAAAATTATATTTCGATGTGTAAAACTCCTACTACTTTTAGATACTCTGCCACCATAGTTAGAAATTGCGTACCAGAAAACAAAAAGAGAAAGGTTCAAAGCCAATAAGCCTTTGTCTCTCAAAGAATAGTGATCAGAATTCAAACTTTTAAGGCTCAACTGTAAATATAGAAGTTCAAACAGATTTTCTTATTCACGCACCATCAGCAGAGGGCATACTCTATAATTTTATTTTATTTTTTAAAATTTTCCCCAGTGTCTCCTCCACAGATCCTCTACCCCCCCCACTCCCTCTACCTCTATGAGGGAGCTCCCCCACGCACCCACCCACTCCGGCCTCAGCTCCCCAGCATCTCCCATTCCTGGGGCATGGAGCCTACACAGGACTAAAGGGCTCCCCTCCCATTGGTGCCAAATAAGGCAGCCCTCCAGCTGGAGCCATGTGTCCTCCCATGTGTACCCTCGGTGCAATACATGCATGGAGTGATTTTCTTCATGTAAACATCTTTTCTGAACAATTATCTGTGGCACATCCGTGAAGGGTAATTACATGTGCCTTCTTACAGAACGGTCCATGCTTCAGCTTTCCTCAATGTATTTACAACTGCTACTGTGGTAGGACAAACAGCTGTGAGGCTGTTCTCCTCAGCGTGAGTCTCTGCCACTCTGGCACCTCCATAGCCAAGTCATTTACTTTTACTCTAAAACCAAGACAATATGCAGAACAGATACTCCTGATGCTATAACTCATCCTCAATGAGGTGGAAATCTCAGACCTATAGCAAGTATCCACAGTCCTACCAGAGAAAATGAAGGCAAAAAGGGAACTGTAATTTAATAAACACTAGATTGTGTTTTCTGAACCATTTAGAATGTTCTGAGAAAAGATCCCAGAATTATATTTTCAATGATTTAAAGATTCTAATTTCTCTTTACCTTACAATTCTCTCATTTGCATATTACTAGAACTATATGTAACATTCTATCTTACCCGGATTTATTTGGTATCCAGTTTTAGAAAGCTATTCTTAGAATTTGGGGAAAGTTTATTTGAGGAAGCTATATTTGTCTTGAAATACTAACTCTGATGTTTACCGAGTTTATGGGAATGTAATTTCTTAGTTGGTCTCTATGTTATTCCCCCTAAAAATAGGAATGAAAATAATTAAAAACAATAGAGTCAATGTGCATTCATGTCTGTGATAGTAATATGAACAAGGCAATTTTACTATATATAATATATACACTCTATTTTATATATCTATATACTATATTTTGGATAGCTATATACTATACATTTTATGTAACTATATATATATATATGTATATATATATAAATTTATAATCATATAGCAAGCTGTTGGAATGATCACTACTGAAGCACATTGTTACCTTGAAGAGTAATACAGAAGGCCCACTTCAACTTCTACTGTACATTCTAAAAGAATAGAGAATTAAAAATAAAAATGTGTCACAGAGTACTCATTTTATGAGAGAAAATATATATGAAATAAAACATGCTGATCATTTTCCAATTTTTAGAGATTGTTATCAAGGTCTGGCTTTCTAGAACTTTTGTTTCAATATAAGTAAATGAATAGGCTACACAAATTGCAGTTACTTTACATGATTATATAAAACTACTTATGTATTTTATTCCATGACTGTGATGCACAATACTTATTAGAAGCAAATGTCAAATTTGACAGAACCCGGTGAACCCTTTGCATGTTGTGCTCATAGCAAAAACATGTTGATAGATGTAGAATGTAGGCAATGTAATTGCCTATAAATAATTAAAGTGTTCCTGTGTCAGTCAACATTCAAACTGATGCCAGAAAGGACAAATATCTTGATTATTAAATAACAATATGCTTCATTTGTTCTTGGAATTATGAACTTCATTTGTACTTTCCTTTTGCTAAAGCCTGTCATCACCATTAATTAGAAATTTCTAAGCCAAAATATTAATTTATAATTTGGCCTGTGTCAAGAGATGTGAGTCCATTACTCATAGTCTCTTTGAGAAATACATGAAATCAAGACATTAATTAAACTGAAAAGGAACCAGCATACTTGACAACATAAATGGCATAGATAAAATACTGAGTCCCAGTATTAAATACTGTTTTCTTTAACAGTTACAGTCCAGAGATACATGCAGTTTAAAAAGTTAAATTTAATATGTTTTAAGAAAGAACTTTCATCAAAAAAGGCTCATATGTATCATTTATTTATAAAAACTGGACAATGAATTATTAACATACACGATTTAAAGAAACTAAATTACCCATCATCTGGTTTACATGATCTATAGTTAATTCATAATATTGGATATAATAATTTATAGACTTCCTGATCCAGTGCATTCACAAGGTTTGTTTCTAGCACATTAGAAGTCAAAGACTAACAGAACACCATTAATCATTTTCTGTGGCTTTTTAAGTGGTGCAGGGTGCCCTAGCCCTTTCACTTTTCTCTGTAACAAATAGATGATCAGGTGAGCAATCTCATTCTTCCATACATCTAAATACTCCAAACACAATCCCTGCCTCACCACTGGCCCAAAGCTTTGGTACTTCTGAATCTTGGAACTCAAACTCGGTGAGCTAAATAAAGTTCTGCCCTTTATAGGTTGTTCTTTTGACTATCTGGTACAGTGGTAAAAAGCTAAATGGCCTACTATTTCTTTTAGCTTTTAGAATTTTATGAGAAGTGCATAGTTATTTATACTATAAAGAATAATTATTCTTCATTTAACACTGATTTTTTGGTATGTAAATGCTTTCCAGAATTATAACTGATTGTAATCAGTAGATTTCTCGCTGACTTCAGAAAATAGTGTGAAATAAAATTCACAAAAATACTTTATATTTTACAAATGCATTCTAAGATGATGTGATTTTTTTCATGCTGAGATTTTAAACAGGAAAAATGACTTATGCAACACCAAATGGAAAACAATTTTATGACAGAATTAGAACCGGAAAACCAATTTTACACACTTGTTCACAACTTGTAGCCATTACTTTTACTCAGTTCTTCCTCATCCATTCATTGTGACCTTTGTTATTGTCTTATTCCCACGTTACACTTTACACACATGTACACTTATAGCATAAGCAAATCTTATTGGACAAGTTCCACTTATGAAAGAAAAATTGTGGTTGTTTTCTTATATCATGCGTAAGTTCCACATAAGAGAGAAACAAATGTGTGTTTTTTTCTTCCTGAGATTGTGTGACCTTCATTTGTAGTATTTTAATTAAGAGTAATATGGAAATGAAGTCCTAAGCCTATTTATTTTAATGAAAGAATTTAAGTCATTCTACTTTGATCTAAATAGTGTGAGAATTGTGATACGGGTACAAGCCAAAACTGTTTAAACAGAATATCAACAGCACAGGAATGAAGCCCAAGTATCAACAGATGGGACTGCATGACAATGCAACCTGTCTTGACAGCAAAGGAAACAATCAGCAGCGACTACCAACAGCTTGCAGGGTTTCCTGTACGCCATAGACGAGAAGCTAATTTCTAGAATTTACAAAGAAGCAAAGCTCCTGATCAGCTATAGGGCAAGTGAACTGGACAGAGTAACCAAAAAGGAAAAAGAAATAACATCAGCAAGAAAAAAAAAAAAAAACAAACCCCTCAAACCTACAAATGGCCAATACTATTTTTAAAAGCGTTATTTCTGTCCACCAGGGAAATGTCAGTGAAAACTATTTTGACATACCATTTCACCCTAGTGATGATGGGTACCATCAACAAATCTGACAGCACATGTTGAAGAAGTATGGAGAAAAGAGAACCATTATTCACTGTTGATGGGGCTTCACATTAAGAAGTTGTAAAAATAAATTTAGAGATTTCTCAAAAAACTAAAAATAGCCCTATCATATGACACAGCTATATTGGTCCCGGGTATATACTCAGAGAACTCTATACCTTACTATAGAGATATCTGCACAAAATCACCCTAATTGTCCATCAGAATAATGAATGATAAAAATGTGTGTGTGTGTGTGTGTGTGTGTGTGTGTGTGTACTTTGAACTAGAATTTTAGCAATTTAATTTAGTTGGCCAAAGAAACTCCTCTAACAACATCTACAAGCTCTATGCTCTTCACCTAGAAGAAGTTTTCATTTTGCCTGGTTAAGGCTTCTCTTATTTAGTGACCAATTTGCAGGATCATGCTCTTGAGCAAACATTCTGTAGCCTTTTATTTTTCCTCCCAATCTTAGAGTTCTTGATTTTTGACTATTCGTGGTTTGAGCAGAAAATTAATAACAATCAGTCATTTGTGGCAGGAACTTTATAATTTACATACTAATTATTTTGCTCAAGGAGAAATAAAGGATGGTTCTAACTCATGGCCAGACAAGCAGATCATGGCTGTGTCTAGAAGAAAAACACATTCAGCTTTCCAGAAGAGTACTGTTCAGACCTTTAAATACACTTTGCATATTTGTATTTATTGAATGGCCAATTTCCCTAGTTGAAAATGGATCCCATGACTGAAAACTTAAGGAACTATATTAATGTAGAACAAGTGAGGCAAACACTCCCCTCCCCATTTCTAACCTTAACACAGAAGTTCTTTCAATGTTCCAGTATTTTTTTCTTTAATCGTTATTTATACATCTACATACATGTATGCATATATGCTTACAACTCTGCTCATATATAGATAATTTTATGGCTGACTATTTGCAAGTGGATAGCTAGCTAAAAAAAAGTACTTATTCTTTCTCTCTCAGAAATTAAATTGCCTTTAGCTCTTCTCCAGGAGAGGTATCCTGAGATTGCTGTATCCTGAGATTGCTCCCATCAGCTTTGGCATGTCACCTGGTATTGTCATTGTTCAAGTCTTGTTTGAGCTACGATATTGTTGATGTTTCATAGGTTCAAAATTGACCTTTAATACAGAAATATATAATTGGAATTTCTGGACATTTAAGGTGAATATTATTGCTTAATTATTCATAATTAGA
Source organism: Rattus rattus (assembly GCF_011064425.1). NCBI lineage: Eukaryota > Metazoa > Chordata > Mammalia > Rodentia > Muridae > Rattus > Rattus rattus. The sequence continues at coordinate 27,291,257 of NC_046164.1, forward strand.
TACAATTTAACTAATTCAATGCAATATCTGTAGTATCTTCTAAGTTACACAGTTTATCATTTTGATGTAAAAATTCTCTCACCAGTTTCTGGTTTGGAATCTTTTTTGCTTATTGTTCAGAATTTTACATATGTAGGCAAAACTATGTTATTTATAATTTGTACAGCAATCAATTAAAATAGATTAGTCATCAGGCTGTCAAAGCATGGTGTGTGGATAAAGGGTGTAGGAGAATGCTATATGAAGTGTCATTGATTCAGTACACTTCTACTTTATCATATCCTTTGATGATTTTCTCTAGAGGATGGGTTGAGCAGTCCCAATCTGAAAATTTGAAATCTAACATGTTTCAAAATTCCAAAATGTTTTCATGATTAGCCTGATCTCACCAGAAGAAAATGTTGAACTTTTTCTCTTATGAAGTATCATAGTCATATGCAGATGTGCTTAAATTAGAGCCAGATTATATAATAGGTATTGCTTCTGAGACGCAAGTGAATTTTTTGTTGAGAATTATATTTCTAATCATTTTATGTAAAAATTTGCAGATATAAAAATACCAATATTCCAAGCTTTATGAATTAATGATACCTGGTCTCTAATGTCTCTTGACTCTTAAATGATTACATTCAGCAACCCCTACATAAAATGCTTTCTGATATGAAACTAACAGGAAACATAAATTCATGCATATTTTTGAGATTATTTCCACTTATCCTTTTACCTTTAATTCCCCAAACTTCAGTTTTTGTCTACTTTGATTCTTCCTATTCATTTACCACTAAAACAACCACCAGACAAATCCAAAACTGTATGTGTTTGTTAGTCCAAGCCTTTCATCTTTTCAGACAAAGGAGATAACCAGTTTTTTAATTGCATAAAATTCTGCCTAGTTAAGGGGATGGTTTCTCATATCTATTCTCTAAAGCTCACCTGGTGAGGCCTTGATACCATGCAAGGTCATGAACTAAAACATTAATCTCTCTCCATTCTGCCTGTGTTTATGTTCTCATTCATCAGCTGCTGATGTTAGGATTAAAGCCATAGCTTATAAATGGTGAAAGAAGACAGAAAGGACCTCATGAAACTCCTTTGTGAAACACTGAGTTAGAGTCTGGTTTCACTCAAACCCTCTAGCCTTTTCATAGAACAATAGTTTGCTATTGCATTGATCTGACCCTAAGGCCTGGTTGTTCCGACAGTCCAGTGCTTCTGATGGACAATTCTAATTGCAGACACTTATCTCCTATGCCCAGGCTTTTGTTCTCCACAGGGTGCTTGCATCATGCCAGGATATGCTTTTCAAAGGAGTCATTTCAGCTGCAAAAAGAAGGGCATTCCTCCAAATCCCAGGTTTCTGCCTTCGGGCTCCCAAAACTACAGTAAAATACATTCACCCAAGTAGATTGCTGTATCATCCTTCTGTTTCATAATTCATGCTATTCAAGAAGTAGCATAGGCTAACCCACCTTGCACCAATGCCAGACTAACTCCCTGCACCATACCATTTTCAAAACTGACAGCTTTCTGAGTCATTGTTACCATAAGAGTGAACTGTTATGATAGGTTGCAGGTATTCTCACCTAAAGAAAAAAGAGAAGAGAAAATAAATGAAAAGGAAAACCTCAGAGAACTTAACACCACTTTTGTGCTCTGAATCACCAAGGCATCCTAACTTTACCACACTGATATTCCATGCCATGCTCCTAATCTCAATTGGCTATTGTCACAATGCATTCCTAAAACATATACAGTACATCTAACAAGGAAATTAGAAATGCTAGTTATTTGCTTCTTAGCAGATTATTTTTGCACAATGGCTGTAATGTAGTGAAGCACTTGAAGAAGGTGCAAAGAACAAAGAGGATCCAGGATTTGGGGAAATAAATTATAACACATGGATGTCAACAGCTGAGCAGCAAATAGTGAATGGAAACTTTCATCTTAACTGGATGAATGGCAAATGTTGACTACTTCTCTTAATCAGGAGCTAAATGCATCAAGAAACAGAAACTGCTAATTCCTGGTACAAAATTGGCGGAACTGGTATAGCAGCTGATGTTAAGGCATTCCTGGAAAATGGTGAGGCTAAACACCAGCCATCTTTCACCTACTACCATCAAAGTGTATGTTGAATATTGTTTGAGTCATACATGGGAAATTTAAATACTGAATTGTTGAGATTGAGAATCCTGGAATATTTAGAAAATGGATGTTGAATTGTTTGCTTTAGAAAATACATTTCTGGTCAGGAAATTTTGCCCTACACCCATGTGTTTGAGGCTCTCAAGAAAATCAAAGGATCAAAAAAATCTACAAATGGGACCTTATAAAATAGCAAAGTGTCTATAAGGTAAATGACACTATGAATAGGACAAAAGAGCAAGCAACAGATTTGGAAAAGATCAATAGCTATCCTACATCTGATAGAAGGCTAATATCGAATATATACAAAAAAGACAAGAAGTGAGTCTCTGCAGAATCAAATAACCCTATAAAAATGGAATACAGAGCTAAACAAGGAATTCTCAGCTGAGGATTATCAAATGCCTGAAAAGTACCTAAAGAAATGTTCAACATCCTTAGTCATCAGGGAAATGCAAATACCCTGAGATTCCACCTCACACCAGTTAGAATGGCTAAGATCAAAACCTCAGGTGATGCCGGATGCTGGTGAGAATGTGAATAAAGAGGGACACTCCTCCATTGTTGGTGGGATTACAAGTTGGTACAACCTTTCTGGGAATCCTCAGAAAATTGGACATAGTACTATCTGAGGACATAGCTATACCTCTCTTGGGCATATACACTGAAGATATTCTAACATAAAATAAGGACATATATTCCACAATGTTCATAGCAATCTTATTTATTAATAATAGCCAGAAGCTGGAAAGAACCCAGATGTCCTTCAACAGAGGAATGAAAACAGAAAATGTGATACATCTACACAGTGGAGTACTACCCCTCTATCAAAAACAATGACTTCATGAAGTTATTAGGCAAATGGATGCAACCAGAAAATATCATCCTGAGAGAGGTAACTCAATCACAAAAGAACACACATGGTACATACTCACTGATAAATGGATATTAATCCAAATCTCAGAATATCCAAGATACAATTCACAGACAATATGTAGTTCAAGAAGGAAAACCAAAGTGGGGATGCTTCAGTTTTTCTTAGAGGTGGGTACAAAATGCTCAAGGAAGTATTTTGAAGAAGGAGAGGGGAAGAAGAGGAGCAGGATCAGGTATGGGAGGAGACTGTGATGATATACAGAAAGTCAGGAATTTGAACAGAGGTGTGTAGTAATCAGGGATGGGGAACTGGGAGTAGCCACCAGCAAGTCCCAGATGACAGGAAAACAAGAGGCTCCCAGAACCCAACTGGGATGTGATTAGCTGAAATGCACAACAAAGGGGAGGGAGAACCTATAGAGTCCATATGCAGAGTTTAGGCAATGCCCCTGTTTGGGTGATGGTACCATACCACATACTCATATCCAAATTTTTAACCCAGAATTACTCCTATCTAAAGGAAATTCAGGGACAAAGTGTAGAACAGAGATTGAAGGAAAGGCCATCCAAAAACGACCCCACCTGAGGATTCATCCCACATATAGACACCAAACCCAGACACTATTACTCATGCCAAGAAGCGCTTTCTGACAGGAGCATGCTATTGGTGTTCCCTGAGAGGCTCTGCTAGGTCCTGATCAATACAAATGTGATGTTCATAGCCTACCATAAGACCGAGGCTGGGAATCCAATTAGAGATATTAGGGGAAGGACTGAAGGAACTGAAGGGATTTCAACCCCCTAAGAAGAACAACAAAATCAGCCAATCAGGCCCCCAGATCTTACAGGTACTAAACCACCAAACAGAGTACACATAGATCCCATGGCTCCAGCAGCATATGTAGCAGAGGATGACCTTAACTAGCATCAATGGGAAGAGAGGCCCTTGGTCCTGTGAAGGCTAGATGTCCCAATGTAAGGGAACGCCAGAGTTGTGAGGTAGGAGTGGGTGGGTGAGTGGGGTAGCACCCTCATAAAAGCAGAGGGAGCAGGAATGGAGTAGGGGCTTTTTGAAGGGGAAACCTGGAAAGGGGAATAACATTTGAAATAGAAATATTTAAAATACCCAATAAAAATTGCATTTCTTGGTTAAATATGAACTGGAAAAAGCCTTCTTACCTTTTCAGTTGATTGAGACTACTGTTCACACCTAAAGTTTGGGACTAAGTCAGGATATGGGGAGACAAATGAAGGAGGAAGCTTTTTGTCTACTAGAGTACTCCTAGTTCTTCCAACACTCATGATGTACAGCATATATGTTTCTGATTCTCTTGCTCAGGGTATCTGTAAGATATTCCACCTGTTCCCTTGGGATATCTCACTGACTACATAGACTTTACTTAAACCCAGGTTAAACCCATGGATTTAGGAATTTGAAGCAATGTTTTTTTTTTCTTTGTATTTCCCCTAAACAAATGCTTCTCAAACTTTCTAATGCTGTGACAGTTTATTATAGTACCTCATATTGTAGTGAACGCCCCTGCCATAAAATTAATTTTTGCTACTTTCTAACTGTAATTTTTTAATGGTGATGAATTGTAATGTAAACATCTGATACATAGGATATCTGATATGTGGCCCCAAAGTGGTCAGGAGCCACTGCTCTAAACAACTTACACATCACTGAAACTTACATATTGTTTTACATGCTAAGTGTTGTGTCGTCCATTGCAGATCAGATTTCTTATCATTAGTTCAACCATTTTCATTCTTGCAAATACAATGCTACAGAGTGTGTTAAAAAAATCATTTCACAGAAGTTATAACACTCTACTTTTATTAAAATGCACTTATCATGCATACAATTCTAATTTGATGCTTTTTTTTCTTTTCACCATTTTAAGATATACAGAAGTCTGTCTGTATTGCAGTTACAACAGAATCCTTAGTCAAAGTGAGGAGAAGGTTTGGTGCTGGGATTCCCTGGAGATTTGCCTCATTTAAGGTGAGCATTCTAACCTTCCCTATTGCTTCATCCTTCCTCACTAGCCTGGCCTTCCAGAGACCTGGTTCCACTCTCCACCTCCTCATTATAAGATTCTCTGCTGTTCTTTGTTTTAGCAAATGTCACCTATATGTTTGAAAATCCATTTTGACCTCTTTGTCAAGATTTCATATTTGTATATTATAAATCTCTCTATCTTTTATATTGGCACTTTAAGAGAGAATTTTCTTATGTTCCCAAGTTGAGATTTTGAATCAGAAGGAAATCTTTTAAAAAGGAATTGTAAAAATTACAAGGCATCATTTACTGAGTAGTCAGTTGTCAACTCTCTCATATATTAAAGCAATTTGTGAAACTTCATAAGCAAAGATGTGTAAAGGGAAAAAAAGATTTGAGAAAAAATATGTCTCATGTCCTTGTCAAACTTCCTAGTTGAATCTTGTCACAGCTTTCCTAATTTCTGTGTGCCAGTGTTAGAGCACATATTTAGCAGGGAAGGGATACAATGAGATGCATGTAGGAAAACAACAGGAAAGAAGTAGGAGAAAAAGAGTTATTGGACGCAAGGGAACCAGAAAGTCAAAAAAACATTGGAACTTTGCAAAATCTGAAGTAGCACTTACAGATCACATGCAAACGTACTTCATTTTTATGCTGTGATACATTCAGTACTGTTTGTAACCTGAGGAAAAAGTATCATAAAAATCTATATAGTCCCCAATATTTTTCATCAAAGGTGCTTAAAGTAAAAAACAAAACAGAGAAAAAAGCAACAAAACCCTAGCGTTTTACAATTTCATTTTAATTATTTTAAAAAGTTTTTTTTTTTTTTAAGATTTAGAGAATTTCATTCACTGTGATTTGGTAATATTCTCACCTAACTCCAGCCTTTATTGATCACTTTAAGATTCACTTCTACATCATAGGCATCCCCAGTTTAATTCTGAATGTAACTTTACCCATATGAACAACAATGCCAACCAACCAGAGCTTCCAGGGACTAAGCCATTACCCATGGACTGACCCTGGGCTCCAACTACATAGGTAGCAATGAATAGCCTAGTAAGAGCACCAGTGGAAGGGGAAGCCCTTGGTCCTGCCAAGACTGAACCCCTAGTGAACGTGATTGTTGGGGGGAGGGTGGTAATGGGGGGAGGATGGGGAGGGGAACACCCATAGAGAAGGGGAGGGAGATGGGTTAGGGGGATGTTGGCCCGGAGGAAAGGAAATAACAATCGAAATGTAAATAAGAAACACCCAAGTTAATAAAGATGGAAAAAAATATATTTGTATTAAAAATAAGGGTAATATGCCTATGTCTGTCTTAAAATTCAAATGTATTTGATTACAACAGAAATCAGGATTATGGATTCATTCTTTCTTCTATATCATAATAGCTCAAATATCCATTTTTACATATAATAAATTTTGTACCAGCAGTATAAAACAAGTAATTTTAATCCAGTAAAAAAAAATAAAACTCAAAATCCTAATAGGGTTGGGCTAACAGCATCTAATATCTAAAAATGTAATTGATCATAATAGTCTTTATACTACTGGTCATAATTGTCTTGATAATTAATCCTTTACATTTATGTGTATATTTTATAATTATAGAATTGTGTTAGTTGTCATAGCACAAAATTTAAAAAAAAGGCTTAAATTATTTCAAACTGAGAGAAAAACTGAAAGGAAAAGGAATTCAAAGAGATAGATTGTTAATAAAATCTATGGTTGGGGTTAGGAGGTACTTAAGTGGATAAAATACTTAATGTGCAAGCTGGATGATGTGAATTCACTCCACCAGCTATCACTCACCTAGAGCCAAGGAGGAAAGTGTATGTACACAATCTCCACACTGGGAGTAGAAATGCAGGAGGATATCTAGAGCTCATTAGCCAGACAGCCTAGCTAATTAGGGTTCCGTCAAAAAACAAAACAAACAAACAAACAAACAAACAAAAAACCAAAAATCAAAACAAAACAAAATAAAATAAAAAAACAAAACACTGTCAACAAAACAATGTAAACGTGATACATAAAGACCCCTTTAGTCAATCCCTGGTCTCTTCTGTATATCGGTATATGCAAGCACATGAACATATACATATGCACACAGGGGTGGGAAAATAAAGAGCCACAATAATGATTTTTCAGAGACTCAAGCACTAATCTATTCTTTTTATTTTTATTTATCTTAATTAATTAGATAATTAATTAGCTAATTTTTGAGACAAGACTTCTCTGTGTAGCTTTCACTATCCTAGAATTCACTTGCTCCATAGACCAGGCAGTGCTCGAACAACCAAAGATCCACCTGCCTCTACATCTGGAGTGCTGTCATTAAAGTCATTTGTCGCTAATATCCAAAGTATGCTTTTTATTTTAGTGATTCTATAACATTAGAAACATAAGTCAATCTCTCTGTTTCCTTTCGTCATTTATATTACACAAATATATTTATGTTTAATCACAACAACAAAATACCATCTCCAACAACAAAAATAAAGAAACTAACAATCGTCTTTCTTTAATATCTGTCACATCAATGAACTCAATTCCCCAATTAAAAAAAAAAAAAAAAACAACAACAACAACAAAAAAAAACCACAGGCTTACAGAATGGATATGAAAACAGAATCTTTCGGGGTTGGGGATTTAGCTCAGTGGTAGAGCGCTTGCCTAGCCAGCACAAGGCCCTGGGTTCGGTACCCAGCTCCAAAAAAAAGAAAAAAAAAAGAAAAGAAAAAAAAGAAAACAGGATCCATCATCCTGCTGCATACAAGAAACATACCTCAGGTTAAAGGACTGTGAAAAATGTTTTCTAAGCAAACAAGCCCAAGAAAACAAGCTGGAGTAGCCATTATACTATCCAATAAAATAGACTTTCAATCAAAAGTTATGAAAAAGAGATAGAGAATGACACCTCATACTCATCAAAGGAAAAATCCAACAAGATGAACTCTTAATTCTGAACATCTATGCCCCAAATGCAAGAGCACTCACATTTATCAGAGAAATGTTTTAGAGTATGCACTGTTCTTTTTTTTTTTTTTTTCCGGAGCTGGACACTGAACCCAGGGCCTTGCGCTTGCTAGGCAAGCGCTCTACCACTGAGCTAAATCCCCAACCCCTTATCAGAGAAATGTTACTAAAGCTCAAAACACACATTGAACCTCACACAATAATAGGTGGAGAATTCAACATCCAACTTAGACAGGTAATTGAAACAGAAACTAAACAGAGATACAATAAAACTAACAGAAGTTATGAACCAAATGGATTTAACATATACCAACGGAATATTTTACCCAAAACAAAAGAATATAACTTCTCAGCACCTCATAGAATCTTCTCCAAAATTGACCAGATAATTGGACACAAAACAAGCCTCAACAGATGCATGAAGATTTAAATAATCTCATGCATTCTATCAGATCACCATGAACTAAGGCTGGATTCAATAACAACAAAAACAACAGAAATCCCACATATTCATGGAAACTAACAGCTCTCTGCTCAATTATAACATTGAGAAACAATTAGACTTTCTAGAATTCAATGAAAATGAAGAAGGCACAGCATACCCAAACTTATGGGACACAATGAAAGCATTGTTAAGAGAAAAATTCATAGCACTGAGTGCCCTCATAAAGAAATTGGAGAGACCCTATGATAACAACTTAATAGCACCCCTGAAAACTCCAGAACAAAGATAAAATAAACATACCCAGGAAGACTAAATGACAAGAAATAGCCAAACTAAGGGTTGAAATCAACCAACTAGAAACAGAGAACAATACAAAGAATCAACAAAATTAAGACCTGGTTCTAGTTCTTTGAGAAAATTAATAAAGTAGATATTTGTGATTTTAATATGCATTTTACATTGTATAAATATGTCCATATCTGTGTTATATAAATAAGTCCAAATATATAATCCAAAATGATTTTGTATCAATCAATAAATAAAATTGTTCTCTATTAATAAAAATTTTATAACCAACAATAGTCTAAATTTTATTGGAATTTATTACATTTTCTATTTTTTGGTGTGTTAATTTTTAACTCCTACACATATGTATTCCTTATACATTTCCAATCCCTTGAATTGTATCTGTATGTGGGTCTTTTGTTTTATCAGAAAAAAAAATTGAATATAGAATTTAAGCTATAAACAAAACAGAAATTCAAAGTATAGCAAAAACTGATAAGAAAATTGAGTGATGGTACTGGTAGCTCATATGAAAATTATAGGTAAACAAATGAAGTGCAGTTTCTACTAAAGCCTCAGAAATAGGCAATATTTACTATCATATTTTGTGAAACACAAGTCAATATAGCATTCCCAAATTTACATAATTTTATATCCAAAGAGTCATTAAAAAGAAAGCAAGTTGTAATAAAAAAACAAATTGAACACCTAAAAGGTATAATATAATGGGAGATAGTTTAAGGAATTGCCTTGATTTTGAAGTCTCACAATTTAAGACTCCATTCATTTTGGATGTTATGACTGCCATAGATGGTGACTCATCTCTTAGATTGGTGCAAAGTAAATTAAAACTTTATGGAATAAAATATCATCATTTTAGATGACGAAAAGAAAATTTTTATGATTCATGGAAAGAAATCAAATACCAAATTTGGAATTAACATGGGAAAAATTGAGTGCAACTTTCATGTGTGACTTTAAGGGATTCAAGATCTTATAGAAAGAAGTTGAAATAAATATGGTTGAAATAGAAAGGATTATTGAATTGAATTGAATAAGAATTGGAGTGTGAAGATGTGTCTAAGTTGCTTCACGCTCACAGTAATGTGTTAAGAGGAAAGGGTTCCCTGCTTTTGTGTGAGCTGAGAAAATATTCTGTATAAAATCGAGTCTACACATGGTGATGGCATTATACACAGTGCTGAGATGCAAACTAAGGATTTAGAAGTTTATATAAACTTAGAAACAGGATAAGAGGCTTTTGTGTCCTATTTTAGAAGTTCTGCTGTGGGAAAGACACTATGAAACAGCATTGGTGCAGTACAGAACTGAAGATAAGTCAATCATTGAAACAAACTTCTCCTGGGCATATACCTAAAATATGCCCCAATATACAACAAAGACACATGCTCCACTATATTCATAGCAGCCTTATTTATAATAGCCAGAAGCTGGAAAGAACCCAGATAACTTTCAACAGAGGAATGGGTACAAAAAATGTGATACACTTACACAATGGTGTACTACTCAGCTATTAAAAACAATGACTTCATAAAATTAATAGGCAAATGGATAGAACTAAAAATATCATCTAGAATAACGCAATTACAGAAAAACACACATGGTATGCACTCTGCACTCACTGTTAAGTGGATATTAGCCCAAAAGCTTGAATTACACAAAATGCCATCCACAGACCACATGATGCTCAAGAAGAAGGATAACCAAAGTGGGGATGATTCACTCCTTCTTAAAAGGGGGAAAGACTATTCATAGGAAGGGATATGGAGGCAAAATTTTGGAGCAGAGACTGAAGGAATGGTCATTTAGAGGCTGTCCCACATGTGGCCCATACATATACAGTCACCAAGACTAGATAAGATTGATGAAGATAAAAAGTACATGCTGACAGGAACCGGATATAGATGTCTCCTGAGAGACACAGCCAGAGCATGTCAAATACAGAGGCAAATGCTAGCAGCAAACCACTGAATGAGAACAGGACCCCTGTTGGAGGAATTAGAGAAAAGATTCAAAGAGCTGAAGGGGCTTGCAACCCCTTAAGAACAATGATGCCATACAACCAGAGCTCCCAGGAACTAAACCACTACCCAAAGACTAGACATGGACTGACCCAGGGCTCCAACTGCATACGTAGCAAAGGAAGGCCTTGGTGGGCACCAATGGAAGGAGAAGCCCTTGGTCCTGCTAAGGTTGAAGCCCCAGTGTACGGGAATGTCGGGGGGGGAGTGGAAAGGGGTAGTTGGGGAGAGGAATACTCTTATAGAAGAAGGGGAGGGAGATGGGATAGGGGACTTATGTCCTGTAAACTGGGAAAGGGAATAACATTTGAAATGTAAATAAGAAAAATCAAAAAAAAAAAAAGTAGCAAGAAAAAAAGGTCAAGTAACATACTAAAGCAGAGCTGTTAGAATTTCACCAGACTTCTCACCAAAGACTAGGAAAGCCAGAAAATCTTGGACAAATGTCATATAGACCCTAAAAGAAAACAAATACTAGCCCAGGCTACTATACTCAGCAAAACTCTCCATTAAGATAGATGGAAGGGGTTGGGGATTTTGCTCAGTGGTAGAATGCGTGCCTAGCAAGCCCAAGGCCCTGGGTTCGTTCCTCAGCACCGAAAAAAAAAAAAAAAAGATAGATGGAAAAAACCAAGATATTCCATGACAAAACCAAATTTATACAATATCTTCCTCAAATCTAGCCCTACAAAGGATAATAGATGGAAAACTCAGACACAGGACTGAAAGTCACCCTAAAAAAGTGAGAAAGTAGTCTTCTTTCAACGCAAAAGAAGATACTCACACAAACGTAATTCTACCTCTACCACAAAAATAACAGGAAGCAATAATCACTTTTTAAATCTTGTTAATAGCTCTTAACTTCAATGGACTCAATTCCCCAATAAAAAGACATAGACTAGCATACTGTATATATAAACAAAACCTAGCATTTTCTGCATACAGAAAACACATCTCAGTGACAAAGACTGACACTGTCTCAGAGTAAAAGGCTACGAAAAATAGTCCAAGCAAATGGTCTCCAGAAACAACCTGGAGTAGTCATCCTAATATCCAATAAAATTGACTTTCAACCAAACGTTATTAAAAAAAATATAAGGAAGGACACTTTTAAACTCATCAAAGGAAAAATCCACCAAAGTGAACTCTCAATTCTGAACATTTATGTTCCAAATGCAAGGGCACCCATATTCATAAGAGAAACTATACTAAAGCTCAAAGCACACATTATACCTCACACATATAGTGTGGGAGACTTTAATGTACCACTCTCATCAATGGACAGATTGTGGAAACAGAAACTGTAGAGAGACACAGTGTAACTAAGAGAAGTTATGAAACAAATGGTTTTAACAAATATCTATAGAACATTTCATTCTAAAACCAAAAAAATATACCTTCTTCTCAGCACCTTATGGTACCTTCTCCAAAATAGACCATATAATTGGTCACAGGCCTCAACAGAAACATGATGATTGAAATAATCCTTTACATCCTATCAGATCACCGCAGGCTAAGGATCATCAAAACTGACACACAGCCCATATACACATGGAAGCTGAAAAACCCTCTGCTCAATGATAACTTGGGCAAGGAAAAACAATTAAAAAAAAAAGAAATTAAAGACTTTTAAAAATTTAATGAAAATGAAGTCACAACATACCCAAACTTATGGAAAACAAAGAAAGCAGTGCTAAGAGGAAAACTCATAGCTCTGAGCACCACCAAAAAGAAATTGGAGAGAACATACATTAGCACCTTGACAGCAGACCTCAAGAAGCTAAAACACCCAAGAAGAATAGATGGCAGGAAATATTCACTCAGGTCAGAAATCAACCAAGTAGAAACAAGCAAACAAACAAACAAATAAATAAAACAGAACTATACAAAGAATTACCAAAACCAGGAGTTGGTTCTTTGAGAAAATCAACAAATTAGATAAATCCTTACCCAGACTAACTAGAGGGCACAGAGACAGTATCCAAATTAACAAAATCAGAAATGAAAAGGGAGACATAACAACAGAACCTGTAGAAATTCAAAAAATTATCAGATCCTACTACAAAAAAACCTATTCTCACTAAAACTGGAAAATCTGGACAAAATGGACAATTTTCTGGAGAGATAACAATTACCAAATTAAATCAGGATCAAATGACTATCTAAAGAGTCCCAAAACTCCTAAGGAGTTCAAAGCATTCTGTAAAAGTCTCCCAAACAAATAAACAAACAAAAAGAAAGAAAAAAGAAAACACAGGACCATATGGGTTCGGTGCAGAATTCTATCAGACCTTGAAAGAAGACCTAATAAAAATACTCTTCAAACTATTCTATAAAATAAAAACAGAAAGAACACTACACAATTCATTCTTTGAAGCCACAATAACATTTATACCTAAACCACACATAGACCCAAGAAATAAAGAGAACTTCAGACTAATATTCCTTATGAATATCGATGCAAAAATATTCAATAAAAATCTCCAAACCTAATCCAAGAATACATTAAAACAATCATCGATGATGATCAAGTAGGCTTCATTCCAGGGGTGCAGGAATGGTTCAATATATGGAAAACCATCAACATAATATACTATATTAAAAATCTCAAGTAAGGAAAACCACATTATCTTCTCATTAGATGCTGAGAAAGCATTTGACAAAATTCAAGAACCCTTCACGCTAAAAATCTTGGAAAGACCAGGAATTCAAGGTCCATTCTTAAATATAGTAAAAGCAATATACAGCAAACCAGTAGCCAATGTCAAAATGGAGAGAAACTTGAAACAACCTCACTAAAATCAGGGACTAGACAAGGCTACCTACTCTTTTCCTAATTATTCAATATAGTACTCAAAATCCTAAATAGAGCAATCAGACAACAAAAGGAGGTGAAAGGGATACAAATTGGAAAGGGAAAATCAAATTATCACTATTTACAGATGCTATGATAGTATACTTAAGTGACCCCAAAAGTTCCACCAGCGAACTCCTAAGCCTGATAAACAACTTTAGCAAAGTGGCTAGATATAAAATTAACTCAAGCAAATCAGTAGCCTTCCTCTACTCAAAGTATAAACAGGCTGAGAAAGAAATTAGGGAAATGTCCCCTTTGACAGTAGTCACAAGTAACATAAAATACCTCGGTGTGACTCTAACCAAGAAAATGAAAGATCTTTATGACAAGAATTTCATGTCTCTAAAGAAAGAAATTGAAGATGATTTCAGAAGATGGAAAGATCACCCATGCTCATGGACGGGCAGGATTAATATAGTAAAAATGGCCATCTTACTGAAAGCAATCTATAGATTCACTGTAATCCCCATAGAAATTCCCACTCAATTCTTCAAAAAGATAGAGCAATTTGCAAATTCATTTGAAATAACAAAAATCCCAGGACAGCCATAACTATTCTCAACAATTTAAGTACTTCTAGGGAAACGGTCATCCCAGACCTCAAACTGTATTTTGGAGCAATAGTGATAATAAAAAATTCTGTATGGTATCAGTACAGAGACAGTCAGGTAGGCCAAGGGAATGGAATTGAAGATCCAGAAATGAATATACCTATGGTCAATTGATCTTTGACAAAGTAACTAAAACTACTCAGTGGAAAAAAGACACCCTTTTCAACAAATGCTGCTAGTTTCAAGTAGTGGTCAGCATGTAGAAGAATGCAGATCAATCCACTCTTATTGCCCTGTACAAAGCTCAAGTACAAGTGGGTGAAGAACTTCCTAATAAAACCAAAATACTGAAACTTATAGAAGAGAAAGTGAGAAAGAGCCTGGAACTCATGGGTACATGGGAAAATTTCCTGAATAGAACACCAATGTCTTATGCTCTAAGATCAAGAATCAACAAATGTGACCTCAAAAAATTGCAAAGCTTCTGTAAGGCAAAGGATACTGTCAGTAGGACAAAACATCAACCAACAGATTGGGAAAAGATCTTTACCAATCCTATATCTGATAGAGGGCTAATATCTAATATATACAAAGAACTCAAGGTATTAGACCACAGAGAATCAAATAACCCTATTAGAAAATCGGTTGATGGGGAGGGGAACACCCTTATATAGAAGGGGAGAGGGATGGGATTAGGGGAATCCAGGAAAGGGAATAACATTTGAAATGTAAATAGAAAAAAAATCCAATTAAAATATAAGCTGGACATCAACTTGGAATGGAGCAGAGTGACAGATATGTCCACAGATCAAGAAAGCAACTTATGGAAGCAACCAATGAATTAACCAAAAAGGATACACAAACCAAAAGTATTATTTCAGAGATCAGTAATAAAATTGATCCTGAAATTTTTTCCTTAAAAACACTGATGGAGTCCAGCAAATGTGAGACAATTCGTTATCTTGCAGCGTTGGTGTTTACTTGCTTGACGATAGCATTGGGACTTTATAGGTTCTGAAAGGGGAGCAGAAGGGTGGATAAAGAAAATGTGGTAAGGTTACACAATGGAATAGTAATAGCTTTTTTTCTCTCCCTTTTTAGATGTCTGTTTTGTTTTCTAATGAGAGAGAGCAAGAAAGAAACTGACTTTGAGTGTGCGAGGAGGACCTTAGGGTTTCATAATCAGAATATAATGGATGAAAAAAATCTATTTTCAATTAAAAAAAGAAAATGCTAAAAAAGAGAGAGAAAATTAGTAAGAGCTAAAAAAGAATTCTCAAATGAGGAATATAGGATGGCCGAGAAACACCTAAAGAAAGGGTCAATATCTTTAGTCATCAGAGAAATACAGATGAAACAACCCTGATTCCACCTCACACCAGTCAGAATGACTATGACCAAAAAATCAGGTGACAGCAGATGCTGGTGAGGATGTGGAGAAAGAGGAGCACTTCTGTACTTTTGGTGGGACTGCAAGCTGGTACAACCACTGTGGAAATCAGTCTGGCCGTTCCTCAGAAATTGGACATTGTATTACCTGAGAACTCAGCTATACCATTCCTGGGCATATACTCAAAAAATGCTCCAACATGTAACAAGGACACAATCTCTACTATGTTCATAGCAGCCTTATTTATAATGGCCAGAAGCTGGAAAGAACCCAAATGTCCTTCAACAGAGTAATGGATGCAGACAACATGGTTCATTTATACAATGGAGCAGTACTCAGCTATTAAAAACAATGACTTCATGAAATTCTTAGGCAAATGGATGGAACTGGAAAATATCATCCTGAGTGAGGTAACCCAATCATAAGAAAACATACATGGTATGCACTCAGTGATAAATGGATATTATTCCAAAACTCCAAATATCCAAGATACAATTTACAGACCACATAAAGCTCAAGGAGAAGGAATACCAAAGTGTGAATGCTTCAGTCTTTCTTAGAAGGGGTGCAAAATACTCATAGGAGGAAATATGGAGACAGAATGTGGAGCACGGCCTTAAATAAAGGTCCACCAGAGACTGCCACACTGGGAATCCATGCCATATACAGCCACCATACCCAGACACTTATAAATGAGAAATGTATGCTGACAGGAGCCTGATATAGCTGTCTCCTGAGAGGTTCTGCCAGATCATCCTCTGACAAATACAGAAGAGAACATGGTCCCCAAGGAGGAGTTAGGAAAAGACTGAAGGAACAGAAGGGGTTTTTAACCCCACAGGAAGAACAATAATATCAACTAACCAGATCCCCTATATCTCTTTTGGAGTAAACCACCAACCAAAGAGTATACATGGAGTGGCCCATGGTTCCAGCAGCATATGTAGCAGAGGATGGCTTTTGGAGCATCAATGGGAGGAGAGGCACTTGGTCCTTTGAAGACTTGATGCCCCAATGTAGGGGAATGCTGGGGCAAGGAGGTGGGAGGGAGTGGCTAGGATGGTGGGGGAATACCTTCATAGAAACGGGGGGGGATAGGATAGGGGGTTTCAGGAGTTAAAATAGGGAAGAAGGATAACATTTGAAATGCAAATAAAAAATAGCCCAAAAAGAAGAAGAAGAAAAAAAAAAGAGACTCACACACAAGTCTTAGATACTGTACTATTTTATGAAATTTGTAGTCTATCCTTCAAAAAATAGTCTCTGATCAGTCCGAAAGGTATAAAACCGATGCAAGAATAATACTAATAAAAATATAATAACTTACACTGAAGGTGGTTATGTATCTTAAAACTGTGCAATAAGGTACTTTAGCTAATATATTTACATTGTTTTAGACATAATGTTACTACATGAAAAATAGATTCCAGTGTATAGTAACTATAGATTTCATATGTTGTTGGAGGCCAAAAAAGAATGTAATTTGCATTGTTAACATATATATATATATATATATGAATATGTATACACACATACACACTCATGCACGCACACACACACACACACACACACAGTATTTAGTGCAGTGTTCTGCAACTGAATTTGCAATGTGTTGAAATAAGCTTGTTGTAGCTAAAATTTTTTATAATTCATTAAAGTTTCAGTAACGTATTCTTGGAGTAATGGAGCAAAAAGTCAAGGTCAAAAGCAGTCATTCTCATTGTGTCCATACATTGTCCAAATTCTTAGGAATGGAAATAAGTCAAACACATGTGTCATATATGTATTTTTATCGTTGTGATAAATACCCTGAACGAAATCAACTTGGAGAAGAAACGGTTTACAGGATTTCAACCTCCAAGTCATACTCAGTGTCTACGGGAAAACAAGGAGGAACCTGGAGACAACCCTGAAGCAGAAAGCACTGAGGAACATTGTCGTCCTCCCCTTGCCTTGCCCACCTTGCTTCTTCATAGCAACTGGGACAATACTCGCAAATCTGGCTCTGTCCACAGTAATCAGGGTCTTCCCCCATGTACTATCAATTTAAAAATATTTTCAATATTTTAGTCTTCTTTTTTGCTTTTTCCTGTATATTTTTAAATTGGATATCTATGTGAATGTCAGTTGCACACATAAACGTGTGAGCCTATAGCTCCAGTGTGCCAGAGATTGAGATTACAGGTGTATGTAAAGGCACCCTTTCATACTTTTTATGATATTTATAAACTAAGTGTACTATTAGAATTTTGGACAGCTTTATGTGAGCCAGTTCCCCATGAATATAACTATTGTATTGGATTACTTCATTATATACAAAGGACTGGTCATTCTTCATATTTATCTTTATGAACTTGAGTCTGTTTAAAACTTAAATAATTTGAACCTAACTACTATTTTTGAAGAGACAAAGTTTATATCACAACACAAATGATTAGATTTTAGTGTGCATAATATTGTGAATCTCTTAAAGTTAATCATATAACTCTGAATTTGGAATCATTTATGTTGCTTTCTGTCCATAAAGTTAATTGTGTTTACAGTAAAAGAAAAAGTACAAGTCATTGGTATAAAAAAGGTAGAAGTGAGAGGAAGGAAAAAAGATACTTGGACCTTTGACTCAGTGATTACACAATACTCTGTTGCCTCTGTTATTGACCTGGCAACCACAATGATGTGCTCTGAGTCCTCTATATTTTACAATAGGAGACAACAAAGACATGTGTAGGATGGGAAATGAGATAGTGGCCTCAGCTAAAGGAGGTCTCATTGGTGATTAGGAAAGTGTACTCTACCATGTCCCTGAGTGTTTGCTACTCCACAGAGCCATTGGCTAATGCTTACCAACTGCTAATGTAGCTTATAATGAAATTTCCCAATCAGATTAATTGTTCTCCATGTAAAATTCTTTTCTAGGTGGAATTTTCCTAACAATTGTTTTATAATAGTCTATTATATATAATAAAAGAGACTGCTATGACAGATATATTTAGATCCTGTTTGACCCAGTTATAAAAAAATTATGCATGATCATATTCAGATTAATTTATCTGAATCACAGATCTTCATAGAGAAAGTGATTAATCTGTTCCAGTGAAACATTTCTTCAAGATAAAGAATTCAGGAAAAATTATTAAATTATTCACCATTGTATTTGGACAGCAAAGAAAACTAGATGATAACAAAATTAGGATCATGTGATCAAAACCGACATATTAATGTTGCATTTAACTTGGTTAAATTTGTTTGTGGTTTACAAAGGGCAAATAAAAACAGTTAACAGTTGTGCTTTTATGGGGTCTTTTTATGCAGTATTTGAGTTGCAAGCTTCCATACAGTATATTATCACAAGCAATGCAATACTGGAGGCTCTTCAGTCTCTCCCAGGAGAGTTCCAAAGTTTTCATTTGATTGTTTTCTAATGAAACACTTTCTGTAACAAGTTGCTTACCTGTTTTTGGATTCCAAATTTGACACTTACCTAACAGGTAACATATAAAGTTTGTGTTAATGATTACGTGACAAACTCATGAAAAGTATAGGTTGAATGTGAAATGTTAAATAAATATATGCTATTTTAAATTATACGTTTAAGTCATTTGGATGTCATTATGAACAAAATGTAATGAGACAGACAAAATTATTTAAAAGTTTTAAATGTGTTACACAAGTATTATGTCCCAGAAATGAAACAATTTATATGTAGGTGATTTTTCATTCTCTAAATCCTTCTCTGTCTCTGTCTCTCTGTCTCTCTGTCTCTCTGTCTCTCTGTCTCTCTGTCTCTCTCTCTCTCTCTCTCTCTCTCTCTCTCTCCCTCTCCCTCTCTCTGTCTCTGTCTCTCTGTGTGTGTGTGTATATGTCTGTCTGTCAATCTATCTAATCTAATCTAATCTATCTCTATTTCTTTTTTCTTTCTGTGTGTTTAAACAGGAAAGCTTATGTGATATAAGAACTCAAGATAGAACATCATGTTATCACATTTTTCTTAAATCATTTTACCTTTAAAAATAGAATATCACCCATTTGTTTCAACTATGGAAAAATAGTTGTTTTTGCCACCAAAAAATAGTGTAATGAATTTGCACTTTGCTTTATGCCCCTTGGGATGCTGATGATTCGGAAAAAGACTTTTCACATAGTTCCCAATGTAAACCTAAGACGAAATCAATGGCCAGAATTATTAACACCTCATTCTGTCTCAGAGACTATATTGTCTTAAATAGAGGCACTTCATTTGATTAGTTCTCACTTTAGACCTTGCAGTAATGTGTTTGGGGCCTTGAAATGGTATCTTATCAGCCTATTTATCTATACCTCATAGAAGAGCTCTCTCTCTCTCTCTCTCTCTCTCTCTCTCTCTCTCTCTCTCTCTCGATAATTGCTGGCTTTAATGACATCTCCTGAGCTGTGGAGCCGTGGTAATGGTCTAAAATGTCAATTTGAATACTGTTGTACACTTCCGAATACTTATGAATTTCTAGGTGATATGTCTGTTTCCATGACAATCACCCTTTTAAATGCTACTATGAAAGAAACATTTTGTATCATCATTTACCAAAGAATAATCACACTCACTCTTTCATTTTATGTTAAATATGTTTTATTGATTAAATACAAGATATTTCTTATGAGGACAATATGCATAGCTGTTGTTTCCTACAAAATCTTTTTGACATCCTTCTTCAGAGTGCTTCTCTGCTAACATGCTCTGCCCATTGTTCTTTAACACAGTCTTCATGTTCTTTTGTTGTTATTTTTGTTTTATTACATTTTATAGCTTCTTTGTTTATATTTTATTTTTCCTTTTTTTGTTGGACATTTTCTTTACTTACAATTCAAATGCTATCCCCATTCTCATGTAGGGGAAATCCAGGATGGGGAGATGGGAGGGAGTGAGTGGGTAGGTGGGTGGGGGAACACTCTCATAGAGGCCTTCATGATCTTTAGCTATTTAACTTTGGGTTTTGATCCCTGTCTCCTAATTTCCAGTTTGGTACAAAATAAGCAGAAATAAATCTGCACAATTCAGTATCTCAAACACGGGTTCGCTTATGCTCAGAATAAGATGTAGCTTCTGATTTTGACAAACAAATGTGTGCCTATCCTAATCCATATCAGACTGAATTAGCTCTCACCCAGTTTCCTATAATCAAACACCATAGTCTCCTCAGTGAAACCTGAGCATTGACAACTGTGAGATCAATGAAGAGTCTCAACATTCTCAGGTCAGATCAGGGATCTCTGCAAAATAAATAAAAGGCAGTGTTAACTTTTCCAGCTTTGTGGCTTGAGCAGTAGGGACTAACAGCTACCAAAGAGGAAAATGTAAAAATTTCTCTTTTAAAATTTTCCAAAAAATTTCAAGTGAATGTTTAACTTGTGAGAATTTTGAATAAATGAATAAATTATGAAAAACAGGTTAACTCTTAAGATTTCTGGTTGCAGAACAGAGGGGGAGCTTGGTCTAGAGACAATATTAAATAGGTTGTTGCTGAACTAATAATACATTTTAAAAAAATTGAAGAAACCCGAATCTTGAGCTGTTTATCAACTCAGTGTCCTTCCACCCTCTAACCTCATGATTTAAATGTTGTTCTTATTCCGTTTTGCAAATTAGGAAATGACTGAGGTATTCCCCCCTAATTGTAGAGGGAATATGACCTATGAGACGAAATAATTGATCTTCATGAAGCCAATGAATCTACAGAATCGACACTCCCCGCTGTGATGCTCCTCTACTTTGCTCCCTAGTGTTGTAATGAGCCCCCGGCCCAAAACAACTTGGCAAAGGAGAATTTGTTACAGTTTACAAATTTCAGTTCATCACTGAGGGAAGTCAGAGTAGAAGCTCCAGGCAGGAGGCTGGAGGCTGGAAATGCAACAGACCTGAGACAATTGCTGCTCCCTGGATTGATTCTCCCTGTTTGTTCAGCTACCTTTCTCTTCTATCTCAAATTCACATGCTCACAAATAGTAATACCAAGTGTGGTCTGGGTCAGTCTATATCAATTAGCAATGGCAAAGTTTGGAGCAGACACTGAAGGAATGGCCATTCAGAGTCTGTCCCACATGTGCCCCATATATAAACAGCCACCAGGACTAGATAAGATTGATGAAGCTAAGAAGTGCATGGTGATAGGAGCCTGATATATCTGTCTCCTGAAAGACACATCCAGAGTATGTCAAATACAGAGGCGAATACTAGCAGCAAACCACTGAACTGACAACAGGACTCCTGTTGGAGGAATTAGAGAAAGGATTGAATGAGCCAATGGAGTTTGCAACCCCCATAAGAACAACAATGCCAACCAACCAGAGCTCCCAGGGACTAAAAACCACTGCACAAAGACTCGATGGACTGACCCATGACTCCAACTGCATGTGTAACAGAGGATGGCCTTGTTGAGCAACAGTGGAAGGAGAAGCCCTTGGTCCTGACAAGGTCAGACCCCCAGTGTAGGGGAATGTCAGGGAGAATGGGGGAGGGAAATACCCTTATAGAAGAAAAAGAGAGGGATGGGATAAGGGGCGTATGTCCGGGAAACTAGGAAAGGGAATAACATTTGAAATGTAAATTTAAAAAATCCAATAAAAAAAGAAAATCTTCACAAACATATTCCCAGGATAATCTGATGGAGACAGTTCCGTCCTTGAGATCATTCTTCACAGGTATGTCTAGATTGTAACTAACTGAGAAAAAATATCGTGACATATGGTTTGCTGACTCATGGAGTACAGTAATATGAGCCCCAATGTTTGGATAAATTAGAGAACTTGAGTAATCATAAAGTAATCCCAATAAGCTTGTAAATATTTCTCTGTGAGGTATGGTCATACTTGAAGCAAAAAGAAATGATTTTGAATTAGAAATATCATGCCACCACCATAAATTAAGTCATTACTAGCTACTTTAATTTTGAGAATTATTGTTATAGCCTCTCAAAGCCATTTTTTAAATCTGTTAAAGGGAGCATAATGACTTCTTGCTATTAGGACTAAATCACATAATGTATGCTTACTCAGATTGCCCCAGGTCCTTCCACCATCAGAGGAGAATTTTTCTTATTAGCACTGAAGTGCCAGTTTATGTATCTAGTTGTGTAGATTATAAAGCTGGCTGTTTTGGAAGGAGGGAATTGGGTGGAAGAGGGGATGGGGAAGGGAGAGATCAGGTGTAGTGAGTAGCAGGAAGCAAGGAATGGGAGAGTGAATGGAAATCAGAGCAGAGCAGGGCATCTCTAGGACTTTCCATAGACCTGGGATTGGGGAGGCTCTAGGGATTCTTTAAGGGTGACTCCATCTAAAACTCGTAACAATGAGAGATATGGAGCCTGAAGTGGCCACCTCCTGTAGCCTGGCAGGGTACCTAGTGGAAGGATAAGAACAGTGACCTCCCTATAAACCTTTGATCCAAAATGTGCCTACCTACAAGTGAGCGGACAAAGGTGGAATAAAGACTGAAGGAATGACCAACCGAAAACTGACCCAATTTGAGACCCATTCCAAAGGCAAGAACTAATTCCTGACACTATTAATGATACTCTTATACTTACAGACAGGAGCCTAGCAAAACCATTCTCTGAGAGGACCCACCTAGCAGCTGACTGAAACAAATACAGAAAACCACAGGCAAACAGTAGACATAGCTTCGGCAGCCTTGCAAGAAGAGTTGGGGCAAAGAACTGAGGAACTCAGAAGGGATAGGGACTCCACACGACCAACGGAGTCAACTAAGCTGGACCCTTGGGGGCTCTCAGAGACGGAATGGCAAATCAAAGAGCATATAAGGCCTGGACCTAGCTCTCCCACCCCACAATCATGTGTAGCAGATGTTAACCTAGGCCTTCATGTGGGTCCTCCAACAAGTGTAGTTGGGGCTCACCCTGACTCTGTTGTCTGCCCGTGGATCTTGTTCCCATCATCAGAT
Organism: Rattus rattus; assembly: GCF_011064425.1. Taxonomy (NCBI): domain Eukaryota; kingdom Metazoa; phylum Chordata; class Mammalia; order Rodentia; family Muridae; genus Rattus; species Rattus rattus. The sequence goes on from NC_046164.1 coordinate 27,314,768, forward strand.
TGTCTTCTCTGGCCTCAGTGGGTGAGGATGTTTCTAGTCCTGCAGTGACTTGACGTTTCAGGGTGGGTTGATACCCAGAGGCAACCTCCCGGAGCCTTCTCAGAGATGAAGGAGAGTCCAGCGTGAAGAGGAACTGTGTGAGGGGAAACTGGGAGGAGGGGTGTGTGTTTGGGATGTAAAGTGAATAAATAAACAAATTAACAAAATAATAATAAAAGGACAATTTAATAGAAACAAAAAATAAATCTGGGGATTGGGGATTTAGCTCAGTGGTAAAGCGCTTGCCTAGCAAGCGCAAGGCCCTGGGTTTGGTCCTCAGTTCCTGGAAAAAATAAATAAATCTGGGTATTCCATTTCTATATTTGTCAGGTTCTGGTAAAGCCTCTCCAGAGACAACTTTATTAAGCTCCTGTTAACATGTACTTCTTGGATACCTCAATAGTGTCAGGGTTTGGGGATGGATTCCCAGTTGTGCCAGTCTGTAGATGACCTTTCCTGTAGTCTCTCCTCCATATTTTGTCTCCATTTTTCCTCCCATGAGTATTTTGTTCCTTTTTTTTTTCAAGGAAGAAAAAATTTATTTTAGTTCTCAGGGTAATGGAGGTAATAGCAAGGAAACCATTAAGAAAGGGGTAGTTCATATTTCGTCAGTAGCTGAGAAGCAGAAATTAATTCTTGTTATCAGCTAGAGTTCTGAATATTTTTGATTGTTTTTTGTTTGTTTAGTTTTTGTTTGTTTTGCAGTTTAGGACTCCATCCCTTTAAATGGGGCCAATCAGGCACTACTATGTCCAGTTTTCTGAGGAAATGCCAGATTGATTTCCAGAGTGGTTGTACCAGCTTTCAATTCCACCAACAATGGAGGAGTGTTCCTCTTTCTTTATATTCTTGCCAGCATCTGCTGTCACCTGAGTTTTTGATCTTAGCCATTCTGACTGGTGTGAGATGGAATCTCAGAGTTGTTTTGATTTGCATTTTCCTAATGACTAAGGATGTTGAACCTGATCATAACCTAACTTAAATACAAATGATCTCATTAGGTTAAATTTGGATTTACTGTCATTGATAAAATTACAAGATACATTAAATATAATACATAGTTTACTAATTATTTTTTAAAGCTATTAATTCAAACCATGTAATGAGTCATTATAGCAATCTAAGTTTTAAACCTGTAATGATTTAGTGTAATCTGGTGTTAGATGCCCAGCCATAAGATTTTCTTTTAAAGATAATGAAAGTATTAGGGCATGTTGAAGATTCTGTGCTTATTATTTCTTTTACAGACCTGAAAGTCAACATCTTGAAAACAAATAAAGCAGTGCTCAGCTAACCCAGCACTTCACATCAATCATCGAGTTCCCCTAGCCAGCTCAGAGAGCACAGCATGTAAGATACACAATAGCGATTGACGAGTTGAGAGAGAATGGGTAACATCAAAACCTTGGACAGCGAACGTAAAAGCTTTCATGTCAGAGCCCACCTCTCTTTTGGAATAAGCAGGTTGATTCAAGGAGGCAGTAACTTTCCATATTGCATGGTAAAAGAGCTGAATCATTTCTACTATGGCAGCTGTCACTCAATATTTTTTCAGTATGATGCTGCAAGCTAGTTATTCACTTACAAATACCCAGGAAGCACTAAGAAAGGTCAAGGACGCTCAGTGTAGTGTCTCTGGGAATGGGTGCTGTGACATGATTGGCATACATCGTGGCTTCATAACTTACCTGAAAACAGTAGTAAAATAAAAAAAAGAGCTTTACACAGTTTCTGTAAGTATAATTTACCTTTTGTATTCTATAGAGATTCTACATGAAAACCATCTTTCCATGATCACCCTACTGATTTAGATTAGTTTCAATGTGGAAGCTATTTCTAACTTAGATTCAAGATTTTATATGATTTCCAAAAGAAGAGATGGAGACTAATCTGAAATGCAGAAATTTTGTCTGAGTGACTTAAATAGGAAGTTGGATGGAAATGTCAGGGAAGAATTTAGAATTGGTTATTTTTAACGTTTTGATCATCTTGATGACACAGGATGTAATCCAACTTCTTACTAAACTGTCCCACATTTGATTCCTTTGTTGTGCGCATCCCTACCTTTACAAACTGAAGTCTCTGAATGAACCTTTGATGTTGCTTGTTTCTTTCTAATCATTAGTATCTAATGCTTGTGAAGATTACCAGTCCCTTTGGTGGCTAGGATGAAACATACATATCTTTTGAGAGAATACAATTCATAGGAACTTTAGAAATTATCACTGATGTTATGTGATGGACTTTACTGATATTATTAACTATACATTAAAAACAAGGTCTTCCGGGGTTGGGGATTTAGCTCAGTGGTAGAGCGCTTGCCTAGCAAGCGGAAGGCCCTGGGTTCGGTCCCCAGCTCCGAAAAAAAGAAAAAAAGAAAAAAAGAAAAAAACAAGGTCTTCCAAAGCAAGATTCACACCTACTTAGATCAGAGGATTATGCTTTCTTAATGTGATGCTATACCTGGACTATATACTTTAAAATCAGTAATGTATTTATAACTCTATAGTGATAGTACACAGCAAGGGGTTCTCATGGTGATATTCTATATGTGATCCCATTCTTTCCTTTGATCTTATTATCTCTTCTCATCTATTCTTCCCATTACTTTTCCACATCTCAACTGTTTCTCCATTTAATTTCATCTCATTCCCCCACTGGCTTTGGGATAAAATGACTGAATCACTGAGAGAGCTACAAGCGTATTTTGACTCACACAGTTGCTTTTTCATTCCATGAATCTTCCTGGTGTTCAGTTTCCATGTTTCTGGAGATACCTGATATCATCCCGGTGAATATCCTAAGAGGTTCACATGGCAACAATCATAAAGGTAGTCTATTTTTCCAATACAATGAAGCTTCTATCAAATTACACAATAGCCACATGAGTATGTGTAAGGATGGAGCAAAGCCCTCTTCTAAGTAGCTAGAAATTTATGGCTGCTACAGTTTTGTCTTTTTATCAGTGTCTTGAAATTTAGTAAATCAAAATAAAGACTTTCAAAAAAGCAACAGACTGAAACATGAACTGTTCTTAGCAAAGAGTTAACATTTTCTTAGTAATTCATTATAATGGATTCTTCTTAATTCATTATAGTGCACCTGATAGGGAAAGTTGTTTATTTCATTAATAAAGCATATTTTGTAAATGTAATATGATTGATAATATTATATAAAGTCATCATATTCCTTGGAATTTTACACCAGGTCTGAAGCACATGTTGATAACATATTTTCATATATGCATAAAAACAAAGATTTAACATAACTCTTTAAAGAAAATGTTTCCGTGACACACCAAATGAGTCTATGTGCCTTAGCACATCTTTGTAAATATTCATGTAAAAATTAATTTGGGAAAGACTCTCAAGTATCTTAGTAGACACTGCAGATTTGAGAACATAATCAACATAATTTAATGTTTGATGCCTGGAAGCTGAATGTCTGATATATGAGTTCTAATTGTTGGATTCTAGAAGACACTGACCCACCACCAAGGTCTGCCATATCCACATTATCCTCCCTTTGACTAAAAGAGGGATATAATGAAAATTTGGATTCCTAAAAGGATATTAATTCCATTTATGAGAATTGAACCTTAACATTCAATTACTGTCAAGAGCCATACTTCCTAAGAGCTCACCTAGTTTGATGAATTCAGCCTGTAACTTTTGTGGAGAGGACCCCAATTTCTAAGTACTCACAATAAAGTCTTTTCTTCTTAAAATGAGTTTCCTATTCATTGTAAAAACTATATGTAAAGAAGAACAACAGAAAAAAAAGCCAAACCTAGGCACCAATTAAAAATAGAAAGTGATCTAGAATATTCTAAGTAATTTTATATACGAAGGTGAAAGAATGATGTATGAACAAATATTGGTAATTTTGGTTTATCATAATTAAACTGTGATATGAATAAGTCATGGTTAAAAAAATCAAAATATAAGACAAAGTGTGTGTTAAATACCAGTAAAGCAAATATCTGGGAAAGGCTCATTTCTTAAACACACAAGGAAATCATAAAATTGATCAGTTAGAAAAGAACAACATAATTACCAATTGTGCAATAGACTTTAACAAACATAACAGCATGAAAGATACACAAATGTCAAATAAAATATTGACAAATGTTCAAAATCATTTGTCATTATTAAATTACAAGTCAATTTGGCAACAACACACTTCTACAAGTCTATTTCAGCAGCAAAACTCTAATGAAAAATGTTGAAGCCTATTGTTAGCAAGGACATAAAGTCACGCATGAATAGAGAAAATATTGTTTACACTTGGTACAGAAAGAAAAATATACTGAACCTTTGTTAGGCAATTGAAAATATTTCTGTAAAAGTTAAGAAGGGTCTTTCCATATAGTGACTCAACCAACTTATACAAAATACTCAATTAATTAATTTCCATTTATGAATGTCTGTATTTGGGTAAGAACAAGTGAGTGTACCTGTTCTCAGAGACCAAATTCAAGGGTGACGGGAACTGAGTCAAGTCCTCTGCAGTAACGGTCCGTGCTCTCAACCTCTCACCATTTCTCCAGCCTCCTTATTTAACTAATTTGAAAACTTGTTCTGCCTAAATAATGTCATATATATAAGCAACCCACACAATTAGACTTTGATCTTTAGAACATATATCCACAATTATTATCTGAACTTCCTATGCATGACATGATGTATAGTCATCTAAACACACAAATTTGGATACCCCAAATAAATAAAATAAAGAAATAAATGCTTATTTTTAAATTAAACAAATTTATATTGAAGTCAACCTCTATTTGATGTTAGTTTTATTTATAAATTACAAATACTGGTGAAAATAAAATTATAATTTAGCATTTGAGTTTATAAACAAATGGATATACCTATTCAGTGTTAGTCAGCAATAAAAAATAATTAGGATATCAGGTTCCAGGAAAACATTTATGAACATTAAATGAACACTTATTCATAAAAAAAGGCAAACTAGTAATGAACAACTTAAGTTGTCTGACATTGTAGAAAAGTCAACACTATAGTGGAGAACAAACCAATGTTTGTCAGGGTATGGTGTCTTAGTTAAGGTTTTACTGCTGCAAACAGATACCATGACCAAAGCAAATCTTATAAAGGACAACATTTAATTGGGCCTGACTTTCAGGTTCAGAGGTACAGTCCATTTCATCAAGGTACATGGCAGCATCCAGGCAGGCATAGTACAGGAGGAGCTGAAAGTTTTATATCTTCATCTGAAGGCTGCTAGTGGAATGCTAGCCTTCGGGCAGCAAGAACAAGGACCTTTAAGCCCACAACCACACTACTACACCTGCTCTAAAAAGGCCACACCTACTCAAATAGGGCCACATCTTCTAATAGTGTCAATCCCTGGGCCAAGCATGTGCAAACCATTACATTTAGTGAAACTGAATGTTAAATAGATAAAGTATAGATGATATTTTATGGGAACAAAGGTGCTTTCCCTTTTAGTAATTTATTCTCTCATATATTACATGCCGACTAGTTTTCCCTCCTTTCCTCTGCCCCCGCTTCCTCCATCTCCTGACATCTCTTCCCTTCCCATTTATTTCTCATCCATTTCACTTCAAAAAGGGACAGATTTCTCATAGATATCAACCAAACATGACATATCAAGTTGCTGTAAGCTTAGGCACAGACACTCATATATGGTTGGATTAGGTAACCTAATAGGAGGACAATAGTCCCAGAGCAAGCAAAAGTTTTAGAAACAGTCACCACCCCTTCTGTAGGAGACCTACAAAACACTAAGCTACACATCTATAACATAGACAGAGGGCCTAGATTAGACCCAGGCAGGCTCCCCCACTGTTGGTTCAGTCTTAGTGAGACTCTATGAGTTCAGATTGGGTGATTCTGTAGGTTTTCTTACACTACACTTGATGGTTCTGGCTCCTATAATTCTTCATCTTTCTCTTCAGCAGGATTTCCCATGGTTCTCTATATCTGTTTCCACCTCTTGCTGGATGAAACCTCTCTAGTGCACCTGGGTTAGGAACCAATCTATGAGCACGGCAAGAATATTATTAGGCATTATTCACTGACATTTTTGACAGTTACATTTGCTCTATCCTAGGTCTTTGGGACATCTGGATTCTGGTTTCTGGTCCTCCACGCAGTGCCAGGGTTAGGCTACCACTCATGACTTGGGTCTCAAGCTAGACCACTCATTGTTTACCCACACCTACTATGTCTCATATCTTCTAAAACCAGGTAAAACTTCAAGTGGAGGGTTTGAGACACCAACTCAGCCACAAAACCTTTGACCTAAAATTTGTCCTGCCAGCATGATGTTCTGGTGTCAGGATGGCATAAGATGTTTTGATGATGTCACACTCATGTCTACACCCCGCTTGAATTTGGCAAAGTCCAGGCATTTTTAGCAACCCAAAAAGAATAAATGCATGACCATTTAACAATCCAGGAGTTGAGTGAGTGGAGATATGTAAGAAGAGATAAAACATTTACCACACAAGAATGAGGACCTGGGTTTAATACCCAGCTCATAAAACAACAGAGGGTTCCTGTAACTTTAGTTCTGGGAGGCAGAGATGGAGGCAACTTTGGGTTCCTGATGACTAGCCAGATTACTAAAATGGCAAACTCCAGTTTCACTGAGAGACCTTGTCTGAAAATGCAATGTGAATAAGGGATGGGTAACCACCCAGCAGTCAGAAGACTTGCAGTTATGATTACTAGAATTCAGATACCTAGTACCCTAAAAGTTTAGAAGGATTTGGCAGCAGACCTGTGATTCAATGACCAGGAGGACACAGATGTGGTACTAGAATAAGCTGTCTGGATATCCTAGTTTTATTAGTAAATTCTAGGTTCAGGTGTGAAATTCTGCTTCAATGAATAAGCTGGAGAATGATAGACGAGACTCTTCTAACTACACATTCTTGTGCAGACATAAACATGGACACTCACAAACACACATGCATCCACACATATGTGAACAAGAATGTACACATTCATATTCCACAGACAAGTATATTAAAATTAATGTACAAAAACATTAATTAACTCCAAATTCAATTCCTGTTTCGTACCCCACATATACTCTGATGCAAGAACACACACACACACACACACACACACACACACACACACCTTCTTATTCTCCTTTTCATACAAAATCACACAAGAATAGAGTTCATAGAATCTAAGAATATTATGAAAATGTGACAAGGTGGTATAATAGTTAAATATATTAAAATGACAACAAAGAAAACAGTCAAACTCTCAAGTATCTTTTAAAGTAGATAATCTACAACATAGAAAAACTACACATAAGTAATACAATATTTGGCCAATGGGACATAGGCATGCCATTGTAATACATCCACATGTTCTGAAATTTACTATATAAATGGATACAAAATACAAACCATACTTTTCATGTTTAGAGTTTGACATTAGGAAGAAGGGTGAAGAGAATGATCCATAGTATAATGTGCTTCAGTTGCAGATGTAATCAGAAGCCCTTCTTAAAATAATTTCAATACAAACTTACTACATATAGAAATGCTTAAACACACACACACACACACACACACACACACATAGAGAGATGTATACACACACACTAACAACCACATTGGCATAAAATCATACTCTTTTCTTTCTAACAGTTGAGAAACTCAAGAAATATAACCAAGAGATCAGAGAACCCTCCTAGTTCCTATTTCTTATGGATGATAATTCTCCTTTTGCATAAATAAGAGCTTTGAAAAATGGTAGATTCCAAGAGAGACAGGAATTATAAAGGAAGGACCAGGAGTGCTGCATTAGTTACTTTCCTGCCCATGTAATAAAACACCATGACCAAGCAAACTGATAGAAGAGTTTGTTTTATGGATCCAGAAGGACAAGAGTCTATCATGGAAAAGAACCATGGCTGCAAGTGCCATATATGGCATCAGGAACTGAATGTTAAGTGTTCAAATCCAGAAGTAGAAGCAGGAAGTAAAGAGGACACTTGAAGTAGGGGAGGATTTTTAATCTCAAATTAATGCTCAGTAATGTACTTATTTCATCAAGCCTACACCACGAGTCCCCACCCCCCAGTCCCCTGCCTTAACAGTTCCATCAAGTGGAAATCAAAAGCTTCCATACTCCACACTGTGAGAGATATTTCTCACTCGAACCATTTCAAGTGTCAGGTAAATTTTGAATAAAAAAAAAGTAAATGCGAAAAAACAAAATCACAAAATCCCACACTAGACGCTGGCTGGCAAAGACAGAAAAATGAATCCAACAAGGATTGTGATGTAGTTTTGAATCCAATAATGTAAATCAAGTATCTATTAATGTCATAAATAAAATCACTGAAAAACAAATAAATGTTGATGAAGAAAATAATGATCTCATTTAGAAGAATTTCTAAGTGATTTATGTAAATAACTGTCAAAGAAATTCTGTAAATGGTACATACTCACTTATAAGTGGATACTAGCTATAAAGTCCAGGATACCCATGCTACAATCCACTGGCCCAAACAAGCTAAATAACAAGGAGGAACCAAGGGAGGACGCTTGACTCCTACTGAGAAGAGGAAATAAAGGTTTCTCAGAGTTGGCTTATCAGAGGGAAGGAACTAGGCGGGAGAGGTGCTGGAGAGGTGAAGTGGGAGGGGTGTCAGGTGTAGGGAGAGCTGGAAAGAAAGGGCCAAAAGAGTAAATGGAAATCGGCTGGGGCCGGGGGGTGGGGGGTGGAGGAGGGTATCTCTAGGATGTGCCAGAGAGCTGGAATGGAGTGGGCTTCCTGGAAACTGTGTGGGTGTCTCTAACAGAGACTTCTAACATTGGGGGATAGAGCGCCTGAAGTAGCCACCTCCTGTAGCCAGAAAGACTCCTGTCTGGAGGGAAAACGACATCAATCCACCCACAAAACGTCCAACCCCGAGTTTGTCCTGCCTGTAAGAAGTGCAGGGGTAAAGACAGAGCAGAGCCCGAGGGAATGCGCAACCAAGATGCGCCCAACCTGAGAGCCAGTTCAAGGATGGGAACCAATCCCTGACACTGTGATGCTACTCTGTTGTACTAGCAGATAAGAGCCTAGCCTAACTGTACTCTGAGAGCCTCGACCAGTAGGTGCTGGAAACAGACGTAGAGACCCAGACGTAGATGGAGCTTCAGGATGGGGTCTTGGGAAAGAGTTAGGAAAAGTATTGAGGGACCCAGTGGGAATAGGAATTCCACAGGAAGACCAACAGGAAGATTAACCTGGACACAGGAAGATTCTCAGAGACTGAGCCACCAAAAAGCGTGCATAGGTTGGACTTAGCCTCACTCTCTCCCACACATATATAGCAGATGTGCAGATTGTCTGCATATGGGTCCCCTAACAACTGGAGTGGGGCTCTCCCTGCCCCTGTTGCCTGTCTGTGGATCCCATTCCCCTTACTGGGTATCTTGTCTGGCCTTAGTGGGAGAGGACGTGCCTAGTCCTGCAGTGACTTGATGAGCTCAGGTGGATTGGCACCAAGGGGTCCTCTAGCCAGGACAGGGGGAGGGGCTGCGATTGTATACAAAGTAAATTAATTAATTAATGAGAAAATGATGCAAAATTTCTAGTTTTTCACGAACTGTACAGGACGATTTTTTTCTGTTAAGAACAATGCTAAAGTGAGTACAATAAAGAATGTTGTTAAAGTTTACAACACTGAGTGAGCATCAGTTGGGGTCCGTGTTCACTACCACTAACTGCTTCATGATGAAAACAGCACTTAACTTCTGGCTGGCTCAGATCAAATCATATCACTCTAATAAGAACATGAAAAAAGATTGGTTTTCATTTTGACAGCTAAAAGGTCCATTTTCATGGTTAGGGGTAATTTTTTAGTAATTAATAAAAAAAAATGGCAATCTGCTACATTTTAAAACTCATAGCATTTGCCCTTGTGTATATCAAAGTGCACATAGAATCTTATTTTACGGCTTCATTATCTCTAAAATAAATATATCATAAGCCTGTTGTATTATATAGTGGAAAAAAGATTTTAAAATGAGCAATTTGAAATTTCAGGGTGCCATCAATAAAAATGCAATAGCTCTCTAATTTCTGGTGTGTTTGATTCAAATACCTAGAAATAACCTACAAATATAAACATAAATATAAATATAAAATCACTCAAAATAAGGGGTAGGAGAAATTCTATTGTGTTTTTCCCCAAAAGTTAACTTTGCTGTTTGTATTCACTGTTCTTTTTAGGTATGTATGCCATAGCCAATTTTTCCTTAAAAAACTGATGAAATAAAATGCATCATTTACAATAATTGGAATGAATTCATTGTGAAGGACAATGAAAATGGAACCATATCTTCTTACAGCATGTATTCTAGAAGAAATGACAGTTGCAATGGACTTATTTATTTTAATACAGAATGTGATCAATGACTGTAAAATGCTCTACAGAAAACTATTACTTTTGTTATGCCTGGAGGTTAAATGTTAAAATACTCCCTTGTTTATTTTTCAAGATCTTGTTTTTGTTGGCAGTTAAAGGTACTAAAAATGTTAGTAGAAAATAGCTTCCTTACTTCATATGAGTTTATAATAAATATTCTACAATGATTCCCCAGAGTCCATCCTTTTATCATATAATGGTCCACAGGAAAACCATAATCCCTGGGTTTCTGGATGCAACATACTATGTTTACTTTCAATAAAAATGATAGTACAGTCTAAATGCTACTCAGCAGATAAACCTGGCAAAGAGCTATGAGAAAGGGAATGTTTGTAATGATTCCCCTTGACAAGTCATGCATCTATTTGCATTTGAAAATTTTACAAGAACAATAAAAATTAGGATAGGTCCATTCTGGAAAATATCTAGCAGTCCATGCTGAATGGATTATAAAGTACTATAAATAAATCATGACTAAATGTTGAGTAAAAATTCCCTCCTGGGATGCAAACCTCCCATACTGGTGAGCTTTTGAACGAATATAAATTTTTATCACTTGACAGATAAATTTATAACAAATGGTAGATTTCTAAATATACAGTTAAAAAACATTTTCATAGTGAACTATTTTTTTTCATAAATCTTTTTCTGCATATTCCCAAGTATGGTATTCTTTCCATCAAAATGGTCACATAAAAGTTTTGATATATCATGTGCTAGCAAGCAGAAGAAATATTAGTCTGTACATATTAAATATCGGTGGACCTTAATGCAACAGAGTGATCACAGGAATGAGAAGTGATAATCATAGAAAATGTTAAGAAGAACAAAACTTAAAAGAACAGATGATGGCAGAAGTAACATGGTAAAGTTAAAGCATTGAAACACTTCCTAAATGGTCAGAAGGGAGCATTTGCTGCAAATATTTTATAAATTTCCAAGGTGGTGAATACTTGACCATCCTAACCATGTGAGGACTCTATAAAAATGTGGTGCAATTTCCCAAATCTTATCAACCTGAGTAATATCAGTTCACTGTAATTTATTAATTATCCAAGCCATTAATGTACTATTACACTGGTTTCAAGTGATAGTTGAGATGTTTTGAGGAAAATCTCAGATGTAATGACATGGCTCTGGGTAACAGCTGTGATGACTCATTGGCATTTTGCTTTGCATTCCTTTCTTTTTTTACTTTCTTTTTCCTTTAACTTGACAAAAGACTGCCTGAGTGCAAAATAAAATTGAACTAGGTAAATACAGATAAGAAGCCCACAGCCTATGTACTTGGATCCAATTAAATACTCTAAAAGTAGGTAATACAGCACATGTGACATTGAAGAGGAAGTGTGGAAAGAATTCTGGGAGCTAAAGTTGTAAGCAGTGGTAATGATGGCAGAGGGGTAAAGTGGAATAAGAAGAAAGGGGGTAGTTTAACAAAACTGAAGATATATGAATAAACAATATAGGCCTTAGAACTCCTACCAGTCCGTAAGACAATTAATGGGAAATTATAAAAGAGGAATGAGTGTTAACTGAAGTACCATGGGGGGCCAAATATTGTTGTTCCCAGAAGAGTCACTAAATGAAAATCTCAGTGCCGGGAACAGGTTCCTGCCATACCAGTTATTATTGGTCAAGGATGCCCTAGAGGAATTCAAAACAGGCTATGGCTATTCCTGTTACCTGTCTACTATAACTTGATGGTAAAATCATACTGTTGAAGATATCACATATAAAAGTTTCAGGACATAGAAATTTGACTAGTGTCTTTAACTGTCCAGAAACCTCTTTCTGTTGGCTTAGAGTGCTGGAAATGCTATGTAGGTTTTTTTCCTAGGAATAGGCTTTTATTGCTGCAATACCGACCTGCAAGAATGGTACAGTTGTGGCAAGACTGTGTGTGGGTATAACTAGATTCTATTTGGACAGATAACAGGCCTGTTCCACAGGAAGAAATTGTGTGTGTCCCTGTAGAAATACTCAAAATGTAGGCTCTACAGGAAACTCTACTAATCTTTCTTTCTTAAATGGTTATGGTTTCAAACATGGTTCTAAATGGTTGGGTTTATTTTTATGGATTTCATAAATTTTTGCTCTTCTCAATCTTTATCCTAGAAAATTCTCATTTCAGAGGGTAAGGTGTTCATGCAGCAACTAAAACTGCTGAAAGGACTGAGTGTAAGTGACTGTGTTAGCTTAGCTCAAGATGGACCAACTATACTAATATTATCCCCAAAGGCTCAAGGAATAATGGAAAAGTAGATCAGAAAGAGTTTTAGAAGTATGGGATGGGTGAGAGTGCTGAAAATGCTGACCTTTTGACTTAGTATGGCTTTTTCGTACATAAACTCAGAGTATCCTTGGTTATCTGACCAAGACCTTCACAATAGTAGTAATAAAACTCCCAGCATGGAAGAGGAAGATTCTTCCAGTACACCACCCCTAATGGAGAAGATAATGGCAGTGAATAGCACCTGAAAGGCAAAGAATAATTTCTTTATTTTTTGATAGGGAAAGATATGGCCCTTGGTAGGATGGCCATGCCCCAGTGGATGACTCCATCCACGTGTACATATGTGGAGCACTAATTAGACTCAGTGGGTTGTAAATTAAATTAAACAGACTTGCAGTTAGGGCGCAGATAGGTGATAGACAAGGAGGCAGCTGGAGGAAGGAGTAGATTGATGGATATGACCTACCAAGTATATTGTACGTGCATATAAAAGTATCAATAAATAAAATACCTATAAATTAAAAGGCATTTTAAATAATCCAAAAGATGACATAAAGTTGGGATGGACAGTGTTGAGGGAATTCTTAAGAATAAAAACAAAGTGTTAAAATCAATCCATACTACCTTTGGAAGAACAAAGAACAAAATTTATATAATAGATACTCTAAATTCAAAATGAAGATGATTTGATTGGATCAAAATCTGTCTGGCCAAATCTAATGACAAATAGGGATGAAGTAAAATATCAGGTTGAACTTGTAAGTGGAATTAAAACAAGTGGCACCAAGCAAATACTATTGGAAACACGAGTGATTGGAACTAAGCCAGCATCTGAGTACAAACAGTGGCAGGGCGTCAATTGGAGGAAGGTGAAACACTCTGTATAACAATTCACCTTTCCAAAGAACTTAAGGAACCATTGCTGAAGAAGCCTCAGTTAAATCAGTTAATTCACCCAGCACTGTCAGCCTCCAGCATCTATCAAAGAAGTTAGATGACAGAAATAATATGTATATTGTTTTAAAATTATATTTTGATTTATTGCATGTAGTATGGGCACATACATGCATCGATGTACATTTATATTCAGGCTTCAGGATAACTAGACTGAGTCAGCTTTCTCCTTCTACCTTGCAAGTCCTGAGGAGAGAACTCAGGTTGGGAGCTTGGAGGCAGATAGTATTAATCAGGGAGTCCTGAGAGATTGTTTCAAATTTCTGCTTGTATCTATCTATCCAGGCAAAAAGAAACCAGATAAAGCAAACTTTAGGTTCACTGAGGTTAGTAATATGCTGAATCCTGAGTTTCAGTCAGTGACAGAAAGAAGAGGGATAATGAGGGGTACTGAGGTAGGATGGGGTATCTATCAACTTGTTAACCATGAGAAGAGAAATTTCCAATGGAAATGATAAAGTGTTGATCTAAAGATGGTGTTAATGAAGTATTCATGAGATCAATAAGAAGTGTTTTAACGTACAATAGCCAAAGAACAAAATACAAATATAGAAAGCAAATGTAAAAATCATAGGCATCCTAGGGAGAAAAAAAATGAAAATAAAAGTCTTCAGAGAAAAAGGCACTGGATTATAAATAATGTTTCAAACGCACAGAGATTTACATCTACATAAAAATAATGAAAGTGTAAAACACTCAACAATGAGGTTTAATACAGGGATTTTAGGTAATTGCCTAATAATTGAAGCATTGGAAATAGTAATGAGCAAGGGAAATCACATCAAATTAAAGGGAAATAAAAAATGCAGGAATCATGAGAAATGTCATTAGTCATCTTAACTAGCTTCAGCAATAACGAAAGGTGTTTCACAGAACCAATAATTAGGAACTTACGTGGGGTTATTATATGTAAACATTGGATGAAGACAATTTGAGTTACTCATTTTACCAATGATATTATTATACCTCTCTTCTGACTCTCTGTTTCAATGATAAACATTAGTTACCTGCCCCAAAAAGCATAAATAGATGTAGTCCTCAAAAGCAGGACTGAGAGTTTCAGATTATATATGCCTGTTATGTTACGGAAGCAGAGGATACCTGACTCTATGCAGAATGTGCTGGTAGATTTTAATAACCAGGAGTTCAATTTTGTCATGTGTTCTGTTTTTCATTTGTGGAGATTTTGTTTTATTTTTTTCCTATGTTAGTAAGATGAATGCATTGTTGCATGCCTTGGTATAAAATAAAAATTGAATTATATGATTGAAAATATAATCATTAACATTATCACTCATTATTTTCGGTGTTGTTATAATTTGTTCTAATACTTTGAATTATTTTGCATGTGATCAGAAGAGACTTGTTGGTGCTCTAATTGTATAATTTATATTGAATATTTTTTCTAGATATCTACATTTTCTCTCTGTGTCCAGTGCATTTTCTGTGGCAGTATGGAGAGTTCTCAAAGCAAAACAAGATACAATAACACTAGGGATAAAACCTCATACCTAGGTTGGATGAGGGAACCCAGTAGGAGAAAAGCAGTGCCAAAAGCAGGCAAAAGAGTCTGGTACATTCTCACTCTCACTGAAAGGAGTCCCACCAAAACCTAAGCTAAACAACCACAATGTATTTGCAGAGGACCTCATGCAGTTCCATGCAGGATCTGTAATTGCCACTTCAGTCTCTGTGAGTCCCTATGAGCTCTGCTTTGTTGATACTGTTGGCCATTGTTAAGGTTCCATTGGAATCCTTAACCCTGGCTTTTATAATCTTTCCTCCTCCTCTTCTCTTTTGCTGTGAGTCTCTGCATCTTGCTTTCATCAGTTGCTAGGGAAAGCCTGTCATATAATGATTGGGCTAGGCATCAATCTGTAAGTTTATCAGAATATCATTAGGAATCATTTCATTGACTTTTTTCCAAGTCCTGTTTAGTTTGTTTTTTTTTTTTTTTTTACCTTAGGTCTCTGGCCCACCCAGCTTGCTGTTTCTGGCCATTCTGGCTGGGTATGCCATGGGTTTCCACTCCGTGTATGAGCCTCATATTAAACATTGGTTATCCATTTCCATAAGTTCCAAGACACCCTTGCCCAAGCACATCTTACTGGAAGGTTGTAGGTCCCATTACTAGAGCCTTTCTCTGGTTATAGAAGATAGCCAGTTTAGGCTCCATAGCCTCCATTACTAGGGGTTCAATCAGGTCAACCTTCCCCCACTCTCAGTTCCATAGGGCAGATACCTCCTACCCAACCAAAGGCCAAACCTGCCAGAATACCAGATAAGGACAGACTCCTATGGACATTAGGATTTTCTAGTTTTTAATTCTGGGAATTGCATTTCACTATTTTATACAACTTTAATTATTTCTCGATGTGTTTATTTTTCCAAAATTAATATTTGATGAGTATAGCCATAATCTATTTTGATGTTTTTATCTTTTAGAAAAAATGAATACAATATATTTTTATTATATTCTTCACCTCTCCTAACGTCTCCCACATTCTCCTCACCACTTCATGTTCTTTATCTCTTTTAAAAACATCCTGAAAACAAAACAAAAATCAGTGAAGATAAAACAAAACACACCAAAGAGCACAGGGGCTGGCTACTCCTTAGCCTGAGGCCTGCCCTTGAGTAGTTGATAAACCTAATGTCACCTACTGTAATAATTGATTTTCCCCTCCCAACCAGTAGCAATTGCTAAAAGCATTTTGGCTCGGATGGGACTTTGAGTCCAGTACTCCTTCTCAGTGCTGGAATTTTGTGTGGCTTGGATTTATGCAGGTTCTGTGCATGTTGTTGGAGTGTCTATGAGTTTATATGTGTACTAGTCTCATACTGTTTCCTGGGATTCATTCACCAGCTCTACAATTCCTACAGTCTTCTGGGATCCGGTTCTGAGTAGATACCTTAACCTTTACCGTAGGGTGGGAAAAAGTACTGCCTGGAAGCATTCATGCATGATTGTGTGTGTGAGTGTGTGTGCGTGTGTGTGCGTGTGTGTGCATGCGTGTGTGTGTGTGTGTGAATGTGCACGCACGTGTGCTCAGAAGCTAGAAGTCCACTCTCCATCACATTTCTTGAGACAAGTTTTTCATTGAACCTGGAGTTCACTGCTTCAGCAAGATTACCTAATCAGCAATTTCAAATGCTCTTTCTTTCTCTCTACTTCCTCTGCAGTAGCACTCCTATGTTTCTACATGTGTTCTAGGGATCTGACTCAGTTGTACTCCCCAAGCAAACTTTTATCAATTAACTCATCTGAGTATACAATTAATAGCATGTTTCCATCATATAGTCTAGTTTTCAAAATTATTTCCAAAAGGGGATATATTTTGTATTACCAATATTTTTGTTGAAAATAATTTTAATACAGTGTGTCCTAATTTCAGTGTGTAATTTTCTTCCTGCTACTGACAAAATACTTCCTTTTATAAATATAATTGAATTTGAGATTCCAAACATATAATATAAATATTATCTTGAATGACAAAAGATTTTATTATGGGAACCACATAACCTAGGTTTCTTTGGAAATCAGCTTCTACACAACATGCCAGAGGTGCAGTATAAACAGCCTTGCTCTAAATGATTCATTTTAAGTCTTTGGTATAAAGGATTTATATTAGGGATTGCAAGAGTACATAAAGTATGAGTATATAAACTTACAAAATGAAATCATAACTGCCATAAATGCAAACTAAAACAATGAGGTGTATGATTAAGGGGAAGATGAAACTAACTGTAGCATTTTTTTTTCAAGGAATATAGCAAGTTACTCAGGGGAAACAAGTGACAGCCAAGTAAAACACCATTATCTCTTCTTGAGAATTCTTACTAATTTTGTTATGAGTAAAGTATTTCTTTATTTCAAATCTAGATTATTGTTTTCCTGTGGCCTTTCCTGGGCAGAAAACAGCCTGGTTGACTTCATCAGAGGGCAAGTGAACAGAGAAATAGTACAATGAGTGTCAGGAAATGTATACTGAGTATCATTTCTGACAGTACCTTGATGGGGAGTACCATCCTTGTTCCCCATTTGTACCTTTAACATTGCCTCTAGAGCTACAGAGAACTTATATTGTTAAGTTATATTTTCAAGGAAACCTGCAGACCTCAGTTCTTTCAGAAAACTGCTTTCACCATTCATTGGCTTAGAACTGCCTGAGGACAAAAACATTCTCCCAAATGATTTTCTCAAGTTTGAAGAAACAGATTCAACTTCAGAAATAAGCAAACAGCAGACATGGTGACTCATGCCTGTAATTCTTGGACTTTGAAAGGCTGCAACAAGATGATTGCTATGAGCTATGGTCAGCATGAGCTACAGGATGGATTTGAGGTCAGCCCAGGTTACAATGTTTACCAGTGAGCCCTTGTCACAAAATAAATAAATGGAATATGTGTGTGATAAATAGGTAATGTTAGATAGAGAAATGGAGATGTAGATGAATGATGGGCAAAATAAAAACACAAACGCTCTTACATTCCAACACACACACACACACACACACACACACACACACACACACTCACAGCTTTGAAAATGTCCTCTGAACCTTAGAGTGTAGGTTAATATGGATATTTCATTTAGGGATCAGTGTTACAGTCACTTACTCTCAGCCTCTTTTACCAACGATGAGTCTTTGCATTAACCAAAGCCTACTCATTGTAAAAAGAAGTTTCTCTGAGGAAGGTTTAGAGCAAGACAAACCTACTGTTATTACCGTAAATATTTATGCTGGAGTTTAACAGCATAGCTAATTAGAAACCTAACTACAGTAGGTTTCTCCTTAGGGTTTATGACTTCCCCAGGCATGAGTTCCTTGCTATTCTGTACAGAACCAAACCTGAATTACTTCCTGTGCGAAACAGGTGTCACATCAATCAGAAAGCACTTGGTTACCCCAATAATAGCTATGTTGCTCCAGTGAACACATCCTGCCTTCTGGTTAATTTTGTTACCTATGTAGTCCTGTATTGGGTAAGGACACCTACGTCTTTTCTTCTCTACAAGCCCTTCTAGTGAAATGGAAAGATAACCAGCAAGGGAAAGTTTCTTGATCAGCCCGAGATGGATTTCATTATGTACTCTAAAAACGAGTTATGTTGGGAAACCAAGAACAGTGGCAATGGTTTATTTGGTTTCAGGTGTTTATGGAAACCTTTTATCCAATACCTGGTAGGAATATATCCTGTTCCTGGCACTGAGTATTTCATTCAATAAGCCATGTCCTCTGGTGGTAAACAACACAGTCTGCCACATAGTGCACTTTTTTGTGATTGTGTAACTTTTAAATTTATAGTTTTAGTTAGTACATAGTTTCTTATCGTTCCTTCATACCACTTTAGTTTTGCTTAATTCTTATTCCTTCTTCTCTCCATACCCTTACTTCCTTTCCCACTAAAAGCTTTATTCTTGTCCTTACATGCCACATGTGGAGATGCGCTATGAGATGCTGTCCTTTGGATAAGACATGGCTTTTGCACATGGACACTCACAACATTTATGATTTCTTCTACAGGAGCTACATGAGATCATTGCAGTTAAAACCCCAACATGTTTGGAAAGGTAGAAACTGAGTCCCAACAAAATAGATGACTATTGGTAGCTGGTGGCTGCTGGGGGAAGAAGAGTCACCTATTTTTGAGGCATGACCAGTGGTCAGTTTCCCATGTCCTAGTGTTTGGTCTCACACTTATGCACCTAACCTAATAACACTAACTGGGTTCAGTGGATTTTACTAGTAAAAATTAAAAGAAAAATCAAAAAGAAAGGAAATGTAGTTGGGAGAAAATTATGTTTTGAAGGGGAGGATATAAATATGATCAAGATATATATATATATATATATATATATATATATATATATATATACACATAATTTTCAAGGAATGAAAAGAATTCTCCAGTTCCACTTCCCCCGGGGGGAAAAATGGAGCATAAATTGAAAGAAAGGCTACCCAGAGACCGCCTCACCTAGGGATCCATCCCATCTGTAGACACCAAACCCAGACACTGTTTCTGGTGCCAAGAAGTGCTTGCTCACAGGAGCCTGGTATGGCTGTCCTCTGAGAGGTTCTGCCAGCACCTGATTAATACAGATGCAGATACTCACAGCCAACCATTGGAATGACCCCAATAGAAGAGCTAGGGGAAGAACTGAAGGAGCTGAAAGGGATTGCAGCCCTATAGAAAGAACAATATCAATTAACTGGAGTACCCAGAGCCCCCAGGAACTAAAAAACCAACCAAAGAGTACACATGGAGGGATCCATGACTTCAGTTGCATATGTGGCACAGGATGGCCTTGTCGGGCATCAATGGGAGAAGAAGCCCTTGGTCCAGTGTAAGCTTGATGCCCCAGTGAAGGGGAATGCTAGAGAGGTGAGAGAAGAGGGGGTGAGTGTGTGGAGGAGCGCTCTCTTAGAGGCAAAAGGGAAGGAGATGGGATGTGGATTTTGTGGAGGGGAAACCAGGAAGGGGAATATCATTTGAAATGTAAATGAAAAAATGATTAGTTAAAAAAGAAAAAAGATAAAGAAAGAATCCTAAAGCACAATAAATATAAATATTATAACAAGTCTGTGAAATTCACTCTATTATTGTGAGCAAATGATTGAAATAACATTTTTTAAACCATACTTGTCTAATAGCTTTCAAGATGTAGAATGAGCTACTAGAATAATTCACAGAGGCCAGACACTCTTCCAAGGCCTGCAATATTGTAGTTTTTTAAACCTTATCATTTGGGATGAAAATATTCTGCATACTATAGTGACAAAAACAGCATAAGCCACCTTTAAAATATTTTGAAGATATATATTATTTTTGTATATATGAATATTTCTTTCAAACATGAACCAATTACAAAATATTCCACTTCATATACCTCAAGGGCCACCTTGATTTAGTTCTAGACAGATGGGTTAGTCTCTTTACATACCAATGTGTAGTACTATAAATTGGATGGTTATGAACAAAGAAAGAACCTCTTTTCTCTGCTTTAGAGTTTGAGAAATCTTATATCAAAGCAGTTACTTATCTAATGTGGCTCACAGATATCAAGGGCTGTTTGCTGTGTGACTGCTTTGACCAAAACAGTTTTGGTCCCCAAACCCCTAGTTTGTGTTGGCCATGGAATGGAAAAGTACAGACACACAGACACAGAGGATCACAGACACACAGACACAGACAAACTGAGGTCAGGTGGGTTTCTTCAATATTAGGACTGCTCCTATAACCTGTAACCTCATATTGTTTTTTAAGTACAGTTCTGGGAGAGGTATTAGCTAATCTCAGTAGGAGATCTCTGTAGTTAGATAATCACAGGATTTAAACACCTGGGAGTCCGTTACCAGTCTTTGTAAACACTGACCGATGACTCATAAGCACTCATACTGGACTCCTAAAGAGAGGATTGTCATTTATTTTGAACCTAGCTAGCTCATATAGGTAAAGGCATTTCTAATTTCCCACAATTCAATTGTATTTGGAGTTCTCCACAGCAAGCTGATGTTCAGGTCCAGATATACACTCATTTTGGAATTCTCTCACTTCAGGCTTCCTCCTCTCCCTACATCACCTTTTCTTATTTCTTAGGTGTTCAAGACAGATTTTGACAAATAGCCCAGGGGCAGTTTGCTGCAATCCTGGATAGGAGGTCTAAAGATGATAAGAAAGATTATAACAGCCATAGTTTCTGTGCCCAGTGAAAACAAAAAGATGCTTTAACAGATTGAAGAGATCAAAGTTTGGAAATGTGTCAAGGATTTTTTTTTAATATTGTAGAAGGAACAGTCTGATATAAGCTTTTTGCAATCTTAGGACATGCCAACCTAATTGGAACACATCTTTGCTATCATTATTTGGGGCCCTAGCACCCAGGAGATAGACCCCAATTGATTCTCAATTTTATTAATGCAAAAGAAAATTGAGAAAAGAGTAAAATTGATTCTATAAGTGATTTACTAATAAACTTGCGGAGGAAATATTAAGTTGCACAAAGCAGAAGTTAGAAAATGGAGTACTGACACAAATGAACGGATGATAAGTAATGTAGTAACTGTACTTGTTAGAAACTATAAGAAAGAAAACTTTGTACCTAATTAAAGTTGAGAGTTGCTGAGAAAGTTTCTGCTAATGTTTTTCACTAAGATTGACCTCCAATTCGGCCCCATTCACATAATAAAAGGAGACAAGCCTGACTTACCACCAGCTATTTGGCCAATTCTCAAATCAGAGAACATGTCTGTAATGGGCAACTCTTGTGGGCAGGACAGGGTCAGAACCATTATTAAGTTATACTCTGCCATTAACTCCCCTGTGCTCTTATCAGGTAAAGCACAATTCTGCCAGGTGGGCAAGATGAAGCTAGTTAATAACTATTGGAGAAAAAGACTTAAATATTTCTGACGATTTCGTTATTATATAAATTTCACATTTGCCCGAATAGATAGATGTCCAGTCTTCTGTCTGCAAGTTGTGCAAAGTGTCATATGAGGCTGGAACCTGAAAGAAAGTTAATGTAAACATATATAAAATACATAAGCCTAATATGTATATAAGTGAATATAATCTTACATTTATGGCCAGCTCCTCTTTGGGTACTAGCCAGAGACTAATGTAAAATCATCCTGAGTGAGGTAACCCAATCACAACACACACACACACACACACACACAGACACACACACACACACACACACACACACACACACATGGTATGTACTCACTAATAAGTGGATATTAGCCCCAAAACTCAAATTACTCAAGATAAAATCCATAGACCACATGTAGCTCAAGAAGGACGACCAAAGTGTGATGTTTCAGTCCTTCTTAGAAGGGGTAACAACACTATTTATAGGAGGAAATATGGAGACAAAGTTTAAAGCAGAAACTGAAGGAATGGCCATTCAGAGCCTGCCCCACCTGAGGATCCAGCCCATATGTGTATAGCCACCAAAGCTAGAAAATATTGCTGATGCCAAGAAGTGCAGTGACAGGAGCCTGATATAGCTGTTTCCTGAGAGGCTCAGTCAGAGAATGACAAATACAGAGGTGAATGCTCGCAGCCAACCACTGGACTAAGAATAGGGTCCCCAATGGAGAAGTTAGAGAAAGGATTGAAGGAGCTGAAGGAGCTGAAGGAGCTTGCAACCCCATAAGAAGAACGATATCAACCAACCAGAGCTCCCAGAGACTAAACCACTACTCAGAGTACACATGGACAGACCCATGGCTCCAGCTGCATATGTAGCAGAGGATGGCCTTGTTGGGCACCAATTGGAGGATAATCCCTGAGTCCTGCTATGGCTGGACACCCCAGTGTAGGGAAGTGTCAGGGCAGGGAGGCAGGGAGGTAGGAAAGGATGAGTGGTTGGGTGGGGGAAAGAGAATAACATTTGAAACGTAAATAAAGAAATTCAAAAAAGAGAGAAATTTTTGCTTTTTTTCTCACCAATAAAGCATATATTTCTATAACATTATCTGTTTTAATTTTAAGGAGTTGCTGTCACATGTAGGTATTGATAGTCAATGTGATATATTAAATCCTATTTTAATTATAGTGTTTTATCCCACTGCAAATAGACAAATTGTGCCCATTGGGACTCCAAGTTGTTAAAACAGGAAAACCCCAGACATAGGGAATTATTAATCTAAACACATATGAAATAATGAGATCGAGTCACTGGGTTAAAAAACTGAGGCTTAGGGACCTAAATTTAGTGGGCTTTTCTGTGATTATGCCTAGATGGCTGTGATTGCCAACACGTCAGGATACAGCTACTAGGATATTTTCTAATTCAAAACTGCTTCATATCTAAAATAGGGCCCTTCACTGGACCAAAAGTTCATGCTTTGTACTGTTAGAAAAAATACAAACAGAACATCACCCCTATAATAGCATAGGGAATGGGTTCAGCCATGTATTGCTGTGTAATGATTCATTCCCCTTAGCATTTGGGGTTATTTGCCCTATTCTTTGGGGACCAGTGACATCTTGCAGGAATGAGATAATCTTCTGTAGTTTTACAAATTATTATCATTAATGTAAATAAGAGAAATTATTCATAAAAATGGTATGGGTAGAGAATTCTCCCCTTTGTGAATTTCTAATTGTCGGTTGAGACATCTCTAAGATCTTTCTACAATTCTTTGTTCTTATTGGTTGGAAGGAATAACTTGCAGTGTATTGTTTAGCTGTTCTATGTTGAACACAAAGGTTTAAAATATAGATAAAGTATAAACAGAAACATCATTCAGTCTCAAGGCACAATGAACAACCTCCCATAAAAAAATAGATCTCTACACAAGATTATTTTCAATTATTTTGTAGGCACGTTTCCTGCCTCAGATCTGCCTGAAAACCTGGTCACAAAATTTGAGTACAACTTACTTTTCAATGCCCTCTGAATCTTAGTTAACTCTTATTCTGTCTTGCTTAGTTTTTACAGAAAAGCCCTTGGGTTATTTGAATCAGTTTGTTCAAAAGCCAGGTAACACCTAAAACTATTAATATTTTATCTTCTGTTTTACTGGGAGGTTTTAAGAGCCAGGGTATGAGATGCAGCTTTCATTTGCTCCCAGTCAGACCACTAGCTGATTCGTAGCCATGGTAGTCTAGTCAGAGAGTATATACTACACTGTGGCCCTCTCCTATGCAAGATTGCTTCCCAAAACAAGAAGTACCTTAAAGAAGAACCCTCGGGGCATTTTAAATTAATATTCTTCTCATGAATGACAAGGAAGATAGACACAACATTCCTAGTTCTTCAGACAAGTATGAGAAGAAAATCAGCAAATCCCAGATTCCCTTGTTGATTCAAATTTATGCTCAGTATACCAGAATTCAGTAAAATACCAATGGAAGGAGCCAAATAGCAAAGGTTTCTATTTTTGCAGGCTTAAGCACAACTTAGTAACAGAAGATATATGAACAGTTGATCTTGATCAGCAATTTCCAAAATTTGTATCTTTGCTTCACATATCATATATTTTCACTTTGTTCTCTTAACATATAAAACATTTGAAACTATTCTCATTGTGATTTGCCTTGCGTTAGTAAACAAACTCATGTGTTTTTTTATCCTTGAACTAAATATAATATGATACAATTGAGATTAGAACACAACGTATGAATGCAATAGGTGAGCAATGAAGACAAAGCACTCTTCTCTGAGCACCTAAATGACTTTCTGAATCCAAATAGGCTTAGGGTTCTCATGATCTCAATATTTTTATTGGAAATTTATTATTTGAGACAGCTGAAACAATCGTATGTTTATGCATCATTTAAATTTTCTTCGATGTTCATTTTAACCTCTTGCCCTAATAATTCAAGTCTCAATCTGCATCTTCTACTTTCCAATTTTATTCTTTCATGTTAAAGTATTTTAATTTCTATCTTATTTTTAAATTTTTTAACTTGAAACTTTCAACAAGTTTTCCTTCTAGTTTCATTTTCCTCCTAGTTACACATAAAAACATTTAACTCATTTAAAATTCCATTGAACACCATTTCTAGCTTTATACACATTTTGAAATTTAATAACTAATCATGCATTTGTTGTCCCAAACTAAGGAGTTGCTAATTTAAGGCTGATCTCTCAGCCTAAATCATCTATTTCTTAAGTACAATGATATTACTTCATTTCTCCTGTTACTTATTTATTTGCCAAATGCTTGTTATTTGAAATACAATACTACTCATTTTAACAAAAATGAATGTTATATATTTTCAAGTTGCATTTTTTGAAGGATAAATAAAACACAAATTGTACCACAGTGCTTGATAATTGAATAGTCCTTATAAATGACTTCCTTAAAAGTTAAAAGGGGGGGCTGGAGAGATGGCTTAGTGGTTAAGAGCACTGACTGCTCTTCCAGAGGTCCTGAGTTCAATTCCCAGCAACCACATGGTGGGTCTGAACCATCTGTAATGGGATCTGATGCCCTCTTCTGGTGTGTCTGAAGACAGCTACAGTGTACTCACATAAAGATAAATAAATCTTTTTAAAAAGTAAAAAAAAAAAAAGAAATTAAATAAAAATACCTGACATGGATTAAAACTTCAAGGTATAGCTTTAGTGGAAGTGGAACAGCAATTTCAACATCTTGTTGTGGTTGGTAGAACATTCCAGGGGGTAAGAGTGCTTACTAACCCATGATGGAAAGAGGACAAGTGAAGAACTCACTCTGAATACTTGTTCTCTGCCCTCAACATGCATGCTGTGGCAATCAAACACCTGCACTCATATTTAAGCACAATATTACAAGTATACCACACACACACACACACACACACACACACACACACACACACACACACACGTGTGCATGCATTCACTAAATATTTTTTTTTAATTCCTCTCATCGCTCTTATCCTGGCTGCAGATTCTCTTTCATCTTCTCCCCGAAGCTCCCTACACCTCTCCTATCCCCAAGATCCATTCCTCCTCCTTTCCCTTTGTAAAAGGGAAAATCTTCCAGGAATATCAACCAAACATGGCATATTAAGTTATAATAAGGCTAATCCCATCCCTTCATATTAAGTCTATATGAGGCAACCTGGTATGAGAAAAAGGGATTCCAGAAGCAGGCCAGAGATCCAAAGACACTTGCCAGAGTTCCACAAGAACATCAAGCTACATGACCATAATATATATGTAGAAGACCTGGGTCAGACCCATACTGGGTACCTGTTGTTGGTTCAGTCTCTGTGAGCTCCTATGAACCCTGGTTATTTGATTCTGTGATTCAATTTCTTGTGGCCATTTTTCTACTCTGGTTTTTATAATATTTGGATTCCCTAATTTTGCAGGATTTCTTGAGCCCTTCCTAATATTTGACTTTGGGCCTTTCAATCTGCTCCCATCAGTAGCTAGGCAAGGCCCCTCTGATGATGATTGTGCGAGGGTCTATTGTCCATGTAGAGCAAGAGTAGCATTAGGAATAATTTCATTGACATTTTAATTTTTGCTGGCTATGTTTGGTTCTACCCTAGGTTTCTGGGCTATTCACCTTCTGGTTCTTGGCCCTCTAGGCAGTGTCAGGCTTGGCCTTCCTCTTATGGCGTGGGTTTCAAGTTGGATCAGTCATTGATTGGCCACTCACTCAAGTTCTGCTCCACCTTTACCCAGCACATCATTCAGGCAGAACAAACTGTAGAGCAAAGCTTTTGTGTCTAGGTTCATGTCCCAAGCCCTCCACTGGCAGTTTTGTTTGATTACATAAGAGGGTCATTTCAGACTCTGTATCCAACAGTACGTGGAGTCTTAGCTAGTATCACCCTGGTAGACTTCTGGGAGTTTTAATTACAGTAGGTTTTTACATAGTCCCAAACTGGGCTTTCCAGTTTTCTCGCCCAGCACTCTCTCCTTTCACAGCCACACACACTGATCATTTCTGTTCCTATCTCCATCTGCTCCCCCTACTCTGACTAAACCTATCCTATTTCCCCTTTGAAAGGAGATTGAGATATTCTTGCCTCAAACCTTTTACTTAGCTCCTTCTTACTTAGCTTCTCTCAGAGTGTGGAGTGTGATGTGGTTATCCTTAACAACTCATGTCACTTATAAGTGAATGGATATCATGCTTCTCTTTCCGGGGCTGGGCTAACTCACTCAGGATGATTTTTCCTAATTCCATCCATTTGCCGGTGAATTTCATGATGTAATTGTTCTTAACAGCTGAGTAATACTCCATTTTGCAAATACCTCAGTTTCTTTATACATCTGTGGATGATGCACATCTACATTATTGAGAGTTTCTAGCTATTATGAATAAAGTTGCCATGAATATAGTTGAGGAATGTCCTTGTGGCAGAATGGAACATCCTTCACCTTTGCCCAAAGTATATGCCTAGAAGTGATATAGCTGGGTCTTGAAGTGGACCAATTACCAATTTTCTGAGAAATTGCCATATTTATTTCCACAATGGCTGTATAAGTTTGCACTCCCACCAACAATGGAGGCATATTGCCCTTTTCCCACATCCCCCCCAGCACGAGCTGCCCTGCCACTAGTGTATTTGATCTTAGTCATTCTGACAGGTATAAAATGGAATCTCAAATTTGTTTTGATTTGCACTTGCCTGATGGTTAAGAAGTTTGAACAATTCTTTGTTTCTTCTGCCATTTGAGACTCTTCTGTTTGAATTCTCTATATAGGTATGCACTGTACCATATTTTTAATTGGATTATTTCTTTGGTTGATTTCTAGTTCCTCGAGTTCTTTATCACATGTGGAGTTGGTAAATTCTTTTTCTTATTCTGTCAGAATTTGTTTGTCCCATTGACAGTGCCCTTTGCCTTATAGAAGCTTTTCCATTTCATGAGATGCCATTTACTAATAGTTGATCTTTGCCTACAGTGTTGGTATTCTGTTCAGGAAGTTGTTTTCTGTGTCAACGTTCAAGGCTATTCCATACTTTCTCTTCTCTCAGGTTCAGTGGATCTGATATTATGTTAAGGTCTTGATCCATTTGGACTTAAGTTTTGTGCATGATGATAGATATGGGTTGGAGAGATGATTCACAATTAGAATACACAAAATTTTTTAAAAGACCTGGCTTTTTTCCTAATTCTATTCATTTTTTTATATCTATATGTGTGTGTGTATGTCACATTAGTAGTACAATTCATTAATATTCAAATCAATAGAAAAGCATATTCCTTTTCTTTGACACTTAAACAGAATTCTGAGTTTTGATGGTTGAGTACCTCATCAAGGATTGGCACAACCCTTCCTTCTACCAATGATGAAGCAATAGAGCTCACAAGACTTGTGTGTTGATCAAAGGATTCACACATGAAAACTGGGACAGTTGCATGATTTAGAAAAACATGTTCTGGGCAACAATAACCAGTATATATCAGAACATATTTAAATGTTAATCTCTAGAAAAAAAGTTGTTTTTTTTATTTTTTTGTTTGTTTTGTTTTGTCTACAGAATATTGTAGTTGAATCCAATTACTGAACTTATCTTTCCCAGTCTGCCATGTGTGGCCTCCCTCTTCTTCAAATTGAATCTTAAGTATAAGTTCCTTCATATAAACTTTCCCTGATAGCTTTGATTATGTCAAGACCCCATCTATGCATTTCTGATTCAATATTCAATCTCTACATAACACTTAACATGATTTTTAAATGTTCACAGTAATATGTATATTCATTTTAAATCCCCCTTATCTATGTGTGGTTTACTCAGAAGTCAAGGCTCAGTTTCTGGAAATTAAACAGAATTCTGAGCTTTGATGGTTGACTGCCACATCAGGGATTGGCACAAACCTCTCTTATACCAAGGTTAATTATTACAGGTTTCTCAATATGTAATTCATTTCCTGGACACATTAAGTGCAAAGCACATATTTTAATAAGAGTGATTAATGTTTAACTGGTTAAAAATTATTTTCTGGACCCATTTAACTCTATCCAACAAAGCCAATATGTATATGGACACTCATGTATGCTTCTGCCTTTAAAATGTTTATTTAATTAGCATATTTATTCATTAATTGTTGTTGGCTAGTAAAAGAGGAAAATATCAATATATTACTTCTGAAGTGCTACCTAAGATAGATTACAGTGATAGTCAAGGTTATTTATATATACTTAGCATATTTTAATGCTAGTGACATACTATAGTTCAAGGTGCATAAGTGCCATGAAACATTTAGTGGTAACTCTAGAATTATGGAAGTAAACAGAGTTTTAAAGGCCACTTTTGTAATTTAAAAACATTATTAACATATCAGTGGAGAAAATAAAAAATCAGGCATGAGTAAGTAAATATGTTGATTACTTTCTTTTTGAAAAGAGCATCTAATTGGTAATTTTTCGATTAAAATAATCAGAAACAAAATTATTTAATTTTAGCTAGAATTTAATTTGATTTCTAATAATAACTACCAACTGTGAAGTTGTAAAATGTCTATCTTAAAACACATTGAACTTGTTGTGTGAAAAGAGCCATGTTACTAACTAAATTTTATTTGGCTAAATTTTAATATGATTTAGAAGTACCTCTAGAGCTCGGACAAAGAGTTAGCACATTGATTTTTATATATTTCAATTCAACACATAAATGTGAATGACACTCCAAATAAGGGCAAATCACACTGAATACATTTTATCATCTTTGAAATATAAGGGGAAGTCGGTAGCTAACATCACTTTTGTAGGACTGCGGTTTAAAGCTATGGAAACCCTACATTGTTTATGTAGGAGACCTGCTCACATTTTGTGCATTTTCCCTCAGCTCCTCCACAGCCTTAAGGTTCAGATAGATGCCAGCGTCACCTGCTGTTACCTATTTTATCTGCTGTCTTCCTTATGCTAGAAAACTCTCTGTCACAGCAGGTCCAGAATTGCTGGAGACTTCATGGCAGAAGCAAAATGGAAATTTTCTTTCCCTTTGTTCAAAGCACTGTGCATGAGAATATACTTCTAAGTTATTGACTCAGAGAAGATAGAAGTCTTTTGGAGGAAATGATGACAAGTGACAGTTTTAAAGCTGAATTAGATCATTGACAGGTGTTTTGAGGAAAAAGCAGGGGAAGTGCATTTTCTGAATAGAGGTGGGTCACCAAGACACATTGAACCAGTACAAATGACATTAGAGAGAACAAGGTGCAAATAAGAGGAAAAGGCCAATCGTGGTGGAAGTGAGTGCTTTCTAAGCACGTGATTAACTTTATTTTATGAAAGCAAAGAACAAATGTTCCTGAGACCAATTAGAAAATAGGACTTGAGATGAGAAAACATGTTCTGGGACACACAGTGATCCGTGTTAGAGCCTGAATAATGTTGTTCTAGCTAGAGTTGAAAATGATAGGTACCCTTGCAAGATGCGAATCTGGTGATCTTAATGTTTCCCCTGTCAGATTTGTTTTCTAAGTGAGAAGGCACCCTATTATTGGTAATTGCATGATTAACTTTTATTAATTGATAGTGCCTAAATTAATAAAATCTGATAAATTATTTCACTTCATAAGAAATTGTACAGCTTTGCAAAGTAATTGAAAACCAAGAAGACATTTTTTTCTGTGTCCCGTGGATTCAAACTTCAGTTTTTATTTGCATAAGAGCTAAATATTTTGAGTGGTATTTTCTATATAGATCAAAATATAAAATATAAAGACCAACAAATTCTGCTAATTTTTCCATTTTACTTGTGTTATTTCACAGTATGTTTCCTTCTCAATTGGAACCATACCAGTTTTTGATATATATGTATGTATGTATGTATGTATATATATATATGCACAATTTGAGAAAGATCAAAATAATGAATATATCTGAGGTGTTAGTAAAGAAAAATTAGACCTAAGAAAGAGGAAAAATAAATAAATTGAGAAGAAAACATTAGAGAAAACTGGATTTATATGTCATACCTCTAAGACCTTGGAGTTCTGTTACAGAATTGTAAATGTTTGTGGTTTAATGGGCTCACTTTTCTTCTTGGGAATCTGCTAATGTATACAATTAAGTGTGTGTTTTGACCCCTAAGAATGCTGGGAAGAATAGCTTTGAGGTCATTGCCGCCACTTACCTCATTGAATGTGTTTTGTGTGAGGCTTTTTTCTTATCAAATGTATTGAATATTATGTAAGCCCTCCGGAGGATGAACCACCTTTTTGTTCTAAAAATACCCAGTTCTGTTCCCATGCAAGGCTATTGTGAGAGGATCCAGAGCTCACTGGCATTGTTTGAAGATGTGATTGCCTTGGCCCTTGAAAGTTACTGTTCTGTGATCCCTGAGCTCTCCTCTTGAATTCACCAAATAATGAAATCCTCCCCTGAGGTTCCCCAATATTCAAGGTGACCGAAGAGCTATATCCAGAACGTGTTTCAAAGATATGAAATGCCCTTTCAGATTTCTAAGTCCAACACCTTACCCTCTAAATCATAACATCAAAGCAAAGCCTAGCAATTTGCTAAGACCACGTATTTGCCAGATAAAATTAAAGACAGAAACCAAAACCAAGAACAACAACAACAAAAACAAAACAAAAAACAAAAAACAAAAAACAAAAAACAAAAAACCCCCACTAATGTTCAGCTCAAAGTCTCAACCTCATATGAGGCTACCGTGGGTGTATTTTATGAGGCATATTCATGAGCAGCACAAAATTGATGGGGGCCAAGAGATCTTATTTGAAAATATTAACTGCCACATCACTCTCATAAAGAATGCCACCGATCATCATTATATTAAAATCTAGCACCTTCTGATGGCAATGATCATAATAGGTCTTTCCGATATAGCTTTTGTTGTTGCTGTTTTTCTTTTCTGTATTGCTTATGCTCTGAGTTTGCTTTGGGGTCACTCCCCATCTCCTCACTCTGTTTCCAAGATCATTGTACTTCCTTTTCTGTGAAAGCACAGAATATATTTCGCCATCACTCTCTTTCCCCCGTACCTTTTCCACTTTCATTTTTCTAGGTCAGATTTTATAAATTCGGGATCTAAGAAGATGAGCTCAGGAAGCATCTGGACATTCCATGCTTTGTTCATTCTAATATCACTTTTCTCTCTTTTGCTTCATGCACCTTTTGAATTCACAGTAGTTAACCGTGATCCAACTTCTCTCGAAATTCCACTACAAGCAACCTATCATCAGCCTACTGTTGTCATAAATCCCTTTTCCTCTGCCTCTGCTAACTAACTCCTGTAATACAGATCCTACACCGCTCCTCTATGCCATCCCTATTTGTCCTCTGTCCCTTCGTAGGGCAATGCATCCTTTTGATGAATCGAACAAATTGACAAATCAAACACATCTGCTTTGCTCTTCCTTCATGGATAGTATCCAGAAAGACCAAAGCCACATCTAGAAACAATTCTGCCTATTTTATGTTCAAATCCTCACTGCAGCTGTGGGTGTTAGGAGAAAAACCTAAAGACTATTAATTTTAAAACCTGATAATGAGGCTTACTTAAGCCTTCTTGGTGACAACAAGCCATACTGTTTCACTCTTCCTATCTCCTTCAAAAAATGTTTTCAACTTCGTTATTGTCACTATGAAAGAAAGAACACAGGGGATTTAACCACCAGCCATGGAATATGTGTCCCCTTCAGACACTAGAAAAAAAGTAAGAATCGAATTGTCCATCTTGGAGAATAGAAGGAAACTCTGCAAACGTTGGTTGGAGTGCTGTGAAAGCCATTTCAGTCTTCATGAACTACGATTTTGGGATTTTACATCATTTTGACTCACCAATTGTAGTGTCTTGATATAAAATTACTGTGAAACTCATATAGACCTTTCTCTATTGTTATTTAACTAGAAACTCCTTAAATATTTCACCTAATCTAGGCCTGTGTCATGTCCTCCAGCTCTAAGTAGTTTATAAACATAGAAAACTAATCTCAAGGCCATCATATAGAAAATGAACCAAAGACCCACAACAGGACAGAAGACACAGGGAGCTGAAATACTGCCCTATCAGAACCAAAGGCTGACAAACAGCTTTATTTCACTGGAATTGGCCTTAGTGGCAAATGGGCAGCACATTTGACTTCCATAATCTATGTCAGGCCTCTAAAGACAACCCCTATCTTATAATTTCACATTAAATATAACATGCTGTACTATTTTTATCTGATTCATTTAATCCCATCTAAAGGTTTCAAAGTTTTCCACCCACAGTGCCACCAGCTGCAGCAAACCCTTCAATACATGAGCTTTTGCAGGGTGTTTTAGAATGCAGATATAACTATCTAACTTTTGGCATGTTCTTTTTGAGATGTGTTGAAATTTAATGTTCCTCTATTGACAGATGTGAAGATATCCAAATATGAACAGTATGTGTATCAATTCATACCGCCATACAGGATGTGTAAATATGAAGATAGAGACAGGCAAATGAGTATAATTGGGGCTTTGTTGGAAATTTGCATGGCTACATCTCTGAAGTAAACTTCAATGTCCATTTCTACTACAATTAGTGGTAAGCCAGTAAACTAATCACTATGGAGTTAGATTATGTCCTACTTGGTTTTCGTTTTCAACTAGACACAAAGTTAGAGTCGCCTGAGGAGAGAGAACCCCAACTGAAGATTCAGCTCCATGTGATTGACCTGGTGCCAATTTCTTTGAGATACTGCCTTGAAAATGACTGATTCAAAAGACAAAAGCCACTAACAGCTGTGTCATATCTAGACTATTGGATATGGGCCGTGAAACAAAAATATTTGAGCATGCAAGAGGGGAGGTATGGGGGGAATGCTGGGAAGGGGGGCAGAGAGAGAGAAAGGTGGGAGGGAGGGAAGGAGAGAAAGAAAGCAGTTTTCTTACATGTTTTCTTAAATTCCTTTCCTGATTTCTTTTGTGATGAACTGCTTTATCTCCAGTGCTTAGATGAGTCCCTTGTGGAGTTGAATTCTGGTTGCCAGCTGACTCCTGACCTAGAGCTTGGAGATGTGGATGATTTTGTTTCTGCCTCCAGTGTCCACATTGGATTTGTGCATGGTGCTGGAATTTGTGCTAGCGCTGTTCAAAGGAGTCTTCCCACGCCTGTCTGAGTTGCCTGCTCATTTGGATAAAACCTTTTTAGTCTAATGTTTTATTTTGTTGTTTTGTTTGCTTGGTTTTCCTTTCTCATTGCATTTTATTTCTTTTTTACAGTAAAATTAATAGATGTTTAACTAAAATTATTTTTTAAAAGATCACTTGTTCTAATTCCCACAGGATGTGAGAAAAATCTACTTAATAATCTTATGTAGACAGTTTTAATAAATTAATATTTTAATTAAAAACACCTAGCCATAAAGTATAAGTGTGATGACAAACCAAAAATAATAGGCAAACAGAAATAATTTCAAGGAAATTGTTTTAATAATTTAACAATGAAACAAAAAGCTATAAAACAGACATTTGAATTGATTCATCATAAAGTAAAATTACTTCATAGGCATTTGTAATCATGTATCTGTACTACACATAAATATACTATCAATGTTTCTATTTCTTTAGTAAAGCATTCTTTGATTGTTCTAATCTCATTCATTCCTTTAATTCGTCTTTGATTTTCTGAACTATTCAGGTCTGTGTTTTTATTTTTATTTTTCTCTTTGGTCCTTTAAAATGTCTTTTACTTATTTATCTATTTATTTTCTTCCATTTATTTATTTACTTATTTATTTACTTTACATCCTCGTTGCAACACTTTCAGGCTTAGTCCCTCCCTATATGGCCTTCCTCCCTTCTCTCCTACCCTTCTCCTCTGATAAGGGAGGGCACCCCCTGAATACTAATCCACCATGGCATATCAAGACACTGAAGGGCTAGCCTCAGCCTCTCCCACTGAGGCCTGACAAGACAGCCCAGTTAGGAAAACAAGATCCAAAGGCACGCAGCAGAGTCACAGACAGCCTATGCTCCAGCTGTCTAGGATTCTGCATGGAAGATGAAGCTGCACATATGTAGTGGATAAGCAGGGGGTAGGGGAGAGAAGGTCCAATTCATGGTGGTTCAGTCTCTAGAAACTTCAAAGGGCCCAGGTTAGTTGACTTTGTTGGTCTTCCTGTGGAATCCCTATCCCCTCCAGGCCCCTCCATCCTTCCCCCAATTCTTCTACAAGACTCCCAAGCTCCATCGAATGCTAGGCTGTGTGTCTCTGTATCTGTTTGGGTCAGCTGCTAGGTAGAGAATGCTAGACTCATGTCTAAAAACATAACAGAGTATCACTCATAGTGTCAAGGATTGGTTCATGCCCATGGGATTGGTCTCAAGCTTGGCCAGTCATTGACTGGCCATTTCCTCCGTTTCTGCTCACTCTTTGACTCTCCACTTTCTATAGGAAGGACTGACTTGGATTTAAGGTTTTGTGGGTGTGTTGGTGTCCTTATTCCTCTACTGAGAATCCTGCCTGGGTACAGAAGGTGGCCACTTTAGGCTCCTACTTCTAGAAGTCTCAGTTAGAGTCACCCTCCTTATCTCCCTGGAATCTCTCCTATCTGAAGTTTCTGGCATGTCCTAAGGCTACCCTCCCCAATCCCTGCTGACAACTTTTTTCACTATCCCTGCACTTTGTCCCAGCTCTCTCTATACCTGAGCCCCACCCCAGTTTCTCTCCCCATTCCTGTCCCGCCCAGTCTCCTCCTCTATCAAACTCCAAAACTATGCTATTTCCCATTCTGAGTGAGATGCAAACATCCGTACATCCTTTCTTGAGCCTTCCTCCTTATTTAACTTCTTTGAGTCTGTGGATCATACCATGTGTATTCTGTACTTTGTAGATAATATCTGCTTATAAGTAAGTACATACCATGCATCTCCTCTGTATGAGTTACCTCAGGCAGAATAATGTTTTATAGTCCCATTGTTTGCCTTCAGGTTTCATAATGTCCTTGTCTTTAATAGCTGAGGAGTATTCCGTTGTGTAGCACAACCACAATATTTTTTATCCATTCTTCAGTTGAAGGACATCTGGTTGTTTCCTGTTTCTAGGTATTATGAATACAGCTGCCATCAACACAGTGGAGCATGAGTCCTTATGGTATAGTATGGTTGAGCATCCTTTGTGTACATACCCAGGAGTGATATCACTGGGTCTTGAGGAAGACCCAAATTTTCAAATGTCCTGAGAAACCACCAAATTAATTTCCAGAGTGGTTATACAAGTTTGTACTCCCACCAGTAGCATAGGAGTATTCCCCTTGCTCCACATCCAGGCCAGCATGTGTTATTGCTTGAATTTTTGGTCTTAGTCATTCCAAAGCGTTTATGGTGGAATCTCAGCAACATTTTGATTTGAATTTCCCTGATAACGAAGGGTGTTGAATATTTCTTTGTTTCTAAGCCATTCAAGATACCTCTGTTGAGAATTCTCTATTTAGCTCAGTACCCCATTTTTAATTGGGTTATTTGGTTTCTAATTTCTTGATTTCTTTATATAGCTTGGATATTAGCCCTTTTTCAGATGTAGGGTTGGTTAAGATCTTCTTCCATGTAGGCTGCTGTTTTAGTCCTATTCGTGGCTTTCTTTACCTTACAGAAAGTTTTCATTTTCATGAGATCCCATTTATTTGTTGTTAATATTAGTACCTGAGATGTTGGTATTCTGTTCAGGAAGTTGCCTCCTGTGACAATGCATTCAAGGCTATTCCATAATTTGTTTTATATTAGTAGTGTATCTGATATATATTGAGGTGTTTGATCGACTTGGACTAGAATTTGAACAGAGTGATACATATGAATCTATTTGCATTTTTCTACATGAAGATATCAGTTAGATCAGCACTATTTTTGAAGTAGCTTTGCTTTTTCTATTGTACAGTTTGACTTTGCTAAAAATCAAATGTCTGTAGGACTGTGGGTATACTCCTGGGTTTTCAGTTGAATTCCAGTGATGAATCTGTCTGTATTTATAGCAATACGCTACAATTTTTTTGTTTATTTTATGTCTATCGCTCTGTAGTACATCTTGAAGTCAGGGATAGTGATACCTCCAGGATTTCTATTGTTAAGGACTGTTTTAGTTTGCTGGGATTTTTGGTTTTCCATCTGAAGTGGAGAATTTCTCTTTCAAGGTCTGTAAAGAATTCTTTTGGAATATTCTTCATTTATTAACCATTTCATTGATTTACATTTCAAGTGCTATCCCCCTTCCTGGTCTCCGCTCCATGACTCCTTATGCCACCTACTCCTGTTTGCCTCTAAAGAAGGTGCATTCCCACCTAACCGCCCACCAGTGCCTCACCCATCTAGCATACCCTTCTCTAGGGTATCAAGCCTCTACAGAACGAAGTGCCTCCCCTCCCACTGATGCCAGATGAGACATTCCTCTGCTATATATGTAGCAGAACATGAAGTGCTCCGTATATACTCTTTGGTTGATGGTTTAGTCCCTGGGAGCTTGGAGAAGTCTGACTAATTAATACTGTTGTTCTTCCTATTGGATTGTGATCCCTTTCACCTCCTTTAGTCCTTTGCTAGCTCTTCCATTGGGGTTCCCAAGCTCAGTCCAAGGTTCTCTGTGAGTACGTGCATCTGTCTTAGTCAGCAAATGGCAGAGCCTCTCAGAGGACAGCCATACCAGGCTCCTGTTTGCAAGCACACCATGGCATCACTAGTAGTGTCAGGGTTTGGTGACTGCAGAGAGAATAAATTCCACAGTAGGGGTGTCTCTGGAAGGCCTTTCCTTCAACCTCTGCTCCATTATCCCCCTGCATTTCCTTTAGACATCAAAATACTGGTTTAAATTTTTCAGATGTGTGGACAGCCCCATCCCTC
Source organism: Rattus rattus (assembly GCF_011064425.1). NCBI lineage: Eukaryota > Metazoa > Chordata > Mammalia > Rodentia > Muridae > Rattus > Rattus rattus. The sequence goes on from NC_046164.1 coordinate 27,352,679, forward strand.
CACTGCGGGCCATGTCTATCTACAGGAGGTGGTTGGTATCTTCAGGTTCTATCTCCCTGCTGTTGTATCTTGGCTAATGTCATTCCCACTGGGTCCTGGGACCCTCTCCCATTCCTGGCATCTGGAACTTTCTTGTGGTTAACCAAGTTCCCTATCCCCCCACTACTGCTTATTTCTATTCATTATTCTGGCCCTCTGGACTTCTCTCTGTCTCTTCCCATCCCTGGACTTGCTCCCTCTTGTTTTTCCTCCCCCTGTACTCTCTCACCCAGGTCCCTCCCTCCCTCTGTCTCCTATGATTACTTTGTTCCTTCTTCTAAGTGAGTTTGAAGCACCCACACTTTGGCCTTCCTTCTTGTTAAGCTTTATATGGTTTGTGAGTTTTATCCAAATATTCTGAACTTTTGGGCTAATAACCATTTAACAGTGAATACTCATTACGTATGTCTTTTTGGGTCTGGGCTACCTCACTTAGGATGATATTTTCTAGTTCCAACTATTTGCCTACAAAATTCATGAAGTTGTAGTTTTTAACAGCTGAATAGTATTTCACTGTGTAAATGGACCACATGTTTGCATCCTTTCTTCTGTTAGGGTCATCTGGGTTGTTTCCAGCTTCTGACTATTATAAATAAGCCTTCTTTGAACATAGTGGAGCATGTGTCCTTGTTGTGTTGGATCATCTTTTGGGTATATGCCTAGGATTAGTGTAGCTATTTCCAATTACCTGAGGAACCACCAGATTGATTTCCATAGTGATAATACCAGTTTACAATCCCCCCAGCAATTTAGGAATTTCCTTCTTTTGTGACATCCTTGCCAGTATCTGCTGTCACCTGAGTTTTTGATCTTAGACTTGTTGATTGGTGTGAGGTGGAATCTCAGTGTCAGGGTTGTTTTGCTTTGCATTTCCCTGACAACTAAGGATGCTGAATGTTTCTTTAGGTGCTTCTCATTTAGCATTCTTTAGTTGAGAATGCTTTGGTTAGCTCTGTTCACCATTTTTAATTGGGTTATTTGATTTTCTGGAATCTAACTTCTTCAGTTCTTTGTATATGTTTGATAGTAGCCCTCTATTGGATATAGGGTTAGAAAATTTCTTTTCCCAATCTACAGGTTGCCATTTGTCCTATTGACAGTGTTCTTTGCCCTACAGAAAGAAGCTTTTCAGTTTTATGAGGTCCTATATGCCAGTTATTGGTGTTATAGCCTGAGCCATTGGTGTCCACTTCAGGAAATTTTCCCCTGGGCTGGTGTGTTCAAGTCTCCTTCCTGCTTTCTCTTCTACTCGATTCAGCATGTTTGGTTTTATGTGGGTTTTAATGGGAATTGCATTGGATCTGTATATTTCTTTTTGTAAAATGGCTATTTTTAACATGTTAATCCTGTCAATCTGTGAACATTGGAGATATCCATCTTCTGATATCTTCTTCAATTTCTTTCTTCACAGACTTGAATTTTTTGTCATAAATATTTTTTCACGTACTTGGTTAGAGGTACACCAAGATATTTTACATTATAGTGTCTATTTGAAGAGTATGATTTTCCTAATTTCCTTCTCAGCTCACTTATTGTTTGTATAAAGGAGAGCTGTTGCTTTTTCTGAGTTAATTTTATATCCAGGCACATTGTTGACGTTGTTTATCAGCTGGTAGAGTTTTGGGGGTCACTTATGAATACTATAATATCATTCACAAATAGTGGTGCTTTAACTTCTTTTTTCAATTTATATCCCCTTCATCTAGTTTAGTCATCTTAATTCTTTAGCTAGAGCTTCAGTTATTATATTGAAGTTATTATATTATATTATTCCTGATTTCATTGGAATTGCCCATTTTTTTCTCCATTATAACTTGATGTTGGCTGTTGCATTGCTGTATATTTTCTCTATTATGTTTACTTTTATGTCTTATATTCCTGATATCTCCAAAACTTTTAACATGAAAAGGCATTGAGCTTTATTATACGTTTTCTCGGCACCTAATGTTGATGTGTGTGTGTGTGTGTGTGTGTGCGTGTGTGTTTTCTTTCAGTTTGCTCATATGCAGATTATAATAATTGATTTTCCTATATTGAACTATTCTTGAATTCCTGGACTGAAGCTTACTTGATCACTGTGAATTATCTTTTGATTGTGTTCTTTAATTTGGTTTTCAAGTATTTTATTGAATATATTTACCTCAATGTTCATGAGGGGGATTGGTCTGAAATTCTCTTTATTTATTGGGTCTTTGTGTGGTTTACATATCACTGTGAATTCATAGAATGAGTTTTGCAATATTCCTTCTGTTTCTATTTTGTTAGAATAGTTTGAAGAGAATTGGTATTAACTCTTCTTTAAAAGTTTAGTAGAATTCTGCATGAATCCACATGATTCTGGCTTGTATTTCATTTTTTTTTTGGTTTTCTTTGTGTGTGTTTATTTTTTAACTTTGGTAAGTAGAGTGTATCCAGAAAAATTACCCATTTCATTAAGGTTTTCCAATTTTGTAAAGTGCAGGCTTTTGAAGTGAGACCCAGTAATTCTTTTTATTTTCTCAGTGTCTGTTGTTATATCCCCCTCATTTTTGATTTTGTTAATTTGGATATTGTCTCTCTGCATTTTAGATAGTTAAGCTAAGAATTTATCTATTTTGTTGATTTTCTCAGAGAAGCAGCTTTTGATTTTTTTAAAATTCTTTTTACTGTTCTCTTTGTTTTGAATTGATTGATTTCCAAACTTATTTGACTATATTTTGTTGTCTACTCCTCTTGGGTGTGTTTGCTTCTTTCTGTTCTAGAGGTTTTAGGTGTGCTGTTATATTAAGTTACTAATATGAGATCTTTGCAATTTCTTTATGGAGGCACTTACTGATATGAACTATCAGCTTAGCACTGCTTTCATTGTGTGTGTGGGTATGTTGTGCCTTCATTTTCATTGAATTCTAAAAAGTCTTTCATTTCTTTTTTTCTTTTCTTTGAACTTGTGGTCATTGAATAGAAAGTTGTTTAGTTTCTAAGAGTTCTCATGTTTACTGTTGTATCTATTGCTGTTGAAGTCCAGCTTTAATGCTTGGTTAGGGAAACATTGGGGAGGAGGGAAGGGGTGTGGTTGGGGAGGGGAACACCCTTACAGAAGAAGGGGAGGGAGATGAAATTGGGGGCTTATATCTGGGAAATCCAGAAAGGGAATAACATTTGAAATGTAAATTTTTAAAAATTCAATTAAAGTAGAAAGAAAGAAAAAGAAGAAAAAAAACAGAGGTTATTTCAATCTTCATTTATCTGTTAATGCATGTTTTGTAATGCTTTGTAACTAAGTATATGAAGTGTTTTGGAGAGAGTTCTGAGAGGTGCTCAGAAAGTATTTTCTTTTGTGTTTTGGGGAAATGTTCTGTGGTTTTCTGTTAGGTCCATTTGATTCATAACATTTGCTAGTTTAATTATTTCCCTGTTTAGTTTCTCTTTCAATGACCCTGTCCATTGATGAGAGTCTAGTGTTGATTTCTCCCACTATTTATGTGTGAGGTTCTATATGTGATTTAAGCTTTAGTAGTGTTTCTTTTATAATTGTGGGCACTCTTTCATTTGGGGCATAGTTTTTCAGAATTTTTGATATCATCTTTGTTACTTTTTCCTTTGATGATTATGAAGTGTTTTTTCACATCTCTTTTGATTAGATTTGGTTGAAAGTCTATTTTATTAAGTATTAGAGTGACATCTCCAGCTTGTTTCTTGGAAATTTTCACTTGGAAAAGCTTTTTCCAGTCCATTACTCTGAGGTAATGTCTGTCTTTGTTGATGTAGTGTGTTCCTTGTATGTAGCAGAATGATAAGTCCTGTTTTTGCATCCACTCTTAGCCTGTCTTTTACTGGGGAATTCATCCCATTGATGTAGAGAGATATTAATGCATAATTGCATAATGACTATTAATTCCTATTATTTTGGTGTTGGTGGTGGTAGTGTGTGTGTGTGTGTGTTTCTCCTCTTATTTTTTCTAGTTTGAATTTATTTATTCATTCATGTATTTAATGTTTGTGTAGCTATAGTCACCTTCCCTATGCTAGAGTTTCCCTTCTAGTATCCTCCTAGATTAGTGAAAAGTTATTGTTTAAATTTGTTTTAGTTGTGTAATATCTTTGTTTCTTCATCTGTGGTGTTTGAAACATTTTTGCTGAGTATAACAGGCAGAAAATTGGGATAGGAGTCTCATGTGGTAGTCCTTTATGACTGTAGACCTTCAGGTTTACAGGTAGACACGTCTTTTTAATTTTTTTAAACTTATTTTAACAGGAAAAGAACACTTTCCTATTTCTGTAAGAAATTTGTTATGAATATGCTCATGTTGTCATATTATTTGTATCTTTATTTCCCCCTATATACCTTCTCTGGAATAACTTTATCTTTTTTTATGTTGGTCTATGTTTAAGAATGTGGTTCTGTGTTTGCAGATGGGATGGATTCCTAGGTGGGGTAATCTCTGGCTGTCCTTTCCTTCAGTCTCTTCTCCACACTTTTTCATTTTCATTTCCTTTAGACAGGAGCAATTCTGAGTTAATATTTTTGAGATTGGTGGGGGGGCCCCATCCTTTAACCAGGAGCCAAGCCTTGCCTCTGGATATGGTTGCTACAGGTTTTCTCTCCATCTCCTTTTTTGAGTATTTCAACTAATGTCACCCCATTGGGCCCTGGGAGCCTCTTGCTTTCCTGACATCTGGGACTTTCTAGTGGCTACCTCCAATACCCCATCCCTCACTGATACATACCTCAATTCAATTTCCTGAATCTCTCTACTTTTCCTCCTGACCCCACCCATTTCCTCCCACACCTGATCCTGCACCCCTTTCCCCTTCTTCTCTCTCCCTTCCAGGTTCCTCCTTCCCTCTACCTCCCATGATATTTTGTTTCCCTTTCTAAGTAGGACTGAAACATCCACTCTTTGGTCTTCTTCTTTTTGAGTTCATATGCTCTGTGAGATGTATCATGGATATTCCAAGTTTTTTTTTCCCTATATCCCCATATCAATGAATAAATAACATTTGTGTTCTTTTGAGACTTGGTTTTCCATCCATTTGCCTCCAAATTTCATGAAATCATTGTTTTTAATAGCATTATACACATTGTTTTTAATTGTGTAAATGTACTACATTTTCTGTGTTCATCCCTCTATTGAGGGACAACTAGGTTGTTTTTAGCTTCTGTCTATTATAAGACTGCTTTGAACATAGTGGAGCATGTTTCTGCAGACACCCAGCCCAGTCACTATTGCTAATGCCAAGAAGCACTTGCTGACAGTGACATAGCTGTACCCTGAGAGGCTCTGCCAGAGCCTGAACAACTCAGATGCAGATGCCAACCATCAACCATGCCAACACAGCCAACCATCAGACTGAGCACAGGGACTCCAATAAAGGAGTTACAGGAAGGGCTGAAGGAACTTAAAGGTGTTTGTAACCCCATAGGACAACAATATCCACCAACCAGACATCCCAGAGCTCCCAGGGACTAAACCACAATCTAAAGAGTACAGATGGAGGGACCCCTCAGTCTATCTGCATATGTAGCAGAGGGTTGCCTTATTTAGTGTCAATGGGTGGGGAGGCCCTTGATCCTGTGGAGGCTCTCTGCCCCAGTGTAGGGGAATGCTAGGGCAGTGAGGCAGGTAGGTGGGGGAGCATCCTCCCAGAAGCAGGGGTGAAGTTGGATGGGATGGAGATTTGCAGAGGGGAAGCTAGGAAGGGGCAAAACATTTCAAATGTAAAAAACTAAATAAAAAAAACAATTAAAAATTATAAGGTTTTACTCACTACTCAATAGTGTCCACTAGACATTATACAGTGGTGGGGAATCCTGATGTCAGTATCTTCAGATTTTCTGTTTTGACAATAAATCCTATACTTATCTTCTTTTATAGGAATCACAGATCTACAAGCAAACTGTGGGATCTGAACTATCAGCATTAGTTATGTACACAGCTAATTGTGTGCTATTATGGCCTCCAATGTCTGCTATTGTCTCTTGGTCCAAAGGCATTTTTTTATTGTCCTTTGCAAACAATAATTTCTCAGCTGTTGAGTGCTATTAAATCTAGATATCTATTTGTACATATTATTTTAACCCGTTTTCGTATTAGCATACACTAAACCACTGCTCTTGAACCGTGTGAAGATTTTCTAGTTCCTGGAGATTTGGTGCTATAATGGCTAAGAAATTGACTTTCAAGTGCCCCATAAACCAATCATGCAAATTGAAATTGTTTTTGGAGATCATTAAAACAAATAAAATTCAATATCAATTCTTAATTTATTTTTCCTATGAAAAGTTATTTGCTTATAGTAATGTTTTGGGTAAATAACCATTTTGTCATGTTCAGAAGGACCAAGATGTTTACTTAATAAATATAACAAATGTTTTATTTGTTATATATAATATATATTATAATGAATAATAAAATATTATATGTAATATATTTTGAAATCAAATAAATCATGATTAGTGAATAAATACACAAGTTATTTGTTCTCCATCTCAAATCTTTTAAAAACAAAGTAAAAGCAACATCATTACTGTTTGTAAACTTAGAGAACAGAGATCAGAAAGACAAGGGAACTTGTAAGATATAGGTGTGACAGATTTCATCATGAGAAAAACAGACAATTTACTACTATATTGTTTCACTGAAATACTTTTTGTATTTTGTATAAATGTTTGTCTTTTCACTTTCAGAACTACTGTCTATACAAATGAATAGATTTTCATGACATAAATGTATAGTCTGGGATAAGACTGCTTTTGTGCCAGATTCTTTAACAATTAATTATAGAAAGTTTTACCCTTACTTCTTCCTACAGAGCAAGTCCCACTTGGAGAATATTAAGAGCCCTAGTATACAAGATTTATTCTTCTTAATAAAAAGTGTGCAGCCGCATAAAATTTTAACCTTTATAGGTTTGGGGATTTCTGACTTATAATAATGGATATTAAAAACTGTATTCTTGAACCCAGATGCTCTTAAAAAGATGTTCAGTGTTCAGTAAGTATTACTTTATCAACAATGACCATTAATAAGCCACAGAAAGAAAAAAACAAGCATAGAGTGCATTTGTCTTTTAAGAACCCTTTTTCTATCGCAGTGCTTCTTGCTAACTCATCACCAAATCTACTTCTGTTGTACCCGTTGGCCTGCATTGAATTTCAACCTTGGTTATTTTTCACAGTGTACTTTGGAAAGATATAAAATATTTCAGTAATCATTTTGCCGTGCCATTTATCTGTGTCCCATTAGCTCTTTTCATGGCTAGTCCTTCATAGAGCATTAGTTTAGATGAAGGATGCTACCTGAAAGTGTCACCGATGGCTGTTGGTTCAGTGCCGAGATTCAAACTGCAAGAAGAGGAGTGGGATGCAATAGGAAACGGCATAAGGAATATGTGTTAGTAATAAATAATGCATCACAAAGAAGATAATTTAAGCTAATTTTTCAAATTCTTAGAATACTTTATATAATAATTATGTAGCTAAAATAAAGTTATGTTAAAGTTGATGTATCAAAATGTAATTAATCTGGTAGCAGAGTATCAGTAGAAACAGAAGAAAGTGCAAGTTGTAAGACACATTCTTTTTTTTTTAATTGAATATTTCATTATTGACATTTCAAATGTTATTCCTTTGTCCGGTTTCCTCTCCATAAGCCCCCATATCCTCTCCCCCCTACTTCTATAAGGGTGTTCCCCTCTCTATCCACCCCCGTAACAATCTCCTAGACTAGGGGTCCAGCCTTGGCAGGACCAAGGGCTTCTCCTTCCATTGGTGTCTAACAAGGCCATCCTCGGCTACATATGCAGTTGGAGCCATGGGTCAGTCCATGTATAGTCTTTGGGTAGTGGTTTAGTCCCTGGAAGCTCTGGTTGGTTGGCACTGTTGTTCTTATGGGGTGGCAAGCCCCTTCAGCTCTTCCAATCCTTTCTCTAATTCCTCCAACAGGAGTCACATACTTAGTTCAGTGTTTTGGTGCTAGCATTCGCCTCTGTATTTGATAAGTTCTGGCTGTGTCTCTTAGGAGAGATCTATATCTGGTTCCTGTCAGCATGCACTTCTTAGCTTCATCCATCTTATCTACTTTTTGTTGCTGTATATGTATGGGCCACATGTGGGGCAGGCTCTAAATGGCTGTTCCTCCAATCTCTGCTCTAAACTTTGCCTCCCTATCCCCTCCTATGGATATTTTTGTTCCCCCTTTTAAGAAGGAGTGTAACATCTGCATGTTCACTTCTCCTTGAGTTTCATGTGATCCATGAATTGCATCTAGGGTAATTCGAGCTTTTGGGCTAATAGCCAAAATTAATGAGTGCATACCATGTATGTTTTTCCTTTGATTGGGATACCTCACTCAGAATGATATTTTCTAGTTCATTTCATTTGCCTATGAATTTCATGAAGCCATTGTTTTTGATAGCTGAGTAGTACTCCATTGTGTAGATGTACCACATTTTTGATCCATTCCTCTGTTGAAGTCTTTCCAGCTTCTGACTATTATAAATAAAGGCTGCTATGAACATAGAGAAGCAAGTGTCTTTGCTGTATGTTGGAGACCCTTTTGGGTATATGCCCAGGAGAGGTATAGCTGGATCCTAAGGTAGTGGAATGTCCAATTTTCTGAGGAACGTCCAGACTGATTTCCAGAGTAGCTGAAACAGTTTGCAATCCCACCAACAATGGAGGAGTGTTCTTCTTTCTCCACATCCTTGTCAGCATCTGCTGTCCTCTGAGTTTTTGATCTTAGCCATCCTGATTAGTTTGAGGTGAAATCTCAGGGTTGTTTTGATTTGCATTTCCCTGATGACTAAGGACGTTGAACATTTCTTTAGGTTGTTCTCAGCCATTCGATATTCCTCATTTGAGAATTCCTTTTTTAGCTCGGTACCCCATTTTTTAATAGGGTTATTTGACTCTCTGGAGTCTACCTGTTGAGTTTTTTGTATTTTTTGAATATCATCCCTCTTTTGGATATGGGATTGGTAAAATCTCTTCCCAATCTCTTGGTTGCCATTTTGCCCTTGTGACAGTGCCATTTGCCTTGCAGAAGCTTTGCAGATTTTTCAGGTTCCATTTTTCGATTCTTGATCTTCGAGCATAAACCATTGGTGTTTTGTTCAGGAAATTTTTCCCAGTGCCCATGTGTTCAAGGCTCTTCCCCACTTTTTCTTCTATTAGTTTGAGTGTATCTGGTTTGACGTGGAGGTCCTTGATCCACTTGGACTTAAGCTTTGTACAGGGTGATAAGCATGGATCAAACTTCATTCTTCTACATGCTGACCTCCAGTTGAACCAGCACCATTTGCTGAAAATTCTATCCTTTTTCCATTGGATGATTTTAGCTCCTTTGTCAAAGATCAAGCGACCATAGGTGTGTGGGTTCATTTCTGGGTCTTCAATTCTATTCCACTTATCTACATGCCTGTCTCTCTACCAATACCATACAGTTTTAATCACTATTGCTCTGTAATACTGCTTGAGGTCAGGGATGGTTATTCCCCCATGAAGTTCTTTTATTGTTGGGTATAGTTTTTGCTATCTTGGGTTTTTTGTTATTCAAAATGAATTTTAAAATTGCTCTTTCCATCTCTATGAAGAATTGAGTTGGAATTTTTTTTTTATTAACTTGAGTATTTCTTATGTACATTTCAGTGTTATTCCCTTTCCGGTTTCAGGCAAACATCCCTTCCTCCCCCCTTCCTTATGGGTGTTCCCCTCCCACCCTCCCCCATTGCCGCCTCCCCCGACAGTCTAGTTCACTGGGGGTTCAGTCTTAACAGGACCCAGGGCTTCCCCTTCCACTGGTGCTCTTACTAGGATATTCATTGCTACCTATGAGGTCAGAGTCAGGGTCAGTCCATGTATAGTCTTTAGGTAGTGGCTTGGTCCTGGAAACTCTGGTTGCTTGGCATTGTTGTACATATGGGGTCTCAAGCCCCTTCAAGCTCTTCAGTTCATTCTCTGATTCCTTCAGCAGGGGGGTCCCGTTCTCAGTTCAGTGGTTTGCTGCTGGCATTCGCCTCTGTATTTGCTGTATTCTGGCTGTGTCTCTCAGGATCGATCTACATCCGGCTCCTGTCGGTCTGCACTTCTTTGCTTCATCCATCTTGTCTAATTGGGTGGCTCTATATGTATGGGCCACATGTGGGGCAGAGCTCTGAGTTGGAATTTTGATGGGGATTGCATTGAATCTATAGATTGCTGATTGCTTTTGGCAAAATGACCACTTTTACTATATTAATCCTGCTAATCCGTGAGAGTGGGAGGTCTTTCCATCTTCTGAGATCTTCGATTTCTTTCTTCAGAGACTTGAAGTTCTTGTCATACAGATCTTTCACTTGCTTTGTTAAAGCCACACCGAGATAAGAAATATTCTTAAAGTATCAAATAGTACTGAGCCTATCATGAAAGGAACACCTGTTGTAGGTTCACAATTAGATTATTTTCACAACTAATTTAATAATATTTCATATCTTGAACATACTAATATGCTATTGTTTAATAATATCCCTGTTAGTTTCTAAGAAAACAAATATATAGCAAATAATTTCAGTAAAAATAAGACTTTAAAACAATAGAGATCTAAAAACTGAGCATCTAGAAACATATCACATATACAATGTAAAGGAAAATTAAAATTAACTTTATTAATGATACTGCCTAGCTCCTGATCTGGTTGAGTCACATCTATAAAGCATATCCAGCTGCTTTTAATATCATAATTCTCAATTCAATTATCAAGGCAGTTAACAAGTTTATATAAAGGTTAATATATGCAGAAACATGTTACACATTCATTATCACTTTGAAAATATGAAATAAAAATATGTATGAGAAGTTAAAAAATTATTTACTTCTGTGAAGAAGAGATTTAATAGTGAAAGCATTAAAAGTGAGCATTACTTGCAAATATACACACATATAAAGTATAGAAATATGCAATTTAATTTTAAAATTAATAACATATTACTGAATAAGCATATACACATATATTATTACTTTATTTCTTAATTATGCACTGCAAAGAAAATCATACAGCCCGAGGAGGGAGAGAGCTGGATTCACAGAAGTGAAGACAATCCTGAGAGCTCAGAGGAAGCAACTATGTCTGCCCACATTCCTGATCCAGAGGAACCTGCCTAGTGCTCTTTGTGCCCTCTGAGTATAGGAATCTATGAGCAGTCAGGGGCAGCACCCTTCTGATTTCTGTCTGAATCAAGAGCCGAAAGCCAGTCACCAGGATCACTGACACACTTGAGAGCAGAGCTAAGACAAACTCTTCTGCGCCAAGAAACCAGACTGGTGGCCTCAGGACACACAAAGGCAGAAGTAATTTGGGACAGGACACTTCCGGATTCTGCATGTGCTAGGAGCTGAACTACTCCCACAGCTCTCTATACCCAAATTCCATGGAGGGAGCAAGTTGAACTATCAGAAGTCCAGAGAGCTCAGGGGAGACCTCCACTTCTGGTCACTTTCCTGGCCCAAGAGGAACTTGCCTAGTGCCCTCTGGATACAGGAACCTAGGAGCAGTCAGAGGAAGGGCCCTTCAGGTTTCTGCCTGAGCACAGAGCTGAAAGCCATTTTCTAGGAGCACAAACAACCTGAAAGCTGTGGTAAGGCTAACACTTCTGCTCCAAGCAACTCGCTTGGAGGCTTTAGGACACAAAAACCCTTGAGCAGCTCTCTGTTTCCTCACTGAAAGAAAACAGACCTACAGTAGTGATAACACACAGGCTTACAGGAGAGTCAAACTGTCAGAGACAGCAAGACAAGCTAACACCGGAGACAACCTGATGGCGATAGGCAAGCACAGAAACATAATCAAGAGCAACCAAGACTACTTGGTATCATCAGAGCCCAGTTCTCCCAACAAAACAAATAATGGATATCCCTACATGAGAAAAGCAAGATCTGGATTTAAAACCACGTCTCATGATAATGATAGAGAACATAGATGATAGAGAAGGACATAATTAACTCCCTTTAAGAAATGCAGGACAACACAGGTAAACATTTAAAAGCTCTTACAAAGAGGAAACACAGAAATCTCTTAAAGATTTACAGAAAAACATGACCAAACAAGTGAAGGAATTGAACAAAACAATCCAGGTTTTAAAAATGGAAATAGAAACAATAAAGAAAACACAAAGGGAGACAACCCTGGAGATAAAAACCTAGGAAAGAGATCAGGAGTCATAGATGAAAGCATCACCAACAGAAAACAAGAGATAGAAGAGAGAATCTCAGGGGCAGAAGATACCATAGAAAACATCCACACAACAATCAAAGACAATATAAAACGCAAAAAGCTCCTAACCTAAAACATCCAGGAAATCCAGGACAAATTGAGAATATCAAACCTTAGGACAATAGGTATAGAAGAGAGTAAAAACTCCCAACTTAAAAAGCCAGTAAATATCTTCAACAAAATTATGAAAGAAAACTTCCCTAACTTAAAAAAAACAGATGCCCATAGACATATGAGAAGCCTACAGAACTCCAAGTCGATTGGACCAGAAAGGAAATTCCTCCCATCACATAATAGTCAAAACACCAAATGCACAAAACAAAGAAAGAATTTTAAAATCAGTAAGACAAACAGCTCAAGTAATATATAAAGGCAGTCCTATCAGAATTACACCAGACTTTTCACCTGAGACTATAAAACTCAGAAGATCCTGGGCAGATGTCATACAGAACCTAAGAGAATACAAATGCCAGCCTGGACTACCATATCCAGCAAAAATCTCAATTAACATAGATGGAGAAACCAGATTATTCCATGATAAAACCAGTTTTACACAATACCTTTCTACAAATCCAGTGCTATAAAGGGTAATAGATGGCAAACTCCAACTCAAGGAGAGAAACTAAGCCCTTGAAAAAGCAAGAAAGTGATCTCCTTGAGACTAAACCAAAAGAAGAGTACCACACAGCCAAATTCTACCTCTAACAAAAAAAATAATGGAAACAACAATCAATATTCCTTAATATCTCTTAACATTAATAAACTCAGTTCCACAATAAAAGTTGTAGGCTAACACACTGAATACATTAAAAGGACCTTCATTTTGCTGCATACAGGAAACAAACCTCAGAGACAGACACTACCTCAGAGTAAAAGGGTGGAAACCAATTTTCCAAGCAAATGGTCTGAAAAAACAAGCTGAAGGAGTCATTCTAATATTGAATAAAACCAACTTTCAACCAAAAGTTATCAAAAAAGATAACGAAGGACACTTCATACTCCTCAAAGGAAAAACCCACGCAGATGAATTCTCTATCCTGAACATCTATGCTACAAATACAAGGGTACTATACTCATAAAAGAAACCTTACTAAAGCTCAAAGCATATATTGAACCCTACATAATAATAGTTGGAGATTTCAACACCCCACTCTCATCAATGGACAAATTGTAGAAACAGAAACTAAACAGAGACATAGAGAAAATAACTGAAGTTATGAACCAAATGGATTTAATGGATATTTATAAAACATTTCGTCCTAAAACAAAACAATATACCTTCCTCAAGGAAGAAATAAATAAATAAAGCCTTTTTAGAATTTAATGAAAATGAAGGTACAAATATACCCAAACTTAAGGTACACATTGAAAGCAGTGCGAAGAGGAAATCCCATAGCTCGGCATGCCTCCAAAAAGAAACTATAGAGAGCATATACTAGTAGTTTGATTGCATACCTAAAAGCTCTAGAAAAAAAAGAAAAAATACACACAAGAGGAATGGAAGGCAGGAAATAATCAAACTCAGGGCTGAAATCAACCAAGTAGTAAGAAAAAGGAGTATACAAAGAATCAACAAAACCAGGAGCTAGTTCTTTGAGTAAGTCAACAAGATAGATAGAACCTTAGGCAGACCAACCAGAGGGTACAAAGAGTGTATCCAAATTAACAAAATCAGAAATGAAAGGGGAGACATAACAACAAAATCTGAGGAAATTCAAAAAAACTCTCAGATCCTTCTACAAAAGCCTATATCCATCAAAACGGGAAAATCTGTATGAAATCGACAAAATTTGTAGACACATACAAGGTACCAAATTAAATCAGGATCACATAAACCACCTAAACAGTACCGTAACTCCTAATGACACAGAAACAGCTATTGAAATTCTCCCAATCAAAAAGAGCCTACAACCAGATAGGTTTATGACAGAATCCTGTCAGATTTTCATAGAAGACCTCATACCAATACAGTCCAAATTATTTCACAAATTAGAAACAGAAGGCAGATTATCAAATTTCTTCTATGAATCCACAACTACACTTATACCTTAACCACACAAAGACCCAACAAAGAAAGAGAACTTCAGATGATTTTCCCTTATGAATGTTGCTGCAAAAATACTCAATAAAATTCTCACAAACAGAATCCAAGAACACATCAAAATGATTATCCATCATTATCAAGTAGGCTCCAACGCAGAGATGCAGGGATGGTTCAATATATGAAAATTCATGAACGCAATCCACTATATAAACAAACTCAAAGAAATAGATCATATCACCATCTCATTAGATGCCGAGAACATTAAGAAAATGCAACACCCCTTCATGTTAAATGTCCTGGAAAGATCAGGAATTCAAGGTCCATACCTAAACATAGTAAAAGCAATATACAGCAAACCAGTAGCTAACATCAAAGTAAATGGAGAGAAACTTGAAGCAATCCCACTAAAATCAGGGACTAGACTAGGCTGCCCACTCTCTTTCTACTTATTCAATATAGTACTAAAATTACTAGCCAGAGCAATTAGACAAGACGAGGAGGTCAAGGGGATTCATATTGCAAAGGAAGAAGTCTAAATATCACTATGTGCAGATGATATGGTAGTATAATTAAGTGACCCCAAAAGTTCCACCAGAGAACTACTAAGCCTGTTAAACTACTTCATCAAAAGTGACTGGGTATAAAATTTACTCAAACAAATCAGTAGCTTTCCTCTACTAAAAGGACAGATAAGCTAAGAAAGAAATTAGGGGAAAGACACCATTCACAATAGTCCCAAATAACCTAAAATACCTCGGTGTGACTCTAACCAAGTAAGTGAGAGATCTGTATGACAAGAACTTCAAGTCTCTGAAGAAAGAAATTGAAGAATATCTGAGAAGATGGAACAGGAAACAAAATAGACATTGGTTGAGTGAAGGGAGGAAATGGGTAGGGGAGGGGTTGCGGAAGGGAACAAGAGTTATCAAGTGTGGCGAGAAACAAAGGAGAGAAAACTGGGAGAAAGAACTGGTGTTGGTTGGGGGTTGTGGCAACTCTGGGACATGCTAGAAAACCAGAACAAGGAGAAACTTTTGAGCGTGACCCTAGCTATGACTCCTAGAAATAGGGGATATGGAACTTGAACTGGCTGTCTCCTGTTCAGACAGGAATGACATCAAATGGGGAGATATGAACATCAATACAAGATCTTCAATCAACCATTTCTCCCACCTACAATATGTGCAAGAATAAAGATGGAGAAGAAATTGAGAAAATATCCAACCAACTTGAGAACCATACCATTAGAAAGAGAGAGACCACCCTGACACTATTATTAAGAGGCTTCACCTAGCTAGTAATGGATGCAGCATTCACAACCAAACATTAATCAGAACTTGGAAATTCCTGTGGAAAACAAGGTATTGGTAGAGCAAGAGAGGTCAAGGATACCACAAGAAAATCTACAAATCAACTAACTTGGCTCCACAGGCACTAACAGAGACTGAATCACCAACCAGAGAGTATACATTGGATGAACCCAAGTACCTATATAATAGATATTCAGCTTGGTATTCATGTAGGACCCCAAACAGGAAAGGCAGGGGCTGTCTCTGACTCTGTTGCTTGCCCTGGATTTCTTTCCCTAACTGGGGGGAAGATGCTGCCTACTCCTACTAAAACTGGCTATGTCAAGCACGAATGATACCCATAGGAGACCTCTGGGTTTCATTTTTTTGAAAAGAAATGTAGGAGAAATGATTGGCAGTGGGAGGGAAGTTGTGAAGGACTGAGAGAGGAGGAAGGAAGTGAATCTGTGATTGGGATGTAAATTAATTAAATTAATTAAAATTATGCCTATGAACATTTAAATTTTACAAAATAAAATATGCTTGGACTAGTCCATAGATAGCCATTATTTGAACTATAACATATGATTTAACCTACATATGATTTATAAAATTTTAATATCATTAATAACCATATAACCCTCAAAAAGCAACAGACTTGGAAATAGAATTTAATTACTCTTAGAAAAGATGAATCTGGAAAAAATACCTCTGAAGTGTTTATTATACATTTAAAATTAATTTTATTGCACATTTATAATGTTGACTATTATTATAGGGCTTTATTTAAGTAAAGTTGCCAGCAGCCAATGGTGGCTGGGCAGGAAAGGCACAGAAGGAACTTTGAGGATTTCCATGACAGAGAATAGGGGAGGAAAAGATCTGCCATGCGGGAGGTGAGGAGAGATGCCAAACCTGAGGAAGAGGGGGACAGAGAACACAGCCACCATGTTGGAGACAGGGGAGGATAGCCCTAAGCGGGCTGCATGACTAGGGCCAGGGTAGCAAAGATGGAATACAGATTTTAGTAAGTAATAACTTGAGAATATCAGAGGAAGGTAGATTAGCCATGTGCAGGTTAGGAAGTGGCCCAACCATTGAGCTGTTTTAGGTCTATCAAAATATAAAGGCTGTGAGTGTGTGTGTGTCTTTCATTTGGGAACCCAAATCATTGGGGCAAGTAACGAGGACCACTCCACTATTGCAGGGATCAATTTGAGTTATTAATTGGGTACCACTATAATATCGATATATTAATAAAAATATTTTTATAAGATAAATCAGAATAAAAATACAGAAAAATAGCAAATTAAAAAGCATATGAAACACATGCAAATCCTGAGAAAACACACTGATAAACACAGAAAACCTACAAAAACAAAATTCGAAACCATGAGATTTAAGTAAATGATCAAAAAGTAAAAAACATATTTTCACATAGGAGAAAATAGCATCATATGCTACTAGTATTAAAAACACAAAGATGTGAAGAAAGTGAAGTTACATTGTCAGTACTAAATTATTCAATAAAAGTCTTTCTTTCTTGCAGTGGAAAACACAATTTTATACTTATCGGTTGCTTTATAACCAAATGAATTTGTCATTGCATAGTGTCTTTTATGTCCATGCACCTAGTTCCCTTGGAGTACTTCATTTGAAATAAACCAAAACAAACCAAACCAAAACACAGTACATGTTTGTCTTTGTCTAAAGGCCTTGGGAGAGCATTCTTGTCTTCTAAAAGGTTTCTTCCCCATGACTTTAATCTCCCTGTTCTAAATTTTATAAAGAACCTATTTACCGTTTAGCTTTCATGCAGCACAAAAGTTCAAGGAGTTTTGAGTTTTTATGTTGAATCTCTCATTTCCTGCTTTCTTGGAAGACAATGTGAAATAAAACACTCAAACTATTAGAAATATACAAAACTGTTTTCTTTCTCCTAAAATGTCCTTTTAGGTTATCAGGGAAAGAAAAGATGGGCAAAAATGTTCAAAACCTGTATAAACTACTCCCTTTTCTTCCTTCTGAATATTTTTGGCTCTACTACTATGAAGATTCAAGTTTCCTTCTCAAAATTATATTAATTTGGCTTTTACATTATTTATATTATGGTGTAAAATACTGTTTTGTATCATTAATTTTTCATCATCATATTTATTATTTTGCTCTATCTTTTAAAGATATAGGTCCAAATTTACTTTAAAGCTGCAATCCCTAAATCATCATTACTCTGAGTTTTGGAATCTGGCCTGCTGCAGCTGACTGCACCTGCATAGAGATTTTAATAGGTACTCTTTAAAAATGAAATATCCAATCCATTTCAAATAGTGATGAGTGATACGTGTCAGAGCAAGAACAGTAGCAGGAAGTCGTCAAGTTAATTTAGACACTCCTACACGACTGGGATGCAGCTAATTGGCTGAGCTTTTGTCTATAAGCAATGGTCCAAAGAATTAATTTTAAGTAGTTATAAAAATTAAATTGGTTCTCCAGGTAAAACTATTCTATTTCCAATTCTCTGAAAAAGCCATCAAATTGATTTCCAGAGTGGTTGTACAAATTTGCACTCCCATTAACAATGGGGGAGGGTTCCCTTTTGCCACATCCTTGCAAGCTTGTACTGTCACTTGAGTTTTTTAACTTAGCCATTCTGATTACTGTGAGATGGAATCACTGTGTTATTTCAATCTGCATTTCCCTGATGGGTAAGGATATTGATCATTTCTTCAAGTGCTTCTCTGACATCCAAGATTCTTCTGCTGAGAATTCTCTGTTTAGCTTTGTACCTATTTATTGATTGGGTTATTTGGTGTTTTAGGTTTTTTTGGAGTCTAATTTCTTGAGTTCTTTATATATTTCAGATATTAGCCCTCTGCTGGATGATGGATTAGTGAAGACCTATTCCAAATCTATAGGTTGCCCTTTTGTCACATTAACAGTGTCCTTTGCCTTACAGAAGATTTTCAATTTCATGAGTTCCCACTTTTTTCTTGAACTTCTTGTCAGTTCAGGATATTTTCTCCTATGCCAATGTGTTCAAGGCTGTTTCCTGCTTTTTCTTCTATTAGAGTCAGTACATCTGGCTTTACATTGAGATCTTGGATGTATTGGACTTGAGATTTGTGTGGGTTGATAAACATAGATCTATCTGCAGTCTTCTAAATGCAGACATCCAGTTACTCACAGGCTGCTTGTTGAAGGTGCTCTCTCTGTTCCATTGTATGTGTTTTGCTTCCTAGTAAAAAAACCAAGTGCCTGTAAGTGTGTGGGTTTATTATTGGGTGTTCAATTCAACTCCATTGATCTACATGTCTGTTTCAATACCAATACTATGCAGTTTTTGTTAAAATTGCGCAGTAGTACAGCTTTTGTTCAGAGGTAGTGATTCCTCCAGAAGTTCTTTTACTGTTCAGGATCATTGATAGCCTAATGCATTTCTGCTTCTCCATATGAATTTGAGAATTGTTTTTACAAGATCTGTGAAGAATTGTCTAGAATTTTTGATGGAGATTGCATTGAATCTGTAGATTACTTTTGTTAAGGTGGCCATTTTTACTGTTAATCCTATTGATCCAAGAGAAAGGGAGATCTTTCCATTTTCAACTTAATACTTCAGATACTTGAAGCTTTTGTAATATAGCTCTCTCACTTCCATGGATAGAGTTATACCTAGATATTTTATGTTATTTGTGACTATTGTGAAGGATACTGTTTCCCTAACTTCTTTCTCTACCAATTTATCTCTTGTGGAGAAAAGTGGAGTTACTTTTGTATCCAGCCACTTTGCTGAAGGCGTTTATCAGCTGCAGGAGTTTTCTAGTAGAATGTTTGGAATGTATACTGTCATATCATGTGCATATAGTGATGTTTGGACTTCTTTCTTTCCAATTGTTATCCCCTCGATTTCCTTTAGATGTCTTATTGCTCTAACTAAAACTTCAAGTTCTATATTAAAGAGATGTAGAGAGAGTGGACAGCCTCGTCTTGTCCCTGGTTTTAGTGAAAATGCTTTAAGTTTCTTTCCATTTAATTTTATGTTGGCTATTTGCTTGCTGTATATTGTTTTATTGTGTTTAGGTATTCTGCGTTCTTCAAGACTCTTCTGGCATCTCTGTTTTCTCCAAGACTTTTATCACGTAGCAGTGAAGGATTTTGTCAAAAGCTTTAAGTCATATAATGAGATGATCATGTGATGTTTTTCCTTTCAGTTTCTTTATATGGTGAATTGCACTTATGGATTTTTGCATATTGAACCACCCCTGCATCCCTGCATCCCTGCATTCAAAGAAACTTAATTGATCATGGTGAATGATGTTTTTGATGTATTCTTGGATTAGGTTTGCAAGTATTCTATTGAGTACCTTTGTATCTATGTGGACAAGGAAATTGGTGTGAAATTCTTCCTTTATTGATCTTTTGTATAGTTTCGGTATCAGGGTGACTGTGGATTTATAGATTGAGTTTGGCAGATTTTCTTGTGTTTCTATTTTGTGGAATAATGTGAGGAGTATTGGTATAGCTCTTTAACAAAATTCTAGTAGAATTGTGTACTAAACTCATCTAGTCCAGGGCTTTCTTTTTTTGGTTGGAAGATTTTTAATGACTGTCTCTATTTCCTTAGGTTTATAGTACTATTTACATGGTTTATCTGATCTTGATTTAGCTTTGATAATTGATATCCAGGTATGCTGCTCCTGGACATATACCCAAAAGATGCTCCACCATTCCCTAAGGTCTACAGCACTCCTGACACACAGGCTTATAGGACAGTCTAGCCACTGTCAGAAATAGCAGAACAAAGTAACACTAGAGATAATCTGATGGCGGGAGGCAAGCGCAGGAACCCAAGCAACAGAAACCAAGACTACACGGCATCATCGGAGCCCAATTCTCCCACCAAAGCAAACACGGAATATCCAAACACACCAGAAAAGCAAGATCTAGTTTCAAAATCATATTTGATCATGATGTTGGAGGACTTCAAGAAAGACATGAAGAACTCCCTTAGAGAAACACAGGAAAACATAAATAAACAAGTAGAAGCCTACAGAGAGGAATCGCAAAAATTCCTAAAAGAATTCCAGGAAAACATAAATAAACAAGTAGAAGCCCATAGAGAGGAGTCACAAAAATCCCTGAAAGAATTCCAGGAAAACACAATCAAACAGTTGAAGGAATTAAAAATGGAAATAGAAGCAATCAAGAAAGAAGACATGGAAACAACCCTGGATATAGAAAACCAAAAGAAGAGACAAGAGCTGTAGATACAAGCTTCACCAACAGAATACAAGAGATGGAAGAGAATCTCAGGAGCAGAAGATTCCATAGAAATCATTGACTCAACTGTCAAAGATAATGTAAAGCGGAAAAAGCTACTGGTCCAAAAACATACAGGAAATCCAGGACTCAATGAGAAGATCAAACCTAAGGATAATAGGTATAGAAGAGAGTGAAGACTCCCAGCTCAAAGGACCAGTAAATATCTTCAACAAAATCATAGAAGAAAACTTCCCTAACCTAAAAAAACAAATACCCATAGGCATACAAGAAGCCTACAGAACTCCAAATAGATTGGACCACAAAAGAAACACCTCCCGTCACATAATAGTCAAAACACCAAACGCACAAAATAAAGAAAGAATATTAAAAGCAGTAAGGGAAAAAGGTCAAGTAACATATAAAGGCAGACCTATCAGAATCACACGAGACTTTTCGCCAGAAACTATGAAGGCCAGAAGATCCTGGATTGATGTCATACAGACCCTAAGAGAACACAAATGCCAGCCCAGGTTACTGTATCCTGCAAAACTCTCAATTAACATAGATGGAGAAACCAAGATATTCCATGACAAAACCAAATTTACACAATATCTTTCTACAAATCCAGCACTACAAAGGATAATAAATGGTAAAGCCCAACATAAGGAGGCAAGCTATACCCTAGAAGAAGCAAGAAACTAATTGTCTTGGCAAAAAAACAAAGAGAAGAAAAGCACACAAACATAACCTCACATCCAAATATGAATATAACGGAAGCAATAATCACTATTCCTTAATATCTCTCAACATCAATGGCCTCAACTCCCCAATAAAAAGACATAGATTAACAAACTGGATACGCAACGAGGACCCTGCATTCTGCTGCCTACAGTAAACACACCTCAGAGACAAAGACAAACACTACCTCAGAGTGAAAGGCTTGAAAACAACTTTCCAAGCAAATGGTCAGAAGAAGCAAGCTGGAGTAGCCATTCTAATATCAGATAAAATCAATTTTCAACTAAAAGTCATCAAAAAAGATAAGGAAGGACACTTCATATTCATCAAAGGAAAAATCCACCAAGATGAACTCTCAATCCTAAATATCTATGCCCCAAATACAAGGGCACCTACATACGTAAAAGAAACCTTACTAAAGCTCAAAACACACATTGCACCTCACACAATAATAGTGGGAGATTTCAACACCCCACTCTCATCAATGGACAGATCATGGAAACAGAAATTAAACAGAGACGTAGACAGACTAAGAGAAGTCATGAGCCAAATGGACTTAACGGATATTTATAGAACATTCTATCCTAAAGCAAAAGGATATACCTTCTTCTCAGCTCCTCATGGTACTTTCTCCAAAATTGACCATATAATTGGTCAAAAAACCGGCCTCAACAGGTACAGAAAGATAGAAATAATCCCATGCCTGCTATCGGACCACCACGGCCTAAAGCTGGTCTTCAATAACAATAAGGGAAGAATGCCCACATATACGTGGAAATTGAACAATTCTCTACTTAATGATAACCTGGTCAAGGAAGAAATAAAGAAAGAAATTAAAAACTTTTTAGAATTTAATGAAAATGAAGGTACAACATACCCAAACTTATGGGACACAATGAAAGCTGTGCTAAGAGGAAAACTCATAGCACTGAGTGCCTGCAGAAAGAAACAGGAAAGAGCATATGTCAGCAGCTTGACAGCACACCTAAAAGCTCTAGAACAAAAAGAAGCAAATACACCCAGGAGGAGTAGAAGGCAGGAAATAATCAAACTCAGAGCTGAAATCAACCAAGTAGAAACAAAAAGGACCATAGAAAGAATCAACAGAACCAAAAGTTGGTTCTTTGAGAAAATCAACAAGATAGATAAACCCTTAGCCAGACTAACAAGAGGACACAGAGAGTGTGTCCAAATTAACAAAATCAGAAATGAAAAGGGAGACATAACTACAGATTCAGAGGAAATTCAAAAAATCATCAGATCTTACTATAAAAGCCTATAATCAACAAAACTTGAAAATCTGCAGGAAATGGACAATTTCCTAGACAGATACCAGGTACCGAAGTTAAATCAGGAACAGATAAACCAGTTAAACAACCCCATAACTCCTAAGGAAATAGAAGAAGTCATTAAAGGTCTCCCAACCAAAGAGAGCCCAGGTCCAGATGGGTTCAGTGCAGAATTCTATCAGACCTTCATAAAAGACCTCATACCAATATTATCCAAACTATTCCACAAAATTGAAACAGATGGAGCACTACCGAATTCCTTCTATGAAGCCACAATTACTCTTATACCTAAACCACACAAAGACCCAACAAAGAAAGAGAACTTCAGACCAATTTCCCTTATGAATATCGACGCAAAAATACTCAATAAAATTCTGGCAAACCGAATCCAAGAGCACATCAAAACAATCATCCACCATGATCAAGTAGGCTTCATCCCAGGCATGCAGGGATGGTTTAATATACGGAAAACCATCAATGTGATCCATTATATAAACAAACTGAAAGAACAAAACCACATGATCATTTCATTAGATGCTGAGAAAGCATTTGACAAAATTCAACACCCCTTCATGATAAAAGTCCTGGAAAGAATAGGAATTCAAGGCCCATACCTAAACACAGTAAAAGCTATATACAGCAAACCAGTTGCTAACATTAAACTAAATGGAGAGAAACTTGAAGCAATCCCACTAAAATCAGGGACTAGACAAGGCTGCCCACTCTCTCCTACTTATTCAATATAGTTCTTGAAGTTCTAGCCAGAGCAATCAGATAACAAAAAGGAGGTCAAGGGATACAGATCGAAAAGAAGAAGTCAAAATATCACTATTTGCAGATGATATGATAGTATATTTAAGTGATCCCAAAAGTTCCACCAGAGAACTACTAAAGCTGATAAACAACTTCAGCAAAGTGGCTGGGTATAAAATTAACTCAAATAAATCAGTAGCCTTCCTCTACACAAAAGAGAAACAAGCCGAGAAAGAAATTAGGGAAATGACACCCTTCATAATAGATCCAAATAATATAAAGTACCTCGGTGTGACTTTAACCAAGCAAGGGAAAGATCTGTACAATAAGAACTTCAAGACTCTGAAGAAAGAAATTGAAGAAGATCTCAGAAGATGGAAAGATCTCCCATGCTCATTGATTGGCAGGATTAATATAGTAAAAATGGCCATTCTACCAAAAGCGATCTACAGATTCAATGCAATCCCCATCAAAATACCAATCCAATTCTTCAAAGAGTTAGACAGAACAATTTGCAAATTCATCTGGAATAACAAAAAACCCAGGATAGCTAAAACTATCCTCAACAATAAAAGGACTTCAGGGGGAATCACTATCCCAGAACTCAAGCAGTATTACAGAGCAATAGTGATAAAAACTGCATGGTATTGGTACAGAGACAGACAGATAGACCAATGGAACAGAATTGAAGACCCAGAAATGAACCCACACACCTATGGACACTTCATTTTTGACAAAGGAGCCAAAACCATCCAATGGAAAAAAGATAGCATTTTCAGCAAATGGTGCTGGTTCAACTGGAGGTCAACATGTAGAAGAATGCAGATCGATCCATGCTTATCACCCTGTACAAAGCTTAAGTCCAAGTGGATAAAGGACCTCCACATCAAACCAGATACACTCAAACTAATAGAAGAAAAACTAGGGAAGCATTTGGAACACATGGGCACTGGAAAAAATTTCCTGAACAAAACACCAATGGCTTATGCTCTAAGATCAAGAATCGACAAATGGGATCTCATAAAACTGCAAAGCTTCTGTAAGGCAAAGGACACTGTGGTTAGGACAAAACGGCAACCAACAGGTTGGGAAAAGATCTTTACCAATCCTACAACAGATAGAGGGCTTATATCCAAAATATACAAAGAACTCAAGAAGTTAGACCTCAGGGAGACAAATAACCCTATTAAAAAATGGGTTTCAGAGCTAAGCAAAGAATTCACAGCTGAGGAATGCCGAATGGCTGAGAAACACCTAAAGAAATGTTCAACATCTTTTGTCATCAGGGAAATGCAAATCAAAACAACCCTGAGATTTCACCTCACACCAGTGAGAATGGCTAAGATCAAAAACTTAGGTGACAGCAAATGCTGGCGAGGATGGGGAGAAAGAGGAACACTCCTCCATTGTTGGTGGGATTGCAGACTGGTACAACCATTCTGGAAATCAGTCTGGAGGTTCCTCAGAAAATTGGACATTGAACTGCCTGAGGATCCAGCTATACCTCTCCTGGGCATATACCCAAAAGATGCCCCAACATATAAAAAAAAAAGACACGTGTCCACTATGTTCATCGCAGCCTTATTTATAATAGCCAGAAGCTGGAAAGAACCCAGATGCCTTCAACAGAGGAATGGATACAGAAATGTGGTACATCTACACAATGGAATATTACTCAGCTATCAAAAACAATGACTTTATGAAATTGGTAGGCAAATGGTTGGAACTGGAAAATATCATCCTGAGTGAGGTAACCCAATCACAGAAAAACACACATGGTATGCACTCATTGATAAGTGGCTATTAGCCCAAATGCTTGAATTACCCTAGATGCCTAGAACAAATGAAATTCAAGACGGATGATCAAAATGTGAATGCAGATCGCTCCTGAGAGACACAGCCAGAATACAGCAAATACAGAGGCGTATGCCAGCAGGAAACCACTGAACTGAGAACAGGACCCCCGTTGAAGAAATCAGAGAAAGAAGTGGAAGAGCTTGAAGGGGCTCGAGACCCCATATGTACAACAATGCCAAGCAACCAGAGCTTCCAGGGACTAAGCCACTACCCAAAGACTATACATGGACTGACCCTGGACTCTGACCTCATAGGTAGCAATGAATATCCTAGTAAGAGCACCAGTGGAAGGGGAAGCCCTGGGTCCTGCTAAGACTGAACCCACAGTGAACGAGACTGTGGGGGGGAGGGGGGCAAGGGGGGGGGGGGGGGGAGGGGAACACCCATAAGGAAGGGGGAGGGAAGGGATGCTTGCCCGAAACCGGAAAGGGAATAACACTCAAATGTATATAAGAAATACTCAAGTTAATAATAAAAAAAAATACCTAATGGACAGAAGAGAAGTAGGCAGAGTTTTACATCCTGGAGTGGGAGTCAGAGGTGAAAACACAAGGAATAAGCGAGAGTGGAGAGAGAAGTATATGCCACAGGGTAAGAAATTATGAGAACGGGCTGTGAGGTCTGAACAGCTGGAATAGTAGTTGTCCCAGCACAGCATGGCAAGTCACATCTCGGGGCCATTGGCAGGATAGTAGACGTGATAGCATAGATGAGAGATTCTGCCCAGTTATAGTGATTTAAAGGCTTATTATGAATATAGAATTTCTTTGTCTTTTACTGAAAACTAAGTGATCAAAGGGAGGATAGAAATCCCCGATTGAGATAAAATATTTATGATAACAAGCACATCCCAGTAGATATTCAAAGGAAAAAAGTATGTGAAGGATTGATATTGAATACAAGCCTCTTACCCACATTTCCAAAACTGACAGAGCTCTGAGGACCACTGATGTGAGTCTGTGTACATTCCCTGAAGAGACACTGATGACAAAGTACTTAGTATTTACTCTCAAACTCTACACTCAAAAATGAATGCTTTTTTTTTTCCTCCAAAAGTATTCACTAAGATAGTATAAACCTCTACTACTACTGCCCAGACTCTTACTTCCTATTCAATACAGTACTGGATGTCCTTACCAGAACAATCAGACAACAAAAGGGGGTCAAAGGGATACAAATTGGAAGGGAAGAAGTCAAAATATCACTATTTGCAGATGATATGATAGTATACTTAAGTGACTCCTACAGTTCCATCAGAGAACTCCTAAACCTGATAAACAACTTCAGCAAAGTGGCTGGATATAAAATTAACTCAAAAAAATCAGTAGTCTTCCTCTAAACAAAGGATTAACAGGCTGAGAAAGAAATTAGGGAAATGACACCCTTCACAATAGTCACAAATAGCATTAAACACCCAATAACTTTTGAAAACATCATTGGAGGATGAAAAATTATTTAGAGAGTTGTGTAACCAGAACTTTTATTCAATATTACCTCTAGAATAGCTCCATGAACTGAAGCCACATCCTTCTTAGCACAGGGTCACATGGATGCCTTGTGTTCAAAGGAAGCTTCCTAAATCATCACTATTCATAGCACAGAATGTATTGAAAGGGTCATGTTTCTGGGCTGGAAAGACATATCAGAGAATAGGAGCACTTAATGTTTGAGCATAAGAGTAGGTTTGGTTCACACCACCCATTTTGTGTTACATAGAACTATCTGAAACTCTAGTTTATATTCCTGGCCCCAATGAATACTTGCACACATATAATACTCATACAAATAGAGCTGTAAGAATACACACACACACACACACACACACACACACACACACACACCAAGAAATGTTTAAAATTGTCTGATGGTCTGATATGGTATGATGCCCAGACAGTGCTCACAAGAATATATGCAGGATCTACATGAAAATGTCTGTATCTGAAAAGAATGCAGTAAAATGAATGTAGAGTTGTCAGGCTTCCAAAGGGTAGAGTAAGACAGAGATGAAAAATTCAGCACCCCCCCCCATGATAAAAGTGCTGGAAAGAACAGGAATTCAAGGCCCATACCTAAACATAGTAAAAGCCATATAGAGCAAACCAGTAGCTAACATTAAACTAAATGGAGAGAAACTTGAAGCAATCCCACTAAAATCAGGGACTAGACAAGGCTGCCCACTCTCTCCCTACTTATTCAATATAGTTCTCGAAGTCCTAGCCAGAGAAATCAGACAACAAATGGAGATCAAAGAGATACAGATTTGGAAAGGAAGAAGTCAAAATACTACTATTTGCAGATGATATGATAGGATATTTAAGTGATCCCAAAAGTCCACCAGATAATTACTAAACCTGATAAATACCTTCAGCAAAGTGGCTGGGCATAAAATTAACTCAAATAAATCAGTAGCCTTCCTCTATACAAAAGAGAAGCAAGCTGAGAAAGAAATTAAGGACATGACACCATTCATAATAGTCCCAAATAATATAAAATGCCTTGATGTTACTTTAACCAAGCAAGTGAAAGATCTGTCTGATAAGAACATCAAGCCTCTGAAGAAAGACATTGAAGATTTCAGAAGATGGAAAGATCTCCCATGCTCATGGATTGGCAGGATTAATATAGTAAAAATGTACATTTTACCAAAAGTGATCTACAGATTCAATGCAATCCCCATCAAAATACCAATCCAACTCTCCAGAGAGTTAGACAAAACAATTTGCAAATTCATCTGGAATAACAAAAAACCCAGGAGGGCTAAAACTATCCTCAACAATGAAAGGACTTCCGAGGTAATCACTATCCCTCAACTCAAGCAGTATTACAGAGCAATAGAGATTTTAAAAAACGTATGGTATTGGTACAGAGACAGGCAAATAGACCAGTGGAATAGAATTGAAGACCCAGAAATGAACCCACATACCTATGGTCACTTGATTTTTGACAAAGGAGCCAAAACCATCCAATGGACAAAAGATAGCATTTTCAGCAAATGGTGCTGGTTCAACTGGAGGTCAGCATGTAGAAGAATGCAGATCGATCCTCTTATCACCCTGTACAAAGCTTAAATCCAAGTGGATCAAGGACCTCCACATCAAACCAGATACACTCAAACTAATAGAAGAAAAATTGGGGAAGTATCTCAAACACATTGGCACAAATTGGAAAATTTCCTGAACAAAACACCAATGGCTTATGTTCTAAGATCAAGAATCAACAAATGGGATCTCATAAAACTACAAAAATTCTATAAGGCAAAGGACACTGTTTTTAGGACAAAACAGCAACCAACAGATTTGGAAAAGATCTTTACCAATCCTACAAGGGATCGAGGGCTTATATCCAAAATATACAAAAAGATCATGAAATTAGACTGCAGGGAGACAAATAATAATGGGGTTCAGAGCTAAACAAAGAATTCACAGCTGAGGAATATCGAATGGTTGAAAAGCACCTAAAGAAATGTTCAACATCTTTAGTCATAAGGGAAATGCAAATAAAAACAACCCTGAGATTCCACTTCACACCAGTGAGAACGGCTAAGATCATAAACTCCGGGGACAGAAGATTATGGCAAGGATGTGGAGAAAGAGGAACACTCCTCCATTGTTGGTGTGATTGCAGACTGTTACAACCATTCTGGAAATCAGTCTGGAAGTTCCTTAGACTATGCATAGACTGACCCTGGGCTCCAACTGCATAGGTAGCAATGAATAGCCTCGTAAGGGCACCAATGGAAGGGGAAGCCTTTGGTCTTGCCAAGGCTGGACCTCCAGTGAACGGGATTCTTGGGGTCAGGACAGTAAGGGTGGGAGGATGGGGAGGGGAACACCCATAGAGAAGGGGAGGGGTTATGGGGATGTTGGACTAGAAACCGTGAAAGGGAATAACGTTTGAAATGTAAATAAGTGATACCCAATTTAATAAAGATGGAAAAAAATAAAATAAAAATAAAAAGACAGAGATGAAGATAAGAATTTTATTAATGCCCAGGAGAAAATTAAAATGTGGAAAGCCTTGAAGTGAGAAAAATACAGTAGTTGGTGGTTTTCATTTTGTAATGGCTGTTTTAACAAAAAAAAAAATAAAAGCAGTTAATGTAGCCATTTTGTTTTCAATTTTTTCTTCCCACATTAAGAAAGTATCTTCGCTTATTTTTTTCAATTTTCTGACAATGCTGCAAAATTTTAGACAAAAATACAGAAAATATACATTTAGATATTTTTCTTAAAAATTACATAAACTATGATTAAAATAAATATCTTCTCCACTTTCATGTATATATTTCTATTGTCTATTATTATATTGATTATTGAAATAGCTGTGCAAGAAGTTATGAACCCCATAACTCATTACAGTACATTTGGGAAACTCAGAGCCTAAATAATTAAATTCGGTGCTCAAAATACTAATGTCCCGAATCTTATTGACATATTTGTAAACCACCAGCATCTTTTCCTATCTTCTTTTATCTGACATATCTGTCATAATTTGGCATTCAGTGAGACATTGACTGCACAAAATCACAGAAAAGACAGAAATACTTTGCTTCTACAGAGTTTCTATAAATTGTTTTCGCTGCAGATGGTCTAAATTTTGAATGATTGTAACCAAGATTTTAGCCTACTCCCTTAAGAGTTGATATTGAGACAGATTTTGTTCATGTTCCCGCTCATGAGGTGTTCAATATTTCCCCCTCTGTGATAGTTTATAGCCTTGGTTTTTTGATGCTAGAATTTCTACACTGCAGTGTTCCTGTAAGAAAGCTGCAGGAAGCTTGTAGCATGACACAATTGACATCTGTGAGGAAAAAAAAAAAAAAAAAAGAACAAAATAAAGTTAGAGAAATTTTTTTGAAAGAGAAATTCGCTAAGTAGAAAGACTCTACCTGGGATGATAAAGCCATATTAAGTTCAATTCTAGAATTCTCCCAAAGGATAGGTCTCCATAGCCACAGGTAATATTATAAACCCTCTAACTGGGGTTAGAGGACACAAGAGCATTTGTATTTTAGGGAGAGGACTAGGTATATATGCAATTTCTTTGTGTATTTGTTTTAATATAATGCAAACTATTAATATCTTTTAGTAATAATAACAAATTACCATAAAATATCCAGTTTAAAAACACATACATTTTATTTATTGTACATTTCTTAAAAAGAAGCCTCATTGGGTTAAAATGATAAATGTATACAGTCTAAACTAAGGAGGATTCTGTGCTCTACCTCTCAGTTAGAAGGTTTGCTTTCTTGTTGCTTTCTTGGTATTTATAAGATATTGCTACACCTGTGATCCTACTAATGAAGTCTCCTTTCTTTTTACACATAACTAATTCTACGATTCTAACAAGCTCATTGGGATATAAATAGGATAAACTTTTTTCTTGTATTTCATTTAATTTCATCACACGCATAAAGTTTAGTATGTGGATCTTTGTAGAGGAATTATTACTCAGCCTATCGCACAAAGCAATGCTAACAAGCATTATGTAACTATTTGTGGAAGCATCATCACTTTCATCACCTTTTGCCTATTCGTCAGTTGGATTTGAGTTCATCTACAACTCTTCCAATAATCAGTCATTTGGTTAAGGAAAATATCTTTGAATCAGTTGTGATAAAAGAAGAGGTAGGTGTCCAATGTTTGTTTTGGGTGTTTTGTTGTGTAATGATTTTTCACAATTTTGTTATTATATAAATTTCAGTAAAAAGATAATATACCAAGGAAATAATCTCCCACTCAGAAGAATACCTGAGAAGGTAGCTGGTATCCTTCTGAAGAATCCACTAAAGAATAATTTCTATGTTGCTTAGTTGACACTGGCCTGAATGTCAGATAATTGCAGGAACTTTAGTGGAATTTCCATTTTAAGCAAAACCCTCTCTCTCTTTAGTAAAACACTTCCACAATAGACTACATAATTATTAAAAACAGTTATAATGTATTTTAGAGACTTTTACTCTGATGCATACCAGGACATGATAAAGAGGGTCTCAGAAGAAGAAATTTTCTTTTCCTTTTGAGGGTCTATCTCATTCGTCCGTAGTATGTGGATGTTGAAAACTGAACCCTGGTCCTTTGCCAAAGAGCAAGTGCTCTTAACCACTGAGCCTGTTCTCAGCTTGTTTCTGGTGCTTTGGCATAAATTCTCATGTAGCCATGGTTGGCCTTGAACTATGTGTAGTGAAGGATGAATCACCCTGAACTTCACCACCAGAGTCTTCTGTGGTACTGGATGGTCTGGATCTAGATACAGAAACCTGGATGGCTTTGAACTCACAAGTATCTAATTGCCCTCAAATGCTGAGATTCACTGAGATACCACAACATGCTGTAATATCTGCTTTCATCCCCAAACTCTTTATCAGTAGCATCAGGTCATGCTAGTGTGGAAATTTGAAGTATGCCAAATATAACACTATATTGCCATCCCAGTTATATTTGTTAGAGACCCCAGAATAGGGAATATTATGTTTATACCAAAGATAAAGAAAATGACAAGAAACGAAGTTGTATAAAAACTTGCTACTACTAATCTAAATTATTATAATTCAACTTGAGTAGTTCTATGCAGATAGGAAAATTTGCATAGACCAATGCAAATCTGTATATGTGAAAAATGTTACATCAAGGACTCTGAAGACAAAAAGGGAGCAGTATAGCACAACTGGGTTACCTTACGTGAGCAAGTCTAAGTGTTAGCAAAAGTACAAATTCAACATATTTCAAATGAGTTCAAGAATTACATGTGAACTTATATTTTTAATATTAGGAAAATCAGATGAAAGAAATTTTGTGGTTCAGTGATGTGCAAGGCTTTAGATAAGACTCAAATAGTAATAAATGTAAAAGAGAATTTTGAAAATGTTATTAAATAAATAAATTGGATTTTCTAAGAAATAGCATTAAAATTGAAAAGTACATGGTATAAATTATGAAAAAATAGTGTATAATAATATTGAACCGAATATATATGAAGAGATGCTAGAGATGACTTTGAGTCTTATAGGCACAGGAGTGTGCTTCTGTAATCTGAGCACTGGACGGGGAGAAGACAAGAAGATTCATTCTAGCCAAATGGGTGAAAAGCCATTTCTCAAAGAATAAAGGTAAAGAGAAATTTAAAAAAAAGTAGACTGGCTTACACACACATGAATTTGTATGCCTACACAGACTCATGCGTAGAAATGAATGACTGAAGGAGTGAGTGAGTGAATGAATGAATGAATGAATGAATGAATAAATGAGGAATGAAAATATATCTATAGACTGCTTTAGGTATATGTAAAGCTTTCAAGAAAAGATTAAAATTAAGATACATGAATAAGTATTTCCCTGAGTGATAATGTTAATAATTAATAATATATAAAAATGTGTTTGATTTTAGGACCAGAAATTCATGAATTAAACTATAATTAGTAGCTCACTTATGACTAATTTTCATTAGTCATGAAATAGGTTTTCAATGTAGAATATTAGTAAAAATTTAGACTATAGAAATTGAATATGTTCATTATTAATTGACGTTAATATGACCTTTTTAGAATGCAATTTTGGTTGATTCTGTCAAGTTGACATTATTAATATATTATGATCCAAGAAAATATTTAAAAATACACATCAGGAGAAGTGTACAAACACTTGATAGCAATGACAGTTACAATAATTCAAACCTGTAAGCAGAGTAAATAGGTTTAAATAGGCAAAAGAGGAGAGAAATAAAGTGATGCAAATTTTCATGATTTTATACAGCAGTGAGAATTAATATTTAAATGCAAGAAATTATGAACAGATTTTGTACAAGCTGAAAATACAGGTTAAAATACCAAAGAGGATCATTCTTTATAGATAATTAATAAAATTATGAAAAGATCAGAATTCAAAGTCAAACTAGAGACAATATTGTCAGACATCCATACATGGTTAGCTATTTTAAGTTATAGAAATATTATAATTTAAAGGAACTTACAGGGCAATGATTTCAGATGTCAGACATATCAGCATGACAGAAGGAGCCTCTTTAATGACGTCTGTAACTCCCATGGGCGTTTTACAAGTATAGATTCTCTGCTGCAGACTGACACTACTCACAAATATCATCAATTATCTCCTTTCCCAGAATTGCAGTCTTTTACACTCCATTGGCCAATAAGCAGAGCTGACCAGGGAAGTGTTCAATCATTTATTCAAAGAAATAGTGGACAGTACTAACATGCTGTACTATTTTTTTCTGAAACATACATTACATACATATTTCACGATATAATAATGTTTCAACTTTTTCAAACATTTCTTTAAATCCACATTTGTACAACACTCTGAAATTCAGCATGACATTTTATGCAACATCATTTCTGCATTGTTTCATTTTGAAAATAAAAACTTGCTAATAGTTTGTAACATTCCTCTTTAATTCTAGCACTTGGGAACCAGAGGCAAATGTATCTCTTGAGTTCAATGCCAACCTGGTCTACAGAGCTAGTTCCAGGAGAGTCAAGGCGTCAGGGACAATCATTGTCCCACACACACACACACACACACACACACACACACACACACACACACACACACACACACAAACACACACACACACACAAACACACACACACAGAAACACACACACACACACAGAAACACACACACACAGAAACACACACACAGAAACACACACACACAGAAACACACACATACACACACAGAGAAACACGCACACACACACACACTAACTGTTTTAATTAGAATTGTTATTTGAGAAGAGTTAATCTCCATTGTTCACTTGATTGGCTTATCATTCAGGCAGCAACCTTTGGATGTGGCTTGAGGGAACTTCCAGAAAGTATTAACTTAAAAGGAAAAAGGGAAATTCTATGTGAATGAAAGGAAGAAGCCAATTGTCTGCCACTGTTCTTGTTTTGTTTGTTTGTTTGTTTTGTTTTGTTTGTGTTTTTTTTGTTGTATTTTTCTTTGTGGCTCAAAATGATATGAACTGTCCTGCTCTGTCACATCCTTTTTACCTTGGTGAATTGAATCCATTGAAACAGGAAATAATCTCTCCTCCCTTGTTTCTATCAGGAAGTCTGATCACAGCAACACAAAAATAACTAACAACTAGTAGAAAACCTAGTGATAATGGTGGGATGATCATTGTGACTAAACTTGAAACTGTGTTTCCTAGGCCTTTGAAGCTGGTTTTTGAAAAGACTTTGGATTCAAAGGTGATGTAATCCTTAATAAGTAATGATCAATGACTACACCATTCTGCTGAAGATTCAAAAAGATAAAAAAATGATATAAATAAGGAGAGCAGATGCAGTGCTAATTTTTAATATGAAAACAATGACTTTATTTTTTTAATTTAACTTTACTTTTTACTCATTCACTTTACATTTCACTCACTGCCCCACTCCCAGTCACCACCTCACAATCCTTCCCCCATATCCCCTCCCCTTATCCTCTAGGCTGGTGGGGACCCCCTTGAGTATCTCCCCACCCTGGCACTTGAAGTCTCTGTGAGGCTCTGTGCTTCCTCTACCACTGAGGTCAGGCATGGCAGCCTAGCTAGAATAACATATCCCACGTACAGGCAACACCTTTTGGGATAGCTTCTGTTCAAGTTGTTCAGAACCCATGTAAAAACTAGGCTGCACATCAGCTACATATGTGCAGGGGCCCTACGTGCAGCCCTTGTATGTTCCTTAGTTGGTGGTTCAGATCCTAAGATCCTGAATGGTCCAGGTTAGTTGACTCGAAACAGCTAGTTTAGTTAAAATAGAAATAGGAGTCCATTCATGTTGTATCCTGACAAATAACTATTAAAATTTATTTATCATTCTCCAGAAGCTTCAGAAGAGGCTGATCATAAAGGTGGTAGATTAATTAACTTAAAGTAGAAAAGTCCAAGAGAGGAAGCACAGCATCTAGTTTGTACCACGGTTATCTAAATAGATTTCTAAATTTCCAATTATTTATATTGAACTAGACTCACAGTAAGAATTAGGAACAGACATCAAGTGGAAAAGGATGCATAAACATGAAGTTTATCCAGAAAAGGTGCATATTTAAAGATGCAGGTAAGCAGAACAAGACTGTTAAAGAGATTAACCACATGTAAAACAACCCAAGCATTTTGCTCTGGGAAAGGAGGAAACAGACCTCCTAGTCTTCGTGGCTGCCACGATATAAAAATAAAAATTCACAGAGAAGCTGCCCCTAAAATACGAAGAGCTCTAGAGGTTTCTGCCAGCATAGGGACACCCAAGTATCTGTTTTTCAGGATAGTCAGAGGCTGTTATAGCCATGATCACAGGTATTTGTGCTAGTGTTTGCATAGGCGGGACATCTAGGGAGCATGAGCAGAATTTTGATTTTTATAGGCATGCAGATTTGAGGCTTTGTGGATTATTAAGGCATGTAGACAAGTTTGGGATGTCAAGACACTGTGTAGCAGGGTAGCATTTCCTGAAAAACAATGTTTCGAGTCATGGCAATGAAAGATGGGCTGCAGTGGAGACCTGAGAATGTTCAACATGATAAAAAATATGGGAAGACTGACAACAAACAAAACAAAACTAGCCTGTGGGCAAGGAGAGGAGCTCAGTAAACAGAGAGGCTTTGGGGGATACAACCAGCAAGATCATATTGGTTCAGAGCTCAATATCTGGAGAGAAATGACTTCTCAAATTGTCTTTTGATCTCCTATTTTGATCTGCCTATTACTTCATGTATGTACATATATGTTTACATATGCAAAAATGCATTAATCAATACAATTAATGTAATGAATATAAAAGGCACATAGGAAAATATCCAAAACATAATAATTATCACTTGATAGTTGTTGCTGTAAAATTCTAAAAAAATCTTGTGTTTTACCCCATTCTTGGTCCTGTACCCTAGTGCCTAAAGATATCTGGTAGATACTTCATCTCAGTTAGCAAAGCCTCTCACCTGCTTTGCTCTTTCCCATATCACACTGCTGATGGCTTCTCTCTGAACCTGGCAATAATCTCTCTATCCATCTGGTTCCCAAGGAGGTTGCCACCATGCCAGCAATATACATCCCAATTCCATGGCAGCTAGTGGCCCAGCCTCTACATACACTCTTGAACTTAAATCACCCCATGAAAGACCACACAACCCAATAACCTCTGATCCAATTGATAATATATAATTGCCCGTCTAGACATGGAAAACCTTGTGCATATCCATCCCTTAAGAATACTTGTAAATGTGCAGAAAGGAATCTTAACATTAGCCACCATGTTCTCTCCTCTACTTCTCTTGCCTTGCTCCAGGCTCCTCCCCTCTCTAAAACTTTTCTACTGCCCATCCTTCCTTCTCGTCCAATGACAGGCCTCATTCTATCTTGCACCTGCCTTCACCTGTATAATGACATCATCCTACAAATAGTATTTCATAGAAATGCCCAGCAGATAATTTATTAATTAAAGCCATGTTAGTACGGAGAACAACAATATAACCAAAACCATCAATGGTGGTCAGAGGTTAAGGCAGGAGGGCATAGTTTACCTTGCCTTAATGATCACAAAGTGGTTTGGAGTATTCTGAACATTAAAAGTAGGTAGAAGGAAGGACCACTCATTTATACAATAGTCTTCTACAGAGGGAGCAGTCCATCATAGATAGAGATGGGCACATAGAGTCAGACTCCTAGTAGAGAAGCTATTAGAGAATGGAGGGACAGTAGCTTTAAGGGTGTTGTCACTGATAAGTTGATGGCACAATAATTACTCGCCCTATACTTCAATATTTATGGATAGCATTAACTGGACCCCTAAAGAGAAAATGGAGTTGGGAAGTCGGTGTGAGCTGGGAAATCTGGGAGCAGTTGAAATGATAGTAAGGTGTGCATTGATGAAAACTTTAAAAACCAATGCTTTTAAGTTCTTTTAAAAATAGTAGGGAGTCTTTCTATGAGCATTTCTACAAAGCATTTATGTCTTCATGCATTTCATTTTATTAGCATTTTTTCCCTCTGATCTTTAACTCAGAAGACGAAATCTAATTGATTTAAATGATCATCTGTTACTTTCTATGATTTTTATGTTTATTATTTTATCACTGCACATCTGGTGGTGTTTCAGTCATTATAAGTAAAACATTCCTATTTTCTCTGCTGATGAATCTTAAAATCTATTTAACAAGTAAGCAAGTGAAATGAATAAAAAAATGATATCATTGTGAATAAATGATGCCTGATTAATAAAATTTGAGACTAGCCACCTGGATTTAACTTACAATATCTCAGGAGTGTTCAATCATCTAATTGTTAAAGTATCTAGCTAGAACTGAATGTTTTTATATTCTTCAAATTAAAGAGCTACAACAACAAATATTTTCATTGATTTAAACCCTATTAAATCTACTTATATTAGTTAGCACATAATCTGATTAAATACTATTTGTGCATATGCATATAAATCTTCACAAGAAAGAAGTTAATGTGACAGTGACACAAGGGGTCATCATTTCAACTTCTCTTTCTTCTTTCTTTCTCTCTTTCTCTCCTCCTTTCTTTCTTTCTTTCTTTCTTTCTTTCTTTCTTTCTTTCTTTCTTTCTTTTTGTAGAAAAGTTTTCTCTGTGTAGCTCCAGCTGATCTGCCGCGAGCTCTGCAGACCAAATTGGTCTCAAACTCAGAAAGTTGCCTGCCTCTGCCTCCCAACTGATGGAACCCCAGTGTATGCCACCACACTAAGCTATTATCGTGCTTTCAAGGCATGAAGTCTTTACATGCAGCTGATAGGTAACTCAATGATATATGTAGAAAAGGTAAAATAAATCTTTAAATTAGATTTTGCTACTGAAATTTCATTGTATTGATGATTATTGCCATAAAAATGTATGTAAAATGCATGGCAAACTCAATGATGTAATGTTCATTTAGTAATATAATTGCATGACAAGCTTTTTCTCAGACATATGGACCCGGGAGTCAGTGGTCTACTTATCACAATTTGGTCTTATCAAGAATATTATTTAATTGATTTGAATTTATCGTTTTGAAACAGAGACACAAATTCAGACAACAAAGTGACATAGTTATTTGTTGGAATGATTGGAGAAGGAGACAGACACAGAGAAGGACAGAGGGACAGAGAGAATGAATGTGAAGTTTGGTGGGTATCAGCCATCTGGGGGATGAAAAGAATATGATCGAATTAGATTGTAGGAAAAATATTTAAATAGAAATTTAAAAGGAAAAGGAAAAGGGATAAATGGCCGAATAAGCATGGGAAACAAGTTAGTAAGCAGCATTCCTCCATGGTTTCTGTTTCCTTTCCTGCTTTAAGATCCTACTCTTGGGGTTGGGGATTTAGCTCAGTGGTAGAGCACTTGCCTAGCAAGCGCAAGGCCCTGGGTTCGGTCCCCAGCTCCGAAAAAAAAAAAAAAAGATCCTCCCTCAATGATGGATGTAGTTGAGACATGTAAATAAAGAGTAACCTAAGAAAACAATTTAATGAAATTATTATATTCAAGACATATTATTATAGTTGTTATATATTCTCTCATTTATATATTCTCTCACTGGTTATTTCTAAGTATGCAAAAATTTAAGTATACCTTTTAAATAACTCACAAACATTCATATTAAATAAAATCAATAATGGAGATGTACAGAAATTGGTGACTTGGTTAGTTAGTTGTCTAACAAGCATGAGGGTTTAAGCCTTAGCACCATTCTCTCATGTTCTCTTATGCACACACGCACACACACACACACACACACACACACACACACACACACACACACACACACAGAGAGAGAGAGAGAGAGAGAGAGGTAAAGAGAAAATGAGGCAATGACTATTGCATTTAGAAATGTGATATTATTTTCTTGAATATAAATAAACATGAGCAAATAATAGAAAAACATGAGGAATATTTGATAACTGTATGATCTGAATTGTAAAATATAAAATATATCATATTTGAGTTTACTATTACTAGTGAATCAGCAGTGATATAGCACATTCTAAAGTAAGAACAATCTTAAGAGGGTGAATGCCTGAAAAATATACCAGTCAGATGGTGAGACAGCTCAGTGTGTTAATACAGGACGTTAAACCTGAGGACCAGAACTTCTAACTGAAATCTATGGAGAGGAAGGAGAGAACTGACTGTTCTCTGGCCACCAAACTCACGCTATGGCATAAAGCTCTTACTTCCAAACTATATTTAATTAGAGCTTTTGTTTTATTTTGCTTTGGTTTTTAGATGAAATAATGACCACCATTAGTCATAGTTCATAGGCAGGGAGAGTTATAGAAGTTCATATTGGCAAAGGTTTTAAGCACTATGTCACCAGTTAATTATTTTCAGTGTGAGTCTTATGACAAATTAAATGTAAGCTGGTATAAATTATTAATTTTATCTACATATTTATTTCATTATTTCCAAGTAATATGATCAAGACCAAAGAACATCATAACTTATAAGGTTCAGTGAGAGAGAGAGAGAGAGAGAGAGAGAGAGAGAGAGAGAGAGGCAGAGAGAGAGAGACAGAGAGACAGAGAGACAGAGAGAGAGAGAGAGAGAGAGATTCTCATTCAATTTTACAGGCATTATTAATTACCTGGAGAACGTCCTTATTATGCAAATTTCTGGGTCTTTTTACAGGGACACCAGTAAGTCTGAGATACAAGCTCAATATCCACCTGTTTAATAAAAACTTAGGCAATTATAACAATATTAGTTTGTAAATCTTCTTTGAGAGACATTGTGGTATAAACTTCACAGCCTTAAGAAAGGGAAAAACAAAGTCAAGCTATTCATGTAGGCAAGAAGTTTATTGTCACACCACACGTAACCAAGAATTTTAGAAGTTGAGCTCACTGGGGCTTTTCATTTGGTGACACAATGTGAGTGCTAGCCTCTGCCTACTGCTGTGTTTATCTTAACATAATTGCTAGCTCATCCATCCCAATGCCCACATCACTGCAAGATCAAGTGCACTGTAAAGGGAAGCCTGCAGGTCTTATTTTCCCAAACCTATTCGTGGGACACATATTGGTATTCTAATTAGTCATATAACCTTTCAGATGCAGTCTCTATTACTAACTAATATCCTGTTCCTTTTGATAAAACCTGAGTTAGGTCTTTAATCTTAACTACTTTGTTTCAAAGCTGTGCATTGACAGAGATAACTGGCAAGTCCCCTAGGAAGAGTATTTAAATTATACTATATTTAAATTCTCGTGTCATAAGCTTTCCACGTACAGGAAGTACGGTCCTATAAGGTAAAACAAACAGAAAAGCCTGCACATGAGTAAACATTTTAACTATTAGAAAGAATAAGAAATTTACTAAGTTGAATATATCAAGTATTATAAGTTGTAAAAAAAAAAAAAAGTCCAGGAAAGAGGCCTAAGTTTGGTAGATTGAAGAACTTGCAGGTTTGAATAAGAATGCAAGGCAAAGACTGACTACCTGGTGATATTCATGCTCAGTGAACAGAGGTAGAGTCAATGCTGCCTGACAAAGACACAGCTTTCTGCTTCACACATTTTTATTCATAAGCTTAATGAATATTTACATAGAGATTTAACCTGCTTTTGGTGACTGAAGATGCATGAACTTCCCCCAGAAAAAATTCTGTGTGGGAGGCTCCCTGTCCTTGATATTCCTATAAAAGGTTGAAGCAGTCTGATTAACTGGCCAAATTCTGAGAATTGATCCTCAGTCACTTGCAGGGCAGTGACTAAAAGAGTTCTCTGAACCTGGACCCAGGAAGGTTGTTGGTATTGTAGTCAATGACAGGATCAATACCTTCAGAAGACTGTAGAGCTCCTTGTCACTGAGGCATTTCATGATGGGAACTTTAAGGGATGGAATCAATTGCTCTTCAAGATGGACCAGGTGGGCTGTCTCTATCAGAAATAGCTAATAGGCATCAGTTAATTTTGTTTCTTTGCCTCTCCAAAAGGCAAGAATCTTCTGCAGTAGGAATAATGGCCAATTCTGTAAGCCTGACGTCCCAAGACTGTCTTCCTCCATGACCATGTGCTAAGAATCTCTACTCTATTGTAAAAGTATGAAGTTAGAGGGCCTACGAGACATTAATGGTCCAAAACATAAGGATGTACAAAGCACGGTTTAGACCAACTGGAAGAAAATATTCTTGCTATGAATGTTATTTTCAGATGTCAGTCGGTTGGAGCACCCATTGCATAGGACAGCCCATTTCCTAAACAACGTACCAAAAATACAGCTCCCTTCTTTAAGGTAGAAAGTGTGAAGTATAACATTCATATAGTTTTGAAGAACTTTCATAGCTTTCCTCTCCGTGAGAACCTTGGTTATTCTGTGGCTTTGGCCTTTCTGCCCTCATATTTTGATGGAAGTGATATACAGTTTTTCCATTTAAGTTCATAGTTTTTCACATTGAAAGAAAATTTTCTGAACAGTTACACTGGTATTGATATACCAAAGGAAAACAAAATGTCCTAGACATGATTTATCTGAAAGATCCCGGTCTTTTTCTGCTACTCCGATGGCAAATAAGTTTTGAGGTTTGTATTTCGTGAAAGAAACTGCATTTTGGGAATAATATGAATTATATTTGAAGGGCCGATCTAAGATCAGGGAGCACTTATTTATTTTTCCAACAAGATCTTGAACGATGCCTCTCTGTCGAACCTTTAACCTGTGTGTGGACTCTTCTTACTTCTGCCAGACTTATCCAGATCACTCCTGGGATATTGCAGAAAGGATGCAATTTTATATAAGACACTGTGTTTTATTTGTCCCCTCTTGAAATATGTACCTAGTCTTCATCCAAAGAGGCATGAGACCATATGTCATAGCCAAGAGAGAGGAACCAACTAAGAATCAGATCACCCAGCCACTAATAACCTTTCAGAGGATAGTAGTTCTAGTAAATCCTATCTGCCATTTTTAAATATACTCTGAGGCAGAAACACCTAGAAAAACCATGCTAGAGTCTCAAATTCCTAAAACATTTAAACAAATGCTTGGTGCCTTAAAATTCTTGTGAGGAATAATTTGCTAAACAGCAATATTCAATAATAAGTTACTTAAACCCAGGATGAAAATAAAAGCTGGTGGATGTTATATTCAGATGAATTATCTGTAGCATTTGCCCACATTTTTAATTAGGTAAAGAAGTCCTAGAACTTCAAAAGGGTCATTATTGACACATCAATTCATGCTGGCTAAGAACTTTTCCAATAGTGCTGTGAGCTATTCAACCAATTGCCCTGTTCATATTTATTTTTATTTTTTTTATTAACTTGAGTATTTCTTATTTATATTTCAAATGTTATTCCCTTTCCCGGTTACCCGGCCAACATCCCCCTAAACCCTTCCCCTCCCCTTCTTTATGGGTCCCCTTCCCATCCTCCCGCCATTACTGCCCTTCCCCAAACAATCACATTCACTGGGGGTTCAGTCTTGGCAGGACCCAGAGCTTCCCCTTCCACTGGTGCTCTTACTAGGCTATTCATTGCTACCTATGAGGTCAGAGTCCAGGGTCAGTCCATGTATAGTCTTTGGGTAGTGGCTTAGTCCCTGGAAGCTCTGGTTTCTTGGCATTGTTTTTCATATGGGGTCCCTTCAAGTTCTTCCAGTCCTTTCTCTGATTCCTTCAACGGGGGTCCTATTCTCAGTTCAGTGGTTTGCTGCTGGCATTCACCTATGTATTTGCTGTATTCTGGCTGTGTCTCTCAGGAGAGATCCACATCCGGTTCCTGTCAGCCTGCACTTCTTTGCTTCATCCATCTTGTCCAGTTGGGTTTCTGTATATGTATGGGCCACATCTGTGGCAGGCTCTGAATGGGTGTTCCTTCTGTGTCTGTTTTAATCTTCGCCTCTCTATTCCCTGCCAAGGGTATTCTTGTTCCCCTTTTAAAGAATGAGTGAAGCATTCACATTTTGATCATATTTATTAAAAACAAAACCAGAATCATTATCTTAAGGCATTTTTTTTCGCACAAATTACTCCTACTCTGTAGGAGTAGGCAAGGATTCCTTTTTAACCATAAAATGCTCAGCCTTAAAAGTGCATTGGGGCTTATTTGTCAGTTCCCAGCTTCCATTAGGAAAGAAGGCAGGAAGGAAGGCAGGAAGAAGGAAGGCAAGCAGGCAGACACAAGATGGAAGGAAATTGACATGAAGATTTTAATGTGTTCTAGTACTTAAGGATGATATTATATTAAAATAAAATGGTTTGTATATACAACATTATAGCAAAACCATAGATGTTACTACAATTCTGTAGGGCATATGGCACAATGTTACCAGTTAGTCATAGGAATTGACAAATTGAGTGAGCTCAGACTCCAGGAATTTAAGAGATCTGAGACTGGTAGGAGTAGACCCATTTCCTACTTATCTGTGTACCTACTTGGTCTTGAACATATAACCATGACACTCCTCTGAGAAGATCATGATTGACTAATCATGTAAAGTAAGTAACACCTGGTGCCCTTCTACATGCAAATGAACCTGAACTATCAGCAAAAGTGTTTCTCTTCCTGGGTATTCCTTTCCCACAAAAGATATATAATCCTTGGTTCACCTCCAATAAAGTGTCTGGATTTATATCCATCATCAAATAAATCAGCATAAACAAGCAAGGATCTTTTCAGAGAGCGGAATCATTAAGGATCACCTGAAAAGCCTTCAACTAAAGAGTCATACCTAAAACTCACAAGGAAGGCTTTCTTCCCCACAAGGCCTTCTAGTACACTGGGCACTCACTCTCAATCACAGAGGATTCTGCTCGTCCCCGGATGGGGTCTGCCTCCTCATCTCATCCTGGCCCAGAAGCCTAGAGGAGAAAGGTAGATCTCGGACCCCTGGTTCCTAATATGCTCTCCCTGCTATACATCAGTGCCCTGGTATCCAGAGAGGAGACCTGAGACCACGGAGGATGCTCTGTTTTGGACTTTGCCCTGCCTCCCAGGTGGTATGCTTGAATCAACACCCCCTCCCCTTCCCCAATGTAGAGGAAGGACTACTACACAAGTCTATGAATTTTTACATAAATGTTCATTCATTCAGAAGAATAATTTGTAGAGGCATATTCCTGCAGATTCACCCTCTTCATTATAAATTCG
Organism: Rattus rattus; assembly: GCF_011064425.1. NCBI lineage: Eukaryota > Metazoa > Chordata > Mammalia > Rodentia > Muridae > Rattus > Rattus rattus. Next base: position 27,397,274 of record NC_046164.1, read on the forward strand.
GCAAAAACCTGAACTTTGGTGTCACAATGTTACTATTTCTAGTCATACAGCAATCTACTTACAAATAGATGGTTGTCAAATCTCTTTAATGGAAATCACCACAGCAAATATCACTTTTTTTCCTTTATTAGAATGGCAAAAACCCCACCAATGATAGGCTTTATTTATTTGAAAAAAAAAGTTCAAGTCAATTTATCTCATATCTTGAAGTATTTGTTTTTTGTTTTATTTGTTTTTCATTAGTATTTAATCATCAATCCTGGTAGAAAATTGAGTCATGATCAGCATTATTTGTTTCTGCCCCGAAAGTATTCTCCCTTTGACCTGCATCTCTGGTCCTGATGTTTATGTATGTGTCTAACTGAAAGCTAAAGTTATTTTCTCATTTCCTCATTCTTAGCTTAAGAAACAAAGCAATAGAAATTTGTATTCCTTGTATCTATAATTCCTCCATACCTTCATATCTAACCCAGAAGAAAAAAAAAGAGAATCAGAAGGCAGTGAGAAAGAGGAAGGATGTAGCTAGTAAGAAGGAGAAGCCAATCATAACTATCTTTTCTGGTTGTAGGCTGCACAGCATAGTTAGTGTGTGAGAGGGGTGTGTCCACGTGTTCATGGAATGTGCATTAATAATGAGAATTGGAGTTAGTAATATCTAATTCCGTCAAGATTTTGTTTTCTGTCTCATTCTTAAATTAGTAAATAAAGCACAATGCATACTTATGTGTGTACCAGAATGACTCACAAATTTGTTGGTTTAATTATCACCCACAGAACATTTATCTTATGAGTAATTGTCTGTCTCCCATATTTTTTGAGGCACAAAATGGGAAATGGATCGTCAATCCTGGTCATATAATCTAACAAATTATTTCTCTGAAATCACTTGATATTGCACATCTTAGAAGACATTAATTACCTTAACAGCTGCAGCAAACATTTTCTCTCCTCACATTTTGTTATGTTTGTGTTTGAATATTACATGACTAGTATATATGATATTTATATCTATTTTATTAACACTTAATGAAAGATAGCACTTTTCTAGTATATTTCTTTATATTTCTCTTTCTTCTTCATCTTTAATGCATAGGACAACATAAACCATCATTATTTTGGTAAAGAAGAGCTTGGTCTAAGTCCTAAAATCTAGGATTAGTGTCAGACACGTAGTGGTGCTAATGGTAACTCCGTCCCTCAACTGATGTGTGATTTGTTTGAGTCTTTGCATGTCTGTCTCTTCACTCTTGAGGTAGGATGAACCTCACATTGTTGCTATTTTGAAAAAAAAAACAGATAATGTATCAAAATGTTCAACTCCCTGCTTGACAACTGTTAGTACAAGGTCACACCTTTGTGGCAAAGCAACCTATTACAGGCTGGGTCGTCTCTCCATTTTTTCTATTTTCAAAGAAAAGTATAAAGGTGTTCCATTCCTGATGATTTTACTGAGAACAGAGACACAATCTATTATTCCTTATTCTCATCATATTTATAATGATGATCATTAATTCACCGCACATTACTTTTGAGCAACTCAGTTTCACTTAACAAATTTGTGTCTTTAACGACCCTTCAACCAATCCCTTCCTTTATCTATTTTGTTTTTCATGGATTGTTCTTTCCAAGTAAATTAATTAGAAAGTAAATATCTTATTTCTTTTCTCAAAAAGAAGTTGCAATCTTTTTATTGAATTTATTTTTTACATTTTAAATGTCATTCCCTTTCCCAGTTTCCCAGCCATAAGCCCCCTCCCCTTCTTCTATAAGGATGTCCCCCTCTCTAATCATACCCCTTCCCACCCCCTTGACATTCCCCTGCACTGGGAGGTCCAGCCTTGACAGGACCAAGGGTTTCTCCTTCCATTGGTGCCCTACAAGGCCATCTCTGCTACATATGCAGCTGGAGCCATGGGTCTGTCCATGTGTAGTCTTTGGGTAGTGGTTTAATAACTGGGAGCTCTGGTTGGTTGCCATTGTTGTTCTTATGGGGTTGCAAGCCCTTTCAGCACCTTCAATCCTTTCTCTAATTCCTCCAACTGGGACCCTGTTCTCAGCTCAAGGGTTTGCTGCTAGCATTCGCCTCTGTATTTGACATGCTCTGGCTGAGCCTCTCAGGAGACAGCTATATCAGGCTCCTGTCAGCATGCATTAAAAAAGTTACATTCTTAATAGAACTGGAAATTTTTGGTTTCTTTGGAAACTCATTTATGTCACATGATGTTTTTCAGGAAGCTATCTTCTGAGAGGATGTTTTGCTGAAACAGACATGTGAGAGAGTATATGATGTTTAGAAAGAATATAAATATAGCCCGACAAACATCTTGCTAGCCATGCCATAAATCTCTGGTCTTCAATGATCTTTACTTTGTAGAGAGAATCCACTTCTCATGTTGTTCTGACTGATTCGTGCCACTTCCCTGACTCATGCTGTTTCTGCTGGATAGGGTCGCTGCTACTGACTCGAGTGTGATGTTTGCTATTGGACTGCAGTGCTGATATCCTGACAACTGAGACTGGAATCGCTCCAAAGAACTATTTCTAAACAGGTCTACAAACCGCTTTTCCTATTAACCTTCTTTCTTCACTACTTCTGGTTGGTGGTCTAGAGTGGAGACTGAAGTGTTTAAGAACCCTAAATAGAGAAGGTTTTGAAAAATATAAGCCTACAAAAAAACTATTCAAGTTTTAAATACTGTCTATTTTCCATTAACCAGAATCTCACTGTAAAACTTAAATGAAATAATAAAGTTTATTAAGTGTATTTATTTTTTACATCACATCTAGAATTAGCTTAATTTATTTTATATTCTATATTTAATGAGGCAACAATCATGGGGCATGAACTTATTTATTCACATGTATGAAATGGACATGTATATTATGTATATGCAGAAATATAACTTGTAATCTTCAAATGCTGAATCTACTGGCATGGAGATGAGCTTGGGAGTAATGACAAATAACTTTTCTCATACATTTTATATCTTTACTTGGAATTAGTTCCATAATAAAAATAACCATTAATAGTCACATTATTTCTTGAAAGAAAAAGGATAATGTTCACAATTTTAATGAAGAGTCAAAACAACAATTAGGCTTATGGAATTACAAACTTACAAAGTGATGTTCATGTGGAAAAAATTGCCAAACTCTGAGACATTTCTCATTTACTGTTGCTTTAGTAGAGTTTTATCAGGTTTAGTAGATATAAAAATTGAATCACAATGGGGACATTTGACAGCTTACTGAGGGTTTATCCATAAATAAGATGATAAATTTACACCATATTTTGTTTTTAAATAGGAGAAATTCACAAGTCAGAAACCAACCTTAGGGAGAAGAGTCTAAGTGTGCCTATGATGCGAGAATTCTTTCTGGAAATGCAAGTTTGGAGTGTGTTCCACTAGACAGCACTTTAGTTCATGTAGCTCTTGTGACGTGTATTACATTTCACACTTAAGGTTGACAGTCAATAATTTATAATCTTGGATATCTAGTTAAAAGTGACATAAGGTATTTTAAAAGGAATTTGACAGTTGATGCACATTTTATGTTTCAGTGTTTAATTTTAAATAATATAGAAACAAATATAGACAAAGGCTTCTATTGTGCCTTTTGTATGTTCATTGTGTTCAGTGTATAACTAGAAGAATGACAACTAACACATTATTACCAAACAGTTAAAAATCACAACTGTGCGACAGTCAGAAATATTTTCGTTACATTATTCTTGTTTTTTTATCTAACAAATTCTAGAAGTTGTTTGTAGCTATGTTTCCTCAAGAGTAAATCAGGATACTAAAGTTATGGATATGCAATTTCATATTAATAATGAATATCTTATATTATACTTGTTTACATGCTACTGGAAATTAAATGCTAACACATAAAATATCCTGTTTTGTCTAGTTTCTTAGGCCATCCATTGTGAAGCAGTGGCAGGATGTATACTTATGCATGCAACTGTGAGTTGAGGCATTTGATACAGTATCTTTGTAACTCTCATCCAAATGTCATTTTTCCTTCTGCATCTAAACACTGATACTTGACATTGTTGGTTACTGGGTTGTTCAAACTCACCTGTATTTTATTTCAGTGATTAGCTAACAGATGAACCTTAGCCTTAGAGAAAATTGTATGGGAGCTTAGTTTCTCACTCTTCCAAGATTTGTTTCCCTATTGTTAAAGTTGATAAAATAAAAGAAAAAATAAAACGCCAATACCAATTCCTAGCGTTTTTCTCTTTTTCTGTGTGCTATTTATTTAGTTGCCTTTTCAAAAGTGCTCCAAGTATAAGAGCATGTAAACCTAATAAATAAATAAATAAATAAATAAATAAATAAATAAATACTTTTTAAAAATTGGGCTGTATGATTGAGTAATTTTTCCTGTATATTTCGTTCTATGGCTTGAATGCAGTTTACTAAGCAAAACTTTTCCTTAATGATCTAATAGGATGTGATATAGTCAATATAATTCACTTATATCAAAGCTGATCTACAATTTCAAGAAAATGATTTTTAACTTGTTTTTCATATACCATATTCAAAGAGTTTAGTGACTAGTCCAACTCAATAAATAGGACTTTTTCAGTTTAAGTTTTATAGTGCAGTAGATTAAATAGTGACATATTTACATATGATTTTAATTTTAATCAATGTAGATGCCACTTATTCTTTCACTCACTTTGTTGATTTAATATATTGACTGTCACATTGTATGTTTTGTGGTAAATATATGGACAAATTTTATTTAATTTGCAAAATAAGACCATGTTTGTTTATAAATAAAGTAAAAAAGAGACTACAAAAAACTAAGTATTGTGATATGATTTTGGAACCTACTTCTACCAGTGTTAATACCAACAGAGCTACATATATCAACAAAGAATCATACATTTTAATGTGTTTCCAATATTTTGTATTGGAAGATGACAGAGTCAATTGCTTTCGACAAGAGTTAATTACCTTCAGCTCTCAAAAGCTGGCAAATGACATTTACAGGTAAAGGAGCAAGTACTTTACACAGAGGCAAAACAATGAGGAGAAATCCTACTCAATGATGCTGTTATGGTTTATTTGGGGGGTTATTTAGGAAAGAAATATATTGACTATAAAGTTATATTAATTCTGGATAGTTAGTTCTCAAATCAAAACCAACTTGCTTAAGATCTCTAGAAAGTGTCTAAAGCTGGAAAAGGCAATTGCTACTAGGCCACAAATGATGATAAGTTCTCAAAGCATTATAACACTTGGTAAATAAACCTCGAAATATGCACATATGTAAAATACAACTTTAATTTCCCTAACGACTCATAAAACTTCAAATCTTTCCATTACATCCTAGACACATCACTGTGACTGAGAAAAGTGCACAACTTTCACATCTTAGAGCTGATGTAATAAAATAACTCAATCTGGTACCTTAAAATAACAGAAATTTCTCATATGAATCAGTGATTATAGTAGTCCATGCTAATCTGGCAGGTCAGTGTGTTCTCTTTGAAACCAGCCCAGGGTAAGCCTGCTTATCACTTCCGTGTTTATGGTGGATTGCTATGTCCTTGACTCACATATAGTCCAATCTTTGCCTGTATCTTTTTAAAGTCTCTCTCTCTCTCTCTCTCTCTCTCTCTCTCTCTCTCTCTCTCTCTCTGTCTCCCTCTCTCCCTCTTCCCATAAAAGCATCAGCCATGCTAAGTTGAAAGGCCCAAGCTACTCAAATATGTGTGCATCTCTACAAGTTGTAACTACAATAAATTTACTTCAGGGCATGGTTATATCCCATGATATAGGCAGTTAGGATGTCAAAAGATCTTTTTGGATAAGGTATTTGACTTGCAAATAGGGACCACTTTATCTCCCCTCCGTTTTTGGCTATTATAGAAAATAATTTAAATTGCAAATAAAACATATTTTTATACTGTACAATGTTCAAGTTCTCAAAATAACATGAATAGCTGTGACTATGAGAGAAAAAATAATGTTATATCTAGTGACAAGTTGTTAATAGGCTAGTCATATACACTTGGAATAAAATTCTCCTTATGAGAAATACTGAAAATGTTAACACATCTAGGACTTCCTATTACCTCCTTTCAGTATACATGAAGTCAGCACACCTTAATGAATAATTTTAATTATAGAAGATTTGACCCTCTATAGTTAGATTTGTCATTTTGACAGGAGGTAAGGACTTTGCTCTGACATCCCTGAGAAGACATTCTACATGTGTGTAAACATTTAATCTTATGACAAACAAGCTAAGACAATTAAGCAACTGTCAGAAGAAAAATCCATTACTTTGGAGGAAACAGGAAGTGGCTTCCTTTGTCCTATCACATGAGTTCAGAAATGGAATCACCCATCTCTTCACTCTTCAGTGATATGTGGAGAGAACACCAGTTGGCTTGCGAGGGTTCCTAAGTAGTTCCTTCTGCATCCCATAATGGGGCTTTTCATAGTTTCTACTTTGAGTAATAAGTCTTTCCTAAAAGTATTATTTTTCCTTCTGCCAAATATTCTATGGTTCAATAAGTATACTTTCTGTAAAGTAAACACAGAAATCCACATAAGTAAGAGCCCTTGAATTTGATTACCCTATCATTTTATTGCAAATATCATTTCATCTCTGCTCAAGTGCTCTGAACACAGTGATTCTCGATAGCAAGATGATTACATACCAGTTAAGAAGAGTATTGGATTGAGTCATAGGGAAAGTATGATTTGGTGCTGACTTTTGCTCTACTGACTGCCTCTGTAGCATCAAGAAAGGAACACAGCTTCATGAACTTGGATTTAAATATTAAATATCAAAAAGGAAGATTATAGCAATCATCTTTGTAATTTCACAAACTATGTTCTATGACTGGTGACTTCTTGATTACTGTCAACCGTAAGCTCAGTTTCAATTTAATATGTTATTATAATCTTCCAGATACTATTCTGATTAAAAAACTTTTTTACAGAGCTTTTAATTTTAAACTATTTTTAAAGCTGTAGTTTAAGTCTTTGGGGAGTGGGAGATGAGATGAGACCTAAAAACAAACAGACATCAAGAACCCTGAAAACGCCTGGTGCTTATAAACAATCAGCTTCTATTTAGCCTTCTAAAAAGATATTAACAAAAATTTCTTTAGATATCAGATGTCAGAAGTGTGGAGAATGTTACAAGGTGAATTTTAAGTATAAAGACCTTAAAATAATTCTTTTATTGCATTTAAATATGTTTAAAATTTAACCAAGAGAGATCAAGTAAGAACCCTACAGTTGGTTTAACTTAGTTGGGGTCCCAAATGCACCATTTTTGAACAAAGTTTTTTGGAGCATCTTGGAAGGACGTTTGAATATCATTAAATATTTAGTCTCTTTTAATGTCAAGCTTTTAGATATTATTAAACTAATCCTATTTAGATATATATTAAAACAAATTTTATCAAAAGCTGATGTTTTATAAGCTTCATTTCAGTTAAGATATGGAAAATTCCTTCAACTCCATATATATATATATATATATATATATATATATATATTCAGTCCATTTGAAATTCAGGACAACTCTCTCTTTAGAATTCAGTCTCAGTCTAGGACATATATTGCTGTCCTGTTCTTACATGTTGCTTTTCCCTACTCATAATGAATGTGTGTAAACCTGCATTGCTACATTGTCTTAAAATTTTAAATTAGGGCTGGCAAATTGGACAACCTCCTTCAATTCCTGGAGCCCATAATAAACAAGATGCTGTGATGAATCGCTTTTGTCCCAGAATGCTTATGGTAAGATGGAAGGTCGAGACCGGAGAGGGATTCAGAAAACTGTCAAACAACTAGTTCACAAACGCAGCCAGCTAGCAAGCTAGCCTGTCAGACAAAAGAAAAACTCTGACAGACATGGATGGATGAGTGATTAACATAAGAGAATAAAGAAACTTTTAAGCAATTTGTAGGATTTTGTAATCTGGCAACAATTTTGCAACTGCCATTTATGTCAAAATGACCAAATCCAACACTGGAATTTATATGGCTTATTACATAACTATTGTGCATTACTAAAAATCAAACACTGGAATATATATGGCTTATTACATAAGAATTGTGTATTTCTAAAATAACCTTTTAAAAGGGTATTTACACACATATGATTTAATATAGCAAGATGAACCAAGAATATGTTGGCTCTACTCAAATTTCTTAAACATGTTCTAATATAAGTATGGCCTGAAAATGAAGAATGTAGAAGAAGGTTAAACTGAGATAGAGATTTTTCTCCTGCACAGTGTGTTATTGGTCTTTGAACCTCTCACTCATCTAGTAATCACATTATCTGCTTCCTAGGCTTCAATACTATGGCACTGGTTTCCTTTAGTTTTCTCTTTGCAAGAGCTAAAATTGTATATAACTTTTAAGACTTCGTTATTGTGTGAACCAATACTATACAATATTTCCCACATTGCTTCTTTCTGGAAAGTTATGATCAATGTACTACACATGGTCAAAATATATACTGTATGTAGCCCATACTGAAGCCAAAACAATCAGCATCTTTAGTAGGAACATAGAGGTAATTTGGGGAAAATGGTAGCTGTCTTCATTCAGTGAGCAGCTGACGTTGCTCAGTGAGTTACAATGGAAGAAGGTGCTACCCAAACTGAGCTTCTTAAAAGTTATAGTAGAATCTAGAACCCACAGTGGCAAAGTAGAAATAGTTAACCATCGAAAGGAAGGCATACGAATTAGAAACACGAGTTTATTTTGATGGTGGCACATGCTTGTACTCACAGTACTGGTGAGACAGAGTCAAGATGATCAGAAATTCCAGACCAGTTTGGACTTGCCAGGAAGACTCTGTCTTCTAATTAGCATAGTCAGTTAATTTTTATACATGGAGACACATGGAGATAGGTTGTGCTATGGCACTCCACACGGTGTCCAGCAAAGTTGCTGGTTAATCTGGAAAATGAGAGTATCTTCCTCAAATTTCCCACTCTGCTGTCTAGTCTCACAGAGAGCTGCTTTTCTGAACCTAAGCAAAGCAACCAGAAGAAAATTCCAGGTCTTCACATGAAAGGACACTGTAGTTCCATTGCACACATTTATGGTATTAGAATTCCTGGCCACTTATTTAGCTAATCTTTTGCAAGAATGAAATTAGAAGACTATTGAAGATGTTGGTCCTAAGTACATTGATATGTGGAGTCAGAAGCAATATTATCTCCCTGTTAGATTGGAAGCATGAAGGAAACAGGAAAGAATATTCTCCACAAATTCTGACATTACCTTTGTCATTTGGCTCCATAAATTCCTTTATTGATTATTCCCTTGGTATGAGGTTAGATAATGGGATAGAAAATACTTGCCTCTTCCCAGATTACCATTTCATTCAGCTACCTGTAAATGAAGAGTGCCTCATAAAACTACACATATAACAATATTGAAAATTGGGGTGGGGGAGGGAAAAATCTTGAAAATTGGCTCATGTTCCTTTAAAAAATGGTGTACTTTAAAATGAATATCAAACCCCAATAAAGAAGAACTGAAAAAATAGTGGTATCGATTGCTATTGTCTGAATTTGGAATATATATGAAAGTTTCACTTTAAGTCTCAGTTTTCAAACTATTGTATTATTGTCAGATTGTAAAATCCATAAGAGATAGGGACTAGTTGGAAGAAACTGGGGAATAGATAGGTCTTTAGAGAAATATAGGGAGCACTTTTCCTCTTTTGTTGTCTCTCAGTTTGCTTGTAGAATATCATAAGGTATGAAATTTTTTTGCTATGCTTTCTACCACAACATGTCTATAATACCAAAGACAACAGTGGCAAGGAACTATAGTTCAGAATCACTGAAAATAAAATCTATTGTATATCTTTCCTCTATGCAAATTATATTATAAATTTTTGACAGTGATAAAATTTAATGATTTTATAATGGTATAAATGATGAGGATGACAGTGGTGGCTGAATAGAAAAGTGTGGCCCCTTCATACTTGAGATACAGCCAGAGATGTTGATGGAACCCAGAAGACTTTTTCAAGACCTTTGCTAAAGCAGACAATCACATTCTTGTATATTTGTGTCATGTTCCGGCTCTATCAGTAAAGAATATTAGAAAGAACTCATATTCATAGTGATATATTTTACTTACTGTCTCTACTGTCCCTACATTGACTTCACAATCTTGTTATATTTCACAGTAAATGTACCTCAGCCACAAACTATCAGCAGACAAATGTCTCAAAAATAACTCATTTGTAACAGTCAGTCTACAAGTATAAGTCTTTACCTTTAACTAAATGAAAAAATAATCATATTAATGAAGATTTTAAGGTTAATGACATAAGATATGAGTAAGTTTTACTTTAAAATTAAAACCTAATATGTAATTTCCTCCATCATATAACTAAGAAGGATACAGGATGCCTGTACATCTTATTTAAAATTTGGAAGTATATCCCACACTTAGAAATAAAGATGCATCATGATTACTTAGTGACATGGAAAAAATCTGTTTGACAATCAAATTTAAAAAGTTGCTGTATAGTAATCATTTTGGAATCAGTTCCAAAAACATTATAAATTAGATCTTGTGTTAAGTGATGGGTGAAGATTTCAAATGGATTCACAGGTAATTCCAGTAGGAGAGTATAAAAGATGATTCCTAAAATCTTGTTTCCTTTCATGGAATTCTACTTTATTAACAATAGGAGCAGAATAAAGAAGTATCAGGAGTAGTAACCTTCCTATACCAACCAAAGCTTTGTGAACCCTACCTTGGAACTTACCACTTAAGATCCCTATTTGAATACCATACCAAAGAAAAAGGCAAGAGAGGGTGTTAAAGGACAAAAACCTAGAGTGAAGACAGAGAGCTCTGAAGTTGTCTGTGAAAGGTGCTCTGCCAGAGCCTACATTCAGATGGGTCCTGAAGAGAGACAAGAAACATTGAATGGGGGAAAGGAAAATATAAGGCTTGCAAGGATGGTAATAACTCCCAGACACTAACAGAACATGGAGATACCAAAACAGGCCAGGCACAGACAGCTGACAATGCTGGGTGCCAAGAAAGTGAGAACATTCTTGTTAACAGTAGGTTTCCAGTTAATATACACCTCAAAAATAGTATTATTTTAACAGGTTTTATGAAAATGCTGAATTTTGTTTTGCTGTTTTTAAACTACGTTGCTAAGGCACAGGGCATTCTATTTTTCCTTGCGGGAGGGAATAATTTTCAAGTACCCTGAACAGAGAGTTATGAAGGAGGTACTGGTGCATGGGAAGACACATGTCTCTGATAGTTTTGAGAGACTTCTTAGGTCACAGGAGGACGGATTTCATCATGTAGACACAGGCAAGCACTGGGTGCCAATCTCTTGCAATTTAGGACAGTTCAAATACATCTTTAGGTCCTATTCTCCTTCAACCTAGACTTGATATCTTTGAAAGTACAGGTCTTCAAATCATTAGAGGATCTGATCCTAATACTAGATTTTTTTCTGTTGACCAGATGATCAGGAATTTTTACTGTCATCCTTGAGAATGATATTTCCTAGAAAAGGAAAAAAGAATCAAAAACCAAAACCTACTGGGTTTTCTGTTTTTATTTATTTTATTTTATTTTATTTATTTATTTATTTTGTAAAACGTTATGGGATTGTAGATGAATATTTCTATCATCTATATTTCCCAAAAGTTAGGGTCTGCTTTAGCAATCTTCTTAAACTTAATGGGAAATGTCAACCTTTGGTCTAAAGTCTCCCTGTTTGAAAATGAAATGAAGGAGGCACTCTACAGTGGCTTCTTTATTTTAGTATTCTACACAGAAAGAGAGGTTGAAAGTCTCCCATACTTTCAATAATTATCTGACCATATATTTCTTGAGATTGCTTATGAAAAGTATTTATAATAAAAGTGAACACTTTGGCTTGAAAATAAACAACAAAAACATAGCAAGTGCTGGTGGCCACTTGTACGGTCTGAGTCACCACTGATAGGACATAAGTAACTATAAAATCATTCTCTTGCTCTGTCTTCTGAGAGATTGAACTAATCAAAAGTTTGAGTAAGCCCAGGGGCAATATGTTTGAAAATGAAAGCAACCACACAAGATCAGAGACCAGCAAAACTAGGGATTGCAGCAAGCTGAAAACCAAAATTTCTAGTATCTGAGTGAAGATTCTATGTATCCTAATAGGTCTGAAATATTTTTCTGTGTATGATGTTCCTTTTGATCTGTTGATGAAAGAGAAAGGTCCAAACTGTCAGATATGAGTTATTCAATATTTGAGATAAAAAATATGCAGCAAAGTCACTTTTAGAAAAACAATTTAGTGAATAAGCATGCAAAAGAAAAGCTGTCATACAAAATATTCACATATGTTTAGAGTGTACAAAATGTGAAATATATTTTTATTGACCTGATGATATGGTGAGACAGGCAACTGAAAAGAATGAGTCAATCTTTCCAAAAATAAAAAATACAAAAATCCAGAAAGTTACAGAATAAAAAAAAGATAAGTTGTTGTACTTGCTGTAGTGAGAATGGAATTTATATTGCACATAATACCTAAGGGAACATTCACCATGAGAATATCATGGAACATAAATTAGCGAATTAGTTGAGAACTACCATATGGGCGGTGAGACTGAATCTGGGTCTTTTGCAGATGCAGCAAGTACTCTGAACATTGAGTCAGCACTACAGCATTGAGCATGTCAGTTTTCAAACATAAACTTCTATGGCTTATCCCCCAAGGCTGTGGTCATCATAAAATGCCAAGTGTACGTAGCCTAGTTTGAAACATAACAAAAGGTTTTTTAACAGTTCCAACACTTTTCAAAGAAAAAAATTAGAGTTTCCATAGACTCATATGATTCTTAAGATCATATATATATATATATATATATATATATATATATATATATATATATAATGATGGAGATCATTTTGTTAGTATCATTCCTAATCAAAATGCTTATGTGGCTCCTTCTCTCCAGCTCTGCTGCCTGCTACACACACAGCCTTTATCTTGGGGCTGCTACACATTGTAGAGTCACCTTTTCTCAGCAGACTTCATTTTGTCATTGCATCCACATATTCTGGTTCTCCATTAGTGCACTGATTTTACCAGCATAGCTTCATACAATGGCCTGCTGTAGCTCCTTGCAGGGATTCTGACACTGTTTCACTTTGGGTCTCAGTGGCTCTCTGAAACTGTGATATAACACTTTATGAACACTTCAGGTTTATATCTTCCACACCTGAAAATCTTATGCCAACTGGAGGATCCTGCGGCATAGTTAGAGTGGAGACTGGTTTGTCTGGACAGGAATTTTATCAGCTTTTATGCTCAGCGTCTTTCAAGGAGGAAACACTTTGAGTGGAAGTTCAATTTCAACTCTTTCCTTTCAAGTTTTGAGATTCTCATAGATGGAGATGTCAATGATTTCTTCCCCCTAAAGCACCTTTGTTGTTATTCCAGTCCAGACCACAAGGCTTCCCTTCAACAATTCTCTTAAACAATTATTATTGTCATCATGTCTTGTATGTAATCTTAAACTCAAAATTCTTCTTGATTGGCCACACATTTACCTGTCTTTCTATCCACGCCCCTAACTCTTCCTCACTTTAAGCTTAGATGGGAGCAGAGAGCTTGAATCTTAACATGCTTTGAAATTTCTTCTGCTAAACTAATTAGTCTAATATGCTGAAATTCAACCCTTTTCAAATTCTCAAGACACAAGCAGAATTCAGCCTCATTCTTTGTCAGAATGTAATGCACATAAGCAGTTATCTGGTTCCCAAGAAAGTCCTTGTCATACTTGGAAAAATCACGGCATAGGCTTCCACTTACTGTTCACGCTTCATTCAAATATTGGCTTTTTAAACTCTCAGTGGAATGGGGAGAAGATGTCCGCCTACAACATTGTAGGACTTTAGTCTGTAGCTTCCAGGTATTACATAATTCCTAAAACATTGGTTATTGCTTTTTGTTTAAGATAGGATTCCATTACATTTTCCTGACTGTCCTGGGTTTTGCTCTGTAGACTATTCTGGCCTTGAACTGAGAGATAAGTGTGCCTCTGAATTCTGAGTGCTGGTATCAAAGGCTTGCATCACCACCTTAAGGCAACAAAGAAGTTCTTAAAGACTAGGAGCCATATGGTCAGATTCATAAGAATAGTACCCTCTCGTGACACTAATTTTCTGTAATACCCACCCCAACACACACACACACACACACACACACACACACACACACACACACACACACACACACACACACACGTTTCTGGGACAAAATGCCTGATAAAAGCAACTTAGAACAGGAGGGTTTTGTTCTTGTTCACAGTGTGCAGGTATATACTGTCACGGCAGGGAAGTCATGGCTGTTGGTAATCAGGCACATCCATAGACAGCTAAAAGTAGATCCGCAGCAATCAGGCAACTTCACAGCCAGCTTCTGATGGACCCAGCAATGAGAAACTTCATCTCTAGTTGCCCAATAGACAACAATGTCGCTCCAGCATGTCCCTTTGCAAGTGCACCATTAACCCAATAAAAATTAGATTCTGTATGTCCTTTTCTCTTCCATGGTCCCTTTCCCAAATGCTGCCTCTATTTTCCTGTCCAATAAACCTCCCACATGATGTGCTTTTGTCATAATTCACTGCCTAGTTCTATCAATGACAGTTTGAGAAAGACCTGTTTAGTTAGAATGCACATGCATTCAGGAAAAGCAGAGACAAGAACGTTGTCATGTAGCCTCCTCTCTCTTTTTTAATTAGCCTGGAACCCTGGCTCAGTAAAAGTTGTTTCTCACATTTAGAGAGAATCCTTTCACTGCACTTAACCTAATTGAGAAAATCTTACACAGTCATAGTAAGAAAATTGTTGCCTAGTTTTTGTTTGATAGGTTTTTGTTGTTGTTTGCATGTTGTGTTTTGCCCTATAAATTTGTAACATGCATTATCCATCATAGTTGGTACACAGTTTTATCTACTCATCCCGACAGATGGTGGTCTAACTTCCAACCTATCCCCTTTTTCTCACTATGTGCACTTATTGAATATTCTACCCTCAAACAAAATAAGGAAATAGGGGGAAAGTCAGAGAGATAAACCAAAGTTTCAAATTTGTCACATTATTTCTACCTTATAAGAATCATCAATTATCTAGGTAAAGTTTACTGTCTCTACAATAAGACATGCAGTGTAATGCATGATAAATACTGGCACGTGGGATCAAAAACTAAAATATGGTATTTATACATTACTAGAAAGATAGAGGCTTCAGAATTCCATAAAAGATACCATGTTAAGAGCAAAGGTTTAAAGAAAGAATTCTCTATCACTTGGCAGCAAGCCAAGGATTTTGTGAGGCTATGTCCTGCTTGCTCATTGTATAATTATACTCCATTGCCTACAGGAGCTAACCCTAAGGGTACCCAAAGAAATGAAATTTGGCAGATTGATGTCTTCCATTTTACAGAGTTTGGTAAACTGAAATATGTGCACCATGCTATAGACACATATTCAGGATTTCAATGGGCAGCTGCCTTGGCATCAGAAAAGGCTGATTCTGTACTTATACATTTGTTAGAAGTTATGGCCATTGTGGGAATACCCATAAAAATTAAAACAGACAATGGTCCAGTGTAGATCTCTAATAAAATGAAGCAGATTTTTGCATATTATAATATAAAACATGTTACAAGCATACTACACAATCCTACAGGACTAGCAATTTCGGAGAGATCTAATTGATCTCTAAAGGAGATAGTAAATAGGCCAAAGGGGCAAGAAAATCCCAAAAGATAGATTACATAGTGCTTTATTAACTTAAAATTTTTAAATACTAATGAACAAAGCACCATAGCTGCTGAAAGACATTGGATTGTGGAGAAACTATTAAACTTAACCAATCTGTTTTTATTAAGGATATTCTGAAATCAGAATGAAAAATGGAAAATATTTTACACTGAGCGAGGGATTATGTCTTGTCAACAGGAGAAGAGAAGCTGTGGGTTCCTTCCAAGTTGATAAAAATCAGATATGACAAAGGGAGACCTCCTAAAGTCCTCGGTGGAGAAGAATAGGGAGACTAAAACAATGAAAATATTGGTGATGAATATGTGGTGATGTTTATGTCTGTGTATATGGAGAGAACTCTAGAACCATCTGAAGCTAAATTGTCTATACAGGGCCAATAACATTTATTGGGCACAGATTTCTCATGACTTGTTAATATATCATCCTTTAAAAGGACATGTATCCAAAGTTATATTGCAGTTTGATTCTGTGATCAAACTAACCTGAAGAAAGGCAATCATCTTTCTTTATTGATCTTCCTTAACCAATATGTACACCCTGAACACTCCATGAATGTCTTTACAGCACTGTATGTTGCTTCTAAGTTTTGTTACGGCAGGATGAAATAAGAGAAAGATGGCCCTGAAAATATTCACACTCCAGAATGCTGAGATTCTGGTACCTTTCAATCCAGCTTTGAATTTGATTCTACCTCAACTATGTCATAGTCAAGATTTCAGCTAAGCAATATAATTTCTCAGCACATAGTGACCGGAAGGCCAATGATGCCACCCAACTCTCCTGTGACAAAGTCAATTTTCCACTTTCCTTTGGGCCCCCAGAATGCCTGAATTCAGCTGAAGTAGACAAAAGACGATCACCATCTCAGTTCCTCATATTGTGTTGGGTGATTCTGGTTATTTTATAAACCGTTGATATATTTCCATTTAAGGGATACTTTACAAATGTAGCTTTGATAAGGAGGGAACTAGGGAGCTTAAACTCTGGGATTCCTACCTTTCCTTTCCTCTTCTCTATCCTTCCTTCTTAGGTAAAAGGGAAGGGGGTTGAAGAAAAAGGGGGATAAAGAAATATAATAGAAGTTAGAGAAATAGACAAATAGGGATAGGTTAGCAAATTTACTCTTAAACAAAACATTACACAACTACATTTTACACTGGTAGAAGTCTTTATAATTCATACAAAATTGAAGTTATAATTTTTTACATTGGTACAGAATTTATTTGATACAAATTTGAGGTTTTCATTGCTATAAATTTCTTATTGATATAAAATTGGGATTAATATTGCTACTCTCATATAGGCATTATACCTACACAATACATTTAAGAATACAAGGCTTAGAATCAATCCTTCTTTAACTGCTATTATAAACTCTTTTTAGATGATTAAGCAATACAAGTTAAGGTCCATGTAGCAAACTCATGGTTCTGAGTTAATTAAAAGGGTATTTTTGAGACATTTCAATTAGAAATGGCTGAGAATAGTCAAGGCTTAATAGTTCAGAAATGCTTTGCATAGATAAATAATCTTCAAAAGCATCAGAAGTCCACACAATGTGACATTTACAGACACTTCTTTATTAAAGATCATTTGACTAGAGAACTGCTTGCTCCTGATAGCACCCCTTTCTTTGTATTTCTAAGAAGAATAGGCATCAGTGGAGTTGTTCCAAGGCAAAGACAGTTACTAGGCAAGAATTGCTTTAATTCATCAACAGAAAAATACTGTCCAGAAAAAAGACACACTATGTGGAATAGTCAACTGATAATCTCTGCCAAAACAGGGTAATCAATCCTTTCAAAATTCTGTGTTACAAAGGTCTGTCAGATGATCCTGGGTCAGAATGCTGAAGCCTGATGCTCTAATGTTTTGATGAATGAGGAACTGTCCAGATGATCAGAAGTCTCTATAAATTGGCTAAGTTTTGGAAGTGATGTTTTATGCTTCTCACATTTTCAGGTTATATTAGTCATTCTTGGATTTTTGACAGGGTTGAAACCTGGTAGTCTTATAGCCAACACAAGCTGTTTAGCATTGAGAAAGATGAAATAGATTTGAGAGAACAGTTTTCAGATGTCATACATCTATGTCTGAAACGCGGACATATGTCAGGTGTAGAATTATAAGATGGCAGAGTGCTTTATTTAATAGACAAAATTGATGAACTGGGTGTTAAGTGTACCTTATACTTTATAAATTGCAGAATGGTAATAGTTGTTCTCAATTTATATCTCATTGTAAAGAGCCTATTAACTGAAATAACAGGGGGAAATGTTGTGGATTTCCCTGATACTGTTTGTATTTTGATGCTAATTCTGCTTCCCCGAGAGGGTCTGCCTGGAATAAAAATTGAATCACATACTCAGGTGACTTTACCAGAAGCTTCTCCATATTTTAACTTGTAAAGTGAAAGCTAGAGAGAGTGATTTGGCAGTGAAAGAGAAGGTGGAGCTGAAAAGTTTTAGAGAGAGGGGGAATGAACAGAAGGGTATGTCGGAGGAGGTGGAAGAAAAATGGAGCTGAAGCATGTGGCCTGGAGAAACTGCAAGTTATAAAGGATCTCATACCTGGGGAATAGAGTAGTATAGGGATAGATCTGCCCAATCCAGGCATGCAGCTTGTATTCAAATTAAAACATGAGGAAACTATGCAATGGGTATCTAGCCATAGCATCCTTTTCTAACTACATGTATACAATCAAACTTCTAAAGTATAAAACATCAATTAAAATAGATTTTCAAATGTACAAACAAGGTGTTGCTCCAAAATGATGCCATTTAAAGTTGTGACACTCTCCTCTCAGATGTGTAAATATTTTACATCAGAAATAATATACTGTTTTATCTCTCCAATGAGTAAAATAAATGTGTATGGAAAGCAAGGATAGAAATAAGAGGTTATTTAGAAGTCTTAGTATTTAAATAATATTTCAGATTCAAACTACTTCTATTAAATTGCGTACTAGAGATTGATAGACACGATAATACCAGTTTGAAGGTGTCTATGTCCTGATTATTGGACCAATGAAAATGATCATTTGTATTGTAATGAGACTTTGAACATAGGATTAAATAAGGAGCTTGAGATGGGCCAATTATGCTGAGTTATTAACCTAAATGCAATCTCATTTTAACAGCCAAAAACTATAAAAGTAAAGAAAGAGAAAGAAAAGTAGAAATCCAGACAGAAGACATGAGGAGGATGACTAATTCTAATACCGTGGACTTTGAAGTTACACAAAAATGTCTGAGACCTAAGAAATATTGGCTTTGAGGAGTTGAGAAAGAAATGGAATGGATTAATTTCATTGTCTCTTAGAAAATATTCAGATATTTTAACATTTTGCTTTTTATCTCATTCAGATCCACTCCAGGCTTGTAAACTACCAAAATATATAAAACTACATGTATCCTATTTAAATCTGTCAAGATTTTTGTCATCTGCTATATAAAACCACAGAAAATGATACAGAGATGACAGCATGCTTCTCAGCCTCACTTTTCCATGTATATAAGAAAGCAACAACAAAATCAGCATTTCACCTTCTTCACCTTTTCCCAATGTATTATTGAATAACAGATTCCTGTGTAGAAATGCAATGTTTTCCTGGCACCAGGAAAAATAGATGGATAATATACAGTATAAATTAGTAATCTTCTTGTATAATGCAGTTATTTCATTCCTTTAGTAAATAAGTTGATTGAGCAAAAGCTAAGTACTACCATTTTTATTCATAGAGAATAAAACTAATACTGCAGTTTTTCTTTTAATAAATTCAGAATCAATGGTAGAAGAGAATGGACACAGAGAAAGAGGTAAGCTTGAATTATTTTCAGATATTATAACTGATATGTTCCAATGCTATAAAGAGGCTATATGTAAATCTTCCCTAGGATATTCTTTTGGACAAAATAGGTACACAGTGGATGCCTCTCGTTTTATATCCATTTTAAGCACATTGAAAAGCCAAGCGAACACTATTCATAGGGAATCAAATTGATTCACATAATACAGGAAAAATGTCTTTTCAAGATGCATTCAATCTGTTCTTTTCAAAGGAGAAAGAAAGATTAAAGAGGTAAAAAATAATGAAAGTGACCTTTTCCATTCTAATCTAACAAATCAGTGCACTGGTGATGAATTCATTAGTTCTGATTAAACATGGAACTATGAAGTCATTTGAATTAATTCAGCAATCACCAGTAAGAAAAGATGCTTTTCTTTTAGAACTTAAAATTGAGTGATTCCTCTAATTTGATCTTTACCCCAGTCTTATGGAAAATTGGAAAGAGTTCTTCAAAGGAGATGATCTTATACACCGAAAGGTCAAGTCATGGAGTGAACAAAAGATCCATACCCAGTAATGAGGCGATAGGCTTTCCCAGTATAAGTGCAGCATCAAGGTTTACATAGTTTCTGAAAAACTGGTAAAATTAACTGTAGCTTCACAGGCCCTAATAGTAGGAAGAGATGCTTTAAGATGTCCCAGAATTAGGCTGTAGGAAGAAAGATATTTTAGACTTTTAAATACCAGCAGTGCCGTAGGAACTAGTAAAGCCAACTAACCTACATTCTCTCTGGAATTATTACAGGAAATCCTATCAACACTCAGTGATCAATCTCTCCAGGAGAATGAAGATAGTTCACTGAAAAACTGTACAAATATATACATGCAGAAGAAGCTGAAGAAATTTACACCTACCTTTCAGAATATTTGGGGGATAAATGAAAGTTTCATTTCCAAGAATTTGGACTTTTTTCAGTCATGATTTAGTATGTATATTGCTGGAGTTGACTTTTAGAGTATCCTACTGAGAGCAGGAAGACTCCTTTAAATTATAATAATTTATATGATTTTGTAAATTTATTTATGTGCCTTCTGGTCTTCAACTCTATCTGATCCTGTGGCAGATCTGTGAATCTGCCCCCTGGACCCCACACCTACCAATTTCCCAGGAGATCTGCCATAACACATAATACAGTCAAAAGGCAACCACAAGAATATAAGTGAAAGGAAGTCAATGTACTTGGGCACCAAAAGAACAGTTCTTCTACCACAGCAAGCCTGGATACCCTAATACACCCAAATTATAAGATTCTGACTTAAAATTCCATCTGATGAATATAATAGATAGGGATCATAAAGGAGGATATAAATAACTCCCTTAAAGAAACACAGGAATGCTAAACATGATAAACACCTTCAGCAAAGTTGCTGGGTATAAAATTAACTCAAATAAATCAGTAGCCTTCCTCTACACAAAAAAGAAACAAGCCTAGAAAGAAATTAGGGAAACGACACCCTTCATAATAGTCCCAAATAATATAAAATACCTCGGTGTGACTTTAACCAAGCAAGTGAAAGATCTGTATGATAAGAACATCAAGCCTCTGAAGAAAGAAATTGAAGAAGACCTCAGAAGATCAAAAGATCTCCCATGCTCATGGATTGGCAGGATTAATATAGTAAAAATGGCCATTTTACCAAAAGCGATCTATAGATTCAATGCAATCCCCATCAAAATACCAATCCAGTTCTTCAGAGAGTTAGACAGAACAATTTGCAAATTCATCTGGAATAACAAAAAAACCAGGATGGCTAAAACTATCCTCAACAATGAAAGGACTTCCAGGAGAATCAGTATCCCTGAAATCAAGCAGTATTACAGAGGAATAGTGATTAAAAAAATGTATGGTATTGGTACAGAGACAGGCAGATAGACCAGTGGAATAGAATTGAAGACCCAGAAATGAACCCACACACTTATGGTCACTTGATTTTTGACAAAGGAGCCCAAACCATCCAATGGACAAAAGATAGCATTTTCAGCAAATGGTGCTGGTTCAACTGGAGGTCAGCATGTAGAAGAATGCAGATCGATCCATGCTTATCACCCTGTACAAAGCTTAAGTCCAAGTGGATCAAGGACCTTCACGTCAAACCAGATACACACAAACTAATAGAAGAAAAAGTGGGGAAGAATCTCGAACACATGGGCACTGGAGAAAATTTCCTATATAAAACACCAATGGCTTATGCTCTAAAATCAAGAACCGATAAATAGGATCTCACAAAACTACAAAGCTTCTGGAAGACAAAGGACACTGTTGTTGGGACAAAATGGCAACCAACAGATTGGGGAAAGATCTTTACCAATCCTACAACTGATAGAGGGCTCATATCCAAAATATACAAAGAACTTAGGAAGTTAGATGGCAGGGAGACTAATAACCCTATTAAAAAATGGGGATCAGAGCTAAACAAAGAATTCACAGCTGAGGAATGCCATATAGCTGAGAAGTACCTAAAGAAAAGTTCAATATCTTTAGTCATAAGGGAAATGCAAATCAAAACAACCATGAGAATCTACCTCACACAAGTCAAAATGGCTAAAATCAAAAACTCCACTGACAGCAGATGCTGGCAAGGATGTGGAGAAAGAGGAACACTCCTCCATTGATGATGGGATTGCAGACTGGTACAACCATTCTGGAAATCAGTCTGAATTTCCTCAGAAAATTGGACATTGAACTACCTGAGGACCCAGCTATACCTCTCTTGGGCATATACCCAAAAGATGCCCCAACATATAACAAAGACACATGCTCCACTATGTTCATAGCAGCCTTATTTATAATAGCCAGAAGCTGGAAAGAACCCAGGTACCTTCAACAGAGGAATGGATACAGAAAATCTGGTACATCTACACAGTGGAATACTACTCAGCTATCAAAAACAATGACTTTATGAAATTCATAGGCAAATAGATGGAACTGGAAAATATCATCTTCAGTGAGGTAACCCAATCACAGAAAATCACACATGGTATGCACTCATTGATAAGTGGATATTAGCCCAAAGGCTCGAATTAGCCTAGATGCACATAACACATGAAAGAAGGATGACCGAAATGCGAATTCTTCACTTATTCTTTAAAAGGGGGAAAAGAATACCCTTGAGAGGGAATAGTGAGGCAAAATTTAGAACAGAGGCAGAAGGAACACCCATTCAGAGCCTGCCCCACATGTAGCCCATGTATATTCAGCCACCAAGCTAGATAGGCAAATATGGATGAAGCAAAGATGTGCAGGCCTCCAGAAACAGGATGTAGATCTCTCCTGAGAGACACAGCCAGAATACAGTAAATACATAACAGGAATGTCAGCAAACCACTGAACTGAGGCAGGACCCCATTGAAGGAATCAGAGAAAGGACTGAAGAACTTGAAGGGCTCGAGACCCCATATGAACAACAATGCCAAGCAACCAGAGCTTCCAGGGACTAAGCCACTACCCAAAGACTATACATGGACTGACCCTGGGCTCCAACCTCATAGGTAGCAATGAATAGCTAGTAAGAGCACCAGTGGAAGGGAAGCCTTGGTCCTGCTAAGACTGAACCCCAGTGAACGTGATTGTTGGGGGAAGGGCAGTAATGGCGGGAGGATGGGGAGGGGACCACCCATAGAGAAAGGGAGAGGGAAGGGTTTGGGGGATGTTGGCCTGGAAACCGGCAAAGGGAATAACAATCAAAATGTAAATAAGAAATCCCCAAGTCAATAAAGATGAAAAAATTTAAAAAAATATTACATACAAGAAATTGACACATCAATCAGAGAAAATATAAGAGGTAAATAGTTCCTAAACCAAAATATCCACAAAATTTTGTACACAATGAAAAGACCAACTGAAGAGTAATAGGAATAGAAGAGGATGAAGATTCCCAATTCAAAGGGACAGGAAACATCTTCAACAAAATTACAGAGGAAAACTTTCCTAACTTAATGAAAGAGAGATGGCCATATATGTACAAGAAGCCTACAGAACACCAAGTAGATTGGATCAGAAAAGCAAAATTTCTTACCATATAATAATAAAACCACCAGATATACAAAAGATAAAAAGAATATTAAAACTTGTAAGGGAAAAAAGCCAAGTAGCATATAAAGGCAGACTTATCAGAATTACATCAGACTTCTCAAGAGAGACTCTAAGAGCTAGAAGATTTTTGATAGATATCATATAGACTCAGACCACAGATGGTAGCCCAGGCTACTGTATGCAGCAATTGCTATAGATGGAGAAACCAAGATATTCCATGTCAAAACCAAACTTATACAATGTATTTCCATTAATCCAGCCTTACAGAGGGTACTAGAAGCAAAACTCAAACACAAGGAGGGTAACTACACCTCCCCCCAAAAAACACAAGAAATTAAACATCTCATAACAAATCCAAAAGAGGAGAATCACACACAGAGAATACTACATCCAACAACAAAAATATCCAGAACTAACAGTCATTGGTCTTCAATATCTCTCAACATCAGCGAACTCAATTCCCCACTAAAAAGACACAGGCTAACTGACTGGGTATGTAAATGGTATCCATCATTTTTCTGTATGCAAGAAACACACTTCAGCAATAAAGGCAGGTAATATCAGAGTAAAAGGGCTAGAATAAATTTTCCAAGCAAAGGGTTCAAAGAAACAAGTTGGAGTCAAAAATTCTAATATTCAATAAAATAGACTTTCAACCACAAATAATCATAACTGATGAGGAAAGACACTTCATACTCATCAAAGAAAACCCCAACAAGAACTCTCAATTCTGAACATCTGTGCCCCAAATGCAAGGGCACTCACATTCATAAAAATTTACTAGAGCTCAAAATACATACTGAACCTCACGCAGTAATAATGGGGGTTCAATACCCCAATAATACCAATTGATATTACTTTGAAACAGAGACTAAACAATGATACATTGAAACTAACATATATTAAGGACAAAATTGATTTAACACACATCTACAGGAACATTTTACCCCTAAAACAAAAAGATATTCATTTCTTCTCACCACCTCATGAAGTCTCCAAAATTGACCATGAGACACAAAATAAGCCTCAGCAGGTACAAGAAGATTGAAATAATCCCATGTATTCAATCAGATTACCTTGGATTAAGGCTGGACTTCAATAACAACAAAACAACAGAAAGCTCACATACGCATGGGAACTGAAAAATTCTTTACACAATGATAAGTTGGTCAGGGAAGCAATAAAGAAAAAAATTAAATAGTTTGTAGAGTTCAATGAAAATAAAAGCACAATATATCCAAACTTATGTGAGAAAATGAAGGCAGTGCTAAGAGGAAAACTCATAGCACTAAGAGACATCATAAAGAAATTGGAGAGAACTTACACTATTAATTTAACAGCACATCTCAAAACTCTAGAACAAAGAGAATCAAGCACACCCAAGAGGAGTAGACTGCAGGAAATAGACAAACTCAGGGCTTTAATGAACTAATTAGAAACAAAGAAAGCAATACAAAAAAAATCAACAAAATCAAAAGCTGGTTCTTTGAGAAAACAAAAAGATAAATCCTTACCCAATCTAACTAAAGAGTATAAAACGTTTACCCAAATTAACAAAATCGGAAATGAAAAGGAAGGTATAATGATAGAAACTGAGGAAATTCAAAAATTATCAGATCCTAATAAAAAGCCTTTAAGCAACAAAACTTGAAAATCTAGACAAAATCATTGATTTTCTAAACAGGTACCACATTAAAAGTTAAATCAAGAACAGGAACACTATTTATGCAGTCCCAGAACCCTTAAAAAATAGGAGGAAACATTACAAAACTCCTAACCAAAACATCCCAGGGCCAGAAGATTTTAGTGCAGACTTGTAGGAGGAGTATGTCAGCATGTTCTGACTAGCAGCCCTCAAAGGCCCACACATGCATTATCAGGTACTTCTTCAGAACCCCAGAAGAATCTGTCTGATACCCAGATCTGAAAAAGAAAGACATTGTGACCTGGACAGCCGATTGACTTATGCCAGCTGTGACAAAGGAGGAGTTACAGATGGAAGGGACATGGACAGTAGGGATAAAGTCATTCCCAAATATAACAATGAACATGTCTGCTTCTGCATCTCATCTGGCTCTCAGAATCTGTGTCTGGGATTCTATGCCTTCTTACCCCCTGTCCCCAAGGACTTTCTTTGGGGCTAAGGGTTGGACAACACAGAGTTCTGCAGAATCTTCGAAGAAGAGCTAATACCAATACTCCTCAAACAATTCCACAAAACAGAAACAAAAGGAACACTACCTAATTCATTCCATGAAGCCACAATTACTCTGGTACCTAAACCATGTAAAGACCCCAAAAAGCAAGAGAACTTCAGACTGTACTTAAGAATATCAATGTAAAAAATTCAATAAAATTCTTTGAAACGAAACCTAGAATACGTCAAAACCATCATTTGCCAGGTTCATGTAGGCTTTATCCCAGGGATGATGAGATATATGATAATCTATCAACATAAACAGCTATATAAACAAACTTATAGAAAAAAATCACATGATCATCTTATTGGAAGTGAAAAAGCCTTTGGCAAAACAGAGCACCACTTCCTGTTAAAAGTCGTGGAGAGATCAAGAATTCATGTCACTTACCTAAACATAATAAAAGCAATATACTGCAAACCAACAGCCAATATCAAATTAAATGGTGAGAAACTTGAGGCAATCCCAGTAAAATCAGGGACAAGTCAAGGCTGCCCACTCTTTGCCTATCAATTCAAAATAGTACTCAAATTCTAGCTAGAACAATTAGACAACAAAAGGAGGATTCAAATTCAAGGGGATTCAAATTGGAAAGGAAGAAGTCAAGTTATCACTATTTGCCAATGGTAAGGTAATATTACTAAACAACACCCAAAATTGTACCAAAGAACCTCTACAGCTGTTAAATAACTTAGAAAAGTGACTGGATATAAAATTTACTTAAACAAATTAGTAGCCTTCTTTTATAGAAATGATAATCCGGCTAAAAATTAGGGAAATAGTGCCCTTCATAATATACACAAATTTTATAAATGCCTGTGTAAAAAAAAAAGCTAAAAGGTCTTACGACAAAGTTCAAGTCCCTGAAGAGAGAAATCAAGAAGACCTCAGAGGATAGAAAGATCTTCCATGCTCATGGATCAATAGGATTAATATAGTAAAAAAAAAAAAATGGCCATCTTTCCAAAAGCAGTCTACAGATTCTATGCAATTCCCATCACAATTCCAAAACAAATCTTAACAAACATGAGAAAAGCAATTCTCAACTACATATAAAAAAACAAAAAGCAGGATAACAAAAAACAATTCTCAACAATGAAACAGAGTAATCCATTTCAGTATGAAAAGTTACAAAATTATAAGGGAATTAAAAAGTTTACCAGTGCTCACTTCTGCAGCACATATACTAAAATTGGGATGATACAGAGAAGATTAGCATGGCCCCGGAAAAAGGATGACAGGCAAATTCATGAAGCATTCCATATTTTTAAAGAAATGTTCAACATCCTTAGTCATCAGGGAAATGCAAATCAAAACAACCCTGAGATTCCACCTCACACTACTCAGAATGGCTAAGATAGAAAACTCAGGTGACAGCAGATGCTGGCAAAGATGTAGAGAAAAAGGAACACTCCTCCATTGTTGGTGGAATTGCAAACTGGTACAACCATTCTAGAAAACAGTCTGGAGGTTCCTCAGAAAATTGGACTTATCACTACCTCAGGACCCAGCTATACCTCTTCTGGGCATATACACAAAGAAGCTCCAACATATAACAAGACACATGCTCCACTATGTTCATACCAGCCTTATTTATAATAGCCAGAAGTTGGAAAGAACCCAGATGCCCTTCAACAGCAGAATGGATTCAGAAAATGTAGTGCATCTATACAGTGGAGTACTAATCAGCTATCAAAAACAATGACTTCATGAAATTCATACGCAAATAGATTGAACTAGAAAATATCACCTGAGAGAGGTAACCCAATGACAGAAAAGCACTCATAGTATGCACTCATTGATAAGTGGATATTAGCCCAGAAGCTCAAATTACCCAAGATGCAATCCACAGACCACATAAAGCTCAAGAAGAAGGATGACCAAAAATGCAGGTACTTCACTCCTTAAAAGGGGACAAAAATATCCATAGGAGAGGATATGGAGGCAAAGTTTAGAGCAGAGACTGAAAGAACAGCCATTCAGAGCCTGCCCCACATTTTGCCCATATTTATACAGCCACCAAAACTAGATAAGATTGATGAAGCTAAGAAATGCGTACTGACAGGAACTGGATATAAATCTCTCCTGAGAGATACAACCAGAGCATATCAAATACAGAGGTGAAGACTAGCAGCAAATCACTGAATTGAGAATGGGACCCCTGTTGGAGGAATTAGAGATAGGATTGAAAGAGCTTGTAGGAGCTTGCAACCCCATAAGAACAACAATGACAATCAACCAGAGCTTCCAGGGACTAAACCACTACCCATGGACTAACCCCTGACTCCAGCTGCATATGTAGCAGAGGAAGAACTTGTTGGGCACCAATGAAAGGAGAATCCCTTGATCCTGCCAAGGTTGGACCCCCAGTGTAGGGGAATGTCTGCAAGGGTGGGAAGAAGGGGTGGATGATGGAGGAAACCCTTATGGGGAGGGAGATGGGTAGGGGACAAGCAGCTTATGTACAGGAAACCAGGAAAGGGTATCACATTTGAAATGTAAATAAAGAAATATATCCAATAAATAAATAAATAAATAAATAAATAAATATGCATATGAAAACAACAACAAAAAAACAAAACCAAATAAATAAATAAATAAACCTCTGGGGGAATCAACATCTCTGACTTCAAACTATACTACTGAGCAATAGTGACTAAACCCACATGATATTGGTACAGAAACAGAAAGGTAGATCAATGGAGTAGAATTAAAGACCCAGAAAGAAAACCACATACTTAGGAACACTTGATTTTTGACAAAGAAGCTAAAAACATACAATGGAAAAAAGAAAGCATGTTCAGTAGATAGTGCTGGTATAACTGGCCTCTGCATGTAGAAGACTACAATTTGATTAACATTTATATCCTTGTATGATGTTCAAGTCCAATAATAAAAATACCAATGGCTCAGATTCTGAGTACAATTGACAAATGGAACCTCATGAAACTGAAAAGCTTCTACAAGGCAAAGATGCTCTCAATAGGACAAAAAGCAGCCTACACATTGGAAAATGGTTTTCACTAATCTACATCTTATAGAGGGCTATTATCCAAAATGTATAAAAGCAAACAAAGAAGCAAACAAACAAAAAACCAAAACCTTAAATAACACAGGAACCTTGAATGGTCAAGGAGTACTTCAATGGTCAACATATTTTAGTTAGCAGGGACATGCAAATCAAAACAACCCTGAGATTCTACCTTATACCAATCAGAATGGCTAAGATCAAAACTCAAGTGACAGGAAACACTGGTGAGGATGTAGAGAAAGAGGAACACTCCTCCAGTGCAGGTGGGATCGCAAATTCATGCAACTACTCTGGAAACCAATCTGTCAGTTTCTCAGAAAATTGGAAATAGTTCTACCTGAAGACTCAGCTATACCACTTCTGGGAATATGCCCAAAAGATCTTCCATCATACTAGAAGGACAGCTGCTCAATTATGTTCAAAGCAGCATTACTTGTAATAGCCAGAACCTTTAGCCAACCCAGATGTTCCTCAGTGTAAGAATGTATACAGAAAAAGTGGTTCATTTACACCATGGGACACTATTCAGCTATTAGAAATGAGGACATCATTATGAATTTTGCATGCAAATGGATGGAAATAGAAAATATCATCCCAAGTGAGGTAATCCATACCCAAAGGGATATTCAAGGCATGTACTCACTGACAAATGGATACCAGTCAAAAAATTCAGAAAACCCATGATACAACTGACTGTAAGAATTTTAGCAAGAAGGAAGGCCCAAGTGAGGATGGTTCAATCCCACATAGAAGATGGAAAAAGATAATCAATGAGGCAGAGGAAGGAGAGGAGGGAGCTGAGTGGGAGAGGGGAGGAGAGGGGAAAAGGAGGACAGGATCAGGTGCAGGGAGACAGGGGAGAGGCCTAGAGGGCCAAGGAAATGAATGAAAATACGTACCAGCCAGGAGTGGGAGCTGGGGAGAACCTCTAGAATGTCCCAGAGACCTGGGATGTAATAGCATCCCAGGACTCAGTGGGGATGGCTTTAGTTGAGATGCACAAGAGTGGGGCAATGGAACCTGAAGAGATCAGCTCCAGTAGGTAAACATTCCTTGGAGGGATAGGGTCACTCTCTTACCTTCAAAACTTTTGACCTCTAATTCATTCCTGTCTGAAAGAAATGAAGGAACAAAAATGGGACAAAGACCAAAGGAAAGGCCATTCAGTGACTGGCCTAAATTTGGATTCATCCCATGGACAGGCACCGATCTCTGACACTATTACCAATGCTATGTTATGCACACAGACAGGAACCTAGCATGGCTGTCTTCTGAGAATCCCTGCCAGAAGCTAACTGAGATAGACACAGATGGTTACAGCCAACCATTGGGCTGAGGTCATGAACTCATAAGGAAAAGTTACAGGACTGAAGGAGCTGATTTGGATGGCAACCCCATAGGAAGAACTACAGTATCAACTAACTTGGACTTCTCAGAGCTCCCAGAGACTAAGCTACCAACCAAAGGGCATGCTTGGATTGGTCAGTAGCACCAGGCACATATGTAACAGAGGACTACCTTATCTGGTTTTAGTGGTAGGAGTTGTGCTTCATTCTGTATATACTTGATGCCCCAGGGAAGGTGGATACTGGAGGGGATAAGGTGGGGAAGGATGGGTGGGTGGGTGAGGGAGGGCCCTCTTAGAGGCAAAGTGGAGGAGGAATGGGGAAAAGAACTCACCCAGGGGGAACAAGGTGAAACATTTTAATGTAAATAAATAAAATAATTTAATACAAACACAAATTTATTTACATTTTCATAATTTTCTATAGTTTCTATAATTTTTCCAAATTATGAGAATGAATGTTTTAATTTTAGATTTTTAAAAATTTTATTCTTGGATAACAGAAAATGAAGGAGTATTTTTTTATATTCATATGAAATAATTGACAGCTTGCTTCTTTCCTTCCTTCTAACCTTTTCTCCTTTATTCCTTCCCTCCTTTCCTCTTTCTTTCTTCCTACATTCCTTCTTTCCTTTTCCCAAGTGATGTATCATGTCATGAAAGCTACATTTGATATTTCTGAGTTTCCAAGCCTGGACTTCAACTCTGTGTCTTTTCCTCTATAACTGAGGCACTGAATTAATTACAGGTGTGCATCACCATGCCTACCAACTAAAAATTTTCTGAAGGGTAATTATTCAAAAGATCATAGAAACTCTTGTGCCTTTAGTTATTTTGCAAGAAAATGAAAGAACATTATACACAATATCTCATTTAGTCTTTTATTCATTAACAAAACATTTAATAGAAGTAATAATGGTGTGTACTCCCTATCTTATAAATAGGATGAAATTAAACTAGACTATCTGAGTAATTCACAATGATTGTTTATTTGAAAGTGGATCTTTTCAGAGAAGAATAAAAAGTACAGTATAGCAGTGCTGTTAAAAAAGAAAAAAATCCTTTTAATAGCCTTTATTCAGGAATCTCAAATCTTCACTCTATGGACAAGTGGAAATCACTCAAAGTCAGGTACTCTATAAAAACAAAAAGAAGGGCTTTGAAATTCAAGGTTTAAAATGAAATCAAGTATATTTATTTAAGCCCAAACAGTAAAGTTAACATTCATAAACAAATGGCTGTTCAGTGGGATGCAAAGTTAGTGTATTATATGAGTGTACTTCATTTCAGATTCTTAGATACTTTAGAGTTGAAGTATATAGTGGAAAACCTAATTCTATTATTCTTCTAAATAAGCATAGACATAAAATGACTTCTGATGACACTAATATGCGTAGAACAGTGCCTTATTCAGTACTCATCAGAGAGATTTCTTTTTTTCAATGCATTGAAATTAACATAGACTCCAAGTGAATAATACACAAAGAATGACTCAAGTCTCAGGGAATTTTGCCTTCTTGAAGGAAAACTGAAAAAACCAAAGTTGATGTATGACTCCAAGGAAACAGCATCTTCCATACACAGTGGAAATGACACACATATGAAATCCCAGGCTATGGAAACTCATACAATATCTAAGTAGGTTCAAAACAGACAAATCTCAGCATGAAAAATAAAAAATGGATTTGGAACCCCATACCCAATCAATGATCTATTTCCATTTGATTCCTTCTGGGAAAGGGAAAAATCCTTTTTTTTCTTTCCCAATAGATATCAACCACATTACACAGCAGGTCTCAAGCCAGAGGAAACGCTCAATGCACTCCACAGTTAGTTTTCCTTGTTGTTTGTAAGCTTTTGGTTTTGATATATTTAATCTTCTTGGCTGTTTTATTGTTTGCTTGCTTTGATTTTTATTTTGTTTTGTTTTGTTTATCTTACTTATTTTCCTGTTAAGGAGGGAAAGAAAACATAAAGTTGGGTTTGGAGGGGGGAGGGAATCTGGTAGTAGTTGAGGAAGAGAAAAGAAAAAATTTAATAACACAATGGAATGTTACTTTGCTGTTAAAATTTAATTTGCAGATAAATGGATGCAGCTAGGAAACAAAACAAATCATCCGAAGGAAGTAATCCACACCCAGAAATAAAAACATATGGTATATATTTGCTAATATCTACATGTTAGGTGTTAACCTTTGTTAGTATGTTATCTATGTAACCACAGAGATGGGGTAAGGAATAAGGAACTAAGAGGAAATAATGTACCTCTGTAAGAAAGAGAATAATTATGGATGGACTAGGCAGGATGTGGGGGCTGGATAGAGAAGGCTGGAAATGAAAGAGGAAAGGAAAGATGGGGTTGGGGAAGAGAGAAACAAGAATATGATGAGGAACAGCTAAATTTATGACTGTATGAGGGGTCATATGGAAACCTGATGTAGTAAAACCTTCTTAAATTATACACACACATACATGATCTAAATGTAATCACAAAATATTGGAAAAATAAATCCCAAGTTGGATGTCTTGAATCACTAAATAAAGCTTCAATACTAGGATTAGGTTACATCTAACAGACTTGTTGGTGAAAAACCTCCCATGAGAACTCTCAAACAACCCAGGGTATTGCCAAAGGTATAGGTTGCTCTCTAAAAATGTGACAGAAGAGCCCCGTTGCTGGGTAGACCTAAATCTACAGAAGTCAATAAACAGAATTCTAGCTGGTGCCTACCCAGCTTATAGGCTAGTGCTTTTGGAACAAAAAGTATTCTGCACTCTACCAATGGAGAAATGCAAATATCAAACACACTAAACTCTTTGATCTATGCTGATGAACTACTTGAAAGATACACTAGTGCATTGCTGGAAGAAAGCCTGTGGGAATAACAAACAAATATCTGAGTGGATTTCAGACTCACTCTCTGTGGTGGGAAAGTGCTTCAGTGCCAAAAAGACAATAGACTAGATTTTAGGTGAAAGCAAAATACTCATATTCTGCTAAAGACTCACAGACATAAAATAACTCCTAATTATCTTCTGTTATACTAAGAGATCAGTGTTTGCACAAGCACAGAAGCTTTCTCCTGCCGTAGATGGGAACAGAGAGACCCACAGCTGGCTGGTGTGCAGATTGAAGGAAGTTTGGAGCACTTGGTCCTAAATGGGATGTCTCCTTCAAATTCCTCACTCCAGAGCTCAGAGAGCACTGAAGACGAGAAGGTAGAGAAATGGTAAGAGAGATGGTGATGGAGAACACCAAGGAAAAAGAACCCTCTACACATAGCAGAACCAAGGCACACATGAACACACAGAGACTTAAGTACTGTATGGAGAGCCTCCACGGGTCTGCATCAAAAGAAACGCCAGCACTGAGAGAAGTGGTACAAGCACACTTAATTAAGCCAAACACTATTTACAAATGATATTAACTTGCAAATGAAAAATGACTTCTCTACCCCAGTCTCTCACTGGGAACACCAACCCTTTTAAGGGCAAGCAGGCCCCATGCCCAGCCGTAATATACCCAGCACCATCTTCGAGTGTATTTTGTCTCATAATGTTTTGTCAAATGCTTCATTTCTTTATTTATTTATTCTTTACATATCATTGAATATATTATATGGATTCCAGCTTGGGATTTTGATGGGACTCATGTGTGTATGAATGTGTAGGTAACTGAGTCTAGGTAGCATTCATGTCCCCTTTCTTTGGCTGTTTTTCCTCTATTTTGTTCTATTCTGTTATGTTTGGTTTTGTTTTATCTTATTTTATTATTATTCTTTAGATGCCTGTTTATTTTCCAAGGAGACAGAGATGGATCTGGGTGGGAGGAGATGATCTGTGAGAAGTCGGGGGAGCAAAGACAAAATCTAGTCACAATTGTAATGCCTGAAACAATGTTGGTTTGGAAGATAGTGCCCACCCACGCTCTACTATGAATCAATAGCAAAATAATGGAAATGGCATTTAGAAAGCAGGTGGAAAATAAGTTACCATGAAGCATCAGCTTCTCAGGCAAACACTCAACTTATGCTAGGAAATTTCATGCTTTATGTTTTAGATTTTAGAAATATTACATAACATATGCTAGTAGGATTACAGATGCAACCCGACCACTCTGTTGACACCTCAGATAAATTAGACATCAATTACTCATTGCCCAGCAAAGATATTCCAGGCTGTGTGACAGGAACTTTCATTTATTATTTATTTATGTAAATTATTTCTTATTTCCTGAAAAGTTTAATAGTATTTAATACAGTGGTTCTCAACCTTCTAATGCTACTACCCTTTAATACAGTTCATCATGTTTGGTGATTCCAACCATGAACTATTTTTGCTGCTTCGTAACTGTAATATTGCTGTTATTATGAATCGTATTGTAAATATCTATATTTTCAGATGGTCATAGGTGACCTCTGTAAAAGGGTCATTAACCGCCAGGTTGGGAACCACTACTCTAGTAGAGAACAAGAATGTCACCTGAAGTGAGCTCATGCTTTTCCTCAAAATAATTATACATTTTCATTGCCATTAGACAACCAAATATGGTTGTGTGCATCCTTAGAACTTGAAATATTTACTGTGAAATAGAAACAAGTAGCACTAGAATATGAATTAAAGAAGCATGACTATTATAAAACAATAAACTAAAACAATAAACTAAATAAATAAAACAATAAAACAATAAAAATGAAGTGGTATGGCTCCAACATGTTGGAATGATTAAATTCCTCTTGCTTTTGCGACAATCACCACCTCTGTTAGTCTCATTTCAGGAGGTAGGAAGAGGTTCAATTCAGACTTACAGTTTATCAGGTGTAGGAGTTCTCTTGTAGATTTTTTGGGGTCAGTTAAATATAATATAATATTATCTGCAAATGGGGGTATTTTGACTTGTTCCTTGCCTATTTGTATCAATTTGAACACTTTTGTTGTCTAATTTCTCTGGCTAAGAGCAATATTTAAGTACTATATTGAATAGATAGGGAGTGAATGGACAGCCTTGTCTGGTCCCTGATTATAATGGGATTGCTTCAGTTTTCTCTCCATTTAGTTTGATGTTGGCTACTGGTTTGCTGTATATTGTTTTTATTATGTTTAGGTCTGACACTTGAATTCCTGACCTTTCTATGACTTTTATCATGATGCATTTGACAAATGCTTTCTTGGGATCTTTGAGAAGATCATGTGGTTTATTTCTTTGAGTTTGTTTATATATTAGATTATGATAGTAAATGGTCATTTTGATGTGTTCTTGGATTCCATTTGCGATAATTTTATTGAGTACTTTGCATCAATATTCATAATGGAAAACGGTCTGAAGTTATCTTTCTTTGTTGGGTCTTTGGGTGGTTTAGGTATAAATATAATTGTGGCTTCAAAGAATGAATTGGGCAGTGTTCCTTCCATTTCTATTTAGTGAAATTGGTATTAGGTCTTCTTTGAAGGTCTGATAAAATTCTGAACTAAACCAACCTGGTCCTAGGTTTTTTTTTTTTTTTAAAATTGGGAGAATTTTAATGGCTGCTTCTCTTTCTTTAGGGACTATGGGACTACTTAAATGGTTTATCTGATCCTGATTTAACTTTGGTACCTGGAATCTGTCTAGAAAATGGTCTATTTCATCCACAATTTCCAGTTTTGTTGAGTATGGGCTTTTTTATTATCTTATAATTTTTTAAAATTTCTTCAGTTTCTATTGTTATGTCTACCTTTTCACTTCTGATTTTCTTAACTTAGATACTGTCTCTGTGCCCTATGGTATGTCTAGCCAAGGGTCTTGTTGATTTTCTCAAAAAAGAAAAAAAAAAACAAAACAAAAAACAGATCCTGGTTTCTACTTGGTTGATGTCAGCTCTGAGTTTGATTATTTCCTTCCTTCTATTTCTCACGGGTGCATTTGCTTCTTTTTTGTTCTAGAGCTTTCAAGTATGCTGTGGAGCTGTTTCCAGCTCTCTCCAGTTTTTTGGAGGCACTCAGAACCATGGGTTATTCTTCTTAGCACTGCTTTCATTGTGCCCCAAAAGTTTCTGTATGTTATGCTTTCATTTTTATGAAATTCTAAAAAGCCTTTCATTTCTTTCTTCCTTGACCAAATTATCATTGAGTAGAGTTATTCAGCTTCCATTTATATGTGGGCTTCCTTCTATTTTTGTTGTTATTGAAGACCAATCTTAGTCTGTGTTGATCTGATATGACACATGGATTATTTCACCCTTATTGTATCTGTTGAGGCCTGTTTTGTGACCAATTATATGGACAATTTTGGAGAAGATACCATGAGGTGCTGAGAAGAAGGTATATTTTTTAGGATAAAAGTTCTATAAATATCTGTTAAATTCATTTGGTTCATAATTTCTATTAGTTTCACTGTGTCTCTCTTTAGTTTGTGTTTCCATGATCTGTCCATTGATGAAATGTCGTGTTAAAATCTCCCATTAGTATTGCGTGTGATATAATATATGCTTTGAGCTTTGATAAGGTTTCTTTTATGAATGTGGGTGCCCTTTTATTTGGAGCATAGACGTTCAGAATAGAGAGTTCATCTTGGTATCTTAGATGAGTTCAAAGTGTCCTTTAATTTTTTTTGAAATATTTTGGTTGGAAGCCAATTTTATTTGACATTAGAATGGCTAGTTCAGCTTGTTTCTTGTTACCATTTGCTTGGAATTTTTTTTTGTCTAACCATTTACTCTGAGGTAGTGTCTATCTTTGTCACTGAGGTTCGTTTCCTATATGCAGAAAAATGCTGGGTCCCCTATAAATATCCAGTCAGTTAGTCTATGTCTTTTTATTGGGGAATTGAGTCCATTGATACTGAGAGATATTAGGAACCAATGATTGTTGTTTCTTCTTATTTTTGTTGTTAGAGTTGGAATTATGTTTGTGTGTCTATCTTCTTTTGGGTTAATTGAAAGAAGATTAATTTTTTGCTTTTTCTGGGGTGTAGTTTCCCTCCTTGTATTGGAGTTTTCCATCTATTATCATTTGTAGGGCTGCATTTGTAGAAAGATATTCTGTAAATTTGGTTTTGTCATGGAATATCATGTTTCTTCACCTGTGATAATTGATACTTTTGCTGGATATATTAGTGGAGAATGGCATTTGTGTTCTCTTACGGTCTCTATACCCAGAATCTTCTAGCTTTCACAGTCTCTGTTAAGAAGTCTGGTGTTATTCTGATAGGTCTGCCTTTATATGTTACTTGATCTTTTTCCCTTGCTGCTTTAAATATTCTTTTTTTTTTGCTTCATACATTTGCTATTTTAACTATTATATGATGGGATGAATTTCTTTTCTAGTCTAATATATTTGGAGTTCTGTAGGCTTCTTGTTTGTTCATGGACATCTCTTTCTTTAGGTTAGGGGAGTTTTCTTCTATAATTTTGTTGAAGATATTCACTGACCCTTTAAGTTTCAAATCTTTGTTCTCTTCTATACCTATCATCTGTAGCTTAGTTCTTCTCATTGTGTCCTGGATTTCCTGGTTGTTTTGTGTTAGGAGCTTTTTACATTTTACATTTTCTTTGACTATTGTGTCAGTGTTTTCTATGATATCTTCAGCCCCCTGAGATTATCTCTTTTATCTCTTGTACTGTTGATGATGCTTGAGTCTATGACTTCTGATCTCTTTCCTAGTTGTGATATCTCCAGGGTTGTCTCTTTGTGATTTCTTTATAGTTTTCATTTCCATTTTTAGATCCTGGATCTTTTTTTTTCAATTGAGTCACCTGTTTTGTTGTGTTTTCCTGTAATTCTTTAAGAAATTTTTGTGTTTCATCTTTAGGAGCTTCTACTTGTTTACCTGAGTTCTCCTGTATTTTTTACAGACTTATTTATGACCTTCATAAAGTCTTCCATCATCATTAGAAAATGTGACTTTAAATCTAATTCTTGCTTTTCCAGTTTGTTGCAGTATCCAGGACTTGTTGTGGTGGGAGAACTGGGTACTGATGATGCCAAGTAGCTTCGGTTTCTGTTGCTTAGGTTCTTGTGCTTGCCTCTCTCCTTATGGTTATCTCTGGTGTTAGTTGGTCTTCTTGTATCTGACTGGAGCTTGTCCCTCTTGTGAGCCTGTGGGAACTTAGAAGTGGGAACACTCCTGGGACACTAGCTCTCTTAGGCAGGATTTATGTAAGGAGGGTTGAGGGACAGCCTTATCTCTGGACGCAGATGGAGAATAGAAGGAACCTGTCTCAGGCTTCTCTATTGTTCCTGTGCCTTGTGTGTCCCTGGCGTTTCCCTCTTTGCATAGTTATTGGAGTGAAAGTGGTGGTTTCAGCTGTGGGTTTAGGAGTGAGAGCACTCCTGTGAAAACAGCTCTCTCCAGTCAGGATTTTGGTAATGGGGACTTTGGGACAACCTTAGTTCTGGGCACCGATGGAGACTAGTTGATCTCAATGAACCTGTGGAGCTGTGACAGGTCATGAATGTTTAGTCAGATAATTACTCCTAATGGACATGCATATAAACTTTAATTGTTGTACACTTCTTATTCGATTTATGATTTGAATTTATGTGTGAAATTGTGATGAACTTTCTAACATGTGATCATGTATTCTGAAAGATGTATAAGTAACGTGGACAAAGAGAAATATGAGAGAATTTTGTTCCCTTTCTCTGCTTAGGATTTTTCTGCTTTTTCCCCTTTTCCTTAGAGAGTTTTCATAGGTATTGTTTTACAACTTAGAAATAAATGCCCTAATCACTTTCCAAAGGGTCCCTTATTCGTCTTGAAACTTCAGACTAACAGGTTGAAAGTTAGAGTATTGCAGTTCCTGCTCAGATAGAGCAAAGACAACATTACTTATCTACCACCCACCACTGTTAGACCTAAGGTGTTAATTGCCTAAACCAGCATCATTTTACCCTCAGAAAGAACAAGAAAGATTTTAGGACACTTTAGATTTTGTCATCAACATTTCAGTATAGTGAAGGAGCTGTAGACCATCAGTCTTTAAAGCCACACCAGAGTACTACTCTATGTCTCCTCTCTCTCTCTCTCTCTCTCTCTCTCTCTCTCTCTCTCTCTCTCTCTCTCTCTCTCATTGGATATTTTTTTAGTTTACATTTCAAGTGTTATTCCCTTTCCCAGTTTCCTGGACATAAGCCCCCTACTTCATCCCCCTTCCCTTCTTCTATAAGGGTGTTCCCCTCCCCTACTAACCCTCATTCCTGTACCCCCCTTCAACATTCCCCTACACTGGGGGATCCAGACTTGGCAGGACCAAGGCCTTCTCCTTCCATTGGTGTTCAACAAAGCTATCTTCTGCTACATATGCAGCTGGAGCCATAGGTCAGTCCATGTACAGTCTATGGGTAGTGGTTTAGTCCCTGGAAGCTCTGGTTTGTTGGCATTGTTGTTCTTATAGGGTTGTAATCCCCTTCAGCTCTTTCAATTCTTTCTCTAATTCTCTTCTCAATCCTCTCCAGGCCAGAAGTCTCCCAGCAGAAACTGAGGCATTTTAGTTAATTGCCCATTGTGTCTAAATTGTAAGACAATGAGCTATGGTAAATAAATTAAGAGTGGTCCAGTTTATCAACCAAGAGAAAATTTAACAGTTGTGTAATTCTATATGTGATTTAAATATTATTTTTTGGAATGGTATGTTTAAAAGTAGGTTAAGAGTTAGATCAAGTGCATGAACTATAAGGACATGGGATAATTATTCTTTAACTTTGCTGGCATCAACCTTTTATAAGTAAGAATTATTTTAGAGTAACAAACCATTTTTTAATATTTTTATTGATGGCTTCAGATATTTATTACATTTTCTGGGATTTTCAAAAATGAAGAAAAATATTCTCTTACAATAAATAACTGTCTACATTAAGCTATAATCTTTAAGGTTTTTAAGACAAAGCTGAATGTTAAAAATATTATAACAACTTCTTGAATATTTTCTTTTCATAAGACATTATAATATTGCCATGGGGATTACAGATTCTGTGAAGAGAACAAAGTAATTTAAATTCCAAGCACATTATTTTACAAAATAATGAGTAACTTACATCTATGACTTGCTACTCTGATACCAAAATTAGACAAATCCATTTTAAGAAAATGGTATGCTTGATGAACATATGTGGAAGAATCTATAAGAAAGTATTCACAATTTGATTTCAGCAATCTATGAAAATAATCTTGAGTGAGGAAACACAGACAACAAAGGACATGCATAGTATATATTCACTTATAAGTGCATGTTGACTTCAAATACATGATAGCCATGCTAAAATACATATGAAGCTAAATAACAAGGAGGGTACGAGTAAGGATGGTTAAATATTTCTCAGAAGGGAAAATAAAAGTTATCAAGATAGATGGATGGAGGGAACTGAGTGGAAGAGCAGAAGGCAAGGGGAACAGGGCAGAGGGGATGAGAGGTAGGGAAAGCAAGGGAGAGAGAGTGGAAATCTGCAGTGGGGAGAGCATCTCCAATACATTTCAGACACCTGGGTAAGGGTGAGGACACAGGTGTTTATGGGGCAGCTCTGAGAGAGATGCCCAGCAGTGGGGGATATGGATCTGGAAGTGGCTACTTCTTGTGGCCAGGCAGGACTCTTAGTGGAGGGACAAGGACAGCAACCTTCCTTCAAAACCTTCAACCCAAAATGAGTCCTACCTACAAAATGTACAGTGAGAAAGCTCAAAAACAGAGGGAATATCCAACCAATGATTGGCCTAAACCTAGATACTTCCCCAGGCAAAGTCCAGTTCCTGACACTATTAATGATACTGTACTATGCTTGCAGAGAGAAGCCTACTATAATTGTCTTTGGAGAGTCTCTACCAACTAGCCAGTGAAAACAGATAAAGAGAACCACAGCTAGACATCAGACGCAACTTTGAGAGCCTTATAGAAGAGTTGTGGGAAGGCTTGAGGAACCCAAAGAGGACAGGGACTGCACAGTAAGATGAACAGCATCATCTAACCTGGACCTTAAGGGTCACTCAGAGTCTCAATTAACAACCATAGAGCAAAAAAAGAATGGCATGGACCTAGGCCATTCTTATGTTAATTAAAAACAAAAAGAAAATTATTTTCTGGATGAACATATATGAAAGAATGTTTAAGAAAATATCACCAGTTTGATTTCAGCTATGTATGAAAATAATAGCTTGGAAATAAATATTCTTTGGTAATACAACATAAGTCATAATATTTATATCAATATTAAATATAAAGTCAGTAAAATTTAGCACATTACAGAGTATAGAAATACAACAATTAAAATAAATACAGAACTATTTTCTTAAAACCATTATTAATTTATAAGTAAACAATGACTGGAAAGAAGCTCATTATTGCTGATGAACAGCAAATATAAAACTACACAGAGCTAATACTTAAGGGTGACATATAGTAGTTTAATTTTCAAAGATTGTTAAAACAAGCAAAAATCATAATCAGATAAATGTATGTCATTATGTGCCAAGGGTCCATTCATTTTGAATTAATAATGTATCCATGACCTCAAATGCATTTATGAACTAAGTATATTCCATTCAAATTTCCATCAGAGTTTTTACAGAAATCAAACAACTGACTCTCTATAGATATTCTTCATATATATAGATAGATCTCCACTATAAACATACTGAAAGCATTTCATTAATTTGAGTGTTTATAAAGGATGTTTGTTTCTGATTTCAATGCCCAGATACTAATTACTTGTGTATAGAAATACTCTATAGACTGTTGCACATCAGCTTTGTATAGTATGAAATTATTAATCATTCTTACCAGCTTACTAATTATTGTGCCTTATTTTATACACAATAGCAGGGAAGCCATTTGTAATCTATAAGAAAATGTAGTTTTACAACTTTTATTACCTCTATGAATTTTCTTAACCTTTGTCTCTTTGAGTAACTGGAGAGCTGAGGTGTGTGTGTGTGTGTGTGTGTGTGTGTGTGTGTGTGTGTGTGAGTGTGTTTGTGTGTGTGTGTAACCATATTATTTCTGTGTAGTTGATTATGTGTACACATGAGTACACACGTACATGTATAAAATTATCATTCATTTTTCAGATTTCAATTATGTATTTATAAATCATGAATTTTAATTTGTAATGAGTCATTTATATCTCTTTAAAAACAGGGAAATTTTGGAGCTGTAGTAATGGCTAGTGGTTAAGAATGCTTGTTGTTTTTTGTGAGGACCTGGTTTTTGTCCTCGGCACCTACATAGCAGCCTACAGTCATCCCTAACTCAAGTTCCAGTAGATCTGATGCCTTCTTGTGGCATCCATGATCATGGTATACAGAAAAACATGCAATCACATGCTATAAAAATTAATAAATATTTGAAAAATGTGACAGTTCTTTTAGAAACCAAACATTTAACAATGTGGCATAAAAGCTGAAAATCTCAAAAAAGCTACCTCTCTATGTTCATCCCCAAAGGAATTTAGGACAGAATTCAAGCAAGGCAGGAACCTAGAGGCTGATGCAGAGGCCAGTGGGGTGCTGCTTATTGG
Organism: Rattus rattus; assembly: GCF_011064425.1. Classification (NCBI taxonomy): domain Eukaryota; kingdom Metazoa; phylum Chordata; class Mammalia; order Rodentia; family Muridae; genus Rattus; species Rattus rattus. The sequence continues at coordinate 27,440,050 of NC_046164.1, forward strand.
CTTGCTTCACGTAGTTTTCTCAGTCTGCCTTCCAATAGAACCCAGAACCACCAGTCCGGGGATGAAACCATCCACAACAGGCTGGAGCCTCCCCTATTGATCACTAATTAACTAAATGCCTCACAGCTGGAAATAATGGAGACAGTTTCTTAATTGAGGCTTCTTTCTCTATGATGACTCTAGCTTCTCCTACTTTGGCACAAAACCAGCCAATATAATAGATTTTTTAGGATATGTAGGAGTCCCACATCTGCTCCACTGCAGGACACTGCTGCTTGGGGAGGCAGGACCTGGGAAGTTTACCAGGCTTAACCCACTCCATCACTGGACAGGTGTCAAGCTGTAGGGCAGCCCCAGGACACCTCTCTGGAGATGGGGAAGCACAGTCAGAGGCACAGGGAACAGATGGAGGTGGCTCAGGTATCCCTGGGCCTGAAAGGCGGCTGTGGGGCTATGGCCCTCTGGTTCTCTCAGCTCTCAGACAGCCAGTCACTGCTGGGTGCTGCGGAAGAACTGAAAACAGAGTTGGTTCTGGATCTAGCCCAGGGCTAAAAGGAAAAAGGGCGAGCTCTGGCTGATCCTTTAGGGAAAGTCTTTGGCTTGATGGCTTGAGCTTTAGGCTTGGTTTGGCTTGGTGGTCGTGGCTGGGAGCACAGAGAGATCTTCTACAGAAGATTGGATGACAGCTCTATAGGCAAAGGCCTTCTCCATGGCTCCCAATGACAGATCGTGATGCAAAGAGGCAGTCTATAGTTTTAAGGCATTTATTGTGATGGTGGTAAGTGAATGAGTAAAACCATTACCCATTTCTCAGGGTGGGCCTGAGATTAAATACCTTTTGACCGGAGCAGTCTCTGGGAAGGAAAGCTTATTGGTAAAGCCCTTCAGGACTTTAGGTATCTCATTAGAATGGAGATCTGTCTTGAGCCTTCATGACCACAGGTCATGTACTCTACATGTGTAGGGGCTTGGGGCATGGCCCATACATGACTGATGGCCACAAATCTATGGGGAGCTGCGGCTAGTGTCAGGGTCCTGGTGCCAGGGGACAGGCCAAATGCCTACTATCCCTTCAAGGTCTCCAGGGTTTCTAGTCTTAGCTCCACCAGGAACCAGGATACTTTCATGGTTCCACAAGGATATATTATGCTTTACCCCTAAAATAAACCTCCAGCTCAAGAAATAAGGATACCAAGAATGCCATGACCTGCTATGGGAGAATAGAATCTGCCATCAGATATTTCACATGGGGTAATGAAAGTAATCATTACACCTTGAGAATTTCCTTTAGGCATTCATTCTTTCATAGTAGACCATCTAATGCCAGATTTTATTGCAGGAGTAAAGTAATCAGGAATCAAATTTTAATCAATTCTTCACGGAAATAATGTATTTTATTGAGCAATATCTTAGAGAAAATAATTGAAAATATTTTAATGAAGTACATTCTACGATATTGACCTATCTAACCCTGCATCTAGATAGATATACCACATAAGTGATTATGGTGTTAATATTTGTGTCTCATACTAAAGACAAAAATCATCATATACATTAAAATAATTCATAACCCAAATAATTCATAAATTTAATAACTTATGGCCCCAAGAATTTTGTATGTGAGACAGTTAACTAATCATGCATTCTGTAAAATAAGTTACTGGGTTTGAAATAATCATAAAGTTCTGTAGTGGGCTTTAAACGTTAACTCTTTAAGCAAATCTCTATAATTCAAGAACATTCTCTTTGAAATTTTTTACTGGAGGACTCATTTTTGCTGTAAGTAATCATATATTCCCTTTAATTAGAAATGGAGAAAGATGGTTATACTTCTATTAGAACATTATCACATAATACTTCCAATATAATTAAATGAACATGGTTTCTTTGACACAGTGTCTTTTAAAATTAACATCTCATATACTTTTAAAGGTTTTAATGTTTCTCAGCTGGTTAGTTTGTAGTTATGACATTGCCATGGGGGTTGACAGTAACATGGATAAATATTGTGTAATATATCAATAATGATTTTTCAAATTAATTGGAAAAATAATTTTCAGAGAGATTTCAAAAATGTGCAATTTTGTATAAGGTCATCCAGTAGAAATAAAAAATAAAATGGAAAATTAATATGTTACATTGTAACACCATATTGTAACACCATTGAACACCACAAAAAGGCTAGTTGTAAAATTACTTTCCATTAACATATTATTTAAGAATATGTGCTTAAGAATATATATTTTATTTACCACATAATGCTATTAATATTATGACATAATTTTCCTCTCACTCTCTTACTCATGAAACTACTGATCATTAAAAAGTACAAATATCTCAGAAGTTGAGCATTCTGTTTTCTCATAAAGTCTGTCCTACAATTTTTATAATTATCCCGCCATTGTTTCTCCCTCCAAAGAGGTCTTATGTGCTTCTTGCCAAATTTATTGTCAGTGATGACAGTTAAATTTTCATAATTTATCCCAATAGTTGTGACTTATAAAAAGTGTCTTTTATTTTCAAACAAAAGTTACAAAATAGTAAAGATAATATATTTTCCTGGCAATGTTCACTATAAAGATATGAAATTAACTACATATTTTTTCTATTCCCAATTTGAAAGTGTTTAGTAAGGACAGATGATAGTTTTAGTCTGCCTTGCTTCCCAGTAAATTCTGGATTCTGTCTGTTCCCATACAGCAAGTGACTACTGTTCCTAAAGGACTACCCTCAGTCAGCATACCACTCTTGACTTTCCTGCATCTATGAGTTTCTTCTCAGCTAAGTGTCCAAACACAATTTTTAGCCATAATGGCATGACATTCAGAACACAGGCCAAATATATGTGAGAAGTTTCCAATACAGAAGCAAAATATCCTTGAAAAAATATTCTATAGGGTTTTCTTTAATGAATTTTCTTTCTATTGTTGAAGAGTCCTTAGGAAGTGACATCAAGTCAAATAGAAAGGAGGTCAGTCTACTAAAATTCGTCATGCTGTGCATAAATATTCAAAGCCTTATAAGTAGAGAGGATTATTATCTAGCAATTCTGGAAGGGCCCATACCCATCCGTGCAAAGAGCTACTTTTGAACAACACAGTAAAGCATGATTGTTCCCTGCCTTCGATTAAATGTCTCCAAACGCAGCTTCTGTCTCTGTCTAAACTTGTGATACATTCTGAAGAGAAGACAGCATGAATTTATTTCCCAACAAGTATTTCTGAGTGTTTTTCTCCCTGAGAGAGTTAAATTGAGTATTTTCTATGAAAGGAAAAGAACTGTGTAGTGGATTTGACATTTTTATATAAAAGCTGAAAATTCATAGGGAGTCAAACAACAAGTGTTAGAACTTTATGGTGCAATATGAAACATATGGGTTTTTTTCTGGATTTGGGCTTTGGCAAGTGAACTGTAGCAGTTTGCCTTCTTTGCAATTCTAATTAAAATGTTTATGAGGACTGAGAAAATGTGAATAAAAATCGCTATGATGCTGGCACTACAAAAATACACACGAATAAACAGGATGAGTGTTAACAGGGCTCTGATTTTAACACTCACTTTAGTATTTAAGGGAAAGATAATATATGGAACATATTGATAAATATTATAATTTGTATTGGAGATATAGAAATGACAGAGCATAACTGGAATATTTTGTAGTGGTCTTTGGCACATTGCTGTCAACCTTTGTCATATCCAGCATGTTAAAAAGGCTATTTAATCCTTGCTTTCATGGATCTAGATAAAAATCTGAATAACCCAAAGTAGCAATGGATTATTTTTTTTTAAATAGTTAAAGGCTGATACACTCATTCTGTGTTATCTTAGAAGAGATGAAGATACTGTACTTCAAACACTCAAAAACCTTATTAAAGTTTTAATTAGTGAGTGCATGTAATTCAGCAGGAACGTTGATATGAGCAGAGCATTCATGCTGAACTGAACACGATGGATGGGATACATCCTGAACTGAAAGGAAAAATCAAAGGAGTCAGTTGCAAGGGCTGTAATGAACAGTGAGTGTTGATAGGAGTTTATAAAAGATCTGAAGATTATTGTGAAGAAATGCCATGAAACACCAGAGACCAAGACAAAGGGCCAAACTTGGTAAATCAATGGGAATCTTACATGGAATTGCCATTCCTTTAATCACCTTTTCTACAGTAGACACCACCATTGAGGCTCTGTTTTGTTATCAATTCTGATCAATCCATTACTATTACATTTATATCTGCCTTCCCACAGATCCTGATATATTTAAGGTGTGTGTGTGTGTGTGTGTGTGTGTGTGTGTGTGTGTGTGTGTGTGTGTGTGTTGTAAACTATGCAACAATGATATGGTAATGTGGCCAGAGTATTTTTAAGGCTGTACTTTGTTTAGCTTATAAAATTCTACATAGGAAAAATATAACACATTTCTTTCTTTTTTTTCTTTAAGTTTGAAATAGTTTTTAAAAGATTTGTCGCCCCCCTCTCTCTAAGTGTCTGATCTTCTGGGGCTTGAGTTACAGTGGCCGTAAGCCACCTATGTGCATGTTGGGAGAAGAGCAAGTCCTGAAAAGATCAGCGAGTTAAGCCACCTCTCCAGCTCCACAGAATTTCTAGTAACATGGAATGGCTGACTTTTCCAAATTATACTTAATGTCCCCCAAAGATTAAGATTATTTATATGTAGTTCACAAGGTTTAGTGAGATGATTCAGTGAGTAAATGAACTCACCATCAAGATTAGTGAACTAAGTTGGATCTCTAAAGCCACGTAGTAGAATAAGAGAAATAGAATAGAAAAGGAATTGCCATAGGACCCCGGTCTATAGTTTCTTTGCACATACACAAAGGACAATATATCATACTACAGTGATATATGTGCATTCATATTCATTACTACTCTATTCACAATAAGAAAAATAGGACACCATTTCTAAGTACTATCTTTGAAATGCATGGAGCATTGTGGAATTTGCTATAAAGAATTTAAACACCAAGCACCACGCAAGAGGGAGAATTACTATGATGTGCTTACCAAGCATGATGTTGCCAAGGCAGTAAGGCGCCCACTGAAACTGTGTTTGGCTATGCACAACTCATAGAAAATATTTCCATACTTATTATTTAAAAGTTGGCATGTCAACCAACATATATATGACTGTTAAATATCTTCTGGAATGGAAATAAAAACCAATCGAAGAACAGGACAAGAAACATTTTTTTCTGTTCTTTGTCACAATTGACCATTCCAGCATCTCTGACATATGCCTTTCTCTGATTAACACATTGTAACTTACTTTAGCTTTTTTATTAATGGAGCTTCACCTATTTCAAAGTCTCCATCCATGTTTTCCTAAAGGTTTACAAGAATTTCATAGATTAAATGTTCATTCTACATGAATAAACACACAATGAATTTATGAATGAAGGTTTTCTCTCATGTTTAACTCACCATAAAAAATTCTGCAAATGCAATGATGTACTCATTGTGTTTTGTAAGTACTTCATCATCAGACAACAAAGGATACCATAAGGAGAGCTAAATCTTCTCTCTCATAAGTAAAAATATTATGCAGGATTTTGAAAAGCAAAGTAAGTAAAAATATTTAGACATTAAGAGAGCAAATGAATGTTGTGAAGAGAGAAAGGAAGAATATAATAAGAAAATGGTACAAAATAAAATGCAGGGAGTTCAAGCTGAGTATGACATGGGACTTGACTCTTTGGAATTATTTTGTTTTTCTATTTGGTAGAGAGAATTCATGAGATTTGAAGAATTAGTAAATCTGATTGAATCTAACCCCAAGTTTTCCTATAATACCTGAAGAATTAAAGGATTAAAATAGTTTTAAATGGAATTTAGGAAATAGGAAAGAACTAATCCTGTAATTAAAATGTTTAAAATGTTAAGCTTGGGCCGTAATGTTTTGATTTTTTTTCAAGTTTCATCCTTACAAAGGTAATCCAAAATACAATTGGTGAGAGCTTCGGCACATTTAAGTCTGACAAAGTATTCTGGTGGGAAATATCAGAGTATTTTATTTGTTTATTTTTAAGTAAGTGCATGCCTAGCCCTTAAAACAAAGACAAAATAAATACTTGATGCAGAAAAATCCATTGTTTTAAATATATACAGCTCTATAACAATTCATTCAGACCGTCATTACAAAATACCATAAATATAGTAGTTTCTAAGCAGAAAAAGATTGATCTCATATTGCTGGAGCCTGGGAAGTATAACTAAGGTGTCTCTGACCTATGTCAGGAGGGTGACTTCCTGTGCCTTTTGTGTTGTTAAGTTGTGAAAGACATTGAGTACGTTTCTGGTCTGTCTTTTAGAATGGTATGAACCCTACTCAACAGAATATTTCCTTCAATTTCTTAAGTCTCTCAGATGCACCCAAACCCATCAAACTCACAGATACATTCTAAAGCAATCTTAGAATACATCTTACAATGATACAGAGACATTCATGTTACTGCACATTCGTTGACAAAAGCTGAATTATGAAATCAGCCTGGGTGCTAAGCAACGAATGAATTGATAAAGAAAATGTGTATGTTCACGATAGATTTTTATTGATTTGTAAATAACAAAATGGAAACTGTGAGAAAATTAATACAACTCTACATATTTATATTAAGCTAAACAAAACATATCTATGGACAAATTCTTGTGGTTTTCTCATATATATGTCTGTGTGTGTTTGTGTTTGTGTGTGTTTGTGTTTGTGTGTGTGGTGTGTGTGTGTTATATAAAGACATACATCTTAAAGAATACTGACTGTAGACACTCTCTGGGACACTATCTCTAGAAGAAGATATTGGTTCAAAGCCTCCCTTTCAAGCAGAATGGCATGAAAGTAGGACGGCACCGATTTGACAAGATGAAGAGGACTAAGGAATGGGGGAAGAAAGCACAACTGGATCGGAGGGTGATGAGTTCCACTTGAATGGTCTATTTGAACAGAAACCTTAGGAAACATATCACTTTAAAATTAGTGTGTCCTAGTAAAAAATTTAAGAAAAAGCTTAAGGAAACAATGTATTAATTATGCATCAGGCACACAGGATATTTTCAGTGATAAGCAACTCAATAGGTAGTTTGAGTTTGTGCCTTGGTAATCAGCAGTGCTATATGCTTTTAGATCGACAAGCTGTTGGAAGGCTAATCTTTGAGTAAACTACTAATAGAGATTAATTTCTAAAATCTCTTTGTGGAAGTTTTCTACATCAGCCAGTTTGAGAGGTTGAGGTTGCTATTCCTTTTCTTGAATTAAGTGCAATGAGAGATAAGATACAGACACAAGATGAATTCATGTTGTTCTCATGTAAATAAAGAGGGTATAAAGCTCTCCATACATTTATTTTCTTTTCACACATTTTCAGCTTAACATGATTAATTATTTTTCAACATGACATACTTTGAAGTGGCTCTGAATCCCTCAAATGAGTTAACACCAGCTACAGTATGCTCACTGCAAGTGGGAAGCTGAAGCTTGAGCTTGGTTAACAACAGGATTGTGTTAATAAAATGATAAATACAGCTTTAGAAGATGATCTAATGATGACAATTGGGAGAGTCGATATAGTCCTCTATGCTTTCCTCTCCTTCTTACTTCCCAGAGGGCAGACACGTTGTTCCTGTGTGATGTATGTCTATTACTCAGAACTGATTTCATGACACAGATTGAGAGAGGCTTTGTCGTCATTGAGATTCATTGCCATAAAAGAAGATGCCACATCCATGATCATATTACAGCATGCTTCTTACTGTAGCACAAAATGGAGAGAGACTCAAGGATGATTTTGGAGTTCTAAATTTACAGACATATTAGACACTTATCGCTCACATGTGGAAATTTACAAAACATCTACTGTAAAAGATACAATTACAAAGGAGTATTTCTGAAACAACCTGTCACTAGAAATGCTTTTTTAGCTATATTTCATGTTATTCTGATTAATAATCCACAAATCATAAATTGACACAAACTAGAGGAACAAGAATTTCTTGTACTTAGGAGATGGACCAAAGGTGTTCGGTATTTATAGGACTGATACTCAAAAAAATTGATTCAAAAATGTGATTATCTGGTATTAAAATATTTAATAACTTTCTATAGGTTATTATTAAGGAATCACTTGCTTAAGGGTATCAAAAACCTGTTAATGTGACACTGTTCATCTTCCATGCAAGAGAAAAATGATAAGATGTGAAGAAAATGCCTGTCCCAGAAGAGCAGAAATGGTCAATGTAATCTCAGTGTTTGTTTTGATTAGAATGCAAACATTTTAGATAGTCAAATGTTATTCTTTGTATCAATTTCAACTAAAATGCTAAAATAATGTGAAATAGTGGTTTTGATCATTGTAAAACACCTGGAAAAGATAAAAATGTGATGATGTCACTTGCATGCCCTTGAAGAATTTTCAAATAAATTATATGCAGACATGATAACACAGAGAAGAAATTTGAATAGTCAACACCCCATTTTATACAGTTTCTTCCACAATTATTGAATTCAATACAGAAGCTCAGATTGAGCATGGCAAAATTGGGTGAAACTTAGAGTTAAAGATTAAGATAGAGTTTTGAACAGTTTGTAAAGTAGAGAAAAACTGCCTTAAGAGATTTAAGATATTTAGTAACCTGTGACACATGATCTTTCATTTTGGTACCTGAATAATCTTATATTTTGTAAATTTCAATGGCTCATAAATACATCAGCTCTCTGGGGGATCTGACACAACTTCAGTTCTTCTTAACCTTGCACTGGAGGGTTGGTTCTCCCTGAGATTAAAATTCTTAGCAAACACAGAAGAAATATTTCCTGGGAGAAAAATGATATACAAAAATGATCACTAAGTTTTCATCTACTCTATGTCTTCCAAACAAAAGTAACCTAGTATACTAAAATGGGATTGAAACACAGAAGCATGCACACACACACACACACACACACACACACACACACACACACACAGTATTATATATAGTTATAGATATGTATTTGCAACACATGTGCAGATAATATTATTTTATATAACAAAATAATCCATTTATGTATGTTTATTTTAGATATATATTTACAAGGGTACAGATATATTTTATGTAAGAAAATAATGCTATCTATCTCTCTATTTGTATTTAATTTATTTATTTACTGTCTTCACAAAATTTTTATGATATCAGAGCTAAAGCCTCAGCTCCAAAGATAGAACAATTATTTAGCCCATATAAAGAAATACAGAAATAGAAAACGAAACAAGAGAGGTAATTTCTCCTAAGAGTGACTGAGGTAAGACTTATTTCAGTTGGTGCTGTTTCTCAGAGGGGCAGTGCCTCTTAGTCTCTATGCGTTTTGAGTTAATAGGCTTGCTAACTTCGTGTCAATGAACCTGATTGATAAAATGGGCCACTATAACACATGTAAAGTCTGATATTCATAGTGGACATTAACCGGAACATATATCTTAGCAGTATCAGGACATAACAAAAAAGAAAAAAACCTTTAAACAAATACCAATGTTTAAAAACAGAAGAGTAAGCAAGCCTCTCTAAATAATCAAATAAGTTCTTGAACGGAAGCAGAGTAGGGTTAGTGTGATCTAGAGTGTTCGCTGTAAACATGGAAAATATTACAGCATTTAAGGCACTATAGAAACTGAAAGTGAATCTCATCAAGTATACACTCAGAATATATAATGAGAACCAGAAAAGAGCAGCAGAGAGATTTAACTGGGAGAGGTGGTAATAGAGGTCACTATTAAGTGTCATTTGCATGAAAGATAATCTCAGCAAAAATATGCAGGAAGAACTGAATAGTCTGAGATTATGAGGAAAAGAGAAGTTGTATTTGCATAATGATTGTGATGTCTCTGTCTTCACACCATAAGGCAAAGCACATAATTTAAATATAATAAGGAAAAATTGAAATCTATCGATACAGTTGATGTTTAAATTTCACTCTAAGGTAATGATCTCTCTCATCATATACCTATTATATACAATGATTTTGAGGACTGTAAGATTTTGGAAATGCAAAGTCAATTGATACATAAAAATGGAAAAGAAATGATATAGAAAATTACAATTTATAGTCATTTCTGAAAGGGATTGGCACTTTTTAAGTGATATATACTATACGACAAATTTTCTTCCTTTTAATGTAGTATCTTTAAATTTTAATTCAAAAGATAATTAAATAAAATTATGCTGTGCAATTCTAGTAGTACTAATAAAGTAAATACAGTCATAGTTAAAGCTGTTTTAAGAACATATGTTTTAATATCGGCATTTATACCATCTTTATGTATAAAGCACCACGATTTCATAGAGGTAAATGTCATCACAAGAATCAGTGACAATCATTCGTTTTGTTGTTTTTTTTTCTCTATAAATTAGCTTTTGAGGAAAGCACTATCTGAACATTCTGGAGTTTTGGTTACAATTGGGATACTAACTAAAACGTAGCACTACCTTAAAACAGAACACTGACTGTTGATCTCTAATTGTAACAAGCAAACCTCCTCTTACACTTCTAAGACAAAACCTGCAGAAATCTCTACAGGAACTATCTGAGACTCAGTTCTTAAAGAAAGACTTTTGTCTTAATACTACGTATAAAGGATTGTAGGTTGGTCATTTGCATATAATTCAAGAAACCTCAAGTAATATAAATGGATTTGGCGTTAATTAGACCTGTAGTCCAGGCTGCGCCTTGTGCCCTTAATTCTAACATGCCATAGTCAAAGAAAATCCTGTGGCCAAGACAGATACTGAGGAAGGAAATGAATATAACGATTACTAAAAATATTGTAAAGACATTATCAGTTAACCTGGACCCCCAAGATCTCTCAAGACATTGGACCACCAACCAGGTAGCATATACCTGCTGATATGAGGCCCTCAACACATATGCAGCAGAGGACTTCTGGGTCTGGGTTCAGTCAGAGAAGATGTACCTAACCCTCAAGAAACTGGAGGCCCCAGAGAGTGGTAAGAACTGGTAGGGTGGAGGATGGGAGGTGGGTACATCCTCATGGATAAAGGGGGATAGGGAGGAGGTATGGGATAGGGAAGAGTCAGTGGGTGTGAACCAGGAAGGGGATAAAATCTAGAGTGTAAAAAAAAAAGATAAAATAAAATTTTTAAAAAATTCTGCATTTTGACCATATTAGATAAGATGGATGAAGCAAAGAGGTGCAGGCTGACAGGAAATAGATGTAGATCTCTGCTGAGAAACACAGCTGGAATGTGGCAAATACATAGGCGAATGCCAGCAACAAACCACTGAACTGAGAACGGGACCCCCGTTGAAGGAATCAGAGAAAGGACTGAAAGAGCTGAAGGGGCTCGAGACCCCATATGAACAATTTCAACCAACCAGAGATTCCAGGGACTAAGCCACTATCCAAAGACTATACATGGACTGACCTTGGGTTCCAAATTCATAGGTAGCAAGGAATAGTCTAGTAAGAGCACCAGTGGAAGGGGAAGCCCTTGGCCCTGCAAAGGCTGGACCCCCAGTGAATGGGATTGCTGGGGGGAGGGCAGTAATGGGGGGGAGGATGTGGAGGCGAACACCCATATAGAAGGGGAGTGGGAGGGGTTAGGGGGATGTTGGCCTGGAAACCGGGAAAGGGAGTAACATTTGAAATGTAAGTAAGAAATACCCAATTTAATAAAGATGAAAAAAAATTCTGCATTTTGAACAAAAATCCCAACATTGAGTATTTAGAGATTGTATGAAGCTTTTTTATTGAAAACTAGCTTCCTACATAAAGTTTTCATCTGTTCCATTCTACCATGAATTGTCAATTCAATAACTTGAAGTTACATAAAGACATTTTAAAGTTTTTCTTTTATGGAGTTCTTTTGGATGGGTCCACCGGGTCCACCATGAGGCATGAGGCACTGTTAAGTGTGTCTACCGTCTGATTCAGGACACAGAAAAGCATAAATTATTTTATTTCTAACACTATGACTATCTCTGTTTTATTCTATCTATGTATCTATGATTATATAGATACAGATATAGATTTATATAATATATATATAGATATAGATATAGATATAGATACATATCTACCTACCTACCAACATACCTATTATCTGTCTGTCTCTTATCTGTATATTTCATTCATATGCCAACCAAAATATAATTATGTATGTGCTCTATATACTTTTTCCCCTCTTTGTCTGAATCTATCAAGAATTATAAATGCACATGCATCCCACTCAAGTAGAGGCAAAATTAGATACAGCAGTAATTTTAAGCACAAAGCTGTCTCTATTAGGGCTCTGTATCTATGCCCTATTTTGAAGGACCAATGATGTCCTCTCTCTCTCTCTCTCTCTCTCTCTCTCCCCCCCCCCACTGGTCAAGACTTATTTAGTGTTTTCATTGGCATGAAGAATGTGATTAATTTTAACTAGCTCATTACTAGAAAATAATTGTATATAAGTTTTTAAGATCAAGCCATTTATTGGCAAAAACACATAAACAAATAAATGTAACAATCTTGTACATATTGAACCATTTTCACTTAAGAATCCAAAGTTTTATTGAGAACCTCAGTCACATTCTCTAACTTTGTAAGAAAAACCTCGTTTGAGTGAATTTAGGTTTAGATGACAACTGACCAAGCTGACCTAACCTTTAAAAGTGCTTTCATATGTTTCCTGAATCTACTATAGAGAATATAGGATCTATCTAAGATTATCAGAGAAATCCCAGAGGGAAAGCATACCTGCCATGATAATGTCTCTACATACAAAATGAAGCTGTACCCATGAAGAATGTTGCTGCCTAAGTAAGGACAGAAAATGACACAGATTGGCACGCTATTGTTGATGGAGTAGTAGTAGGCCTAACCCCTAGATGATGAGCTATAGGAAGTTAATTTTTACTCACAAAGGCAGATTCAGTATACTTCAGAGGCAATAAGTACCAAATCACATTAGTCATATCTAAACACATGAATTTTTGAATAGTGCTGAATGAACTCAGATCATATTTATGATATATATTTAAAAGTATATAATTATGGTTTTATATAAAAGATATATATATTATAATAGATCAATATTTAAAGAGGTTAGGGGACAAGGGGGAAGACAAGTGAAGCTGTAACTTATATATGAAATTCTCAAATTATTAAATGTATAAAGATAATCAATTTGAATTAGACTACACATCATATTTCTAAATACCATTTGACAATATGAGCAATATTATATTTTAAGGTGATGTTAGATTAAGTACATATGATATTTTGAAACTTTGCAGGCTTACACATGCCTGTTACTTAATTTGGCATTGATACAATATTTAATGTTGAGCCACTTATCTCTGTATTATGTGTCTCTCCACTTTATTGACTGATGTCTTTATCATTACACGAATATTTATGCATGTAGTATGATTCTGCCTTACTCAAAGGATATTTTCATTCTAAGTAACTCAAAACTCGTTTATTGGTTGGGATTCTTTGACCCTTCTATCTTCATGTTGACATACTTAACTCTCAGAACACAATCAATTTATGAACAAAATGGCATGTGAATTTCACCATTTTCCTTTTGGATTTTGATGTCCAAACCCACAATCGACTTCACATGTAAAGCCATTGTATATATTAAGTAATATTTTGTCTTCCTCATGTGTTTTCCCAACAACTTAAAAATTGTAATGACAGCATTCTTTGCTGGATTCACATTACACCTATGAATGAAAGGAGAATAACATAAACTCCAATATATGTTTCAAGTATTCCCATGCCATAATTGTAGGTTGTGTTTGTAGCCTATTCATGTTGCCCTATTAAACCCAGAAACAACATACCAGGCTACTTGACCCTATATTATTTAATTTCAAAATCTCGAGTGTGGCTCCTATGTCTAGAAAATCATGTTTTCGCAATGACACAAGCCCAATATATGCTTTGTGTTTAATGAATCCACAGTCCCTGTTTCCATGGATACCAGAATACTTCTTTGGCAAATGCTTGGAGGTGGGCTTTCAGGAAAGTTTTGACTTGCTGCTCATCTTATGGTAGAATGTGAGGAAATTGATGAGTTGATATCCAAATAAAGATATTTGTCCTAAAATGTTAACTTTTCTCAGTAGATGAGTACAATTTGCAACTTTTTTCTGACATAGGATTTTATAACCTAAATGTCTATGTAAGTGATGGTTTTAGTGTGAATGAAAGATAGTTGATTTTCAAGAATTGGATTTTAAAGTAAATGAAAGCATACACTGCAGACAGAAAATGATCATCACTCAACTTACACTTCTTATGTATTGACACCATTTATCCTGCTATTATTACTACTACAGCATGTGGAAAATATAACTCACAATACCTAGGCTCAATATAAGTTGGTACCCAGTTTGGGGAACTGTTTTTTAACAGAGTGCGTGTAAATATAAACATTTGATAATAATTTATTAATTTCATGATGACAGTACTAGACATATGTTATGTTAATTAAAAATTCATTTTCTGTAAATATTCAAATAGATCACTCCATTAAATTTTTATAAAGCAGATGTTTGTCCTCAGTCATCATATTTTTCAAATGATCTTGGAATATGCAATGGAGGTTAAAGTCCAGTGTCCTGGTTAATTAACCACTCAATCTGAAGGGTTCTTTCTGGTGCAAGTCAACAAGGAAAAGAACTTGGAAAGCTTTTCTGATTGAATGAATTTCACAGGAGAGCAAATATCAATAGATTTATTTAGTGAAATTTTGTTTCTGTTAATAAACTGAATTTGTTTTGAAAGGATAATTCACAAATTAACACTAAACACTCTGATCATTCCTTCACTGTTCCATATTGCCCATTTGATTATATAAATCAAACTGAGGTAGAATTCCAGCCTTCACATAGGATACTATTAAAGAGAGAAATGACGAGATGCAAGATTTTGCTATTTAATGAGAACTGCATTATTATTTTAAATGTTCGCTCAATTAAGGTTTTTTGTCAGCATGTTGTTTGTCAGCAAGCAACTTCTACATGGATCCACTTCAGTTATCAAGATATGTGTGGGAGGATTGAGACATCATAGATTTTACGAAGCCTCAGAAAATGTATTCTGTTCAGATTTGTGTCATGTGCATGTAAATTAGTTAGTGAGTGAATCTTAGATACATTGTTTAGTGGAAATAATTTTATTTTTTTCACATCTCTTATCATTGTATATTATTAGTAGTGCTGGACACTGTTATGACAGGCTAAATAGAAAAAAATATTCTTTGTATTTTAAAGCCACTGAAATTCAGTGAAACTTGACTACTAAACAAACATTTTATTCTCAATGATACATTGATACTTAGGAAATTGTTATATTCTTAAACATGGAACCTAGAAAAGGGAATATGAGACAAATTGCAAGTAAAAATTAGTTGAATCCATAAATCACATTAAAAGATGTCTGTGTACTATACATTTATGATTCTCTCTTTCCAAGTTACATGTATGGTTGAATCAATGGGTAAACCTCAACATCTGTTCATGGCTAGGACCATGTTCCTACCACTTAAATCAGTGCTGAAAGTTGTAAAGTTAGATCCATTCTCAAGGCTCCTCTCTCTGTCCCTTCCTGCCTCAACCTCTCTGGGTCTCTGTCTCTGTCTCTCTGTCTCTCTATGTCTCTCTGTCTCTCTCTCTTTCTCTCTCTCTCTCCTTTTCTCCCTCTCTCTCCCATTCACCCCCTGCCTCCCTACTATCCTCCTTCTCTTCCGCCATCCATCCATCCATCCATCCATCCATCCATCCATCCATCCACCTATCCCTTTCTCCTTCACTCTAGTTCTTCCTCCCTCCATCTCTCCCTCCCTTTCCTTCCTGCTTCACATCACTCTCATAAGCAAAACATACTTTTACCCGTGCTCATCAGTACTCAAGAAGGAGCAACATGACTGTTTTAGGTCGCAAACCTGAAGCTTGGGGTTACACTGGCAGTTAGAGTCAAGAACTTTCCTAAGTTCTGAGGTCATTGGATTTGAATTGACTAAAGCTATCAAGTTCTAGTTTGAAAAATTGACATTTTAGAGACTTGGCTTCTACATTAATATAAGCCAATTTGCCTGGCAAATCCTCTACTATTTGTATATCACTCTATCAGTTAAATACCTATCATCTACCCACATATCCATCACTTTGATTTATCCCTCTGGGTACTCTTGGAGTTGTCTTATAAAGAGACAACTATGTACTACTCTGATTTCTTGCAATATTTAAGAATAAAAATTAAAATACACAAAAATATATTATATTGCCTTATTTCATTTTTCCTCTTTTTGTGTTGAGTAATTTAGGGAAATATGCAATGTCTTTTCAACTGTTGGTCTGATATTTAATAAACAAAGGACTGTAAGTCACCCACTAAACTAATTTTCATTTCATCTCAGTTCTTATACTCAGACAAGAAATTTCTAATTTAAAAACCTAGTGGCAGACTTCATCTGCCATCAATAAGTTTTATGTGAATATTTTACTAACCGTGATCATATGGAAATTAATTTGAGTGAATATAATGAGATAAGTACTGAAGTGTATAATTTTGTTCAGTAGTAATTTGTTAATAGTCTTTAACTTTGCTCAAATTATTCAATTTAATTCAATTAAAATACCATTCTCTTAGCTTTATTTCCTGCATATCAATTAATTTAATACAATTATACTCTTAGTTTTCTTCTTAAGTTCATTGGAAATATTTAGGGTTCCATATGCTATTTTTCAAAGAATGAAAAATGTGTTAATGTGTAAACAATTAGGATTCAGTCTTATATTTCTATAGGATTGTGGTGTGTGTGGGGGGGGTGCTGTGTTTATTTGTTGGCCTCTTTCTTCCTTCCTTCCTTCCTTCCTTTCTTTCTTTCTTTCTTTCTTTCTTTCTTTCTTTCTTTCTTTCTTTCTTTCTTCCTTTGACTGTATGTCACTCTCCAGTCCACACTGGCATAGAATACTTCATAGCTCAGTCTAACTTGAAATTCATGGTGTCCTTCTGTCTGGATTTTAAAACGTAAGAATTACAGCTGTTAGTATACACAGATACTTTTGTTCCTTCAATTATCCTTTTAATTGACAAGCACTGATAATCTGATTGAACTTGTTTTCTCATGGGTTTATGATTGTGCCATCCCTTTCCATTTGTCATAAATCATTTATAGAGTGGGACTTTGAGAAACAATTTAACAGTGTTGTTAGTAGTACTACTTAGAATGACAACTTCTGAATCATCTTTACATATTTTTGTATAGTACTGTTACTTAGAGTGTGAGAAGGACCTTCACAGTCATCTTTCGGTGAAGAAAAAGAAAAGTTATACTTAGGTAAAAATACAAATGACCACCAACTGTTACCTAGAGACTCTGTTAAATGTCAGTAGATTCCCTTTAATGTTTGCATCTTACTTTCTAGAAAATGTAATAAGTTTTTTGTCTCTTCATATCTAAAACTCAAGATATCAGTACAGTCATGTTTCTAAACTTGGTTAAAACAAACTGTACTGGATAGAATAATATTATTTTAGTGTAGATTCCTTCATTACTAATGCACTAGAGTTCAAAATGCACATCAGTATTAATCATATATTGTCCTCTTGTAGAGTGAGGTGTGGGACAAACACATACCAAAGGAAATGGTTTCCTGGGTTGTCTATTCTTGTTTGTGTGTGAAAATGTAGTTATTTTTATTAAGGAAGTTTACTCATGGACACATAAATGAATAGGTTTTTTCTGAATTTTGTGAAGCATTATATTAAGAAGAGAAAAGTATCTATTATCATATAACTCATAAATGTCAACTCCGGAATTACCATGAATGAATGCCATTGGCTTTTAAATAACAGGTGTATTATTTTCTTGGTATATTCGGGTTTTTTCTAAAAGTACGATGCCCAAGATAATATTTTTTATCACTTCAAATAAAATAAGTGTAAGGAAATATTTTTACACTTTTGTTAGATTATTTATGACTCAACCATCTGAAGTTCAAGAAAATAAAGATTTTATATACTGTGACATGTTATTCACAAAGCTTGCCAATCTTTTGCATATGCACAACTCAGTGTCAACACTGAGTTGTTTCATCTCTAAACAATGACTTCTCTGTAATCCTTTTAATAAAATATGTCTTGAGTATTAATATGTCTGCTTCACTGTAAAGGTTTAATTATTTTTCAGTAATATACAGCATCCTTTGTCAGCAATCACTTCTTGGCATCCGCCATAGTGTCGAGGTTTGCTGTCTGTGTATGGGATGGATCCCCATGTTGGGCAGGCTCTGAATGGCATTTTCTTCAATCTCTGCTTCATACTTTGTCTCCATATTTCCCCCTTGAGTATTTTGTTCCCCCTTCTTGAGCTTCATGTGGTCTGTGAATGGTGTTTTTGGTATTCCAAGCTTTTGAGCTAATATCCACTTATCAGTGAGTGCATCCCATGAGTGTTCTTTTGTGACTGGGTTACCTTATTTAGGTTGATATTTTCTAATTCCATCCACTTGCCTAAGAAATTCATGAAGTCATGTGTACCAGACATCCCAGATTTCCTAGACTACCAACCAAAGAGTACACATGGAGGGACCCATGATTCCAGCAGCATATGTAGCAGAGGATGGTCTTGTCACTCATCAATGGGAAGAGAAGCCTTTTGTTCTGTGAAGGCCCCAGTATAGGGGAATGCCAGGGCAGGGGAGCAGGAGTGGGTGAGTGAGTAGGGGAGCACCCTCATAGAAGCAGAGGGAAGGCAGATGGTATAGGAGGTTTCCAGAAAAGAAAATGGAAAAGGGGATAACATTTGAAATGTAAATAAAGAAAACATCCAATAAAAAAGAAACCAAAAAAGTATTTTACATTTATATCATGTGTAATTTAGTAGGGTATTTAATTATGTTTTATTTTGTATTGATCCTTAATTTTATTTTTATACTACTCTGCTCTTTATACGACTCAAATAAATACATTCAAATGAAATTATACTTATTTTGGTAGTGTAGTGGCTCAAAAAATAATTCCAGCTAATATCAAACTCAGGATCTTCATATCTTGGCTTCCTGAGTCCTGGTGTTATGGGCATGAACCTTTCACATTCATATCAAAATATCTTTTAATAATCTATATTGGCTGATTAATTAATACAATAATAACTTAAAGTTGTACTTCATATAATGTTAATTTTATCAGAGATCCTTAGAAAGGATTCTTACTTTTTTCTTCTCAGTTATCAGTTTAAATTGCCATTCTTTTTATTCAATAATCCTAAGTATGAACACGAAATACAGTGCATATAATTATATTCAAATACCTGAAAGATGAAAAAAAGATTATTAGAAAGATCTCAAAGTATGATCTCCATTGATAATTTATGTGGGAAGCCCAGTTCTAGTGTGGCACCAGACCCTAGAGAGGGATTCCTGCAGAGTATAAAATAGAAAAAAATTAGCTGACAGAGAAAGAAAGAAAGCAAGGATGTATTTATTCTCTTTAATTCTACCTCTAAATATGGCAAGAATACCTGACTTATATGAACTGACAAACTATCAGTTGGAATCGTGAGCTCCAAAAAACTTTTCCACCCATGATACATTTGGTCTGGTAGTTTGTCACAACAAAACATAATGAAAGTAAAACAGCAACTTTAACTTGCTGAGTTGATCTTACATGATAAATAATCTCAGATAATCAAGTCAAAACAGAGAAAACACACACACACTTATACACCACCGCCATCACAACAACCACCATGACCACCACCAACACCAACACCATCACCACAACCACAACCACCACCACCAACAACAACAATACCACCACCAACAACAACAACAAGAACAACATAACAAACACTGCTCATGGAGATTTCTCAGGATCAGTGATCTTAATTCCCCAGTAAAAATATACAGACTTACAGAATGGTTGTGGAAAAAGGATCCATCTTTTGCTGCATCCAAGAAGCATACCTTAATATCCAGGATAGATATCAGCTTTAGGTAAAAGAAAAGAAAAAGTGGACTCATGAAGCAGGCTAGTATAAACATTTTAATATCCAAGAAAATAAACTTCAAATCAAAACTAACCAGAAGAGATAGGGCAGGATGCTACATTGTAAACAAATGTTGACCAAGAGGGCATTGCCATTCTTAATGTCTAACACCAAACACTAAGGTACCCAAGGTCATAAGGAAAACACTATTTTTCAAATAAAATATTGATCCTCAGATACAGATACTGAGAGACTTCCATACTCTCACTAATGAACAGGTATCCCAACAAAAATTAAACAGAAATGCGGATGCTAACTTCTATTATAAACCAAATGGACCTAATGGATATTTAGAGAACATTTCACCCATACAAAAAAGAAAATAATTTCTTCACAGAAGCCAAGGGAACTTTCCCCCAAATTTACCATGTATTCACTCACAAAGCAAATCTCAGAAGATACAAGGAAATTGCAATAACTCCCTGAATCCTCTCAGACCACCATGGATTAAAGCTGAATATTAACAACAGAAACAACAGAAAACTTACAGACTTGTGAACATTGAAATCACTACCAAATGAAAAAATGGGTCAAGGCAGAAATAAAGAAATTAAAGTTCTAGATTGGAATGAAAACGAATATACAATATACCCAGACTTCTAGGAGACACATCCATAACACTGAATACCAGCATAAAAACACTGGAAATATCACATCATAGTAACTTAATATCAAACCTGAAAGCTCTAGAGCAAAAAGAAAAAAAAAAAACAACAGCCGTAGGGGTAGACACTAAGAATAATCAAACACAGGGAGGAAAACAATGAAATATAAACTAAAGAGAACCATTAACAAATGAAACCTCAATGAACTTAAAAGCCTAGGAACAATAAAGAGCATCATTAAAACAAAGAGATACTCTATGGAATGGTGAAAGAATTGACAAGCTACATGTTTGATAAAGGACTGATATTTCATATTTACAACTAACTCAAAAATATCTATCAAGAGGAACACATAATTCAAATCGAAGCAGGCACATATATAAAGGGAGAATTCTCAAAAATGAACCTCAAATAAGTGAGAAAAACTTGAAGAAATGTTCAGCATCCTTAGTCATCAGAAAAATTACAAATCAAACTAACTTCGAGATTTTATCTTACACACATCAGAGTTTCTAAGATCAATTAAATAAATCAAATCTCACACTCTTGAGGAAAACGAGGGGCATGCATTGCCAATGAGTGTACAAACAAGTACAACTATGCAAATCGACGTGGCCATTTTCTCAGGAAGCTAGGAATCAATCTACTTCAAGAACCAGCTATACTTCTCTTGGGCATATATCCAAAGGATGTTTCGTTTTACTACAGAAATGCTTGTTCAACCATATTCATTACAGGTCTCTTCATAATAGCCAGAAATTAGGAAATAGTTAGATGTCCCTCCACAGGTGAGTAGGTAAAGAAAATGTAATACATTTACACTATGGAATTTTATTCAGCTGTTAAAAAATAAACCAACCTAAATGAACTTTTTAAAGAGAATATTCTTTACCATATTTTTCAATTTGTGAATTATATGACTAAGAGTAGATATTTTCTTGGATATTGTAAAAAAAACTTTAAAAATACAGTTATTTCTTCTCCTTTCCATTCTGCCCTCCAATGTTTCCTACACCTTTCATATTTTCTTTCCTCTCAAAACAAGGACTCTTTTAAAAAGTTTCTATGTATGTGTACATATGCATATTTATACAAATAAAAGTTGTTCTGTCCATTTACTTGAATTTATATGATTTACATAAGCATATATATGTACATGCTATATTATAACAATAAAAGGTAACAAAATAAAATATAATAAGGTGAAACAAAAATGATCACATTGAAGTCAAACATAGCAAACCAACAGAAGAAAAAGTGCCCCAAGGGAAGTCATGAGAATCAGAGACCTGTAAATGCAACCTTTATAACCTTTATCCTCCTGAAGTAATTTTCACCTCTGAGGCTTATAGCCTCTGTCTGCTAACCCAGACCTAATCCTTGAAACTTCTTGCCTACATACAATCCAGGCCTAGAGTCTTTTCAACGTCTGAGACTTGCTGCTGAGTTAGCTCACCCTTCCTAGTTCTTTCTGATCTCTGGCTGTGATTCGACTCAGCTGTTCTTCTCAAACTCCTCTGAGCTGAGTCAACCAAGCTGACTGTGTCAGTCTGACTTCTCTTAGTTATTTTTTCTGTGTGACCTCAAACTAATTCTAGCAATCTGTTCTAACCTTCTGGCTCTTTCTCATTTTCTGGCTGGCTTCGTCTTTACCTGAGTCTAGCTTGCTCTCTCTTCAGCCTGTCTCTCTAAGACTCTCCTGGTAAAACTGCCTTCTCCTCTCTGCAATGTCACTCTCTCGTCTCTAGGCAGTTAGGCATACCCTATTCTGTCAGATCTTTCTGATTTGTCACTTGGTCTCTCAGTTGGAGATGACTTTTAAATATGGGTGCTTCCTTCTACGAACTGACCTTACTTTCATTGTTTGGGATTTAAAGGTGTATGCTAAGGGCTGAACCACACCACAGCTAGAAACAGGTGATTTTGTTTTTTAATTTTGGTTTTGTTCTTTCATTAAATAACACAATCTCAGGGTTGTCAGTGGTCAAGTATCCTGAAACAGAGTCCCACTTCTTAACACATTAAGGGATTCTATAAAAATCCCAAACTTAAAGCTGTGTTATATATGCAGAGGACCTGATTCAGACCTATCTAGACCCTGCTTGGTGATTCATTCTTTGTGAGTTGGCATACAATATATAGTTAAGAATTATGTTGGTTTAATAAAGTAGACATAGGAATTCCCATTCTAAGATTCATGGATCCACCAGGCCTGGAAAGATGGGTAAATTTGTACTTTGAGTCACATATTTTCCTCCTGTTGAGTGGGTATTAAGTCCAACTAGAAAACTGTTGGTTACCACCTAGATGTGAGTGCCACTATTGCACCATTAGCAATATTTTCCATGCTGTTTAATACTGTGGATCATAATTATCAGAGCTGAGTAAGATTACTGGTGGCTTCCCTCCATTAGAAGTTTGCACAGCATCTTTCATGTCTATGAAAGCTATTTGATGCTTTCTAGGCAGATTCAGCCCTATCCTGAGTCCTCCTATGATGTACATGAGTCCATCAGAAACTGGAACAGATTTGAGAAGCAACTCCATACATTATCTACAATCTATATATTTTGGGAGTCTTTTAAGCTGTTTTGTAGGTTGAGAATATATGCAGGTTTTGTTGAAGTGAATTATTTGTATTGATAAGATATATATAAGTAAGTCACAAATGAATAGAATATATTTTATCTGTATTAAGAAACTATAGATGTATACGTATTTATTTAACTTTTGTCAAAATATTCCTTACAACAGTTTTTGAAATTATTAATCTGGATAAAATTAACTTGCAGTGTATTTGAAGATTCATCAGTATAAATAAATGTAGCCTATTGAATGGTTTAACTATGTTGCAGCAATTCTAATGTAACTATTTCAGTCTTTTCATTGTAACACTCTGACACCTTGGAAAAGACTATTTTACATCTTAACTTTTAGGGGTTTTTTATTGTTTGTCCATATACAATTTCTCTTGTAGCTGAGGCTGGACAGAAACTAGCTATGCAGCTGAAGATGCCACTATCTTTCAAGGACTAACATTACAGGCACACATACAAGTTTCCTAGTTTTATTCTCAAATCCATTATGACATCTAGCACAAGTTTACTAAAGGAGGTTCAATGGGAAGGTTCACCTTTTAAATTTAGTTTTAGTTTTCTGCTTTTTATTCCTCTTTGTCTCTCTGAGATTTCTGGAGATGTCTCATTTTACTAACAAATAAGCAAGCAAACAGCCACTTTTCTTAAAGTATGATTTTACTTTTGAAAATAAAATTATATTGACAACCTAACTTCTCTTTACCCAGGCAATTCTTGTTCATCTCCGGAGACAAGAAACACCAGTTTCTGAACACAGTTTTTTATCCAGGTGCTTTATAATAATTTTGATTATTATCACATAGCCAGATTCTAATGACTAAATTAATAGAGCAAATTAACCAACCATTAAATTAATATCTGTAGCCCAGATTCTTCCTGATTCAAGATTTATATATAGATAAATCAGTGGCTCTAATGTGATTCCAAAAGAACCCTACAGCTCAGTAAACATTCAGATTCTCTGTCTCTGTCTCTGTCTCTGTCTCTGTCTCTGTCTCTGTCTCTCTCTCTCTCTCTCTCTCTCTCTCTCTCTCTCTCTCTGTCTTTCTTGCTATCTCTCTCTTTTGCTCTCTCCTCGCTTTTTTTTATAAACTGATTTAATCATCAATTATTTCCACTTCAGTTGCTTAAAAACCCAAAGTGTTTCTGAGTATTAGAGTTTATGGAAGGAATATTAAAACATGAAATGATTATGTCACTAAAGATATAATTGATAATAAAATAAGCTAGTTTTAATATTTTAACAAATATGTTCAAGAACAATGTCAAAGCATAAAAAATTAGAGATTCCTATTTGGGCTAAAAATATGAGAGACAATGATGGTGGTCAGGATCATAATATAATTTATAATTATATAATTTTCTATTAATTATAATTATTATAAAAGTATAATAAAGGGAAACAGATTAATTAATAGGATCATCTGAATTAAAGTCATCACAGAATAATTGTTTTAAAATGTTATTGAAAGTATGTTGATGCCATTGTTCTAGTTATTTTTAGTATTACACAGAACTCATAAAATGAACTTTACTGTCAACTGAATTGAAATTTTGTAAGCTCATGAACCTTTTAACACTTTACTCTTCATTTCTCTATACTATTATTTATTATTTCTGATTGGTGTGTTAGATACCTTCAACTTTCTGTAATAACACACAATGACTAAAGATTATCTAAAGATAATAGAGGGTGTTTTCTTTTGTTTTGTTTTTAGCTTATTGCTACTGAGAGATATGAGTGCCATAGCAAGGAGAAATAGCAGAGAGCAGTATGCACGGCAATCAAAGAAGTTGAGAGATCACATGTTTTTTATTTTAAAATGTATTTTATTACAATTTATTAATTACACAAAACAATGAATTTGTTATGGTATTTTATAAATGTATGTAATGTAATTCAATCATATTAAAAGCCTATGTAGCCTTTTTGTTCCCGCTTTCTTTGAGCTTCTTCCCTTTTTCATATAGTTTCCCTTCTGCCCTCATGTCCTTCCCTACCTAAGCCAGTAGTCCAAAAATATGGAATGCTCTATAATTCCAAGTGTCATCCTTGTGCAGGGTCCATGATAACCTTTTCTGTATTGTTCCAATTTTTGTATATGAACATGCAAAACAAGCACGAGAAATCACACGTTTAGTCATAAACATGAAATAGAAATTTCGAAGTGGAAGTGAAATGAAGCTATGAAATATTAATGCCCACCTACACTGATGCACTTCTTACACAAAGACAACCCTGCATAAAAATTCCATAAATGTCACCACCATCTAGGGACCAAGAGTTAGAACCCTGTCTATGTGATAAACCACCACAATTACAGTACATAACACCTTTATTCTTAGTGAAGAAGTTGTATCATTCATTCATAGTTCTTCTTTGCTATATGGCCTCACTTGTCAAGGATTTGGCAATTATGGGGTAGTCAGTATGTTTGGGCATGTTAAGGACCAGTTGACTTTAGAATATAGAAAGACAATTCAGAAAACATTCGATTTCATGTACGTATATATTTAGCAGATGCAAGATCTTCCTATGAATACAAGGCATGGGTACCCAAGTGGAGCCTGACCCCTAGATTAGAGACCCACACACACACTGGCACCCCAACTCACAGTCCCTTAGAACCAGCATGAGCTCATTGCCGGGACCTTGGAACATGAGTGGAGCTTGCTACTCAGGGTAGAACCACATCTCCTTTCCTCAGCACCCTCTCCACAGCCGTCTGAAGCCTGACATGGAGTCTGTCCCCAGAACCTGGGATGAAGTGGCTCATGTCCAGAGTTTTATTTCAGGTAACGTCCCCCACCCTCTGCCATCTAAGAGTTTGTCCCTATATCTGTATCTGGTGCATACATTCTGATAGTATTTTGTCCAATTTTATTTAATATTTTTAACACTGCAGATGTTACCCTCATCCCAGTCCACCCTCTGACTCTTCCACATCCCATACCTGCTATCTCCACAAGGATGTACCCACACCCAACCCCCAACTACCATGTCCCACCCCACCAGACCTCCCCACTCCCTGGCCTCCAGTTTTAGGAGGGTTAGGTGCATCTTCTCTGAATGAACCCAGACCCAGGAGTCCTCTGCTGTATGTGTGTTGGGGGCCTCATCTCAGCTGCTGTATGCTGCCTGGTATGTGATCCAGTGTCTGAGAGATCTCAGGTTAATTGAGACTGCTGGTCCTCCTACAGGGTTACCCTCCTCCTCAGCTTCTTCCTGCTTTACTCTAATTCAGCCACAGGGGTCAGCAGCTTCTGTCCATTTTTTGGGTGTAATATCTGCATCTGACTCTTTCGGCTCCTTGTTGGATCTTTTGGAGGGCAGTCATAATAGGCCCTGATTTTGTGAGCGCTCCATAGCCTCAGTGATATTGTCAGGCCTTGGGGCCTCCCCCTGAGCTGAATCCCACTTTGGCCCTGTTGCTTTAGCACTGGATAATCTATGAGTAACTGGTATTTCCCCTCTCACGTTTACCTAATTGAGTTGGAAATTTTATATTATTAGAATTTTTTAGCATTTTTTCCTGTCTAATCTCTTCCCTGTGCTTCCTCTTTATCCCATTCTCCCTGCTTGTCCTTCCTCATTTCGTGCAACCTCCCCTGCGTTCCATTTCCCTCACTGCCCCTTCCTTCGTCTCCTCCATTTTTGTTTCTATATTTGCGCTAAGCATTTTAATTTAATAGCACAGTCCACATTAGTTTGCCATTGTGTGTTTTGCGATCGTCACTGATATCTTTGTGGGTTTTAATAGATTTTAAGTGTATTTCCTTATCTTCTTTGTGCAGTTGCTGCTACCACAAACTCTCTCTGAGGGGTACCAGTGACTGAGCCCCCAAGCGTAGACTGTTTAATAAGAAGATCCACAAATAAAATTAGAAAATATATAAAACCGAAAAGAAATGCACACTATATATAACACAGACACTTAAGAACTATGAAAACAAATAAAATACAAAGATTCATATAGATATTATAGAGAAATGGAAGGTGCTCTCTGATAGTTTGTTTATGCTTGGCCAAGGGAGTGACACTGTTGGAGTAGATGTGGTCTTGTTGGGGTAGGCGGGTCACTATGGATGTGGGCTTTCATACTTTACTCCTAGCTGCCTGGAAGCCAATATTCTATTAGCAGTCTTCAAATGAAAATGTAGAACTCTCAGCCCTGCCTGCATCATGCCTGCACCATGCCTGCCTGGATGCTACCATGTTACTGACTGGATGATAAAGGACTGAACCTCTGAACCTGTAAGCCAGCCCCAATTAAATGTTGTCCTTTATTAAAAAAAAAGCATGGGGGAAATCTAATGTAGCTAATCAACCTTTTAACATTGTGCCTATATCTCTTTTTCACGCTGTTTATGTTTTTATCATGTTCTACATTTCTAGACTTTGGGCTTTTCTTCATGTCACATACATCCTTTGGATATTTTCATATTTGTATAATATTTATTTCATAGAAATAGGGTACTTATTGTTTCTTTGTTCCAAAATATCTGTAACATTCTCTCATTTGTAGCTTTACTCACTCATAAATGTAGTGATCGCTTCATGTACATAAATGTTCACACTGTGCTTCATGAGGTTATAACATGACCCATGGCTTCATCTTAATAGAATGGTGGAATATGTCTGTCAAAATGTACTTGTAAAAGTGTGATTAAATTTAGAATGTTTGGAGATAAATATATGAAAGATCTTGGTTAAAATATGAGCCTTATAAATAAAAAAGGAATAATGAATGTAAATAAGACAATTATTTTGACAAGAGTGAATATTCAAAAGGTTGATTTTAGTGGGAAAGAAATCGGAAGACTAGGGTGAGACCAGTGAAAATGCACAAGAAGCACCTTTCTCCTGGGATATTCATCCAGGTGTTAGTTCTTGGAAGGGACTGGAGAAGCAAGAATCCTTCATATCTTCGAAGATTTTGTCCAGATTTGGGAGTAAACAACTTCTATTATGACTGGACGAGTGGCAGATTCACAGGGACAACATTGTGCGACTTTGATGCTTCTTTGAGGTCACATTCTTGTCAAAATAATACAAGATGTAAAGTCACTAAAAACAGTTATATTTGTCATTGCTGTCCTGGATTCACAGGTGCCCTGTGTGACATGGACATAAATGAGTGTGCAGCAACCCTGCCAGTTGGGGGAGAATGTGCAATGCTGTCCTCAGAAGATCTATATGTGCACATCTGCCTTCTTCCTTCAACTACCTTGGGGCCTCAGGTTCTCCCTTCTCAGAGATGAAGGGAGGTGCAGTGGGAGGGGCTGTGACTCAGTGGAACTGGGAAGAGGGGGTGGCTGTGATTGGGATGTAAAGTGAATACATACATAAGTTAATGGGGAAAAACACAGACTGGCTAGACCTAGAATACTTTCAAATGATAACGTAGAAATAGCATTTTTAAATCTCTCTCTCTCTCTCTCTCTCTCTCTCTCTCTGTATGTGTGTGTGTGTGTGTGTGTGTGTGTGTGTGTGTGTGTGTGTGTGTGTGTGTGTTGAGAGAGAGAGAGAGAGGTGGCCAGGAGAAAATTCTTCATTCCCTGGATCTGCAGTCAGAGGTGGTTGTCAGCCATCCATATGGGTTCTGGGAACCAAACATGGGTCTTCTATAAAAACAGCAAACAGTTTTATCCACTGAGCTCTCTGTCTATCCTCTACCACTAATTTTTAAATGTTTATTTTCGTATTTTATGACATAAAAATAAAATAGGTCACAATTTTTCACAATGGTACAAAATGTAATGTAATTAGACCTAGATTTGGCTACTTGAGAGTTCTGAGATATACTACTTTTTACCTCGTTTGGCATCATGGGGGAAAAAATCACATTGCTTTATTATTTGTCTATTTATGAATTTCAATGCATTTTTATGGTTTGCATAAAGGACAAAAATAACCACTATAGTCAGTCATTCTTTCTTTATATACCATGGTTGGCTCTTGGAGTTAAAAGATCACATTATGAGTCCTACTTTATCAACAGCTTAAACCATACATCTCTCTCACCTTTTCTTCTCATTGATGTACTTAAAAAATGTCATCAGTTGTGTATAAATGCTAGAATTTAATAAAATGTAACTACTGAAATACAACATACCACTTTATTTAAATAATACATACCATTTTAACTTTATAGGATATGCTACAAAGTAGAGTTGAGGTGATGCAGACCCTAATGCATTTGCATCTACCTTTGATTAGCTCATTCCTGAGTTTGATCAGGTTCTTAGTGTACAGGTGTCGTGAAAGGCCTGTGACACCATTATTTGCTGTCTTAGGGTTTCTATCACAGTAATGAAACACTATGATCTACAGCACCTGAGTTGGAATGGGTTTACTTGGCTACAATTACACATAGTAGTCCATGATCCAAGGAAGTCAGAATAGGAAGTCAAAGAAGGATAAAACCTGGAGACAGGACCCGATGCAAAGGCCATGGAGGATGTTGCGTACTGGCTTGCTCCACATTGCTTATTCAGCCTGCTTTCTTACAGAGCCCAGGAACACAGCCAGGTGGTAGTTTCATATAGAATGGGTTGGGCCCTCACCCATTGATCACTAATTGAGAAAATGCCTCATAGACAGATGTTAAGGAGTCATTTTCTCAATAGAGGCTTCCTCCTCTCTGATGATTCTAGCTTGTCAGGTTGACACATAATTAGCC
This sequence comes from Rattus rattus, assembly GCF_011064425.1. NCBI lineage: Eukaryota > Metazoa > Chordata > Mammalia > Rodentia > Muridae > Rattus > Rattus rattus. The sequence continues at coordinate 27,469,987 of NC_046164.1, forward strand.
AGTACAGTTGATATATTCATAAATCCACCCACTGAGTATCTGCTTCTCTGCAGTTTCATTTTCCTGGGTTTCATGTTTTGGAATTAACCATGGTATAAACAGTGTTAAATTTAAAGTCTCAGAAATAAACAGTCCATAACTATCAAATTGTAGGTTACCTAGGGATAACATGGTGAATTCTTGCTGTAAAACATCCATCTGTCCAGTAAAACTTACACTGTGTATACCATTTCCCAATTAGTCATTTAGTACTTACTTGAGTATTAGCTAATCTCTCACAGTAACAAGGTACTTGTATTATATAACCCTTATTTTAGTTAACACTGACACCAAAGAATTGTAGTAGTAGACAATTCAGATGCTAAACACAATTACTAAAGTACATCCTACATGTGAAATAAAGGAGAGTTAATCACAGGTATGCATTCACAAGATGGGAAAACCTCATAAAGTCTACATATGCATGCACACATAGATGACCAGGGATTGTGACACCCCATAGATATTTGGAAACATACCCTTCATACATGAGGGAGAAGCTGCTGTTAATTGTCGCACACATGAAATCTTGATTATGACACATAGGGAGATCATATGTGTTCAGTTGCCTCACATTTTTATTTTATTTATTCACACTCCAGGTTTTATTCCCCTCCAGGCCCAACCCCTGAGGATTCAACATCCCATACCTCCTCCCTGCTCTTCCTCCTGGACTTCCCCCAACCCCCGGCTCCAGAAGGATGTCCCCACTCTTCCCACTCCACCAGACCCCTAAACTTCTTGGGGCCTCCAGTCTCTTGAAGGTTAGGTGCATTTTCTCTGACTGAACCCAGATCTGCAAGTCCTCTGCTATGTATGCGTTGGAAGCCTCATCTCAGCTGGTGTATGCTGCATGGCTGGTGATTCAGTGTCTAGGAGATCTCAGGGGTCCAGGTTAATTGAGACTGCTGGTCTCCCTACAGGGTTGCCCTCCTCCTTACCTTCCTCCAGCTTTTCCTTAATTCAACCAGAGGAGTCATCATTTTCTGTTTGTTGGTTGGGTACACATATTTGCATCTGACTCTTTCAGATACTTGTTGGATCTTTTGGAGAGCAGTCGTGATAGGTCCTTTTTGTGAATGCCCCATAGCCTCAGTAATGGTGTCAAGGCTTCCCTTTGAGCTGGAACCCAGTTTGGGCCTGTCACTAGTACTTGTTTTCCTCATACTCTATTCCATTTCCATCCCTGCATTTCTTTCAGACAGGAAGAATTAAGGGTCAGTGCTTTGGCTATGGGATGGCAACCCCACCCCTCACTTGATGCACTATCTTTCTGCTGGAGGTGGATTCACTAAGTTTTCTCTCCCCACAGTAGGGCTTTCATCTTTCCCTTTGAGTCCATCCTAGAGGATTTTCCTCTCTAGGTCTCCTGTTTCCGTTTCCTGGGTTTCATGGTTTGTAATTAACCATGGTATGAACAGTGGCCCTCAGGGCTTCAGTCCTTTTCCCTGGCCCAATACCAAATCATGCTCTCCTCTCCCCCAAACCTCCCCCCTTCCCATCCCTTGTCCCTGCCTCCCCCCCCTCTGTGGTTGCTTTCTTCTCCCTCCCAAGTGGGACTGAGGCGTCCTCACTTGGGCCCTTCAGCTTGTTGACCTTTGTGAGTTCTGTGGACTGTATTTGAGTATTCTGTACTTTCATTGAGGGGAGGGGCTAATATCCACTTATTAATGAGATCATACCATGCATGTCCTTTTGGGTCTGACTTACTTTACTCAGGATGGTATTTTCTAGTTCCGTCCACTTGCCTGCAAAACTCAGGATAGCCTCATTCTTAATAGCTGAGTAGTATTAGATTGTATAAATGAACTACATTTCCTGTATCCATTCTTCTGGTATAGAACATCTGGGTTGTTTCCAGCTTCTGGCTGTCACAAATAAGGTCACTATGAACATAGTAGAACATGTGCCCCTGTGCCATGGTGGGGCAACTTTGAGGAATATTCCCAAGAATGGTATTTCCAATTTTACTGAGGAATCTCCAAATTGAATTCCAGAGTGGTTGTACCAGGTTGCAATCCCACCAGTAATGGAGAAGTGTTCCTCTTTCTCCACATCCTAGCTAACATGTGTTGTCACCTGAGGTTTTGATCTTAGCCATTCTGACTGGTACAAGCTGGAGTTTCAGGGTCATTTTAATCTGCATTTCTCTGATCACTTAGGACTTTGAACATTTCTTTAGGTGCTTCTCAGCTACTTGAGATTCCTCTATTATGAATTCTTGGTTTAGTCTTATACCCGGATTTTTTGAATGGGTTATTTGGTTTGTTGCTGGTAAACTTTTTGAGTTCTTTATATATTTTGGATATTGACCCTCTATTAGATGTGGGGTTAGTGAAGATTTTTTCTCACTGTTGATCTGTCTTATTGACTATGTCCTTTGCCTTACAGTAGCTTTCCAGTTTCGTGAGGTCCCATTTATCAATTCCTGATCTTAGAGCATGAGCCACTGAAGTTTTGTTTAGAAAATTTCTGCCTGTGCCAATAAGTTCAAGGCCCTTTCCCACTTTCTCTATTAAATTCAATATATCTGGTTTTATGTTGCAGTCCTTGATCCACTTGGGACTTGAGCTTTGTGTGTGGTGACAATATGGGTCTATTTTCATTTGTCTCACATTTTACACATTAAATATTTTAAAGTTATAGTATTATTTCATGAAAATACATTAAATTCACAGATAACAGCAATGAGAATTTCAGAGATGTTCAAAACATAGGTACCTTAAACATTATTAAGTTACAAATAGTTCAAAACAGAAAATAAATTTTCATGCCTTTGTAAACTTTTTTTTTTAAAAAGAGAAAGCTAAGGCAAATACCAAAAAAACAGAAGCACAATTCAGAGCTCTTTATAATTATGATAAAGTATTAAAATTAAAGCATTACTATTAAAAGAGTAAACTCTAAATTTGCATGTAAACATTACACAAAGATAATTATAAGACAGATAATAAATGGCAAAATCTAAGAAATGAAGAAATAATTAGCAAAAATAACAAAGAAATCTGCTGTCTGTTTCCTACTGCAAAACTGTCTGAAGTTGAGTATAATGTGGAAAGAGTTGAGAGATACAACTGCTGACATAAAAAAATCAACTATGTAACTATAATTAGAAATTTATTAAATCTTTATATGAATTCACACGATATTGCTTGTAACAGACTAAATGAAAAACACAGATTTTTGGTTAGGAAAGAACTAATAAAATATTCTAAATTTATTATAAACTCAGAAATTTGACCTAAGTGTCATAATGGTGCAGACTCATGCTCTGGAATGAAAGGTGACTTAAAAAATTATAGTATATTGAAATACACTGCAAATTTCTTGTGAAAGTTGAGAGAAGACTGGCTCATCTGCAAACACTGATCAAATATAAGACTGCTTTGCTAAGCAAAGGCACGCTATCCTTAATAATCATCTTATATATGTTTGAATGTAATGTCCATGCTCTTACACTTCAAAGCTCTAAAGGCAATGCATTCTGCCATTCAAACCAAAGGTAGTTTCAGAGACCTTTTTTCAGAATTTTAGATATGCCCACATGTGATTTCATAAAACTAAAGAGAAAAATTCTGAGTGCATTTTTAAATGTTCTTGTCAGTTAACAATAGGCAGCTCAAAGGACAAACTTGTTCCACCTTTAAGATTTCTAAGATCCCTGGTTCTGTACTTCAAGGTGAAATTATATGATGGTGGTAGATAATTGCATGCCTGCATGTAATGAATAAATACACAGAGGACATGTTTGGATTCTAGGAAAAGAGAATTCATAGAACAAACCCAGGAAATTGCAGACACATCCCAACTTCCCAACTCTCCCTCTCCTTCAATCTGCCCTTATACTGTCTCACCATTCTCTGTCTCTACTTTCTCCTTCTCCCATTCCCCCCTCCTCTCATGGTTTCTCTCTTACCAGCCATTGATTATTAATAATAGGGAAGTTTTACCCATGCTATTTTGCAGTTAGAGGTTAAAAAATGTTTCAAGTTCTTGCAAAGGTAATGGAGAGTAATTCTCTGAGAGAGAACCTTTTGCCTTGCTGATTAGAATATCAAAAGTATGAGGGCAGGGAGATGGCTCAGTGAGGTGAGTCTCACATGAGTATGGAGAACAGAGTGGGAAACCAGACATCCAAGTAAAACACAGAGTCTGGTGATGAGTCACCCAGTGTTTGAAACAGTAGGATACTTACAGCTGGTATTCAACCAGCCTTTCATGATTAGATAGCTTTCCAATGCTTCAGTAGGTCATATCTTTTTATGTATATATGAGCAGGACTAACCAAGCTTAATGGAGTCTTTCACAATCTCTTCTCCTGCCTTAGCAACTTACCAGTGGCTACACAACCACAGAAAAGTGACTCTCCTCTCAGCAACCATCAGCTCTCAATAGTTTATCAGCTTACATTGGGACTTCAGGAGCTGCCAATTCCATGCCAGACTTTTTTAGTTGGTTAAGTGTTATACAGTGACAGTGCCTGCGCCAGTGTGTAAATATAGGGCGTAGGTCTGCGGGATTGAAAGAAAAACGCGTACACGGGACACCCGTTTTCAGAGAGTGCCACCTAGGCTTTACTGAGATCTCCTTATATACCCCCGAGGCAAAAGCCATGGAACAACAACAAGGCAGGTGAAAATCCCCAACCAGGAAAACAGGAAGTCTGTGTAGTGCAAAGTCCAGGGCCCAATCAGGGGCATAAACAACTTCTTAACAACAACAAGCTGGAGGGTTTGGTGGGGAGGAAGGGTACCATGGAAAGTCCCAGCCCCAAATCAGGGTCTAAGAGCAGCTAGCTGCCAAGGATGTAAACAACTTCTTGCTATAGCAGGCTAAAAGGCTCAGCAAGGGGGAAGGGAAACACCCCAAAGTAGGGCCCAACAATACAGGTCTTGCATAGGTAACCGGAGTCACCATCTATCATGTCCAGAGCATTTCATAGCACATTTTTTCCTATTCCCTAGTTCTTACATTCTCTTTGACTCTCTTCCATTATATTCCCTGAGGCTTGTTGGGAATAGGTACTGGTATAGATAGTCCTTCTACAGCTGAGCCCTACAGTTGCTTATCTGTAACACTCTTAATGGCAATGATATTGCGTTGACCATTACTCATTCTAATAAGAACTCTTCTTCCCACCAACCAATGGCCTGTTTCTAGCTCCGTATATACTCCAGATTAAGCACACAGAGAATTTGAGACAAAGATGCATGTATAAGAGAATATATGAGGTGTTTGTCTTTTTCAAATCTCCATCTGTGTCAGTCCTTTATTTAAATCTCTCTAATTAATTCTAGTTGCTCTTGTGACAACTTTTTAACAGGATTTCTAAATATAGGCTGACTTGCGCTTACTTCTCTGCTGTAACTTGTGTCTTCTCCTAACTACCTAATCTAAAGCCATTTTGATTTCTTTCCAATCTCTCACCCATTCAATATTATCTTCCATTTTTATATTCACTGGTCATAGATTGGGTACATTTGAAATAAACCGGAAATATTTCTTTCTGATGAGTAATTAAGATCTTCTATCTGGCCAAAACCGTAAGAGTTTAAGGTACATACAGCTTCGGAAGCAAGAGAAACAGTCCAGAAACTGTATTAACTCAATACTTCTCAAGTATTTGCCAATCACATGGAACCTCCTGAAACTTAGGTATCTTATTCGATTGGCTTTTAGTGGTGGAAGGAGGGTACCCTTGTATGCTATTCCACTATCTAGTCTGTGAGCTCTTCCACGAGAGTCGCATAACATTACTTTAAAGGCAAACCTTTCCAGTGTTTGAAATTATAAGATGTCCCTAGGTCATCGTAATGGTCCCTATTTCTAACAACAGATACATATGTGTACCTAAGTAAGGAGATTTCCAAGAGGAAATATTGTTTTTTTGTTATAATGCACTAATTAAAATCCTATCTATTTAAACATAAATCATATCAAATATTTGTTTCCTTTTACAAAATGTGTTTGAGAGAACACAAGGCAATATGTTTTTTATACATTTGCTACACCCTGGTTCCTTTAAACATGCCCTTTGATTGCTCTAAAGGTGAGGTTGAATCCTTTTCACCCTCTATGGCTCAAATCCTGTATCATTTCTCAGACTATACCTTCAACAAACCCAGCCTTGATGGGAACTTTCTAAGAGCATAATGCTTTAGTTGTGGTACACATCATCTACCTACCCTAGACTACATTAGATAACTTAGTACTGACTATTTTAGGACCTCATTTAAACAGGAAATTTCTTTTGCTTTTGAGTAGTCCCAGTCTCTGAAATATCATCTGACAAAAACTTGATGCAAAACAAATATTTATTGGCTGATCAATTAACTTTACATACTCTCTTCTCTTTTGTTGAGCTCTTAATATTTCAGAATACAATCTCTTCAGTTAAGAAGAAGGCATGGATTTGTGTTTTTCTCCATTTCTTCATGCTTCCGTCATTAATATTACCCACTTACAGTACTAGTTCAAGAATTATATTGAAGATTATATACTATTGAAAAGAAGGTTGTATGTCTGAGGCCCACAATAAAATCAAGGCACATATATGTTCTTTAACATGAAACACAAGATACTCTTACTTAAGAATAGAAAGGAATATAATTATTGCAGGGAATGTTAAAAATGACTAATTTGGGCAGCAAAATTGAAGTGGTGTCTCCATGTCTACATTAGCTTTGCTGCTTTAACTTGCTGTGGCTTATGATTCTGTATCCAGATATATTGTGATCAGAGCCCATATAAGAACAATTATTGTGAGCTGGATACTTTAATCTTGCTAATTTTCTGAAGCATTAGCACCAGGATTATTCACGCTCTCATTCTCATGTATCAAATGGTCTTAGCACTAAAAAAATGTTTGTAAACTTGAATTTTCAAGATCAAAGAAACCCACATTAATTTAATAATCACTGAATTCCTGAAAATCAAATTATTTCAATTAAATAAGTGAACACTGAATCTACATATGTCTTTTTAGCATGCTACTATTTAAAATTATTTTATAAATTCTATATTTCATTTTAAAGAACCTGACTTAAGAAATATTTTTTAATCAAAAATACTTCAACTTTTTCTCAAGCAGAAGGTCCAATTGTACTCTGAGTGGGTGTATGTTTTCCAGCTAGACAACAAAGGTACCTGTGTAAGATCAAGTTTTATTTATTGTAGGATTGACATAGCTCTCCTATAAAATATGTTCTAAGAAGAATGATAATTTTAAATTGTTCCTTGACTCTTGTCTTATAAACACAATTTTCTAAATTTCCTTGACCCACTGCTGAAGTTTCTCAAAAAAGAGCTGATCAAATGACTGAATAATTTCAAATTTAATGCCTACGAACTACCCATAAAAATGACTTTACTTATTTTGGCTTACTTCAAGGTAACATGATTATGAAAGATCACTTTCTTACTGTCCTTGAACAATACCATTATGATCTATAACTACTTAGTCTGCAGACCAAGAGTACAGAGTGTAATTCTGTAAGTCTATAGTATTTTATTAATGGTACAGTTTTGAAATGCAAATTTAAGCATGAGAGTATCATAGAAGCATTTCAGAAGCTTTTTCCTTTATGCACCAATTTTTCAAAATTTTCTTCAGCACAAATTTACCCATCTACTCTTATACTACTTACTACTTAATTTTTGTGTAATTATATTAAATATTAATTTGTAGGAGTCACATATATTCTTACATTTTCCTAGAGTTTTGCAAGCATATATATTGTTATTCGTTAAGAAAAATGTTTCTCATCAAAATTCTACCGGAAGCAAAGAATCATACTAGATGACAAGATATAAATTAAACTTTATTCATGTTATTGCCCATTTTTTTTCTGAAAGAGTTTTGTCACTCCTACTAAGTTAGTAATTGAAGCCCTACCAATTGCTAATCAGTTTACCTTAGCCATTATAAAATGCTAAGTATTTTTAAATCATTTTATTAAGATAATAAACCTCCCTGTGATTTCTCTGAAATTGTAAGTGAAACTAATCATTCTTGTATGACAAATTTGAACATTCTGTTACCAGGGCTAGTGGATAAGGCTTTTATAACTTGCTTTAGAATCATCTGAAACTATGAAGACATTACTGCTTTGTGAACTGATTCTTAATTCTTTTTGTATTATTTTCATAATAAGTTTTAGGTTTGCTATGAATGTGCTCATGTACTTTGCATATGTTTAAACCAAAATACAAAAATCTTAGGTATCTAGGTAAAGGTGTGTTGCTGAACTCAATTTGACTAGGTTGTAACTTCAGTTAAAATTTCTTATACATTTACTTTGGCTTTTTGATTAATGTCATAGATATGCAGTTTAGTGGAGAGCAAAGTGGTCCTTCAGAGTGTGCCTAGGTTATGGAAACTCTAAAGAGCTTCCAGACATTCTGTTTATATCTTTATGCTGAGGTCCTTTCATGGTTTCTATTCTTGGTCTTCAGAAATTACATAATAGTTTATCCATTTCTAGAGTCACTCCACCATGCTCCAGAGCAAAAGAATTGATTCTTGTCAAAGTACTTTAGTATCAATCACATAGTCTTCCTTTATACATGTAACCCAACAAAATATTTTAAGCATTTTAAATATGATTTTTCTCTGAAGCTTTTGTCCCAGGCAATATAGCATAATTAATATTAAAAATACTTTCACTTTTTCCATACCCATAATACATTTATTAAAGTAACCTAATATTAATATCTATTAATAGATAACCAAGGCCTGAAGAGTATATAGTCTTTATTTAGCCTAAGTGCAGGCTAAAGAGAATGGTCTTATGAAGGTTTGCTCACATAAAAATTAAAATAATGACTATTAAAATGTCTATAATATGCTAGATATAATACAATTGTCATCTAAGAGGCTTACTACTGAATAAGCTCATGCTTTTAGTTCTGTCTGAACTTTGGCTGGCTGGGTCAACTCAGCTGTTATGGTACAAAACTCCTCTCAGAGCTCACTTATTCAAGATGACTTCTCTTGGCTTCTGACTTTTTGCTCTGCTTGGCCTCAGGTTATCTCTGGAAATCTGCCCTAATCTTACGGCTCTTTCTCATTCTCTGGCTCCTTCTGTCTTCACTTACAATCTGTCTTTGTAAAACCATCCCAATAAAAACCTCTTTCCCTCCCTCCTTCTCTCTCTCTCTCTCTCTCTTTCTCTCTCTCTCTCTCTCTCTTTCTCTCTCTCTCTTTTTTCTCTCTCTTTCCAATTTCCTTCAGATTTACCTTTCCTATTGTTCTTATAAGAGTTGGGAATATTCTATTGCTGACCTATTTTTAAAATCTTTCTCTGATTTGTCATTTTGTCTACTACTCAATTAGACATCACTTTAAACAAGGTTGCTTTCTTCTACAAACCAAAATTACATTCATTGTTTGGGGTTAAAGGTGCATACCTAACATGTCTGCGTTCTAGCCAGAGGGATTAAAGGTGTGTGGCATATCTACTTTCCATCCAAATCACACAAATCCAGAAGGTGTTTGGATGTGATCCCTTGCCAAAGTGCCGATGTTGCTGGATTAAATTTCTCTATAAATGACAATTTTTTATTCATTTTTACTTAATGAGAAAGACATTGAATCACATGTAATTGGAGCTATAGTCAACAGTGTGGTAAGGGTAAGAGAACCAAACTTGCATCCTTTCCAAGAATAGCAAAGTTTCTTAGCCATGGAACCTCAGTTGCTGTATTATTTCTTACATAAAACATGTACATTTGTAGTCTCTCGCAAATAGAAAAAAATGACAATATGTTTTAGACTAGAATTGTAAGTCAAGACAATTTATTATGTTATGAATGAATTCATTCAGGTGGCTTAAAATAAGGTCTTCAATACACAATGCCTCTTAAACTTCCTTCTAAATACCTGTTTTTCCCCATAGTGAATAATTCTGGACATCAAGTAGATATTCACTGATAACAATTAATTATAATTTTTTAAGAGTAATTATGATTTTATTTCCTTTGAGGTACTATTAGTAAACCTTATCCAAGCAGTTGTTGGACTTGCCTCGGAGTTGTGTAAAATTCAAGTGGTAAAATAAATCATTAAAATGTCTTTATATTAATCAGAGACATTTAAATTATTTTTGAGTGTGGAATGCTAGTTAGAGAAACACAAATTTCCTTATCTTGCCTTTAGTTTTCTAACTGTGTTTGAGTCTAAAAATACTCAATCTTTGGTCATTAGAATTAAGGTTAGGGCTTTTTTTAATTTAATAGATTAATACGAAAGAATGTAATAGATTATTCCTAAAACCTAGTTTAAGATGACAATAAGAAAGCTTGCTCCTGCTCTTTTGAGAACTAAGAGCAATTTATAAAAGGTAAATAATGTTGTTGATAATTCAATTCAAAACATTGGTGAAATGCTAAGGAACGTGTTCAAAGATAACTGCTAGAAGGACTCTGACGGACAGAAGATACAGTTTGTAAATAGAATCTTAATGTATTTGAGCATGCAGGTTTATTTCTTTTTTCCTAAATTTAGTATTTAATACACAAAAAATAAAAGTAATTTCTAGCATAATAAAATTTAGTGATAAGATATTTATAATAAGTTTAATTCTCCAAGGAGAATAAAAATAATATAACAATAGGTTTTTGCTCTAAATAAAACTTTCTAAACATACTTGCAAAACTATGGAGAAGTGAAGGAAAATAATACACCAGGAATAAAATTGTGGAGATCGTAGATGAGAGGATTCATGTATGTAAAGTTATCAAATACACAAGAACACTTTTCTTTTGTTGACTCAAAGTAGCCTAAGCAAAAGAAACATCTTTTAATTTAAAAAAGTAATTTGAAAAACAAGTTAAAATATAAAGATATAACAGCTTACATTCCTTCCAACAAGAGCCATATTAGAATTAGAATTTTCCTCGCTCATAATGATAATCCACTCTCCTAGATTAACCATCATGTGAATTTGTAATTGTGTACACAACATAGAACATACTTACAACCTGTATGGTGTAGCCTATAACACAGCCACCCAACATGAGCTTATATCATATATACTGCCCCTGACCAAAATAAGGTCATACAGAGCATAACTATATTCACAGTGCACTTTTTATGTATGATGAAGGGCATGCTTACATGCAAGGCAGCTAATAGCCACTAAGTTTACAAAGAAAGAAAGAAAAATGAACGAGAGAGAGAGAGAGAGAGAGAGAGAGAGAGAGAGAGAGAAGGAGGGAAGGAAGGAAGGAAGGAAGAAAAGCAGAAGGAAGAGTAGGAAGGAGGAAGGAAGGAAGGAAGGAAGGAAGGAAGGAAGGAAGGAAGGAAGGAAGGAAGAAGGAAGAAGGAAGGAAGGAAGGAAGGAAGGAAGGAAGGAAGGAAGGAAGAAAGGAAGGAAGGAAGGCAGACTAACAAACAAAGTCCATAGAGAGTCCCAAACTTTGTTTGCCGCCATAGTTTTCCTATCAAAACTGTATATGACTTGGAAGGTGTTTGGCGTCATTGACCTTTAACTATTTTCTTATTGTATCAATTCTTCTCTCATACAATATATCACAACCACAGCCTCTACTCCCTCCAATCCTGCCAGAATGCCTCCACACTTCCCATTTCCCCCAGATTCGCTGCTCTTCTATTTTACTTCAGACAAGAGCAGGCTTCCCATGTCATCTACCAAGCACTATGTAATGAAATGGAATATGCTTGTAGACACGAGCCTAGCATAACTGTCTTCTGAGAGGCTTTAGCAAGCAGCAGATGAAGGCAGATGCAGAGACCCACAGCCAAACATCAGGCAGAGAGCTCAGAAAGTCTTGTCGAAGATCAGAGCAAGCCAGAGGGGTCAAGGGTGCCACTAGAAAACCTACAGAGTCAAACAACGTGGGTCCATGGGGGGGCTCGCAGAGACTCAACCACCAATCAAACAACATTCAGCAGCTGAATCTAAGCATCATACACATTTGTAGCAGTTGTGCAGCTTCATCTACGTGTGTGTCCTCTTCCAAATGGAGGGGCAGACTTTCTCTGACTCTATTTCCTGCCATCGGATCTTCTAGCCCTAACTGGACTGCCTGGTTGGGTCCAAGTGAAAAAGGATATGCTTGGTTCTACTGGGACTAGATATCCCAGGGCAGGGATACCTAGGGTATAGGTATGGGGGTTAGGAGACATGGCTTCCCCTTTCTAAGAGGAAGGGGAAGTGGGGAGGGGGGATGGTTTTACAATGGTGAAACTAGGGGGAAAAGAGGGAGGAGCTGCAATTAGAATATAAGTGAATAAATAAATAAATTAATAATGTAAAAAAGAGTAAGCATAACCCTCATATCAAGGCGGGAGAAAGCAACACTGTAAGAGAAAGAGGATCTATGAGACTCCGAGCCTGGTTGGGTTGGACCTCCTGAGCCGTTTGTGCCTGGAGGAGGAGGTCTGGAGTGCTTGAAGGAAGATGTGTCACAAATGGGGGCAGATAGTTACAGCGTCTACTGGGCCTCACGGGGGTCCCACTTAGGCCAGGTATTGGGGCAAAGCCGTGTCTCATCTGTTAGCCTGATTATGAAGGACCTCCTGGAAGTCAAGCTGTCTCTGGGTGTGGGCCTGGGGGAGGTGGCTGGAGCACCCGAATTGGCCCTGGGCACAGCTGTGGACTGGAAGCTCTGTACTTCATTTTAAAAGCTAGATTGTTTGGTTTGTTGGCACTTAAGTTTCTTGAGTTGTTTATATGTTTAGGACATTAGCCCTCTGTAAGATGTGGAGTTGTATATTTTTTTCTTTATTCTGTAGGTTGCTATTTTGTCCTATTGACAGCATCCTTTGCCTTACAGAATCTTTTCATTTTCCTCCAGTCCCATTATTAATTGTCAATCTTTGTGACTAAGCTATTGTGTTCTGTTTTGGAAGTTGTCTCCTGTTTCGATGCATTCAAGGTTATCTCCTACTTTTTGATTTATCAGTATCTGGTTTTTGTTGAGATTTTTGATCACTTTGACTTGAATCTAGTGCAGAGTTATAATTTCTTTATGCAGGCACCCAGTTGAACCAGCACGATTTGTTGAAGATGTTTTCTTTTTCTATTATATGATCATAGTTTCTTTATTTTAAAAAAATCAGATATTCATAGGTATGTGGATTTAAGTCTGGGTCTTTAACTCAATTCCATTGAACAACATATATATTTTTACGGCAATACCATACAGATTTTATTACTATTCCTCAGTAGTAGAGCTTACAATCAGTGATGATGATACTACTAGAACTTTTATTAATCCGAATTATTTTACCTGTCTTGTTTCTTATTTTTTGCTTTTGCTTTTGTTTTTTATATATAATTGAGTACTTCCATGTGGGTTTATAAAGAATTTGTTGGAATTTTGATGAGGATTACATTGAACCTACTGCTGTTTTGTTATGTTTTTGATAGAATGGACATTTTTCCTATTTTAAGTCTTCTGAATCCATGAACGTGGAAGAATTTTTTTATCTTCTGATATAATTGTTCAATGTCCTTCTCAAAGACTTTGAGATTTTGTCATAAAGGTCTTTCACTTTGTTTATTAGTGTTTCCAGAGATATTTTGTGGCTACAGTGAATACTGTTGTTTCATTATTTATTTCTCAGTCCATTTGTTATTTGCATATGGCAGGGAGGTTGGGTTTTATTTTTGTTTGTTTTGTTTTGTCTTTGTTATGTGTTTTTATTTATGTTAATCTTGTATGCAGCCACAAAGCTGTGGTTGTGTTTATCAGCGGTTGAAGTTCCCTAGTATAAATTTTGGGATCACTTATGTATACTATCATATCACCTGAAAATAATGAGATTTTGACTTCTGCCTTTCCAATTTCTATCCCCTTGATCTCCTTCTGATGCATTGTTGCTCTAGCTAAAACATCACGTGCTGTATTAAGTAGACAAGCAGAGAGTGGGAATCGATGTTATGTTCCTGTTACAAGGGAATTATTTTGAGTTTCCAAAAATTAATTTTATGTTTGTTATAGAATTTCAGGATACTGCATTTATTAATTTTAAATACATCAATTTTATCCCTAATTTCTAAAATAATTTTATCATGTATTTTGGATTTTGTCAAATGTTTCTTTTAGCATGTAGTGAGATGATCATGTGGATTTTTTTTCTGTCAGTTAGTTTACACAGTGAATTACATTGACAGAACCATCTCTAAGCTCTGGGATGAAGCCTACGTGGACATAGTAGATTTTTAAAAAAAAAAAATGTTCTTACAAACAGTTTGCCAGTCTTTTTTTTTTTTGAGTATTTTTGAATTCATGCTCATAAGAAAAATTGTTCTATAATTTTTTTCTTAATCTAATCTGAATATGCTTTTGGAATCAGGGTGACTCTAGTCTAATAAATGAGTTTTTTTTTAATGTTTCTATTTTGTGGAATACCTGAAGAATATTGGCATTAACTCTTTTTTGAATGTCTGGTAAAATTTTGTGCTAAAATCATCTGGCCCTGAGCTTTTTTAAATTGGTAGATTTTAAACGACTGCTTCTATTTCCTTATGGGTGATAGTTCTATTTAAATTATTTATCTGAATTTGATAAGTATTATTTGGTAAGTGCTATCTATCAAGAAAATTCCAACTTTTTGAAGTACAGGTTTTTGAAGTCTGACCTGGAGAAGCTTTTGACTTTCTAGGTTTCTATCGTTATGTCCCTCTTTTTCTTTCTGTTTGTAATTTGGATAGTCTTTCTGTGTCTTTTAGTTTAGTTTGTCTATCTTGTTGATTTTCCAAAAGGACAAATTTTGTTTCATTATTTCTTTTTATTCTTTTTGTTGATATTTTGTTGATTTCAGTCCTCAGGTCATTTCCTGCTCTTATCTTCCTCTTCCTTGTGTTTCTGTTTGTTTGTTTTTCTAGAGGACATAGCAATGTCCATAGTTTATAGTATGGACAAAGTCCATAGGCCATAGGCCATGCTGCTACCAAGTGACATGTTAGTGTGAGTGACTGTACTGTCACCTAAGGTCATGTTGATGTTTCTGGACTTTATTGGAAGCCTCTGCAAAACTTGTCAGGGTCCCAATGTTCCATTGAAAGAGGAACTATGTTCCTAGTCTTTGCTTTTGCCAGAAATGGCTCACGATCCCGAATGACTGTGATGAGCAAGGAGGCTACTTTGGCTGTGATATCAGTACCATGGATGCACATTACAAAAGGACATTGAAGGCTCTTTGACAACCCCTACCCCTAACTCCCACCTCTGAAAGGGAAATACAACTGCCTAGACAAGTAATCAAGGAAGAGAACTCTTAAATGTGTGGAGATGCTGAAGAGAAGCCCTACACAGTTAATGACTTCTGGAGGAGCTGTGGGAGAAAGACTGTGTTGTATTTAAGGGTCAGGCCACTGAGAATATGATTATGTTCTAGTGAATATATATAGGGAGCATTTGTCCGTACCAGTGAAACAAATTTTGAGTTTCTTCCTCCTAAATTTATAATATGAAATAAATGTATGCTGTGGTTTTGAATCATTGGGTTTGTTCTAATTTATTATAATGGGCACATGGAGTCATCATAGGACATTTAATAAAAAAGGATTGGGAGAGGAAAGAGGAAAGAGGAAAGAGGAAAGGAAAAAGACAGTGGTGTATAGTTTGTTGGGAATTTAAAATTATTATTATTAGTCTCATCTTCTTTTGGCATGGGAGATCACAAGGGGAGTCTGAACACGAAGGGACTGTGAAAAGATTGTGATCTGGGTAAATGATACAAAACAAACATGTTACATGGAAAAATCTGATAAATGTCTAAACTCATATTGAGCAGTACATCTCTGTTCTTTGTTTTGCTTTTGTTTCTTTGGGTTTGTTGTCATTGTCACTTAAAGTTGGCTTTGTCAACTGCTTTGTCTTCATGCAGGGTGTAAGCTGGAACTTTACAGATAATTTTTCTTTCCTTTTCCTCATCATCTTTACATCTTTATAGGATGCTATCTATGGCTTCATTTTGTTCAAATAAGAAATTGAAACTCAAGAAATAATAGAATAAATCTGTAGGATATGTCATGCATAATATCTAGAATTTTTAATTTTATCTTTCATTCAAATGGTACTTTGCCAGCCACACTAAATTTGTGTTTTAAAAATAGGAAGATAGGATAGTACCATGCAGATAGCGGATGACCTGTGGGTAGGTAGGGCAGAATAACAACATCAAAACAAAGTGAAGAATGAACCTGAGGAGTAACACACATGACAGCATAAGCTAATGGCTGGAGTGATGAGAGAATGTAATAAGGAATCAAGGAGCACAGGTGGTTAACAACAATTAATAAAGTCAAAGGAAACAATTGTGTAAGTGGCATGGGGTGTTTTCAGAGGGGAACCTGGGAAAATGAGCTTAAAAAAAGAAAAGAAAAGAATTCTAAAGTAATGATTCCAAGATAGGAACCAACCTTGTCTGTACCAGTGAAACAAATTTTGAGTTTCTTCCTCCTAAAATTATAAGATGAAATAAATGTATGCTGTGTTTTTGAATCATTGGGTTTGTTCTAATTTATTATAATGGGTGCACGGAGTCATCATAGGACATTTAATAAAAAAGGATTGGGAGAGGAAAGAGGAAAGGAAAAAGATAATGGTGGATAGTTTGTTGGGAGACGACTTGGCTAGGAAATGCAAGTCTGTGTGCTCTAAACACAGCACTGTAGCAAGAGTAGGGATAAACAGAGTAGGGGTAGTCATCACATTCTCTAATTCAAGAACTGTGGAAAGAATCCACAAAATGTCTACAGGGATTAAACTGTGTCTCTCAGTTCTGTTTTGAGCTGCTCATACCACTTTAGAAAGAGACTGTCAAGCCCATTTTACTGCATTTAAGGACTGTTCAAGTCGTAACTTGATATAATGGTTTCTATGGAAACAAACTTCAAACTCCTACATAAAGAGGAAAAGAAAATATTTCCAGAGAGAAAATTAAAGTGATTTCCTGTAGCCTTTAAAATGGGTTAAAATTCAAATGTCAATTTGAGCTCAAGTAAGAAAACTAAATAAAATTTGTTTTTCAAAGACTTTTCTTTGACTGATGGACCTATAATGAAAATTATAAAAATATTGACATTGCGTATGTCTATTTGTTTCTCAATATTAATATACATTATATTTTTATTAGATTTCAATACTTTTTATAAGCCAGATTACCTCCTTCTTAGACTTAAAAACTATCATGTAGTAAATAACATAGACTCATTGCTGTTTATGATTAAACCTGATTCTCAATGTTACAGGTGGGATGTGCCTGTAACACTTACTGCAAATGGTTCTTAACTGTATGTTCCAGAAAACAGCAACCATATCTTTATTTTAAAACCCTATCTTTCCTTCTACATGTAGCTAAGTCTATTTTATGACCACCTTGTAAGCATGGCTTTTTTTTAAAAGGAGGTACTCATTGATTTATTATGATTCTGTTCTGTTCCTGTAATCCCACTTATTTGTCCATCAAATCTCCTACTTGGAAAACCTCTACCCCTGAGCTATAAAATCCTTTTCTTTCTCACATCCAATGCTCATATTTTGAATCCTGCTTTTAGGGAGAGATAGCCCATAAATAGAAATCTAAAAAGCTTACATTAATTAATTTGGCCATGATGATTAGAAAGTCTATGTTATTTTTCCTCACATCATTGGGATAAACATTTCTGAATGCTGAATTTTGCTCGAACTACCTTTGCTTTTATTTTTTAGCACTCTTAGTATGTATACATTGTACCTTATTTGTCTCAATCAGCATGATTAATAAGTCTTTAAAGGTCTTAGTATAAGAATGAATCAAACATTAAAAAGTAGTCTGTTTTGATATAAAATTATCAATTTGAAAATATTTGAAAGCATATTATTTTAAATTTCTTCTTATTATATTCTCCTATCCATATTCACTAGTCATCCTTGGAAATTTTGTGATTTTAATATCAAAGCAAGAGCTATTTTAACACATATTTCTATAAAGCACTAGATTTGCTGAGATCGCATTAGAATAGGTAAGTATTACCATAGAGCAAAACATTAGAAAGAATTGTTCTTTAGTTCCTGGTAAGAATAAACTTTCAGCACCCCAGAACACTGCTACTATAATTAGACTAACTTAATTAAAAGATCATTGAGCTTATCTCTGATAACCTACATAACATTATTCAATCACTTTTTTCTTTTGTAATAAGAAAAAATTTCTGAGCTAAAATCAGAATAGAGTGATTTTTATCTTAATCTTTTTTTTAATTCCTTTGTCATTTACCCTTCCCAAGGGATTAAGGCCAATACTTTGCACACCAAGATTTATCAAAGTTGTCAATTTTTGTCTCGGATCTTTGTCACCATCATCATAGCCTCTGTCTCTGCATTTAATTATGCAGCAAATGCCTGGCTCCATTATTTGGATGTGTAGTTTGCAAATAGATAAAATGTCTTACTTTTAGTTTACAAACCAGATGATGTGCACTGAGAAATTTGTGAGCAGGGTATGGGTACATGATTAGTAAATAACAGAACAGTATCATCAACTGGTATCCTTTATTCACTGCAGTTTTTATCAGATCATAGTGCAGGCAGAGGGAAAGAAATTATAAGATTATGAGGCCACCCACTCATCTCCAAATTTTTAACCCTGAGTGGCTCCTGTCTAAAGGAAATGCAGGGACAAAGTTTGGAGCAGGGACTGAATAAAAGGACATCCAGAGACTGCCCCACTTGGGGATCCATCCCATACACAGACACCAAACCCAGACATTATTGTGGATGTCAAGAAGTCTTTGCTGACAGGAGCCTATGTAGTTTTCTTTTAAGAGGTTCTGCCAGAGCCTGACAATTACAGAGGCTGATGCTGGCAGCCAACCATTGTACTGAGCACTAGGACTCCAAAGGATGAGTTAGAGGAAGGAATGAATGAGCTGAAGAAGTTTGTAGCCCCATAGAAAGAAAAACAATATCAACCCACCAGACCCTCAGAGCTTTCAGGGACTAAACCAGCAACCAGAGTGCACATAGAGGGACCCATGGCTCTACCCACATACGTATCAGAGGATGGCATTGTCTGACATCAATAAGAAGAGAGGCCCTTGGTCCTGTGAAGGATTGATTTCCCAGTGTAAAGAAATGCTAAGGCAGTGAGGTGGGAATGAGTGGGTGAGAGGGGAAGCACCTTCATAGAAACAGAGGGGGAGGGGATATGGGATAGGGGGCTTTGGAGGGGAAACCAGAAAAGGGGATAACATTTGAAATGTAAATACATAAAATATCCAATAAAAATAAATAAATAAATAAAATTTTTAAAAAAGAAAAGGAGAAAGATACAATAGTAAACAAAGCCCTTAAGAGATAAAGCAGGATCAACTGGAAAAGGTGGAACAGAAAAGATTTACAACCAAGTTTGTTTGTCTGTTTTTAAACTACTTTGAATTTTGAAGCAAGTTCTTAAATGTACACATGTATTAGAAAATTCATGACATTGATTAATATGCTTTTTGAGATCCTTTTTCTGTTAAAAGCCTCTAAGAAATAGTGGTCATTTGGGAGAAAATTACCAATTTTAATCATACAGTGGAAGATGCTTTAAGGTATGTTTTATTATTTTTGTATTTCTATAAAAGTTTATATATTTTTATCTTTTATGTTTCTTCTTTCTAATTATATGTTTATGGCTTGAGAAATAGAAATTTAGATATATTTTTCCTGCACCATTATTGAATGAGTGCTAGACAATTGTTGAAAGCTTTCCACAACAGTCAATTTGCAGGAAACATTTTGTTCAAGAATAAAGCTATATTTACACACATAAACACACATAGGTTACTTCATTGTACATTTAATCATTTATATTAGCCATTTATTCTCATAACATGGCCAATGCTTATTATGTGTATAGACAGCAAGCAGCTTGGGAAACAAAAATCATCCCTGTGAAATATTATATTGTAAATAGGCCTGAAGAGAATGTTTCTGTTTAATCTACATAGCATAATCATGACAAAGACCATACAATTGTTTGTAAAATTTGTAAGTGTACTGCATTTCCACAAAGATCAGAAAGCCTTGGGATAAATCTGTATTGATTAACACACAATATATAAATCTCAAAAATGGGGCTTCCTGATTTCCAAAGCCTTTAACTTCATGAAGAACCCTTGTCTTCTCTGGTATTTGAGAAAATAGTGTTTTCCTTCCTCTGGCCTTAAATATCTATAATGGCTTTTGAAGGGTTCCCACATGGGCAGCTGGATCTTCAGTTATTGGTCTCTGAGGATCTAAGCATCAACTGTTGTGCCTGCAGTTGGAAGTCAATCTTATAGATCAAAGAGGCCCCCAATTCTCTGTTGATATTGTAGCTGAAGCCACATGATGTTATAATTTCATGACATCTGCAAGAGATTCTCTTGGCCCATTTGTCAGGACCCATTCAGATCACAAATAACTTCGTCATACCTCTGAGCTGTAAATAAATGGTATTCATGCTGACTTCATGGAATACTGCAAGTCTTACCAGAAAATAAAAGCTAAAAATAAAAATATCCATGTAGCCACTGATAAAACTTACAAAGTTCTAACATTTATAGATTTGAGGTTGTTATTTTTTTTACTTTTGTAAAAAAGTAAATTAATTGCGGCTGGCTTACAAGGTCAGAGTTTCAGTCCAGTATAATCATGGTAGTGTCAGGCAGACATAGTGTGGGAGGAGCTGAAGAGTTCTACATCTTTATCTGAAGGCCACTAGAAGAAGACTTACTTCCAGGTAGCTAGGACTGGGGTATTAAAGCCCACGCCCACAGTGACACACCTACTACAAGAGGGCCACACATTTAAATAGTGCCACTCCCTAGGCCAAGCAAATACAAACCATCGCATTCCACTCCCTGGCTCCATAGCATAATAAAAATATATTTAGTCCAACTTCCAAAGCCCCCATAGTCTACAGCAGTCTCAACAATGTTTAAAGTCTAAAGTTCAAGGTCTCTTCTGAGATTCACCCAATCACTGAACTTTAATCCTGGAGATTAAAGCAAGGCAGGAAACAGTCTGGGCAATCTCCAAACTGCGTCTCCACGTCTGATGTCAAAGCGGTCTTCAGATCTCCAACTCCTTTCTCATCTTTGTTGACTGTAACAAACTACTTTCTCCTGGGTGTGGTTTCATACCTTGTTAGCAGCTTTCCTCAACAGATAGCCCACAGCTCTAGCATCTCAAACATCTTGGGGTCTCCTAGGCAACCTCAGTGTTAAGGCTTCATGTTTCAGTTTCTGGGATCTGCACGAGATCTTCTAGCTTACTGTAAAGGGCTTCTTGCTTCATTTCTGCAGCTCTGCCCTCTGTAGCACTCTACGCTCGGGTGATTAATTAAGTTGTAGTACTGTTGTCTCACAGGAGAAACCTCACCCTCTAACCTGGTGAGCCAACTTTCAAAAATACTCTATTTCCCAAGCCATTTAACAATCCAAATGCTTGCACCAACAATAACATTTGGGCTGAAGATTTGAAGTGCAAATCACATAATTTATGATCAAGTTTAAGAACTTACATTAAGGCACTTGCCCAGAAGGATGGATCTCTGAAGATGTCTTCACTATCATTACCTCACCATCTACTCAAAATTTGGGAAAACACACTCTCTCAACACTGGTAAAAATATTCAAAAAATGTGTCTGTCAACCTTTTTGTCTGTCAGGCACATTTGGCAATTATCAATTCAAAAGTTGCTGCTATATCTCTTAATAAATATATTTGCTTAAAAAACAAGTCACATTAAGACCCATCATAATTAAAACTACCTAATTTTTTTACATGCTTCTTTTTTGAATGTTATAGTATCTTTATTAAATATTATTTTTAATTAGATATGCTATAGTATAAAAGTATATGTCATACAATAGAAGCAATATTGAAATTTATGTTCATTTTTAATAAGCCTGATAAACAAAACAAATGCTTGCCTGCATTGTTTTTCTAATTTCCCTTTTGTACTTTCTTATGATAATTTAAAATTTATTTTTATTAGAGTAAATTGCTTACTCTCATGAGCAAGAATTACATTAAAATTTTCCACTTTAGTGGTTTCATTTGTCATCAGTACCATAGTACATCTATACAAAAATCTGTTTCCTTGGCAACAGAAAGCAACTGTTCATTTCAAGAAAATCAATAGCAAGAAAAGACACATTTAATAAAATATCAGTTCTTCCTATTGGTATTACATTTATATAGAATATAGTGTGACTCAAATTACTTTAAATTATCCTTAAATAAAAGGTAAAATATTATTTTTCACCATATAACCATTAAACTTTTTACTTGAGGATCAAATACAGTATGTTCCAATATGTGTGGAATGTCATAGACAAGGTACATTGTTACTGCTTACTCTCTACCACTAGCCATATACATCCTTGATACAGGAGGCTATTTTATCATTCTCAAACTGTTTCTCTTCAATAAAATAGATAGCAGTGGTTACTATTTGTCTACTGCTCTTATAATACTGACAGTCTCCAGGTTATGGATTTATTGTTTCAAGTTTATTAATGAAGACTTGGTGAGACTAGAATTTCACCTCCATCACATTAACCCATAAAACAAATAACATCACATAGTTATACTCTATAAAGGAGGAGAATTTGAGTATGCTATTCATATTGTCTGTGCTCAGGCACAGTTTAGTAATGGCTAGTTTGTGGTTATCAGGAGGATCTGAGCTAATAGAAAACACCAACATGCACTAGTATATGCAGACCATCTTAGAAAATGTAAATAGGTACAATCTTAAGCAAAACTTAGTTTGGATGAATGTGTGTGTCCAAATGAAGTCTAGGGTTTAGTTTTGGTACAGACCCTGAAATTCTGATGATTACTTATAAACACATTTCTGAATTATATTCAGAGATACAAAGAACGTTGAACACACATTTGCATCCTTCATGCGTTTTGTTTTCTTTTGTATCTTACTATGATTAAGTTTTGTGTAGCCCCACACATTCCTAAACATTATAACTGAGGTTGCCATATCATTCCCTGTCTTTTCCAGTTAAGATCTTCTCCTTTAAAATTTGGTCCTTTCAGTAATAATTTCATTCAAATTAATTCACAAAAAAGGAAGAATTAAGAAATATTAAGCTAGCAATTGATTCAACACAAGGACTATTTTGTGTACTAGATATACTCTCCTCTAAACTCAGTTTAGAAACTGTCCATCAAATATGTGAGCTAAAATGTATAGTTTAGAAGCAAAACCCAGATGGTTAAAATGCTATGACTTTTTCTTATTTTTCTATAATGGTAGGTTCTACTTCAAATAAACAGCAGGAAACACTATTAAATTCATAAGGCTGTCATAAACATCAAATACAAAAACTCAAATTAGCATAATGCCTGGTTCTTTGGGATCATTCACTTCATGTCAGCTATCATTATTTTTATTATGCCCACATTAATACACTGATAATAATAATGATTATAAAGCACTCACCTAAAGAAAGCAGATTTTACCTTTGTGAAGTGGCAGACAGTAACTTTGAATGACAACAAGAGGCCTCAGTCTTCACAAGTCTACTTCAAGGGTTTCTAGCTGGCGCCCGGACATTGCTGATCCTGGCCCACAGCTCCCTGCTTCCAAACCCCATGGGAGAGAGAGCGGGTCACCCAGAAGTGTGGGCAATCCTGAGACTGCAGGGCAGGAGAGACCACCACTTGTGCCCACCTTTGCCCACATCCATGGCCCAAGAGGAAACTGTACAGTGCCTCAAAGTGTGGGAAGATTGTAGCAGTCAAGCGGCAGGAGCCCTGCAGTCCAGACTGCCAGGATCTGAAAGGACCTGGTCAAATAGCTCCCTGCACACAAATCCCATGGGAGGGAGAGCTAGACCCTCAGAAAGGGAGACAAGCCTAGGAAACCAGAGGAGTCTACTCTCTGCCCACATTTCTGACTCTAGAGAAAAACACCTAGCACCATCTGTGCAAAGGGACTCTGAAAAAGGAGGGGCAGGCCATCTGATTATTGCCCTCACAAAAAGCTTGACCCTAGCCCTAAGGAGTGACTTCAGGCAGGAGACCAGAGGTAAGACCAACTTTTCTGCTCCAAGTGATCTGCCTGGTGGACTCAGAACACATACCCACAGGAACAGCTGAAAGCCAGTAGACAGGAATGACACACATCTGAAGGCAGAACACTCTGTTCCCATAACTAGCTGAAAGAAAACAGGAAAACAGGTCTAAAGCACTCCTGACACACAGGCCTATAAGACCGTCAAGCCACTGTCAGAAATAGCAAAACAAGTAACACCAGAGACAACCTGATGGCAAGAGGCAAGCACAGGAATCCAAGCAACAGAAACCAAGACTACATGGCATCATCAGAGCCCAATTATCCCACCAAAGCAAACACTGAATATCCAAACACACCAGAAAAGCAAGATCTAGATTTAAAATCGCATTTCATCCTGATGATGGAGGATTTTAAGAAAGACATAAAGAACTCCCTTAGGGAAATGCAGGAAAACACAAGTAAACAAGTAGAAGCACTTAGAGAGGAAACACAAAAATCGCTGAAAGAATTACAGGAAAACACAATCAAACATGTGAAGGAATTGAAAGTGGAACTAGAAACAATAAAGAAATCACAAAGGGAGACAACTCTGGATATAGAAAACCAAAGGAAGAGACAAGGAGTCCTAGATACAAGCATCATCAATAGAATACAAGAGATAGAAGAGAGAATCTCCGGAGCAGAAGATTCAATAGAAATCATGGACACAATGGTCAAAGATAATGTAAAATGGAAAAAAACTACTGCCCCAAAACATAACGAAAAAATAGGACACAACGAAAAGATCAAAACTAAGGATAATAGGTATAGAAGAGAATGAAGACTCCCAACTCAAAGGACCAGTAAATACCTCCAACAAAATCATAGAAGAAAACTTCCCTAACCTAAAGAAAGAGATGCACATAAACATACAAGGAGCCTACAGAACTCCAAATAGATTGGACCAGAAAAGAAACTCCTTCTAACACATATTAGTCAAAACACCAAATGCACAAAACAAGGAAAGAATATTAAAAGCAGTAAGGGAGAAAGGTCAAGTAACATATAAAGGCAGATTTATCAGAGTTACACCAGAATCCTCACCAGAGACTATGAAAGCCAGAAGATCCTGGACAGATGGCATACAGACTCTAAGAGAATACAGATGCCAGCCCAGGTTACTGTATCCAGCAAAACTCTCAATTAACATACTTGGAAAAACCAAGATATTCCATAACAAAACCAAATTTACACAATATCTTTCTACAAATCCAGCCCTACAAAGGATAATAAATGCTAAAGCCCAACACAAGGAGGCAAGCTACACCCTAGAAAAAGCAAGAAACGAATAGTTTTGCAACAAAGCAAAGAGAAGACAAGCACACAAACATAATCTCTCCTCAAAGACAAAGATACAGGAAGCAACAGTCACTATTCCTTAATATCTCTCAACATCAATGGACTCAATTCCCCAATAAAAAGACACAGATTAACAAAGTGGATACGGAATGAGGACCCAGCATTTTGTTGCCTACCTCAGAGACAAAGACAAACACTACCTCAGAGTAAAAGACTGGAAAACAACTTTCCAAGCAAATGGTCTGAAGAAGCAAGCTGGAGTAGCCATTCTAATATTGAATAAAATCAACTTTTAATCAAAAGTCATCAAAAAAGATAAGGAAAGAGACTTCATATTCATCAAAGGAAAATTCCACCAAGATGAACTCTAAATCCTAAATACCTATGATCCAAATACAAATGCATCTACATATATAAAAGAAACTTTACTAAAACTCAAAGCACACATTGTACCTCACACAATAGTAGTAGGAGATTTCAACACCCCACTCTCAACAATGGACAGATCATAGAAACAGAAATTAGACAAAGACATAGACAGACTAACAGAAGTTATAAACCAAATGGACTTAACAGGTATTTATAGAACATTCTATCCTAAAACAAAAGGATATACCTTCTCACCACCTGGTGGTACTTTCCCCGAAATTGACCATATAATCGGGCACAAAACAGGCCTTAACAGATACAGAAAGATAGAAATAATACAATGCATCCTATCAGACCACCACGGGCTAAAGTTGGTCTTTAATAAAAATAAGGGAAGAACACCTACATATACATGGAAGTTGTACAATGCTCTACTCAATGATAACCTGGTCAAGGAAGAAATAAAGAAAGACATTAAAGACTTCTTAGAATTTAATTAAAACGAAGGTACAACACACCCAAAAATGTGGGACACAGTGAAAGCTGTGCTAAGAGGAAAACTCATAGCTCTGAGTGCCTGCAGAAAAAAACAGAAGAGAGCATATGTAAGCAGCTTGACATCATGCTTAAAAGCTCTAGAAGAAAAAGAAGCAAACAAAGGTAGGAAATAATCAAACTCAGAGCTGAAATCAACCAAGTAGAAACAAAAAGGACTATGCAAAGAATCAACAGAACTAAAACCTGGTTCTTTGAGAAAATCAACAAGATAGATAAACTATTAGCCAGACTAACGAGAGGACACAGAGAATGTGTCCAAATTAACAAAATCAGAAATGAAAAGGGAGACATAACAACAGAATCAGAGGAAATTTGAAAAATCATCAGATCCTACTACAAAAGCCTATATTCAACAAAACTTGAAAATCAGGAGGAAATGAACAATTTTCTAGATAAGACCCAACAAAGAAAGAGAACTTCAGGCCAATTTTCCCTTATAAATAATGACGCAAAAATACTCAATAAAATTCTTGCAAACCGAATCCAAGAACACATCAAAACAATCATCCATTATGAAGTAGGCTTCATCCCATGTATGCAGGGATTGTTTAATATAGGGAAACACTATATAAAAATCAACGTAATCCACTATATAAACAAACTGAAAGTTAAAAACCACCTTATCATTTCATTAGATGCTGAGAAAGCATTTGACATAATTCAACACCCCTTCATGATAAAAGTCCTGGAAAGAACAGGAATTCAAGGCGTATACCTATACACAGTAAATGCCATATCCAGCAAACCAGTAGCTAACATTAGTTAAATGGAGAGAAACTTGAAGCAATCCCACTAAAATCAGGGACTAGACAAGGCTGCCCACTGTCTCCCTACTTATTTAATATAGTTCTTGAAGTCCTAGTCAGAGCAATCAGACAACAAAAGGAGATCAAAGGGATACAGATTGGAAAGGAAGATTGAAGTCAAAATATCACTATTTTCAGATGATAAGATAGTATATTTAAGTGATCCCAAAAGTTCCACCAGAGAAATACTAAACCTGATAAACACCTTTAGCAAAATGGCTGTGTATAAAATAAACTCAGATAAATCAGTAGCCTTCCTCTACACAAAAGAGAAACAAATGAGAAAGAAATTAGGGAAATGGCTCCCTTCAAAATTGTCCCAAATAATATAAATACCTTGGTGTGACTTTAAACAAGCAAGTGAAAAATCTGTATCATAAGAACTTTAAGCCTCTGAAGAAAGAAATTGAAGATCTCAGAAGATCAAATGCTCTCGCATGCTCATGGATTGGCATGAGTAAAATAGTAAAAATGGCCATTTTGCCAAAAGTGATCTACAGATTCAATGCAATCTCCACCAAAATTCCAATCCAATTCTTCAGAGAGCTAGACAGAACAATTTGCAATTCATCTGCAATAATAAAATCACAGAATAGCTAAAACTATCCTCAACAACAAAAAGGACTTCTGGGGGAATCACTAACCCATAACTCAAGCAGTATTACAGAACAATAGTGATAAAAACTGTATGGTATTGGTTCAGAGACAGGCAGATAGACCAGTGGAATAGAATTGAAGACCGAGAAATGAACCCACACACCTATGGTCACTTGATGTTTGACAAAGTTTCCAAAAACATCAAATGGAAAAAAGATAGCATTTTCAGCAAATAGTGCTGGTTCAACTGGAGGTCAACATGTAGAGGAATGCAGATCGATCCATGCTTATCACCCTGTACAAAGCTTAAGTCCAAGTGGATCAAGGACCTCCACATCAAACCAGATACACTCAAACTAATAGAAGTAAAAGTGGGGAATAGTCTCGAACATATGGGCACTGGAGAAAATTTCCTGAACAAAACACCAAAGGCTTATGCTCTAAGATCAAAAATTGACAAATAGGATCTCAAAGCTACAAAGCTTCTGTAAGGCAAAGGACACTGCCATTAGGACAAAATGGCAATGAACAGATTGGGAAAAGATCTTTACCAATGCTACAACTGATAGAGGGCTTATATTTAAAATATACAAAGAATTAACGAAGTTAGACTGCAGGGAGACAGATAACCCTATTTAAAAATGGGGTTCACAGCTAAACAAAGAATTCACAGGTGAGGAATATTGAATGGCTGAGAAGCACCTTAAGAAATATTCAACATCTTTAGTCATAAGGGAAATGCAAATCAAAACAACCCTGAGATTCCACCTCACACCAGTGAGAATGGCTAAGATCAAAAACTCAAGTGACAGCAGATGCTGGTGAGGATGTGGAGAAAGAGGATCACTCACTCCTCCATTGATGGTGGGATTGCAAACTGGTACAACCTTTCTGGAAAAAAGTCTGGAGGTTCCTCAGAAAATTAAACATTGTACTACCTGACAACTCAGCTATCTCTTGGGCATATACCCAAAAGATACATACAACCAAAACATATGCTCCACTCCGTTCATAGCAGCCTTATTTATAATAGCCAGAAACTGGAAAGAACACAGATGCCCTTCAACAGAAGAATGGATACAGAAAATGTGGTACATCTACACAATGGAATACTACTCAGCTATCAAAATCAATGACTTTATGAAATTAATAGGCAAATGGAGGGAACTGGAAAATATCATCCTGAGTGAGGAAACCCAAACACAGAAAAACACACATGGTTTGAACTCATTTATAAGTGGATATTAGCCCAAATGTTCGAATTACCCAAGATGTACAGAACACATTAAACTCAAGAAGGATGACCAGAATCTGAATGCTTCACTCCTTCTTTAAAAGGGGAACAAGAATACCCTTGGCAGGGAATAGGAAGGCAAAGTTTAGAATAGAGGCTGAAGGAACACCCATTCAGTGCCTATCCCACATGTGGCCTATACATATTCAGCCACCAGACTACATAAGATGGATGAAGCAAAGAAGTGCAGGCTGACAGGAACCGGATGTAGATCTCTCCTGAGAGACACAGCCAGAATATGTCAAATACATAGGCGAATGCCAGCAGCAAACCACTGAACTGAGAACAGGACCCCCGTTAAAGGAATCAGAGAAAGGACTGGAAGAGCTTGAAGGGGTTGAGTCCCCATATGAACAACAATGACAACCAACCAGATCTTCCAGGGATTAAACCACTACCCAAAGACTATATATGGACCTACCCTGGGCTCCAAATTCATAGATAGCAATGAGTAGCCTAGTAAGGGCACCAGTGGAAAGGGAAGCCCATGGTCCTTCTTGCCAATGCTGGACCCCCAGTGTACAGGATTCTTGGGGGAGGGCAGTAATGAGGGGGAGATAGGGTGGGGAACACCCAGAGAAGGGGAGGGGGAGAGGTAAGGGGGATATTGGCCTGGAAACCGGGAAAAGAAATAACATTTGAAATGTAAATAAGAAATACCCAATTTGATAAAGTTGGAAATAAAATTCTACTTCAAGAACACCCTACCAAATAATTGGAATTTCAGAATTTTACATGATCATCAATTATCCTCAGGTCATTTATTCATTTGTCATAATTTTAGTGGGCTCCTCATTACACAGCATACTACTGTTACACTCTATGTGAATAATACCAGCAATATATGAACGTGTTAAAGAAGAAAATATAACAATAGATATTTTTTGTCATGTGGTAAGAAATGTTTACCAGGCTGTCACAAGTGATAATATTGACTTCCATGAACCATAAAGAAGAAGAAAAAGCTAAGGAAAAAAGGCATCCATCTTCTAAAGCTCTAGGAGATAATAACCATGAATAAAAAATCATTCTGGAGAAATAGTGACAGTAAGAGAGACACAGTTGTATAGATGGAGATTAAATTTCCTTTACTTTGGAATTATCTTCCTTTTCAAAACTATGAATATCAGCTTGTGAGAAACATATTTATTTAATTCCAGAGGAAAATATCATAAGGTTGTATAGTCAGTATATTTTCTTTCTTCAGAAAACAAATTTGTCCAGAAGAAACCATGTCCATTAGTAACGAAGATCTCTGAAGTAGTTTACTAACATTTTATATTAAGCACTAGTGAGATAGTTTCCTTCATGATAAAGACACAGATATAAATACTTAAAATGCCATTAAAATCCAAAATAGGAAAGCTAAAGGTGGAGAGGTAAAACAGTGGTTATGAGTACTGGTTCCTCTTCAAGAGAGTGCAGTCTGAATCTTAGCATCCATGAAGGAGCTCAGAACCATGTTGAACTTTAGTTGCAGGACACATCACTTCTTTCAGTCTTCTCAGGTAGTAGACATTCAGAAGTTGCACAGTCACATATGCAGGCAAACCACCAATATATATATATATATATATATATATATATATATATACACACACACATATATATATGTATATATATATATGTAAACTGTGAATATTTGTCATGAAAGTCACCACAAAGTGCAAATAAAAATGAACACATTGCAGTTTAGCATACTTGAAAATAAAACTTTTCAATCTGAAAGAAACAGATGGTTCAAAAAAGTTGGGTTAAGTGAAATTAATAAAGATAATGTATGATGAATTTTTAAAGAAAATTGACTGGTATTGTAAATATACAAATTGCTTATTCTATTAAATAGTATTTTAAGTTTTATACCATATTATCATAGAATTTATTTTAATTTGTTTTTTCTTAGCTTGTGACTATGATTAGATCTGAAAGGTTAGCTACAAGAATTGGCCTAAAATTTGAGGTTGAAGCATCTCACTATGCAAGAAAAAGTTAGACATAGTTGTTCCAGGAAATACACAGGACAAAATAGATGTACGAACATCAGGTAATTGAAGATATGATTTGTGCATGGATCAATTGAAAGTTCAACTGTAGAATTTTCCTTTAATTGGTTTTATTAAGTTGCTATCACTTCTAAAAATCTCATTTGTTCTGAATTAAAGAGAATCATGACCAATTTGACAGAAGTTACTTCTGGAATATGTTCATGTTAAGGATTCATTCAGTAGTATGAAGTTTTCAAGTTTAATCATAAAAGTCAAGAATTTTGTTTATCTTCATGCTTTTCATAATCTATGCTTCCCAGCAACAAGACCTATGAAAAATTTGTTTATCATAAACATCTTATTAAAATAATGTTTTGTAAATTTGTTCTTTGACAGTTTTGTATATGTACATATGGTAATTTTTATTACTGTTATCCTTTTACCTGTCTGAACTCATTCAGCTCTTCTACATCTACAGAAAATCTTCCTAAAAAGACCATATGTATATATGTATAATATCTTATAATTTATATAATATATGAGTGAATAGATTGAATGTTATATACAATTGAATATAATATAGAAATATACACATATATTCTATACATACATGCAATATTAGATATGTATAATTATACATATATGTATATATCCATACTATATATGCATCCAACCATATACATATAATGTATACAATGATATACATATGTATATATAATTATATATAATATAATGCACATGTATACAACATGTGTATATATTGCATACTTATTATATGCAAATATAATAGATACACACACACATATATATATATATATATATATATATATATATATATATATATATGCACACCTGTATACGTCTCTAGGTTCATCAGTTAAACCATGAGTTTGAAGCTCACTGGGCTTTTCTGTGGGTGTATAACTAAAGAAAACATCTACCCTTCTAGTGTAACCTGTTCATAACCAATAGTTCAGCCAGGAGGCGTAAGAATTTTTCCTTTGTCAGTACTATCGTCAGGAGGATTATAGCTACTTAGCTCATCATTCCATCGGTGATGACATACCCAGATGATAGCTTTTCACAACTCTTTCCCTAGTTCCCAGTTCTCACACTGTTTTGAAACCATCTTCCCAGACATGTCTATCCTTCTAAGGGGTGATATAAATGTCCAGCTTAGGGCTGAGCAGTTCATGTCACTTATTTCCAACCTTTTAAATAACTACGAATCGCTGTACTTGTTACTGTCCATTGCTGAAAGAAGCTTCTCTGATTGAGGCTGAGGGCAGCATTTGTCAATCAATATGCACATAAGCATTAGAATATACACATAAGCATTAGAACACAGCATTTGTCAATCAATATACACATAAGCATTAGAACATATACATAAGCATTAGAACACAGCATTTGTCAATCAATATACACATAAGCATTAGAACATACACATAAGCATTAGAACACAGCATTTGTCAATCAATATACACACAAGCATTAGAACATACACATAAGCATTAGAACACAGCATCTGTCAATCAATATACACATAAGCATTAGAATGCACCTCGTTGCAACAGCCACTTAGTGGAACAGGAGCAAATGCCTTGCTGGTATCTAAGATTTCCCAAGCCATGAATGTCATACTGTTTTATGTAAACAAACATTAATTCCCTATTGTAGAAGAAGCCTCATATAACGTCAGCTACCAGTTCATTTCTTCAACAACAGTAGTGCCAATGATGCATAATTGAAAATGCCTTGCTTGGCACGTTGGTATTGTAGTTTGTAGGGCAGAGAAGAGCTATGAAGATTGAGTCTTTCCTAGAATTTTACAGAGTACATTTCTTTCTTTGTTTTATCTTCCATCTTCACTTTGAAAGCTCATCACTAATCATTGGGATATGCACTGGGAGTCCACAGTAAGATTTTACTTAATGGCAATGATAATATTAAGAAAATGTGACAACAGCAAATGTTGTTGATCCTGAAATGCAACACCACTAATATCAGTGAATGACAATCAAAAGTACTAGTGCAGATGCTTCATAAAATATTTTGTTTTTTAAAAAATGAACCTTAACATTTGCACAGAAACAGCTAATGTGCTCATAGGTTTAAGTCCTAAAATAACTCATAAAAAGAGATGCTATGATTTTGAAAGAGAGCTTGGAGCATTAGTTGAGATGCTTGCAAAGAGGAAAGGAAAGGAAAGAAATATAAGCAATATCTTCCTGAAAGTCAAAAGTAACAACAATTGTACACAGCTATTTAGATTCCCAACAACTTCCCAACAGAAGCTATGTCTTCAAACTTCAATCTGGTAATGTCTAAACAGTGATGAATCTGACCACAGAATAATACTTTGAATAAACAAACAAACAAACAAACAAAATACCTAAAAATGTCCCTGATAGACAACCTCCTCCCCCCAAAAAAACCCTCAATGCTTATTTTGTAAAATGAAATAATGTAGCATCACTGGTCTACTCCTCCAGTCATGTAACATTAAGTTCAGAAATCAGTAAAAATGGAGAGCATATTGCTGGTTGAATGTAAGATTCAAAAAGGAAATTTTAAATAGTTATGAAGATATCCTCTCTCTCTCTCTCTCTCTCTCTCTCTCTCTCTCTCTCTCTCTCTCTCTCTCTCTCTCCTCTCTTCCATCACAAACACTGTCCCTTCCTCTCCATGCCCATGGAAGATTTTCCTCACCCATCCCCCTCCCTTTCTCCTTTGAGAGGGCAGTTCCCCCCATCATCCCCCAGTAACCTCCTAACAGGATTAGGTGCATCCTCTTCCCCTGAGGCCAGACAAGGCTGTCATTGCTACATTGTGACAGAAACCTTAAAACAGCCTGTGTATTCTCAGGGAGCTCCCAGGGGTACAGATTGGTTGACATTGTTGGTCTTCCTGTGGGGTTGCTATCTCTCTGAGGGCCTTAAATTCTTCCCCTAACTCTTCCATAGGGGACCCCAGCCTTGGTCAAAGATTTGGCTGTGGGTATCTGAATCTGTCTCAGTCAGCTGCTGGGTAGAGCCCTTCAGAAGGCAGCTATGCTAGTCTCCTGTCTGTGAGCACAACATAGTGTCACTGATGAAGATATGTTTTTAATGATAGAATATTCTGTATCTTTCTTGTCTTGATGTGAATATTATATTTTAACTTTTTATAATTTTGTAAGATTTTTTAAAACTTTTTCTCTAACATCATTTGAACATATAATTAATTCAAAATAAGAAAGATTAAACAATACTTAATAGTATTTTCTACTGCTATTATTTTAATTTTCTGTAAATTATGTGCAACATCACTAAAATATACATAAAATTTTAAATGATTCAATGAATCCAGATGGTACGTGGCAAAAATCACTTTCATAATATACTGAGAGATAAAATGAAATTAACATATCTGATTGATGAAAACCCACAGTGTTATTAGTTCATAATCTTGTCTTAATAACTTGCAAAAGTAGTTAGGGAGTTTTATGTCCTTTGATGTCACTGATTTAAGCTTTTACATTTTGCTTGCAAGAAATTCTTTTTACAAATATTGGATTCAGTTATGAGTCTTTACTACTGTAATTGAAGCCTGTAAAGTTTCCTAAATGAAAATCTACAAAGAGGAAAATATGCAGCGTTATGAATTATGAATAACAACTCTCATATCAATCACTGACAAGGGTGTTATTTGGATATTGCCTTTTAGAATATTAAATTCTTGTTTGTTGTGTATTTGTCACCC
The DNA here is from genome assembly GCF_011064425.1 of Rattus rattus. Lineage (NCBI taxonomy): Eukaryota > Metazoa > Chordata > Mammalia > Rodentia > Muridae > Rattus > Rattus rattus. The sequence continues at coordinate 27,504,739 of NC_046164.1, forward strand.
AGAGGCACATATGAATAAGGGTTTCTGTGCATAACTTATTTTATGCAAATTCTTCTTAGAGCACATGAGCTATTTTATTCCCTAGTCATAAAACTGCCTTCAGGCTTCAGGTCAATTATATTGCATGGAAAAATTTCTTGTGATTTGCAGAAGGTATCACATCTGTTTCTTTGCCTGTAACCCAAGAAGAAGTGGTTTATTAAATAACAAAATGTATTTGCATTATTGAAAGCTAGAAAATTCCTCTGTGTTAAAATTTGAAAAGGATGAAGTCTGTTCTTTATTTCTTACCTTACTGTAAACTTGTTATAGAGTTTGACTATGACTGGGCAGTGATGCAGTCTATTGTTGCCACTGCTGGACGCAGAGGGTTGTAGAAGTTCAGTAGAACAAAGCAAGTAAGAAATAAATTTCAGGCTGAATCCTATATTTCACTGGCAGGGGCACTGTAGATGAGGCTTTATGTAACCTGCCAATAGATGGAGTGTGGTAAAATGGAAGATAAACTAGATTGAAAAGAAAAAGATTTTAAATTACTAATGGGATGCATTGCAAACTTTTTCTCATATCTTTATGCCATTAAAAGAGCTATTGTTAAAAGGAGTCTTGTTGCTCATAATTACATTATCAATTTAAATTTAATTACACTTGTAACAATTACCTAGAATCCATAAAAGCATATTAAATACTGATGAGATTCTGTGGGATAGTTGTGGGGAAATCTATTAAAAAAACAGACATGTTTAAGAATGTCTTTTCACCTTCGTAATCTTCATCAGAATGGTCCTCGAGGGAGATTCTGAAAACTACAGACTATTGAACAGTGAGAGGCTATTTGAAACGTTAGCACTAATAAAGCAATGAGCATGCATTCTGAGATGTAGTTTAAGATAATTCTGTTAACATAGACTAATAACTGGAAGTCCCACCAAAGTCCATTTATTTTAGTGACTAGAGTAAAAGAAAGCAATATGCTGAAAAATGTGCAAAACGAAACAAAATCAAATAAACAAAACAAAAAATGCTGCACAACAGACATTTGTTCTTTCTTGTATTTGAAAACCTGTAAGACAGAGAAGAGGATGGAATGGATTCTAATGGTCACAGTAGTATGGGATATGCTTCACGTTTTAAAGCATACCTCCATTTGGACTAAGAAGTAAAGAATTGTCGGTACTACTACTCTTTATTTCTAACTTAAGCACAATTCCATCATTAATGGTATTAATTAATACCATTTTTATTATTTAACACGTTCCCCTTGAGAATTACTTGAAGCCAGAGAATTATGCAAATTGCCCATCTGTTTCCATAGGGGACAGAATAAACACTACTGTATAGGGATTAATTCGTGTTGTTTGCTAAATAAAAATATTAGAAGGTGAAAATAATTAAATGGCATACCCTGTGTTCATAATCTAATAAAACAACATTTTCATTTGAATTTAACATGTAAGACCATACTGTGAGCCGACTAACCTTATATACTGATTTTCAACTCAGAACTAAGAGCAAACTGAAAATACACAGTAACCTTTGCATTATTGCTTGAGAATCAACCTTTGACATAATTAAGAGAACATGAGAGTAAAGAAAAGAGTAAATAAGGCAGTTACGTACTTTGTTTCAAATTTTGATGATTTTCCTGAAAAGTAAGTACCAGAGAAAGCATGTATTTTTCCAAGCTGGTATGACAATTTACAAGCTTTGCATCAGATACTTTGCTCATTGGTTAAGAAAAGACAATACCTACACGACAAGTAGCAATTCAGTGTGCAGATTGTGTGTGAAACATGAGCCCTACATTAGTAGGAGCTTTCTAAGAGAGACTGAGAAGTGCAAGGGTGGATGAGTTATCATCCATCATACCGTGTCTAAATGCACTGGATAGTCACTATATCAATGCTTTTTCAATATTACTATAAATGTACAGTGACACATTTACACATTCTTCACAATCTAAAATCTTGACAATTACTCATCCCATGAAAGATCAGAAAACCATAGCAGTAGCATTAATGTTTTGATAAGAAAAGAGGTCAGTAAATTGATATCTTACCGCCGTGAGCAGACACCATGACCAATGCAAGTCTTATAAAGGACAACATCTAATTGGGGCTGGTTTACAGGTTCAGAGATTCAGTCCATCATCATCAAGGCATGGAGCATGAGGAGCTGATAGTTCTATCCCTTCATCTGAAGGCTGCTCGTGGAAGACTAACTTCCAGGAAACTAGGGTGGAAGGTCTTAAACTCACAGCAACAGTAAAACACCTACTCCAATAAGGCCACTACTAATAACGCCACTCCCTGGGTCAAGCATATAAAAAGCATCACAATAGAGAAACAAAAGTAAATATTCATATAACACAGGACCTGACACAGGGATTTTCCATAGGGTGGGGCCTCTACATCAGAATCTGAAAAACAGATAGTGCACTGTTCTAAGCAGAACTATGTTTATAAGCAAAGCCTAGACAATAAGAATTCATATTGTTAAGAGATTCAGTATAACCTTGATACTTCATGTCACTTATTTTTTTCAATGTAGTATGGATATGTGGGAAGTAGAAAATAAACTGATTTTGGTAAGGAAAGACAATATATAATGAAAATTATATTAAAATGTGATAGATAATCTACAGTAAACATGAAACAATAAATATTGTTTTTATACTTCTGGGTTTTAAAATGCATATAAACTATTTGGGATATAGTTAAGTTGGTAAAACAAATACAAAACATTTAGAACATAGATTAGCACAATGAATTATAGCAAAACATTATTACAGTGATTCTTATTATTGGGAGTTCATAATTAATTGCAAAGGCAAGGCAAATAAAGATAGCACATAACTAGATCCTCTAAAAACTGGCAAATTTTGAAAATAAACATAAAATAATATTTAATATAAAATTAATATACATTTCTGTAAAACTTTGAGAAATGATCACAAACATTGATAATAAATATAATACAACTAAGCATTAATAATAGTATTTGAATAAATAATTCTCTCCCATAACATGAAAATATCAAGTTCATAATAGGTAAATTAAAATTGTTGCTGCAGAATTTCAGGAACTCAAACATAACTTTGAAGAATCCCATCACATAGCAGTTGGTTTCACAAACCTGAATAAGTGCCCTGTGAAGATCTATATTAGTAAAATTGCAATGAACATCATCTACAAGCAGATGACTTCCTCCATTATGGCCTTCAATCCCCCACCTCCAATTTAACATATTGACAAGTGTGAATAACAAGTCTAATATTTTGTTGTAGCTACCACTGAGAACTTTATAATCCTTTCCCATCTTCTTCTAGGTTCTCCATCTCATATGCCACCAAAAGGTGCTTCCAGTTAAACTAGTCTTATATTTTTATCTCATAATGTGTGTCTGTCAGTAGTATGGCCACTGTTGTCATACTTAAGACCACTTGTCCCAAAGCCTCACATGCTAAAAATTTACTCATAAGGTTGGTCTTATTAAGCAGGATCCAATAAATCTTAACATGGGATACAGTAGAAGAAATAAAGATAATTTGGGAATGTGTCCTGAAAGAAATACTGGGAGCTCAGCTGCCCCCTTTCCCGCTTATGTCCTAGACAGCATATCAGGTCTGTGCAAGATATTTCTTCCTCATGAGGTTGTAAATTGCCACGAGCACACATGCAAGAGAAAGTCAATCAACCATGAACCAACACCTCTAGAATCATGGGAAAAACCAACATTTCATCACATTGAAATACCTTATATTGTCTAGAATCTTTTTTTTTTTTTTCCCGGAGTTGGGGACCCGAACCAGGGCCTTGCGCTTATGGGCAAGCGCTCTAACACTGAGCTAAATCCCCAACCCCGTCTAGAATCTTACTTAACTTCTTCACCTGTCTTTTTCTTTCTGCTTGGACCTATGTTGAGGTTTGGTCTGTTACTATGTTACAATGCTAAATTCTGTATCCCAAGGGCTAGTTACTTTAGGACAGGCGAATTCTCATATATACCAGCTTTGGTTGTGCTAACCTTGCTTCTTATTTGAAAACTATTGGTTAATAAAGATGCCTACAGTACCTGGGAAGAAAAGAGGGAGGAGTGCTTTAGTTCTGGGACATGGGTCTGAGGCAAGACCATGAAGAGAGGGAAGAAGAAGCACTAAGATACCATGGAGAAGGTGGAGCCTTAGCATATGGTCATGAGGGCCAGCCTGTTGGAATAGAAGCAGTCAAAGAGAACATGGCTAGTTATAACTCAGGGTTACTTACAGAGACATAGACAAACTAGCATAAAGGGCTGATATCTGCCCAGCTCTAATGCCTTGAGGCTAATTATAAATATACAGGTTTTGTGACACATTTCCTGTTTCTTCTGCTCTCTGTCTGGATGAGTAATCCATTTGCTTTCCAGTCTTCAGTCACAGCATCCTTTCCTTTGAATGCATCCCTGACAGTTAACTTAATGTAGTACTTTCCTGTTACTTCATACTGTTCCAGGTTGCATTTTTTCCCTAGCCTTTGTCATTTAGGAATGCTGATTGCTGAAGATTTCTGCCACTAGAACATATGCTCCTTGATATTTGGTGTACTTTGCAAACTACACTGCTCAATTCTCATTTAATCAATCATGTCTTCTTAGTTTTTAACAAGAACATTTTGGTTACATTGTGTACATGTTCAGACAGTTGAAAATGTACCTTATGATTCTGATGTAAAATTTCAAAAGTTAAAGTTATAAATATGCTATCACAAATACATTACTTCCATATGTGTACATAAGTATCCTATTGTATAAAAAATACCAAAAAAGGAGGTATTTAAAGTAAGTCCACTTAAATTTTTGATATGTGGAAAAGCAGTTTGTCCTAAAAAATTTTTTTAAATGTCACTTAAATATTTAGTTGTATGACCATATTTTTATCGATCAATAAATTTAGAGAAACCAAGCTTCTCATTAAAATTATTTTCCCTTTAATTTTTAATATTTATTGTAAGATTGAAACCACAACCCTTGCATGGAACAGATACACAATGAACATAAATTGAATGAATAACTGCATAAATTTCAGGTACAAAGAAAAGACAAGTAAAGCTAATCTTTTATTCATAGATAGCTGCAAAGTTCTCTTAAGAACAATGAAATGAAGAAAATCAAGTGTAAAAATAAGGCATTTGCTAAAGTAGACAAAAGAAAACATGGATAAAACCTATTAGGCTTTTGTAGTTCTCTTCCATCAGTCTCTAGATATATGTTGAGGTTTTTTCATATTTAGAATTGACTATTTGCAACCACGGTGGATATGAATCTATTTCATTCTTTTACATGTAGCCATCCTGGTACTCCAGTGAGTAATTTGGCTTCTTGGTCAGACTCAAATATCATGTGCCTTCAGTTGTGCAGATTTGTGTCTGGGTCTTCAATTCTAGTCCATTGATCAATGCATATAGTTTCCTGTCAATACCATATGTTTTCATGACTGTAGTTCTATAGTGAAATCTTGCATAGTAATACCTCCACATACTATTTTTATTGTTCAGGGTAGATAATTTCTCTGCAGGATTTTATTGGAATGTTCATGACTATTGCAATGAATCCATACATTAACATTGCTAAGATGTATTTTCACAACATCAGTCTGTCAACCCAAGCATATGGTAGGTTTTTTCCATTTCTGCTGTCATCTGCAATTTCTTTAATATGTCTTAAACTTTTTATTGTAAAAATTTTCCTGGAATAGAATTAATATAATACCTACCTTGAGGCTATTATTTCATGTATTTCTCAGTGTGCATGTCACTTTCATATGCAAGAGGGAGTGTGTGTGTGTGTGTGTGTGTGTGTGTGTGTTAAATTTGTATTCTACTACTGTGCTGAAAGTCTTTATCAGTACCAGGAATATCTTCATGAGATTTTGGGGTCTTTATAAAAAATCATATTATCTGCAAATAAGAAAGGCTTCAAAAATATTAAGAATACCATAAACTGTTTCTGAACAGAAAGTCAGGCAATACTATGATACCTCTCTCTCATTCCATGTGTAAGTGTATATACTGTTCACCTGTGGAAGAGGAAAGACAACTTGTAAGAGTTCTCCCCTTATACTTTGCTGGTTCTGTTAACATAATTTAGGTCATCATTTATTGTAAGCACCCACACAGAGTGAGCCATCTCACTGGTCCCAGTCTTTCTTTTAATGAGTTTAATGAAAAACTCGGGCACATTTCACTAAATACCAAAGTATATTTTGAAATGTCACTTTGAACAAAGTGTCACTTTGAACTCAGGGAAGGCACTTATTAGCTTGTAGAGTAGATACCTAATGGCTCAATAAATAATTCACTATTTACCTTCCTAAATAAAAAAATTTAAGCTATGGAAGAGTACAGCAAAGCAGTTTCTTCATGATGTCTTTAACCTGCTGTACAGTTTTCCTGTCTCAGAGACCTGAGCTAACAGGAAGAGTTAGTCAATCACTATCTTTTAGTGACCTGCCTTCAAACCTCTTATCAAATTTCCAATACAAAATTAGTGTTTTCCAAAAAGTAGGTATTTCAAATAAAGCCATTTCAAATTTTGATATGTGGAAAAGCATTTTATCCAAAATAGTTTTTAAAATGTCACTTAAAAATTTAGTTGCATGGCTCTATTTTTATTGATCATTCAATTTAGAGAAAACAAGCTCTTCTTTAAAATTATTTTCCATTAGCTTTAAATATTTATTATAAGATTGAAAACACTGTCTTATTTTCTGTTGATTATTTTACTTCATTCAGACATATTGTTTTTATTATGTAATATAATTAAAATATCTGCCTCATAATATTTTTATCAATATTTCTTAGCCAAGATATGGTCTCTTGTTCTGTAAATGAATAATGTAGATGATGAAAACTTAGTAGATTGCTAACTTCTTCATCACCTTATATCCTGAAAGTGATTTCAAGGTAAGCACAAAAATATTTTGGAAAAGTTGTTTAATTAACTATACTTATAGATTCTCATTAGTTTATTTTTATTCATTTATTTTGTTATGTGGTGTTTAATGGTAAAGATAATGAGATAAAATTTATTCCATCACAATTATCCAGGACTAATTCCTATTTCATAATCCCTTGAATTGTGATATATATATATATATATATATATATATATATATATATATATATGAAATCTGTACAAAAGAGAATTTACAAATCTCTAAGTTGTAAAGGGCAACAACATGAGTGAAATAAATGAACCAGTAGAAAACAAGTCAATGGAATACATTAATTTTCTATTGGAAATTTTCTAAGAGATTTGAAGGCAGATCACTAAAAACAGTGATTGACTAACTTTTCCTATGAGCTCAGGTCTCTGAGACATGCAAATTGCCCAGTAGGTTAAAAACATCATGGAGAAACTGCTTGGTTTTGCTTTTCCAGAGCAAAAAGTTTGATATTTTAGAAGGTAGATGGTGAACATATTTGTTGAGTCATTAGGTGTCTGCTCTACAAGCTAATAAGTGTCTTCCCTGAGCTTGTTCAAAGTGACATTTCAAAATGTCATGGAAATCATTTGTCTAATTTCAAATTATATTTTTATTTTTTTTCACATAAACCTAGTCATGTATTTCTTAAGAATTTTAATGTAAGCTCTCCTTGATCCAGTGACTCTGTTCCTAGGCATTTATATTGTTGTTCTGTTTATTCTACATGATGATTGCTATTGCTTAAGCAAGGTCCAATATAACATGAATTACATAACACTGCTTTTAAGCTCAATAATACCTTCTGCATTATTACTAAGTCATTTAAGAATAATAATTTCTAAAATAGACAACTAGGTTGTCAATACATTGATTTTGTTTCTTATTGACATTGTATTATTGCCTTACTTTTTGTTTTTAGTTAACTGTTCTTTCTACTAAGCACCCATACTACCCAAGTTCATAGAGGTTCCTGTCTCTAAGATTCAAACTAGTCATCTTTGTATGTATGTTGTGCTTTATGTATATACTTATATATACATACATATTGCATGTGTGTGTATTTATATATTTGAACATCATCAATGAATGCATATATGTGAATGTATCTGCAACTATCTATATAAATATGTGTCTAGTAAGTCAACTCAATTATAGATGTCTTCAGGTATAAGAATGCTGAAAAAGAACAGATCAATTGTACATAACTTTAACAACATTAATATTCATCAAATGTGATGTGAGGAATTTATATATATATATATATACTTTATATATGGTGATATTCAACACTTTCACATTTTAACAATGTGGACTTGCAGCTTTTTTCATGAAGAGTTAGCTTTCATTTTCTCATCTTACAGTTCTGATCCGATTTTTGTGTTGTGCATTTTCAAATATAATGAATGAAAAGCGATAATGTTCCAGTCTGAACTTGGGTCTCAAATGGATTTTAACACTTCTGCTGACTATAGGAAAGTGAAGGCCTTTAGTTAATGTCCTTCAGCCTTGGAGAAAAATAAAAGATTACATGTACCTAAAGAGTTCCTATAAGACAGAAAACCTTAACAATGTGTCTGTCACGATAACACCCAATGAGTACAAATGCCTGGGGAACAGCTCTTCTTAACTGTTTACATGCTATAAAATCATAAGATAAACATGTGAGTACTACATTTAAGAATTAACCTTTAAAGCAGTATACTATGGAATATATAGGTAATTGTCCTGGCATACTGGTAATTCTGGAAGAGACTGGCAGCTGTCTGTTATCACAGAATCTCTATGAATACCTTTTCAGTGCAAGAACTTTGGTATTTAATAATATCTTACTCCTTAGCACTGAAGTATTTGTAAGCCTGCATTTCATTTAAATTTAAAACATTTGATTGTTTTCTTCAATATAAAAAAGGATTTTTAAAAAAAATCTTATGAAATCTACTTTTAAAGAAGAGTGTAAGGGCAGCAACAGAGACCAACAAGTGGACAATGTGCAGAGAGTGAGAGATCTTGGAATTATGTAATCCTAAATATAATGTCTCCATCAAATGTCTCCCCTCAGGTCTCTGGGAACCCCATGGAAGCAGAGGCAGATGAAATGAAAGAGTCAGAGGGCATGGAAGGCACTAAGCAAAGAAAACCTTCTAAGCACGGACAATCAGTGTGTATTTGAACTCACAGAGACTGAGGCAGTAGCAGAGCTGCACTGGTCTAAGCTAGATGGTGTCTCAGTATTAAGTGGAGAAGTGGACTAAATCTCTCATCCCTAACTCAGAAGCTGACTTTAATTGATAAGTGCTCACAAAGAATAATTGGTTTTCTCCAGCTTTATCTCATTGGGTATACAGATCACATTTAAAGGAAAGTGCCATGCCCAACTGCAGATGACCAAACAAAATAAGCTAAAAAGCATTTTCAGGAATTGTTGTCTCATAATGCTCTGTCATACCACTTTTTCAGCTTTGCCTTATAGGTGTTTTGCATATATATTATGGTTTTGTGTTTTTGTGGTATTTCCATGGGTATGAATGTATGTGTCTACATCTATATGTGCTTCTTGTGGTTTTTATTTGCCACTTTCTCTTCTGTTTATTTTGTCCTATTCTGTTTTTATTTATTATTACTCTTTTTATAATGAGTTCTATTTTATAAGTTTAATTTACTTATTATTTATTTATTTATCTATGATAATTTTGAAGCATTTTGTTTTTACATGCATCAAGATAATTTCATATGTAAATATTTAGGGGGTATTTCTGGAAAACAAAGACTATGCTGTTAAGATATACTCACAGGATACACAATAATAGACCCCCAAAAGTTGAGGGAAATTCTACAATAATATCAGGTATTCAATTACTCTTCTTGTTTCCTTAATTGTCTTGGGAATTCCTGTCACTCACATGATCTCTCCTCTCATCTCCTTTTGTTTGTTTTTTATTGTTGTAGTTGTTTTTAATATTTCTTTTTTATTGGATATTTTATATATTTACATTTCTTTAGATGTTTATTTGTTTTCTTTTTCTTTAACCTTCTATTGGTTCTTTGTGAATTGCACATAATGCATCCTAATCCCACTCGTCTCCTCCACACCTTATAACCTTGCTACCTCCCCCCACACAGAGGGAAAAATTGTCATTGTGGAACTTCTAGTGTGTCAACATGTTTGGTCCACACTTCTTTGTTCGCAGATGTTCAATTGCAATGACTCCTTGGTCAGGTTCAAGGCCTCTGGCTTCTGCTACTCAATACTGAGACCTCTGTTGCACTCCTTTCACACATCCTGTTTTAGCTGAAGTGCATGAGCACAGAGAGCTGGTTGTTCCTCTTATCTGACATGTGATGCAGAAGAGGAAGAGATATCCTCCTCCCCTCCATCTTCCCTCCACACCCATGGCACACAGATCATGAGAATGGGAGAAGTGCTTATGTTCCTCACAGACTATAATACTCAGGATAGTGGGCCCTGCCCCTCTCTTGAGCAGCAATGTAAACCTGGCCCAGTTGGCCAATGAGCCAATTCCAGAGGGCATTAGAGCAGGAAAGCCAGAGGGTCTCAGGTCTGTTTTTTAATTAGAGAAAAAAAAAGCTGAGCTATTTATTATATCCCTTGCCTTAGAGAAGATTTTCAGTTTTATGAGGTCCCGTTTATTAATTCCTGAACTTAGTGTCTGAGCTGTTGGTGTTCAGGAAGTTGTCTCCTGTGTCAATGCATTTAAGGCTAGTCTCCACTTTCTCTTCCATTAGATTTAGTGATCCGAGATGAGTTTGCTAGCAACAGGATATATGGAACCTGAAACTACCACATGTTCTACCAAGGTAAGGCTTCCAGTGGAAGGATAAGGACACCAACCCAGCCACAAAACCTTTGACCCACATTTTTTCCTGCCTACAAATCATGCTGGGAAAAGACTGAGGGAAGGGTCAAGAAATGTCTGGTCCAACTTAAAAACCATGGCATAAGATGAAGTCCATCGCTGACAATATTAGTGAAATTCGGGTTTACTTGCAGACTGGAGTCTAGCCTAACTGTAAACATAGAGGCTTTACCCAACAAATGATGGAAACGGATAAAGAGACCCGGAACCTAGCATTAGGTGAAACTCTTGGGCACTTTTGTAGAAGAGGGTATGGAAGGATTGAAAGAACCAGAAATGTCAAGGACACTGTATGATAATCTACAAAATGTACTAAGCTTGGCCCATAGGAGCTCACAGAAACTGAACCACTAACCAGGGAGCATTCATGAGACAGAACTAACCCCTTCCCTCTCTACATATGTAACTGATGTGCACCTTAGTCTTCATGTGGGTCCCCTAATAGTAGGAGCAGGGACTTTCTCTAACTCTGCTACCTGCCTCTGAATCCCTTTCCCCCAACTGGACTGCCTTGTCTAGCCTCAATAGGAGAACATGTACCTAGTCCTACTGCAAATTTATATGTTCTAGCAACTTGATATGTTCTAACATATTGTTTGTTCTAACTCTTAGCAATCCCCACAGCATGCTTGCCTGGATGCTGACATGCTTCCTGCTTTGATGATAATGAGCTGAACTTCTGAACCTGTGAGCTAGTCCCAATTAAATGATCTTTATAAGAGTTGCCTTTGTCATGGTGTCTCTGCACAGCAGTAAAACCCAAACTAAAACAGATGAAATGAAAAATTTTACAGGAGTATCTTTGTAACATGAAGAACAAAAAAATAAAAAATAAACACACAGGTTAATTTATGACTTCGTGTCTAGTAGATTTTGTGTTTAATGTTTATATGTTTATTAAAACCATTTCTGCAACAAACCTAAACCATTTTATCATGCATGGCAGAAAGACTCATGAAGCCCCGACACAACTGAGGGGCTATTTGGCATTTAATGGGTGCTGAGAGAATCAATATCCTTTAATTCTCAATTATCGCCAAAGAGAAAGGTAATATTTTAAATTCTGGTAAATGACCCCCACACTCATTCTCATGAAAATAAACATGGTTAATCTTTGTAAATGAAAATATAAAATATATAATACAATAATAGTAATAGGAGGGGCTTTGCAAAGATGAAAGGTTGCAACAGAGAGATGAAGCATTGAAGAGAGTAATGGAGGTGAAAATGATGAAAATTTAGTGCAAACATGCATGAAACTGTCAAAAAATTAAAGAACAATAAAATAGCTAAATATAGAGAATAGATGTTTTACCTCATTAAATTTCTGGAACTCTAAGCAGCAGGAAGCATCAGTTCAGCCTCATTAGATTAGTGAACAGTTTAGTCTCAAAACGTGAAAGGCCGTTGAGACTATACTATAAGCGAAGTCCTTAAAATCTCATGGAGAGATTGTAAACCGACTTTGGTTAGCAATTTGACAATATATAATGAATTTAATTTTGAATTAACAATTCTATTTATCATAGCATATGTAATATATTGTAAACTTTTATAATCTTAACATCAAATTCTTCTATTCTAAGAAATATTTTCAATTCTACAATGTACTGATATAAGAAAGAAACAAACTCATTCAAAACTCATACGCATGAGAAATAAGGGCATTTTTGTCCTTTTTTTTCTTATTTTTAATTGGATATTTTCTTTACTTATATTTCACATATTATCCCCTTTCCCAATTTCCCTTCTAGAATCCCCCTATCTCTTACCCCTCCCCTGCCTCTACAAGAGTGTTCCCCCACTCACCTACCCACTTCCTTCCATCTCCCCACCATAGCATTCTGCTACCCTGGGGCATTGAGCCTTTACAGGGCCAAGAGCCTCTCTTCTCATTGATGCCCAAAAAGGCCATCCTCTGCTACATATGTGGCTGCAGCCATAGGACCCTCCATGTGTACTCTTTGGTTGGTGGTTTAGTCACTGAGAGCTCTGGTTGGTTGAAAACCAGTCTTCCTATGGGGTTGAAAACCTCTTCAGCTCCTTCAGTCTTTTTTCTTACTCCTCCATGGGGGCCCCATTTTCAGTTCAATGTTTGGCTGAGAGCATCTGACTCTGTATTTCTCAGGTTCTGGTACAGCCTCTCAGGAGACATCCATATCTGGCTCCTGTCAGCATGCAGTTCTTAGCATCCATAATATTGTCTGGGTTTGGTGACAGTATGTGGTATGAATCCCTGGGTGGGGCCATCTCTGGATGACCTTTCCTTCAGTCTCTGCTCCACACCTTGTCTCTGTATTTCCTCTTGTGAATATTTTATTCCCCTTCTAAGAAGGACTAAGGAATCTACTTCTTGAGCTTCATATGGTCTGTGGATTGTATCTTGAGTATTCTGAACTTTTAGGCTAATATCCACTTATCAGTGAGTAAATACCATGTGTGTTCTTTTGTGATTGGGTTGCCTCACTCAGCATGATATTTTCTAGTTCCATGTGTTTGCCTGTGAATTTAGTGAAGTCATTGTTTTTGATCGCTGTGTAGTACTCCATTGTGTAGATGTACCACATTTTCTGTATCCATTCCTCTGCTGAAGGACATCTGTGTTCTTTCTAGTTTCTGGCTATTATAAATAAAGCTGCTATGAGCATAGTGGAGCATGTGTCCTTGTTATATTTTGGAGCATCTTTTGGGTATATGCCCAGGAGAGGTATAGCTGGGTCCTCGGGTAGTAGTATGTCCAATTTTTTTTTATTAACTTGAGTATTTCTTATTTACATTTTGAGTGTTATTCCCTTTCCCGGTTTCTGGGCAAACATCCCCCTCCCCCTCCCCTTTTTTATGGGTGTTCCCCTCCCCATCCTCCCCCCATTGCCGCCCTCCCCCCAACAATCTAGTTCACTGGGGGTTCAGTCTTAGCAGGACCCAGGGCTTCCCCTTCCACTGGTGCTCTTACTAGGATATTCATTGCTACCTATGAGGTCAGAGTCTAGGGTCAGTCCATGTATAGTCTTTAGGTAGTGGCTTAGTCCCTGGAAGCTCTGGTTGCTTGGCATTGTTGTACATATGGGGTCTCGAGCCCTTCAAGCTCTTCCAGTTCTTTCTCTGATTCCTTCAACGGGGGTCCTATTCTCACTTCAGTGGTTTGCTGCTGGCATTCGCCTCTGTGTTTGCTGTATTCTGGCTGTGTCTCTCAGGATCGATCTACATCCGGCTCCTGTCGACCTGCACTTCTTTGCTTCATCCATCTTGTCTAATTGGATGGCTGTATATGTATGGGCCACATGTGGGGCAGGCTCTGAATGGGCGTTCCTTCTGTGTCTGTTTTAATCTTTGCTCTCTATTCCCTGCCAAGGGTATTTTTGTTCCTTTTAAAGAAGGAGTGAAGCATTCACATTTTGATCATCCGTCTTGAGTTTCATTTGTTCTAGGCATCTAGGGTAATTCAAGCATTTGGGCTAATAGCCACTTATCAATGAGTGCATACCATGTGTGTTTTTCTGTGATTGGGTTACTTTTAAATAAAAAAAAATCTCCTGAGAAATGGCAACTGACCAGAAAGAGTTCAAAATGTTCCAATATGTACAACTTCAGCAGAAGTAATAAAAATGAGCATAAATAATGCTGTCAAAAATTCATTAGTCAGTATTACTGCAGTTTGTTACCTGAGTGGAAAACCAGAAGAAAAAAAATATTTTGTCTTCTTAGAAGAATTACAATGATAAAATATAGAAATAATGTTGAAATAAAAAAATAGTATGAGGAGATCTTTGAAGCAATTATTCCTGTAAAGATTACCCCGTAAATGTTTAAAGTTAATATATAAAGTTTTATGAAAAAGGGAATTAACAGCATCTTCAAGTAACTTCTATAGAAAATTTATTGTCAGAAGGATCCTGTAATCTTATAGTTAAGAAAATTAGTGAACATGATTTTAAACAAGATATCAAGGAAGTATCACATTAGTAAGACAAATGACCCTAATAAGCCTACCAATTTAAGGTACAGAGAAAGGACGGATTGTTCAACAGTTTTCATGAGCAAAGTGCTGTCTAAATTTAATTATGAGGAAACTTTACAAAAGCCATTTCCATGAGACATCCTACTAAATTATTGGCAAGTAATCAAAGAAATGTTTCAAAGCCCTGAAAGATAAGGGACAACTAAATAACCGTTACAGTCAAATAACAAGTACATACGGAAGTTAAATGTCAATCTGAGACAGAAACTTTGAAAAGTACTCTGTGATAAGGACTAGAGAAATTTTAGGAAATACTATAGTGCACAAATAGAGTGCTAAAGTCATTTCTTAAGTCTTGGTCATTGCATCATGGACATATACACTAAACTTGTTAAAGAAAGCTCATTGAAAGATGTACAGAAATTATTTGTATAGTTACTTTCCAATTCCTTGAAAGTCTTAAATTGCGTCAAAGAAATTTTCTTTGACTGCTACCATCTCCTTTATTATAGATTCAACAAGTTTGCAAGTGAAATTGTAATGTGTGTTCTTTCAAGCTTTGGTTTCCTCTCCTCCGGTTTCCTCCTATGTGGCTAAGCATGATCTGCAAATGATCCGAATCCTGTGCCTGGTAGAGCACATTTACTCGCTTTGGTTCCTCTTCAAATCTTTTTCTTAAAATGTTTCTGTCTGCTTTTTCCTGGGATTTATATAGTTTCCTTGTTCCTATTATCACAATCTCAGAAGGTAGCTTCTCTCTAGCTACTTTTGTTTGTGGTCCAGGTTATTCTAATGGACCATGTGTGGCAGTCATCTATTGCTCCAAGTAGAATATCCACACCTGGATTCAATCATGATGCAGTCATTTCACTCATGTTCTTGGTTCTTTTGCTCTTGTTTGCTGGCTTTACTTGGGGGAAGTAGTAGGATCCAGACTGTCAAAGAGGTTCATGTCGGCTTGAAACTCACCAAGGCTGCCCTTCACCTATTGACCCTTCCAAATGCTCCAATGTTTGATCTAGATCACTGAATATGTTAAGGGAGATATTTGAAAGACTCAATAAATGAGAAAATAGATATGGCAAATAGTAAGGATTTGTAGGTTAACACAAACAATAAAGAGTATAAAATAAATATTATAAAATAATAAAAATTATAAAAACACAAATGATTGCAATAAAAAAATTAAATGAATGTAAATATGATTAAATTATATTTTTATAAGGGATATTTGAGGAAAATATGAGATGAAAATGAAACATATAGCATTTGGATAAGTAGCTCAACACTGAAATTTTTCAAAATTTCTACAAATTAATCAATGAGTATAACGCAATTACAACCAAAGTCTCAGTAATACAATATTGAAGTATTATTAATAATACTTTATAAAACTTAAAACGACCTTAATATTGAATTATGCAATCTCAAAAGAGCTCACAAATATACAATATGAAGAATGATGTGTCAAAGAGTTTTTAAATAAAATAAATGTGTCACCTGTGCTTTTGATTATATATAGCTAAGAACTACAATTATGTCTCAGAGAATGGCTCATCCCTTATATTTTTATGTTTAATGCTGTGCTTTGGATATAAGTTGAGGGCTAATCAATGTATGTGTCAAAGTCTCGGTTCTCAAATAGCTTAGAGAATTTTTGCCAGCCTTATTTCCTTATTTTATATTTTAAAGCTTCAGTCTGAAAATCTTTCTATAAGGGGTAAAAGATAAATATTTCAGACCCTGTGATCTCTTTTACACCCACTCCACTCCACTGTTATGAAGGCCTTCTTAAGTTAAAAAATTCATATTGCTTAATTGGATAGATTAACATTAGAAATCTGACTTCTTAAAGATTTTGCTTTTATTTTTAATCTTGTGTCAGTATATATGTCTTTGTGTGTAACTGCTGTGGAAGCAATCATATCCGCATAGTCAGAGATGAAAATAGTAGTGAAGAACTCATTAAGCTTGAAGGCTTATAACACATATATACACACCCACATACACACACACACACACACACACACACACACACACACACACACACACACACATCCAGTTAATGCCAAACATCTTCCAAGGAAAATACTTAGTCTTGAGGTTAAAAGGCTTTCTGCTCTGTTTTAGTTGCTGTAATAGTTTCATTACTGACTTCTAAAATTAGGTTTACAAACCACACTGCTCACTTGTACATCTCACTACAGACACTCATGGACTTTCTTTAATCTTAACATCTTGTGTAGCTGTTCCAATGTTAAAATTGTGTTATCTCATAAAGTCGTCTTTGCTGAATATTTATCCCTGTTCTGTAAATCAACTTTCAGATATGCCTAGGAAGAAGTTTCTGCTTAAATGCCCACGAAGCTGACAGCAACTGCTAGGCAGGGATACAGTCTAATGTCTGTCTGCTTTCTCCTTTCATACTATCAAGACGACCTTTAAATTTTTATTTTATTTTTATTTTTTTACTTCAGAGAAGTTTCTAGATTCTCTTACAAACTGCTGGCCTGATTAGTTGAGCCTAACCATAAAACTGTTCTAAGTCAAAAGCAAGCCTGCTAAGCCAATTAATTTCTTCACTTTTGCAATTGAAATCGTCATAGGACCAGTGATGCTTCAATGGTCTTATTAAATTGTCCTCCCCACTCTGTGATAACAGAAACATTCAGGAGTATCTCTGGAAGATGCCGTAGCAATTAAAAGTCCTTTCTGCTCATGACAGGTATTCACAAGGTATTAATAGCCATCTGTGACCCCAGTTCCAGTAGATTCAATGCTCTTTGAAGCCACAAGGTATACATGTAATACATCTACTGTAGACAAAATGAGAAAACAAATTAAAAACAGAAAAATTCTACCAATAACATATACTGCTAATTGGAACATGTCTTTAGTGAACTCTGGCTTTGATGGCTATGGTGTTGCAAATTACTTTCAGAGGCATGATCAAAGTCAAGAAACAAATACATAAAAGATTTAGCCTATTTATTTTATAGCAGCATCATGTTGTGAAAAGGTAGTTTATTGATAAATTCCAAATATATATAGAAATGTGTGTGTTTATTTGTTTGTGTTTTGGATTTTGATTACTGTATTAATTTCTTCTATCATGTCTTTAATACCTGAGATTCTTTCTCCCATCTCTTGTATTCTAATGACGAAGCTTGCCTCTGTAGTTCCTGTTTAAATTCCTAATATTTGCCTTTCCAGAATTCCCTTAGTTTGGGTTTTCTTTATTGATTCTATTTTCATATGGTTAATTCTGATGATAATGTCAAGGAAACCAATGTAAGATGAAGGGTATTTTTACAACGGATCTGGAAGAAATTGAAAACTGAAGTTTAAACAACCATCTGGCCTTTATATAAATATATTAATTCACAAGGACCACAAAACATCATGTGATAGAAGAAAATATGCTTACTATCTTATCATAATACAATTTAATAAAGAGAAAACAAGAAACAGGGAACTAAATGGATAAAAAGTGTAAATACATGTTAATATTATAAAAAAAAAAAAACATGCTCTCCAAAACATACTCTTAAATTAGGATAATTCAAGAAACATAAAAATTGACCTCACTTATAACATAACAGTCTGACATAGGACTCATAATTTGTATAATATATACTTTTAAATGAATAAATATGAAAAAATTCAGTAAGTTCTACAGTAAATTTTTAAACATTTTTATTAAGTGGTTATGTTCACAAACATGATCAACATTATTAATCATCCTAGCACTGCAAAATTGAAAGAAACAATGAGACAAAATTTTAAAGTGACCAGCAATAATTCAAAACAATGGTAATGAGATCTCTGTTCTTTAAGCAATCTCAACACCTCAGGCTCACACCTAGAACTGGAGCAGAGCGCCCGCTGCGGGCTCTCTTCCCCTGTTCACACCTCTGGTGGATTCCACAGGTCTTTCTCCCTGACTTCCCTTTCCCCATTTTGTCTCTGAATCCTTTTGTATAAAATGAGAAGGCAGTCCCCATGAACACCCCAGTGAAGCAAGCCAGCAAAACAGACCATAAAACAAAGGAACAAAACTCCCACCCATCCAAGACAAAGACAGAAATTAGCACCTAGACATATAATCATCCAAAAGCCAGGTCCCTAGACTCTAGTGTTAGAGCACAATCAATAATGGCCAAGATGATATGGCTCCACTAGAGCCCAGACACCGTAACACAGCAGTTGTGAATATACCGACACAAAAACCAACTGTATGAAGATAATATAGGTCCTTTAAAGAGAAAAAATTAGTTCCTTAATGAAATATAGAAAAATGGATACAAAAATGGGGGAAATAAATAAACGTATTAAAGGAGGCCAGGACAACACCAACAAACAATGGAAGAAAATACATAAATCCATTTCAAGAAGCAACACATCTGTCCAACACTCTCTCTCTTTCTCTCTCTCTCTCTCTCCCTCTCGTGTGCGAACACACACACACACAAACACACACACACACAGACACACACACATACACACACACATACACACACACACACACACTCACATATGGCAAAATCAAAGAAACAAACAAACAGATGAAGTTAACAAATAAAACTGCTCAAGACCAAAAAAATGGAAATAGAAGCAATAAAAAAGCCACAAACCAGCCGGTTTATGCCTGCGCCCAGAGCTGAAAGCAAGCTACCAGGAGCACTGCCACACCTGAGAGCAGAGGTGAGACTAACTCTTCTGCTCTGAGCCACCACCTGCAGGCCTCAGGACACACAAACCCAGGAAAATCTGGGACAGGACCCTTTCGGCTTCTGCCTGCAACTGGAGCTGAACCAATCCCACAGCTCTCTGTACCCAAATCCTGAGGAGGAGAGAGCTGGGCTCTCAGAAGTGCAGACATTCCTGAGAGCTCAGGGGAGACCTCCTGCTCACATTCCTGGCCCAAGACGAACTCTCCTAGTACCCTCTGGGCACAGGAAGCTAGGAGCAATCAGCTGCAGGAACATTCTGGTTTCTGCCTGTGCAGAGAGCTGAAAGCCAGTCTGGAGGAGCTCTGACACACCTGAGAGCAGAGGTGAGATGAACTCGTCTCCTTTGAGCAACCAGCGTGGAGGCCTAAGGACACACAAACCCAGGAGGAATCTGGGAAAGGAACCTCCCATTTTCTGTCTGTGCCCAGATTTGAACTAGTCCCACGGCTCTCTGTACCCAGATCCAGCTATTAAAAAAAAAGAAAAGAAAAAAGGTCTGTAAGAGAGCTGAAACACACAGGCTTACAGGACTGTCAAGCCACTGTCAGAGGTAGCAAGGTAACAAGACAAGCTAACACCAGAGAATATGGTGGGAAGAGGCAAGCTCAGGAACCTAAGCAACAGAAACCAAGACTACTTGGCATCATCAGAGTCCAGTTCTCCCAACAAAGCAAATATTGCATATCCAAACTCAACAAAAAAGCAAGATCTGGATTTAAAATCATATCTCAAGATGATGATTGAGGACTTTAAGAAAGAAATAATTAACTCCCTTAAAGAAATACAGGACAACACAGATAAAGTAGAAGTAGAAGTCTTTAAAGAGGAAACACAAAAATTCCTTAAAGAATTATGGGAAACCACAACCAAACAGATGAAGGAATTAAACAAAACCATACAGGACTTAAAAATAGAAACAATGAAGAAATCATAAAGGGAGACAACCCTGGAGATAGAAAAAGTAGGAAAGAGATCAGGAGTCATAGACACAAGTATCACCAACAAAATACAAGAGATAGAAGAGAGAATCTCAGGAACAGAAGATACCATAGAAAACATTGACAAAATCATCAAAGATAATGTAAAACCCAAAAAGCTCCTAACCAAAAAGATCCAGGAAATCCAGGACAAATGAGAAGATCAAAACTAAGAATAATAAGTATAGAAGAGAACAAAGACTCCCAACTTAAAAGGCCAGTAAATATATTCAACAAAATTATAGAAGAAAACTTCCCTACCTAAAGAAAGAGATGCTGATAAACATACAAGAAGCCTACAGAACTCCAAATAGATTGGACCAGAAGAGAAATTCCTCCTGTCACATAATAGTCAAAATACCAACTGCACAAAACAAAGAATGAATATTAAAGGCAGTAAGGTCAAGAAATATATAAAGGCAGACTTATTACAATCACACCAGACTTCTCAGCAGAGAGTATGAAAGTCATTATATCCTGGGCAGATGTTATACAGACCCTAAGAGAACACAAATGCCAGCCCAGGTTACAATATCCATCAAAACTCTCAATTAGCATAGATGGAGAAACCAAGATATTCCATGAAAAAACCAAATTAACACAATACATTTTCACAAATCCAGCCCTACAAAGGATAACAGAGGAAAGCTCCAACACAAGGAGGGGAACTAAACCCTACAAAAAGCAAGAAACAACCTGGAGTAGCCATTCTAATATCAAACAAAATCAACTTTCAACTAAAAGTCATCAAAAAGAAAAGGAAGGACACTTCATATTCATCAAAAGAAAAATCCACCAATTTTAACTCTTAATCCTGAATATCTATTCTTCAAAAGCAAGGGTACCCAAATTCATAAAAGAAACTTTACTAAAGTTTGAAGCGTACATTACACCTCACAAAATAATAGTGGGAGATTTCAGAAGCCCACTCTCATCAATGGACCGATCATGGAAAGAGAAACTAAACAGAGACATAGAGAAACCGACAGAAGTTATGAACCAAATGGATTTAAAAAATATAGAAATTTCATCCTAAAACAAAAGAATATAGCTTCTTCTCAGCACCTCATGGTACCTTCTCCAAAACTGACCATATAATCAGTCACAAAACAGACTTCAACAGATACAGGAAGATAGAAATAATCCCATGTGTCCTATCAGATCATCATGGACTAAGTCTATTCTTCAATAATAAGAAAAACGAGAGAATGTCCACATACCCATGGAAGTTGAACAATGCTCTATTCAATGTTAACATAATCAAGGAAGATATAAAGAACCTAAAGACTTTCAGAATTTAATGAAAAATGAAGGCACAACATACCCAAACGTATGGGACACAATGAAAGCAGTGCTAAGAGGAAAACTAATATCTCTGAGTGCTTCCAAATAGAAACCAGAAAGGGCATACATTAGCAGCTTGACAGCACACCAGAAATCTCTAGAACAAAAAGAAGCAAATACACCCAAGAGGAGTAGAAGGCAGGAAATAATCAAACTCAGGGCTGAGATCAACCAAGTAGAAACAAGAAAAAAACTATACAAAGAATCAACAAAACAAGGAGCTGGTTCTTTAAGAAAATCAACAAAATATATAAGCCCTTAGCCAGACTAACTAGAGGGCACAGAGAGTGTATCCAAATTAACAAAATCAGAATTGAAATGGGAGACATAACAACAGAATCTGAGGAAATTCAGAGATCATCAGATCCTATACAAAACCCTAAAATCAACACAACTGGAAAATCTGGATTAAATGGACAATTTTGTAGACATATATCATGTACCAAAGTTAAATCAGGATCAGATAAATCATCTAAAGAGTCCTAAAGAAATAAGAGCAGTCGTTAAGAGTCTCCCAACCAAAAAAAGCCCAAACCAGATCAGGTTAGTACAGAATTCTATTAGACTTTCATAGAAGACCTAATACCAATACTGTCCAAATATTTCACAAAATAAAAACAGAAGGAACACTACCCAATTCCTTCCATGAAGCCACAATTAGGCTTACACCTAAACCACACAAAGATCCAACAAAGAAGGAGAACTTCAGACAAATTTTCCTTATGAATATAAACGCAAAATACTCAATAAAATTCTCACAAAACTTTTCCAAGAGTACATGAAAATGATCATCCAATGAGATCAATTAAGCTTCATCTCAGGGTTGCATGGATGGTTCAATGTATGGAAATCCATCAAAGTAATCCACTATGTAAAGAAACTCAAAGAAAAAACTCATGACCATCTCATTAGATGTTGAGAAATATTTGAAAAAAATTCAACACCTCTTCATATTAAAGTCTTGGAAAGATTGGGCATCCAAGGCCCACATCTAAGCATAGTAAAAGGAATATACAGCAAACCAGTAGGTCACATCAAATTCAATGGAGAGGAACATGAAGCAATCCCACAAAAGTCAGGGACTAGATAAGGCTGAACACTCTCTCCCTACTTATTCAATGTAGTACTCTAAGTCCTAACCAGAGCAATCAGACAACAAAAGGAGGTCAAAAGGATACAATTTGGAATGGAAGAAGTCAAAATATCACTATTTGCATATGATATGATAGCACAATTAAGTGACCACAATAGTTCCACCACAGAACTATTAAACCTGATAAGCCACTTCAGCAATATGGCTTGATTATATAATTACCTCACACAAATCAGTAGCCTCTACTCAAAGAATAAACAGGCTGAGAAAGAAATGAGGGAAATGACATCCTTTATAATAGTCCCAAATAACTTAAAATACCTCGGCGTGACTCTAACCAAGCAAGTGAAAGATCTGTATGACAAGAACTTCACGTCTTTGAAGAAAGAAATTGAAGAGAATCTCAGAAGATGGAAAGATCTCCCATACTCATGGACTGGCAAGATTATTATTGTAAAAATGCCCATTTTGCCAAAAGCAATCTTCAGATTTAATGTAATCACCATAAAAAATTCAAACTCAATTCTTCATAGAGTTGGAAAGAGCAATTTGCAAATTGATTGGAATAATAAAAAAATCCTTAACAATAAAAGAATTTCTGGAAAAATTACCATCCCTGATTTCAAGCAGTATTACAGAGAAATGGTGATAAAAATCTGTATGATATTGGTTTAGAGACAGGCAGGTAGATCAGTGGAATAGAATTGAAGACTCAGAAATAAACCCACACACATATGGTGACTTGATCTTTAACAAAGGAGCTAAAATCATAACAGTGGATAAAAGATAGCATTTTCAACAAATGGTGTTGGTTTAACTGGAAGTCAGCATGTAGAAAATGAAAAGTGACATATTCTTATCACTCAGTACAAACTTACGTCCAAGTGGATCAGGGACCTCCACATAAAACCGGATGAATAGAAGAAAAGTGGGGAAGAGCCTCGAACACATGGGTACTGGTAAAATTTCCTGAACAGAATACCAATGGCTTATGCTTTAAGATCAAGGGTCAACAAATGGGACCACATGAAACTGCAAACCTTCTGTAAGACAAGGACAGTGTCATTAGGACAATACAGCAACCAACAGTTTGGGAAAAGATCTTTTCCATCCTACATCTGATAGAGGGCTAATATCCAATAGACACAAATAACTCAAGAAGTTAGACTCCAGAGAATCGAATAAGCCTATTTAAAATGGAGTAGAGAGCTAAACAAAGAATTCTCAGCTGAGGAATATCTACTAACTGAGAAATACCTAAAGAAATGTTAAACACCATTAGTTGTCTGGGAAGTACAAATCAAAACAGCCCTGAGATTCCACCTCACACTATTAAGAACAGCTAAAATCAAAAACCAGAGGTGGCAGCAGGTGCTGGCAAAGATGTGAAGAAAAGAGGAACACTCCTCCATTATTGATGGGATTGCAAACTGGTACAACCACTCTGGAAATCAGTCTGGAGATTCCTCAGAAAATTGGATACAGCACTAGCTGAGGACCCAGCTATACCACTTCTGTTCATATACCGAAATGATGCTTCAACATGTAACAAGGCCACATGCTCCACTATGTTCATAGCAGCCTTATATATAATAGCCAGAAGCTGGAAAGAACCCAGATGCCCTTCAACTGAGAAATGGATACAGAAAACGTAGTATATCTATATAATTCAGCTATCAAAAACGATGACTTCAGGAAATTCATAGGCAAATGGATGGGACTAGAAAATGTCTTCCTGAGTGAGGTAATCCAGTCACAAAAAACACATTTGGTATGCACTCAATGATAATCGCATATTAGCCCAAAAGCTCGAATTACCCAAGATACAACCCAGAGGCCACATGAAGCTCAAGAAGAAGGATGACCAAAGAGCAGATTCTTCAGTCTCTCTAAAAAGGGGAATAAAAATATTCACAGGATGAAACATGTAGACAGTTTGGAGTAGAGACTGAAGGAATGACCAGTCAGAGCCTGGCACATCTGCCAGATCCAGCCCAGATATATATATCTCCACCAAACCTAGACAATATTGATGAAGCCAAGAAGTGCATGCTGACAGGAACTTGATATAGCTGTTTCCTGAGAGGCTCAGCCAGAGCATGACAGATACAGAGGCAAATGTTAGCAGCAAAGTATTGAACTGAGAATGGGGTCCCCATTGGAGGAGTTAGAGAAAGGAGCTGAAGGGCTTCTAACCCCATAAGAAAAACAATACCAACCAACCAGAGCTCTCAGAGACTAAATCACTACCCAAAGACTCTTCCTGGACAGACCCATGGCTCCAGCTGTATATATAGCAGAGGATGGCCTTGTTGGACACTAGTGGGATGAGAAGCCCTTGGTCCTGCCAAGGCTGGACCCCTCAGTGCAGGGGAATGTTGGGGAGAAAGATGCCGTGTTTGCGGTGGGGAAACACTGAAAAAGAAGGAGGGGGAGAGGGGAATGTATAGGAGGCTTATGGACAAGAAACATGGAAAGAGAATAACATTTGAAATGTAGTTTAAAAAAAATCCCCCCTATGTTGGGGATTTAGCTCAGTGGTAGAGCGCTTGCCTAGCAAGCACAAAGCCCTGAATTCGGTACTCAGCTCTGAAAAAAAAAAAAAAAAAAAAAAAAAAAAAAAAAAAAAAAAAAAAAAAAAAGGAAAAAATCCCCAAAAAAAAGAAAAAGAAAACACAAACTAAAGGGAATTCTGGGAAGAAAACTTCAGGAATTCTTCAAACAGTAATTCTAGAACTACAACAGATTAAAAAAAAAAAAAAACACGGAAGCGAGGTCTCTGCATCCTATCACACCACCATGAATTAAAACTGAATATCAACAACAAAACTACATAAAGCTTACAAATGGGAGGGAAATTAAAAATTCTCTAGTAGATAAAAAATGAGATGAGAATAAAATTTGAAAATGAAAGACTTTCTAAAATTCAATGAAAATGAAAATACAGCATACACGAACTATGGCACACGATGAAAGCAACAGTAAGAGGAAATTTTTAGCAAGAGGCTGAAGGAACCATTCAGAGCCTGCCCCACATGTGGCCCATACATATACAGCCACCAAACTAGATAAGATGAATGAAGCAAAGAAGTGCAGGCTGATAGGAACCAGATGTAGATTTCTCCTGAGAGACACAGCCAGAATAGGGCAAATACATAGGCGAATGCCAGCAGCAAACCACTGAACTGAGAATGGGACCCCCGTTGAAGGAATCAGAGAAAGAACTGGAAGAGCTTGAAAAGACTCAAGACCCCATATGAACAACAATGCCAAGCAACCAGAGCTTCCAGGGACTAAGCCACTACCCAATTGGACTGACCCTGGGCTCCAATTCATAGGTAGAAACGAATAGACTACTAAGAGCACCAGTGGAAGGGGAAGCCCTTGGTCCTGCCAAGACTGAACCCCCAGTGAAAGTGATTGTTGGTGCGAGGGTGGTAGTGGGGGGAGGATGGGAAGGGAAAGCCCATATAGAATTGGAAGGAGGGTGGTAGTGGGGGGAGGATGGGAAGGGAAAGCCCATATAGAATTGGAAGGGGACGGGTTAGGGGAATATTGGCCTGGAAACTGGGAAAGGGGATAACAGTTGAAATGTAAATAAGAAATACCCAAGTTAATAAAGATGGAAGGGAAACAAGAAAAAAAAAGTAAATGTACAAACCTTACAATACCAACTTAACAGCAGACATGAAAATTCTAAAATTAAAAGAAGTAAGCATACCAAGAGGAATAGACAGCAAGAAATAATAAAGCTGAGGGCAGATATCAAAAAATAGAAGCAAAAAGAACAATGCAAACAACCAATGTAACAAAGAGGTGGTTCTTAAGTCAACAAGACAGGCAAGTTAACCAAATGTAGGGGAGAATATCAAAACTAACAAAATCAGAAATGGAAAGGGGGCATAGGAGGGGATATGGAAGCAAAGTTTAGAGCAGCGACTGAAGGAATGGCCATCCAGAGGTTGCCCCACATATTCTGATATATATATATATATTCAGAACAACAATGCCAACCAACCAGAGCTACCAGGTTTTAAACCATTACCCAAAGACTATACATGGGCTGACCCAGGCCTCCAACTGTGTATGTAGCAGAGAATAGACTTGTTGGGGCACCAGTGGAAGGGGAAACCCTTGTTCCTGTCAAGGTTGGAACCCAGTGCAGGGGAATGCCAGGGGGGTGAATGGGGGAATACCCGTATGGAAGAGGGGATGGGGGCTTATGGACAGGAAACCAGGAAAGAAAATAACATTTGAACTGTAAGTAAAGAAATATATCTAATAAAACATTAAAATTAAATTTAAAAACCAATCTTAAAAAACATATAGCTATTTTTGGTAGGTAATTTTTCTTCGTTTTCCAACTAGTTGGAATTGTGTTTAGCCTTTATAGATGAAAATATAAAAAGCAAACATGTTAAAAATATGAAGTAATGTGTATGACACAAAGAAAGATTGAAAGAGAACATGATTTTAAATGTGATCACCAGAGCAATAATCATGAAATTCTTTAGATTTAATTTTTTTTTTCCCAGAGCTGGGGACCGAACCCAGGGACTTGCGCTTGCTAGGCAAGTGGTCTACCACTGAGCCAAATCCCCAACCCCTAGATTTAAATTTTTTAAATTTTAAATCTCTTATTTTATGGAACAGAATTCTTCTTTGTTTTGAGCTTGGGAACATGTTTCTTTCCTTAAACCCCACCATCACCAGAACCCAAAATTTAATATAAGACACAGGATTTCAGTAATTTATAACTAGTTATAAATAATTTTGTCATGCAGTTTAGGATTTCTGGTATTTGACTAACTAAAAGCTCAAAACATTTTATTTTAAAAACTGTCCAGGCTAAAGTTTTCATGTAGAAACCTATTACACCTACTGATTTCTAATACCTTTGACACGGTTTTAAAGCTAAAGAATTATGAAAAAGACACCATCTGTTTCCCCTTTTTTTTTCTGGTGGAAACTAGCTAGACATATTTAGAAAAAAATATTTGACAGCAGAATGGCATGTACTAAGAGAAGAATTAGAAGAAACAATGATGTCTGTAGCCAGAATATCAGGGGAGATCTTCCAGTAGAGTAACGGAAAAAAACAAACGGTTCTGGGTCAGAGACCGGAGCGTATGTGTTGGTGCTCTTCTGCTTAGAGAGGAGTCAGTAGTACACAGAGAGCCTGTAGGTTGATAGCCTGCATGGCACTGAGCATAGTGCACTTTGAGATACTAATGTTGTGAGTAAATGTTAAACCTTAATTCGAGCAGGTTTGCAAATAATATTTTTCACTTTACTGTGTTTACCTTGATTCTCCCACACAATTCACTCCCGCCATCTGCCCTCCACTACCAATCCAATCTCCCTTCCAAGTGAGACTCAAGCATCCTTGCTTGTGCCTGCCTTCCTTCTTGTTCCTTGGATCTGTGCAGTGTTGCATGGGCATCCTACATTTTATGGCTAACATCCACTTATAAGTGAATATAACCACACGTCCTTTTCAAATTGGTTTACCTCCCTCAAAATGATATTCCCAAGATACATCCATTTGCCTGCCAAATAACGATGCCTTTGTCTTTTCATAGCCGAATAGTATTTCATTGTATGGGTGTACCTCATTTTCTTTATCCATTTCTCAGTTGAGGGGCATCTAGGTTGTTTCCAGTTTCTGGCTATTATGAATAAAGCCGCTGTGAACATAGTTGAGTAAGTAAGATTGATTTTTTAAAGTCTAAGAGAACCACATGTACATTTCCATTATATACATGAATTGTATTTACTAATCAAATATTTCAAAATTAAACTAAGAGTTCACAAACAGGCAATTACTATAGTGATTTGAGAAACTATGCTATGGTATCAATATTTTGTTACAGGCTCCAGAGGGTGCTAGACAGATTATTGTCTACAGGACAGTACTTGTATCCAAGAGAAGGAGAAATACTCTTTGAATTCTTGCCTTCTACAGTCTGTGGGGATGTTCAGGTGGTGTCCACAGTGCTGACAGAATATACACAACGGCAAGACGTCTACAATGAGGCACATATACTGCTTTCAGATGAGAGAGGCAGCCATCACCCTGGTGTTTGGGAATGTGCTCTCTTGATACCTAAATACACTTTTGCCTATTATTTCAATAGCCACATGTTGATGGACTTTTTAATTATATGACTTGATGATGTCTCCAAGGAGTACTAATTGCAAAGATATCACAAAAGAATTATCCTTAAGGAAATACTAGATGAGACTACCAGTGATAAAGAAAACTTTAACGTGATCAGAGAAACTTCCAGAAAACTCATAGAACTTGAATTGTGAGTGCTAAGGCCTCCAGAAAGTGAAGACAGAATGGCACCAAGGAAGTCACCACTGTCACCGTCTCCATCAATCACCTTCAGCCTCACAGCCAATTAACCCCAGATATATATATGTATGTATGTATGTATGTATATATATATATATATATATATATCTCAGAATACTGACAAATTCATTCCATTAAAACTTAGAGTAAGCAGGAGTCATTCACTGAACAATTATTCTGATATTTTGCATTATTATAACATGATAATAGAAAGGCTAGTAAGATCAGAGTATGTTACTCTATCTTATACTTGATGGTATTAGAGCTTCTAGAAAAACTATAGATCATGTAAACTTAAATGTTCCTTGAAATTAGAATTTCAGCTATCGGACATAGTTTGGTTATAAATTTATAGTGATGAGGTGATCCCATTTTCTTCAAATGCCTCTAATTTATGAGAAGTGATTATTGAGTTTCTATTTCCTGTGCAATAAAGTTAAAGTAAAGCCATTTATTTCAAGCAAACCAGAACACACCAGAAACACAAAATAGAGTTTATGAGGAAGAATAAAAAGTAGGAATCACATAGACAAAACTCAGAATTAGCGCTAAATCATGCTGTTTGTCAAAATTGAACAGGTGGAATTTGTTAGATGTGCACATGAATACCTGTGGGTTCTTTGGATATTCAAGAGTCAGCTTACTAAATGGTAAACCAGCCTATTCTTTCCAGATGATAGGAGCATGTCCTCAGTATTTCATATCTGTTTTATTACATCGTTCCTCTTTCCTGTTCTTGCCACTAGTGACTCTCAGCATTTTTACTATTTATATTTTATTCATAGCTTTCTGGAGCATGAACCCTGGAGAGATTTTTGTATGTTTACCTTTATGATGTGCTTGATTAACTATGCATGTTTATTTTGAAATCTGATGGGATTTCGGGACAATGATTGTAGTAGAGAAAGAGTAGGGATTAGTGCCAATGCTATCAAGGAGAGAAGAAGACTAAGTTTCTTCTTGCCGCTTTGTTGTGACTTCTCATATGCATATACTATAGAGAATTTTCTGTCCACCCATTTACCTGCAAGAAGAAGAGGTCATTAGAGGTAAAATGGACTCATTACTGAACTTGACAGTAATAGAAACTCTGTGACAGTGAGTAAATAAATGTTATCTTATGTCCTACCAAAAGAAAATGTAGTTAATATATTTATTAATGTATTGTTTTCCTTTTGTCTAGATTATTAGTTTGACGATAGGCTAAGAAGCATTGTTCATCTTGACTTTCCTACTAGACATATAATTCCAAATGGTTCCAAGTTTGCTCTACAAAGAGAAACCAGTGAGAGAATATATATTGTTGTTTAAAAGAATAAGATTTGTAACAATAAAAAAATTCCAGCAATTATTGAGACTTTAATATAAACAAAATATGGCTCAAGGATATCATGTGGATTGTATCATATGGTAAACTGTTGTTTATAATTTTTGTAATAGTGCACAACATAATAGACTATCTGCCTTTAGATGAACACTTATACTTTACCCTTATGCTTTTTGGGAGAAACTACATATTGCCTTTTGTAACAAAATTTTCTAGAATTTTTAAGGTTTCCTATGTATACTATAGTGTATATAATATAGTGTATGTACACACTCCACATATAGTAACAAGAACCAGCCGTAGCTTTAGTGTGAAGAGGGGTTCTGAGGAAGGGGTGCTTGGGAGGAGTGAAGAGGATGACTCAAAGTTAAATTAGGAAATACAAGCTGACGTGCTCGAGATGGCTCCCGAGAGAGCTCTCTTGGCTCTGTAGTCTGCTCAAGATAGCTTTCTGCTTCAAACAGAACTCTGCTTGATACACTTTTCTCATGCTAGAAAAATTTCTTAAAACTCTCTGGAATGCTCATGGGCTTTCTGATCATAGTCAGGAACACCTCTAGAAAACATTCTTGGGGCTGGAGAGATGGCTCAGTGGTTAAGAGCACTGAATGCTCTTCAGAGGTCCTGAGTTCAATTCCCAGCAACCACATGGTGGCTCACAACCATCTATAATGTGATCTGATGCCCTCTTCTGATGTTTCTGAAGACAGCTACAATGGAATCATATAAATAAAATAAATTTAAAAAAAAAGAAAAGAAAACAGGGTTGGGGATTTAGCTCAGTGGTAGAGCGCTTGCCTAGGAAGCGCAAGGCCCTGGGTTCGGTCCCCAGCTCTGGAAAAAAAGAACCAAAAAAAAAAAAAAAAAAAAAGAAAGAAAGAAAGAAAGAAAGAAAGAAAGAAAAAGAAAGAAAGAAAGAAAGAAAGAAAGAAAAGAAAACATTCTTGAAGAAACTTATTTGCTCTCTAAGCAGTCCTTTTAGGTAGCTGTTAGAAATAATTCTGAAAGAGCTGTGTTACCTCTCTAGGTAACTCTTGGTTTTTGAATTGTTTTCTGTCCACAGTCAGAAATCCTGTTAGAAAAATTCTAAAAGAGCATTGTTTGCTCTCTAGAGATCTCCAGACAGCTCAGCTTTTGCTAGAATATGACTGTATAAGGAACCCATATAGTGCTCTGCTAGCTCATCTCATGCAGGTCAAAAACCCAGGCTTTTATTTACATATCATTCCACTGTTTATCCAGATTTCCAATTGATTTTCCCATGAATTAGCATTTTATCACATTAGACTCTTGATTCTTAAGACAGCAGGTATATTTTTTTTTGCTTAAGATGCATTTATATATTTTAAAAAAGCATAAACACTATAAACAAGATGGTGTTATCAGTAAATTATGAACAGTAAATAAAAACAAAGTATATGCTTCATAGTTAATCATTAACCAATCTGGACCTTCAGGCTGCTAATTTTTTCTTTTTTTTTAATTTCTATTTATTCTTTTGTTTATCTATCTATTTATTTATATTGGATACTTTATTTATTTACATTTCAAATGTTATCCTTTTCTCTCTCTCTCCCATACCCACTAATTTCAGGGAGATGTTCCCACTCCCACCTGCCCACCCATAACTTAACACCCTGGCATTTTCCTCAATGGGGAAACAAGCCTTCACAGGACCAAGGGATTCACCTCCTATTGATGCCAGACAATGCCATTTTCTGCTACACATGTGGCAGGAGCCATGGGTTGCTCTATGTGTACTCTTTGACTGGTAGTTTAGTCCCCAGGAGCTCTGGGGTGTCTGGTTGGTGATATTGTTGTTCTACCTATGGGGTTACAAAACCCTTCAGTGCCTTCAGTTCTTTCTCTTCTCCATTGGGGTCTCCATGCTCAGTCCAATAGTTGGCTGTAACTGTCTGCTTCTGTATTTGTCAGGCTCTGGCAGAGCCTCTCAGAAGACAGCTATATCAGACTCCTGTCAGCAAACACTTTTGGCATCAGCAATAGGCACTGGGTTTGAAGGTTGAATATGGGAGGAATCCCCAGGTGTGGCAAACTCTAAATGACCTTTTTCTTCAGTCCACGTTCCACTCTTTTCCCTGTATTTCCTCCTGTGAGTATTTTGTTCTTCCTTCTAAGAAAGAATGAAGCACCCACATATTTGCCTTCCTTCTTTTTGAGCTTCATGTGATCTGTAAATTGTTTCTTGAGTATTTCAAGATTTCGGACTAATATCACTTATCAGTGTGTACTTTTGTTATTGGGTTGCCTTACGCAGTATGATATTTTCTAGTTCCATCCATTTGCCTAAGAATTTCGTGGAGTCATTTTTTATAGCTGAATAGTATTCCATTGTATAAATGAACCACATTTTCTGTATCCATTCCACTGTTGAAGGACATCTGGGTTCTTTCCAGCTTCTGTCTATTTTGAATAAGGCTGCTATGAACATAATGGAGCATATGTCC
The DNA here is from genome assembly GCF_011064425.1 of Rattus rattus. Classification (NCBI taxonomy): domain Eukaryota; kingdom Metazoa; phylum Chordata; class Mammalia; order Rodentia; family Muridae; genus Rattus; species Rattus rattus. The sequence continues at coordinate 27,537,839 of NC_046164.1, forward strand.
TTGTTATATGTTTGAGCATCTTTTAGCATGTGCTCAAGAGTGGTATACCTGGGTCCTCAGGTAGTACTATGTCCAATTTTCTGAGGAACCACAAGATTGATTTTCAGAGTAGTTGTACCTGTACAAGCTCGCCAGCATCTTTTGTCACTTGAGTCTTTGACCTTAGCCATTCTGAGTGGTGTGAGGTGGAATCTCAGGGTTGTTTTGATTTGCATTTCCCTAATGACTAAAGATGTTGAAAATTTCTTTAGGTGTTTCTCAGCCATTCGGACTTCCTCAGCTGAGAATTCCTTATTTAGCTCTGTACCCATTTTTAATAAGGGTATTTGGCTCTCTGCAGTCTAACTTCTTGAGTTCTTTGTATATTTTGGATATTAGCCCTCTACCAGATGTAGGATTGGTAAAGATCTTTGCCTAATCTGTTGGTTGCCATTTTGTCCTATTGACATTGTCTTTTCCCTTACAGAAGCTTTGTAATTTTATGAGGTCCCATTTATTGATTCTTGACCTTAGAGCATAAGCATTTGATGTTCAGCTCAGCAAATAGCCCTCCAACCCAAAAACCTGCCCAGAAAGAGCTGTTCTCCCAGGAGAGCTCTCACCCCTAAGTTCATAGGCGAGGCCCCACTTTTGCTCTACTGACTGTCCAAAGAAGGACTTTCCAGGAGTGCACAGCATTCAGGGACTGTGGAAAGCCTGGAACAGAACCCTTCCAGTCTCCCTGTGTGCCCAGAGCAATGAATGTGCCTCGGGCCTCTGGGCATGAAACCTTCTGGGAGAGAGCTGCTCTCCCAGGAGAGTTCTCACTATTAAGATCACAGGCTTATGTGCTTACATCCCACAGGAGGGACAAGTTCCAGTCAGAGACAGCAAGACCAACAAACATAAGAGATAACCAGATGGTGAAAGGCAATCACAAGGACCTAAGCAAGAGAAACCAAGACTATTTTACATAATCAGAACCCAGTTCTCTTACCACAGTAGGTACTGGATACCCAACACACAGGAAAAGCAAGATTTGGATTTAAAATCACATCTCATGAGGATCATAGAGGACTTTAAGAAGGTCATAAATAGCAACATTAAAGAAATATAGGACAACAGTTAACAAATTGAAGCCCTTAAAGTGGAAACATGAAAATCCCCTAAAACATTACAGGAAAACATAAGGAAACAGTGGAGGAATTCAACAAAGCTATCCAAGATATAAAAGTGGAAATAGAAACAGTAAAGAAATCACAAAGGAGACAACCCTGGAGATAGAAAACCTATGAAAGAGATCAGGAGTCATAGACACAAGCATCACCAACAGAATATAAGGGATTGAGAGAGAATCATGGGGGCAGAAGATACCATAGAAAATATCGACACAACAGTCAAAGAAAATGCAAAAACCAAACATATCCTAACTCAAGACATCCTGAAAGTCTAGGAAACAATGAGAAAACAAACCTAAGAATAATAGCAATAGAAGAGAGCAAAGATTCCCAACAAAAGGGCCAGTAAATATCTTCAACAAAATTATAGAGGAAAATTCCTTAGCCTAAATAAAGAGATGCCCAAGAACATAAAGAAGCCTACAGAACTCCAAACAGATTGGACCAGAAAAGGAAATATGTCTGGTCACATAGTAGTTAAAATACCAAATACACAAAATGAAGAAAGAATATTAAAAGCAGGAAGGGAAAAAGGTCAAGTAACATATAAATGCAGACCTATTATAATTATACCATACTTCTCAACAGAGATTATGAAAACTAGAATATCCTGGACAGATGTCATACAGACCCTAAGAGAACACAAATGTTAGCCAAGGCTATTATATCCATCAAAAGTCTCAATTAACATAGATGGAGAAAGCAAGATACTCCATGACAAAACCACATTTACAGAATATCTTTCAACAAATCCATCCCTACAAAGGATAATAGATGGAAAACTCCAGCACAAGGAGGAAAACTAAACCCTATGAAAAGCATGAAAATAATATTCTTGCAACAAATGAAAAAAAAAGATAGCCACACAAACATAATTCCACCTCTAACAACAAAAATAACAAAAAACAATCACTACTCCTTAATATCTCTTAACATCACAGGACTCAATTCCCCAATCAAAAGTCATATACTAACTGACTGGATACATAAACAGGACCCAGCATTTTGCTGCGTACAGGATACCCATCTCAGTGCAAAAACAGATGCTACCTAAGAGTAAAAGTCTAGGAAAAATTTTCCAGAAAAAATGGTACCAAGAAACAAGCTGGAATAGCCATTCTAATCTCAAATAAAATCAACTTTTAAACAAAAGTTATCAGAAAAGATAAGGAACGACATGTCATACTCATCAAAGTAAAAATCTACCAAGATTAAGTCCCAATTCTGAACACCATCCCTGACCACATTGCAGAGCATTCCAAATAAAAATGGTATTTTATTAGTACGGAGACAGGCAGGTTAATCAATGGAAAGAATTCAAGACCCAGAAATGAAATTACACATCTATAGTCACGTGATCTTCGACAAAGTAACTAAAACTATCCAATGGAAAAAAGACAGCATTTTCAATGAATGGTGCTGGTGTGATTGGAGGTCAGCATGTACAAGAATGCAAATTGACCCATTCTTAACTCCTTGTACAAAGTTCAACTCCAATGGATCAAAGACCTCCATGTCAAAACAGATACACTGAAATTAATAGAAGAAAAAGTGGGTAAGAGCCTGGGACACATAGCCACTTTGAAATTTTTCCTGAACAGAACATCAATGCTTTATGCTTTAAGATCAAGAATCAACAAATGATACCTCATAAAACTGCAATGCAAAGGCCAAACACAAAGGCCACTGTTAATAGAATAAAATGCCAACCAACAGATTGGGGAAAGGTTCTTACTAATCCTACATCCATTAAGGGGCTAGCATCTAATATATACAAAGAACTCAAGAAGTTAGACTCCAGAGAATCAAATAATTCTTAAAAGTGGCTACATAGATAAACCAATTCTCAACTGAGGAATACAGAATGACTAAGAAGCACCTAAAGAAATGTTCAATATCCCTAGTCATCAGGGAAATGCAAATCAAAAGAACCTGAGATTCTACCTCACACCAGTCAGAAGAACTAAGATCCAAAACTGAGGTGACAGTAGATGCTGGGGAGGACATAGAGAAATAGGAACACTCCTCCATTATTGGTGGGATTTCAAGCTGGTACAACCACTCTGAAAATCAGTCAGGCGGTTTCCTCAGAAAGTACTATATGAGGATCCAGCAATTGCACACCTGAACATACACCCAACAGAAGCTCCAACATATAACAAGGACAAATGCTCCACTATCTATATAGCAGCCTTATTTATACCAACCAGAAGCTGGAAAGAACCCAGATGTTCTTCACCAGAAAAATAGATACAGAAAATGTGGTACATTTACACAATGGAGTACTACTCAGCTATTAAAAGCAATGACTACATGAAATTCTCAGGCAAATGGATAGAACTAGAAAATATCATCCTGAGTGAGTCAACAACCCAGTCAACAAAAGTATACACATGGTATGTACTCACTGATAAATGAATGTTAGCCCAAAAGCTTGAAATAGCTAAGAAAAAATTCACAGATCACATGAAGCTCAAGAAGAAGGAAGACCTAAATGTGGCTTATTCATTCCATCTTAGAAGGGTGAACAAAATACTCAAGGGACAAAATACAGGGACAAAGAGTGGATCAGGGTCTGAAGAAAAGGTCATCCAGAGACTGGCCCAACTGTGATCCATCCCATATGCAATCACCAAACCCAGTCACTATTGATGATGTAAAGAACTGCTTGCTGACAGGAGCCTGATATGGGTGTTTCCTGAGAGGTGTGCTCAAGCCCTAGTGATGCAGATGAGGATTGTTGCAGCTAATTATTGGCCTGAAAAAATGGAACACCAATGGAGGAGTTAGAGAAAAGACTGAAGCTGCTGAAGAGGTTTGCAACACCATAGAAAGAACAACAATGACAACCAATCAGACCCTACCATAGCTCCCAGGAACTAAACCACCAACCAATGAGAACGCATGGAGCTACCCATGACTCCAGCCACATATGTAGCAGATGATGGCATTGTCCAGCAGCAATAGGAGGAAAAGCCCTTGGTCCTGAGAAGGCTCATTTCCCCAGTGTAAAGTATTGCTAGGGCATTGAGTTTGGAGTGAGTGGGTGGGAGTGGGAACATCCTCATAAAAGTGCGGGGATAACATTTGAAATGTAACTACATAAATATCTAAGAAAGTAAAATAAAACAAAAGAAGGAGGTGGTATATCATGAGTTCATTAATATTTTCATTACTTATACAGTAAAGATAGAGCATACACAGAATGTGATATTTGGCCCTATCTGGCAGGAAATGTACTCAAAGGCTCATTGGAGGCTCCTGAGCTGGAGAGACAGCATCTGGAAAAATTTTTAAAGGAATGATGAGGCAGTAATAATTGCCTACTAACACAAAAGTAATTTCTATTGATTATGTGGGAATTTAACATTATGATAAAAATATTGTGAAAAAAGAGAAACTGTGGGTTCTTGATAATGGAATAGAAGCTAAGAGTACTTGTTAAGCTTGTTGACCTGAGTTTGATCCTCAGGTCGTACATAGTTTTGGAAAGATAAACAACTTCTAGTTGTCCTCTTCCTACACAGATGAGTCATAGCATACATGCTGAGCAGAATGTGTACAGGGGTGTCATATTCTAATAATTTGAAATTTTATACAATAATACTTTTTCAAGCTGAGATAGAAATTTTTAAATATAATTTTTATCAATAAAAAAAGAGAAGGCATGGATGGAAGGAAAAAGGAAGGAGTAATGAATGAAGGAAAGAAGGAAGGAGAAGAGAAAGAAGAAAGGAAGCCATGCTTAGCTATTAGAACTTGACTCCTTCTCTACCTCAGAGCCATATGATTTGTCAGAGACCCAGTGATACCCAGTGGCTGCCCCTAATCTTCATGTTCACATTCTGGCTACTATTCTTGTACTCATTGTCACCAATGTTCTCCAAAGAATGTCACAACTGTAGACCTTTTGCCAGAGACTGTGGAAGGTCTTCAGCGCACAACTAGAACAGCTGTTCCAGTGATTAGACAATGGCTGTGTTAGCATCAACTGCAGAAGAAATCTTCTGGTCAGATAAAAGACTTTCAGACTTCTTACAATTTAATTCACACTCTGAGTTGACCTTGGCAAAGTATCCTAAATAATTGAAAAGAAGGTCACCATCCTTCGCTCTATAATGCCTCACTAAAAGGAGGTAGCCTTTCAATAAGCAGCAGTGGACCAATGACGGGCACCCTAATCAGCCATAAGGAGGCCAGTTTAGCCTTCCAAAACCACAGCATAAAAACTGTATCCAGTGAAGACACAGCTTATAGATGTGGACTCTTAGGTTTGCTTTTAGCTACATGTGGGTTCTTCTGTGACATGGATTACAGAACGTACGTGGTACCAATGATGTGAATACATGGCACACATATATCCACAGGCTTGACTGTGGCAGCATCTTATTTTGGACACTTCCTTTCAGTAATTTTATAACCAATGTATCTAAGTAACCCAGCACCCTAGGATGGTTTCAGTCTCTCTGAGACATTAATTCCAAATTTTCTTATCAATTACTTTAAGGAAATCTTTATTTCAAAGAACTCATCTCTGCAGTAGAGCTTGTAGAAATGAAATTTCTATTGTGATAGCTTTTAGTAATAATCACTTTGACAGCTCTGTGTGATAGCCCAACATGTTAAATAAGATAATTCTGGAAATTTTTACAAGACTTTGCCTAAGCTCTAAAATGTATAACTGCACATAATGACACATTAGTGTTGAATATTTAGGAAAACGGTCAGACTATGCTTTGTCTCTCTGACTGTGAAAGTAGCAATTGACCAGAATCTACCACAGAAACAAATGCTTTCGAATGCCTTCAAAATGACTCTGTCCATCCTGTGTTCTTAGCGCCAGCTCCATTGCACCCATGTTAGCTTTTAGTTTTCTAAGACTAAACATCTTATATTTAAGAAACTTATGTCGGGTTGTAATGCTCCTTATATTTATTTACATAAATTCTTCCCATAAGCCATCATAAATTTCACTCACCTTGGCAATCATGTTTATTTGGTGAATTAAGGACGTTTATAAGAGGTAAGATACAAATTTATACAGTTCATGAATATTAACTGTGATAAAGTTGGAGAGATTACTCTATTTAAGATGAGCTCTTTTTCCTCTTAATATAATAATTTGTTTCTTATCTTGCCATTATACTCAACAGTTAAATATGGAAAAAATATACATTAAAATGATGGTTTATTTCTACAAAATATCCGTTAAGAGTTCGTAAAATGCTCTTGCTGTTTGTTCTTCTTCACTCTCTTCCCCTCTGTCCCTGTCCCGTCTCTCTATACCCCCTTCCCTTCACGTGACCATGGCTGGCCTCCTTTCTTCGCTTCTTCTCTTCTTCTATTCTTCTTATCTCTTTATACCTTTCCACATGAAAAATAAAAAGAGTTAGTAAAACACAAAATGAAAAATTATTTAAATAATTTAAATGGACATTATTTTTACTTTATTAGTTATAACATGTTTGACCTTTGCATTTTAGTAATGTAGAACTTTGCACATTTAAAAGGAAAAATGTATTATTGAAAAAGTAAAACATAAGGATGGTATTTTTATTTATATGTTTAAAATGAGTAAGTATAGTTTAAATTTGTAGTTTTTTAAATTACTTATAACATATTATCCTATAAAAATTTTCCCAGTATAAGTCCTATAAAAAGCATGGTTATGTCAAAATTAAATATTTATTAAAATAAAAACTTATAAGAACAGAATTTTAAAAGATATTTAAATTACTATGTTTTTTCAGTTTATCGATAATCTAAATGCGGCTACCCCATCCACAAAGATGCATCTTTTCTTACAATTTATAATATTGATTTATGTTGGATGATTTGGAAAATGATAGACATGCAGAAGCCCACGAATGTTTTATGTAAGATTTGTGGACTTCTGCTACATAAATACTCACGTAGTATTTATGTAGCCCATGGCATCGGTGTATCCCCTATCCCAGATCAGAGATGTCACATGACTGAACACATACAGCACCTCAGTTTCAAAGGAAACCCCGCCCCTGCACCCCAAAGCTTGTTGATTGCTACCAAATCAAACTGTCTAATCTGAACTCTCCACTTGTTTTCAGTAAGTATGTTAAGACAAGGAAAAAACGAGTTTAGGCAGTAGAGAAAATCTGATTTATCTTATGCCTATCTGGAGACAAACTTGGGCACCACGTGGGCACAAGCATTGCAGCTGAACATGGCAAGAGCTCCTGCAGCGTAAGAAGCAGCAGCAGAGCCACAGGACAAAGAGAGGCTCTCCGGAGCGGTTGCGCAGAGCATTTCAGGCTCTGTGTTGAGCCGCCAGCATGCCTGCATCTCCCTCATCAACCCACCTTTGAGTAAATTATGCAAATATTAATCCTCACCTGAATGCTATGACGCGTGTGTGTGTGTGTGCGTGCGTGCGTGCGTGCGTGTGTGTGTGTGCATGTGTGCGTGTGTTCAAATTTACCCATATATATGGGAATCTGAGATCAGGTCTGATCCTCTAGTCTGTGCATAGTTCTCTCCTTGGTTTCTCACTACGTCTGAATATCGCCTATTCAGCTACAATGTCTGGACACATTCCAAGGGATCTTTGTGTCTCCAGTTCCCTAATGATCATCTGTAGGGAATCACTGCCAAGCCTGGGTCATCTATATGAGTTCTTTGGGTCCAATCTCAGGTCTCCATGCATACTCATCAGATAATTTCCATCTCCCCTGCCACATAGATTTAAAAATAATATTTCATCAAATTATCCAGCTAGTTTTTATTAATTTGACACCAGTTAGGGTCATGTGGAAAGAGCCAACATTCTGGAAGCAAGTCTGTGTGTCAGTTACTTGATTAATAATCACTGTTCAGTGGAAGAGCTTGAAGGAGCTCGAGACCCCATATGTACAGCAATGCCAACCAACCAGAGTTTCAGGGACCAAGCCACTACCCAAAGACTATACATGGACTGACCCTGGACTCTGACCTCGTAGGGTTGCAATGAATATCCTAGTAAGAGCACCAGTGGAAGGGGAAGCCCTGGGTCCTGCTAAGACTGAACCCTAGTGAACTAGACTGTTGGGGAGAGGGCAGCAATGGGGGGAGGGGGGAGGGAACACCCATAAGGAAGGGAGGGGAGGGGATGTTTGCCGGAAACAGGAAAGGGAATAACATTCAAATGTATATAAGAAATCTCTAATAAAAAAAAAAAAAATAATCACTGTTCAGGCCCCCAGGAAAATGTGAGTTATACCAGCCATGAACAGGTAGAATTCCTTCATAGTCTCTCCTGTCTGTGTTCAGATTCCTGCCCTGCTTGTATTCCTACCTTATCACTCTCCATTATGCATTGTCTTGAGCTGATATAAGCCAAACATGTTTGGTCCTTGTTCTTGTCACAACAGAAAGCAAACTAGGACACCCAAACTGTCTCAGTGTGCAAAATACTCTTAAGAGTTCCACTCACCTTTGGGTCTGATGAAAGATCCTGTTGACAAATTAAGAAATAAGTGAAAAGCATAGTTTTTGATCTTGTAGATACCAAAACGAAGTATCATATAAATGACCCATTTAGAACGGAACAAACCATAGTCACTTACACACTATATTTTCTACAGCTGTGAGTCTTGTGATGACCACTGCTAACTACAAAACAAATTCTCTGGTGAAAGTTTAAAGCTAAATTAATCTAAAACTGAATATTTAGAAGGAATTGTATGTAGCAATATTATTAGATTCTCCTCTAAGGCCTATGCCCTGTGCAACCAAGGTTTTCTGTTTTTTTTTTTTTTTGGTTCCAGACAACTGTTATATCCTGTGAATGGAATCAGACTTTAGATTCAATCCAAAAGTGGTTGGCTCTCCTTAGAATATTCTTACCAGTGTTGTGCCAATAGGAATAGTCTATCAGGTAATAATTATTGCAGCTTCTAGTATTCGCAACTATCATTTTTGATAAATTCTTAAAGTAGTCCATGAAGTTATTTATGCCTAAAAACTAATTTGTCAACAAGACCTTTTGGAAGAAGAATGGCCCTGTAGAGAAAGATATAAGCCATCTTTATTCTAATAGTGAAGCAGCATACATTTAAGAATTCATGTTCTCCAATGATATTACAGTTTCTATTATACTTTGTTATTTGAACGCAATATTCCATGAGATTTCTGAAGAATTTTCCAAAATAGAACTATGCAGGACCTAGCTTATCACTAAGCTTGTCCATGATGATGACCAAGCTGCTGCCTTGTAGCCCTAGTTTTAGTGAAGGTTAGGCAGCGGCAGTTAGGGATGAGAAAACACCTGTGAGTCAAACTCCTGAGGGCTGTGACAGACACCTGGAGAATCAAGCATACATGCCATAACAAAGGGAAGTACTTAAAATTCTAGCAAGTTAACAAATAGCCATTTAATCCTTGCCAGCATGATTTCCTATTCACATCTAAGATGCCAATTGCAATCATATAAATATAAGAAATAGGGAGATTTCTATTCTCGAGGCATCAGACCTCCCTCTCGAGACCTTTGGTGATGTAAATGAAGTCTCTGAGACTGTCATACTGAGGAGTGATGTTCACACTCCATTGTGTGAAATCTGAGCTCTACATTTCTGATATTTATGATGCAAATGCTAGCAGGCAAAGTGCAAGTGAAATCAATATGATTTTGTTTAGTATTCAGGGAACAGGCTCCATCTGTACAATATTCTCCAAGATGATATTTAACAGAACTATAGAAACTAATGACTGCTCAGATATAAATGACACTTGATTTTAACTGAAAAGCAATCTTACAACACCAAAGAAGTGCCAGTCATTTTCATTCTAAAGAATGCCCTGTGTATTTAAAGCACCAAAAGCCCGGAGGAACTCAATTCGCCCACATATGCTTATGAGAAGAAGCCTGACTCATTGTTGGGTCATAAACAACTGTCAGTTGCAGAGACCCACACAACAATATACAAGGGGCTGACGGGCTGAGGGAAAACTCTGTCATGCTTTCTCAATGTGTCAACACACACTTGCTACCCTTCCTTCTAAGGCCTCAATGTGTGTCCAGCCTTATAGAGACCAACACTCTGCTGCTAAAGCTGTCACTGAACTCCAGTGGACAGTTCAATATTCATGGTCGCACAGCCGAGTCTAGTCAAACTCACTGAGTAACAAAACAAAGGAAAAACTGATGTACATGGAGAGAAGGGATTGCTGACCGTGGTCGGAGAGATACAACAGACTGACGAGATGGATTTTTCAGAATGCATTACATAAATGTGTAGAATGGCCAAAAGGCAAACTCAATCTATAAAAAAATAAAAATAAAAACATTCATTGAGAAATAATTTAGGCTAAATGAAAGTTTGTTATTGGATAGCTTCTATGCAAGTACTTATATGCTACTTTGCAAAAATGTAATACCATCAAATCCAATGGTTGTTGATACATTTTCTTATGAGTTTAATATCTTGAAATGGGATGAATTTGATAGTACCTAAGGCATCTTTTAACCACATTCACATTTGTAGGAAATTGGTGTCATCCTGGCAGTAACTTACCTCACAATGCATCCATTATATTTTTTTTTAAATGTGTGTTTATATCGAGTTGGACCCTGTATGGTTTTCCTCATCTACTTTGGCATGTGAACTGGCACTGTCATCCTGCAGGGCTTAATTAGGTTACCAGTTTTGAGATTTCATTGGTACAGCTTCTCCGTAATACACAGAAGATAGTATCTCAAAACATAATTCTGCTTCTCTGGCTCTTACAAGAATTCAGACTGCTCTTTATGTTCTCCAAACCTTAGATGAAATGGTTTCATTGCAGATGTATAAGTTTTGATTGAACACACCATAGACTGTTCTTTTCTACATTTGTTTCCCGCTGGTGGATTTCAGTGGTCTTTGATAATGAGTGAGGAGTACAATTTTCCCTGAGTTGAAGGATACACTTTAGAATAGAGTTACAAATTGTGCTGGTTTAGAAAAATGACAATGGTAGATTCTTCCCTTGGGTCCTTGACTTCCTTGGCCATTGTCTTGAACTTGTTCTGTTTCTGTGAATGCTTTCATAGTCTCTATGAGTTTATACATGCATCAGTTTGTTTTCCTGTACTATTTCCCCTACTATTATCCAGTAGTCATCCATCAACTTTGGATCTTACAGAGTTTCCTTAGTATAAATCCCTTATTGGTAGGTAATTCATGAATCCACCTCATTCAGCACTAAGTGCTCCAGGCTCTCACTCATGTCACATCAATCAATTCTGAGTCTGTTCTTTACTATCTACTGAAATAGCTTCTCTGATGAGGGTTGAACAAGGTACTGATTCTTGATCAGATATACAACTCCTTCTATGTTTGGGAGAATTCTCCACAATGCATTTCAAAGTGGAAGCACCAGCTGCACCCACCAATAGTGAATATAGATTTTATTTTCTCCTTCTCCCAGTTTCTGTAGTCAGTTGTGGTTTTTTGTTTTGTGCTATTTTGTTTTGTTTTGTTTTGTTTGTTTGTTTGTTTGTTTTTCTCTTAAAATTCTAAAATATTTTTAATATGAATTTCTCTAATTCCTATGGATGGAGAGCAGTTTTTTAAAGGCTATCTTGTAGAAATTTTATTTTTTCTTTGAAAATTCTATGTGACAGGAATATAAAATAATTATTTGAAAGTTATGTATTTAGCTGTATGCTGAAAACATTGTCCCCAACCAATGGTTCTGCTGGGATCTGGTAGATGTTGTCCAATGCACATATCCAAATGCACATTCAAAAAGCTACCCATTCAAAGGAATGGGTTCTGATTAGGTGGATATGTGCCATTGAAGGAATAATGCAATCTCAGCTCATTATTCTTCCTTTCCTATTCTCTAATGTCTCATAAAGAAATTTACATGTTGTACCATGTGCTCCAAGAAATATTATGCTGTCTCCATCTAAGCTTAAAAGGAATGAGCCAAGGCACATCTACAATAGTGAAGCTAAAGAGATCCTTTACCTATTTAAATGTATTCTCTTTGATAGTTGTCATGGTGAGAGTATACTGACACAGAACTACCACAATCTGTTACCCAAAAACATTCTTTTTGAAAATGTTTAAATTAGAATATAATTAGACAGTTTGCTTCCTTCTACCCCGAACACATTGTTTCAGTAGTCTGACCTCTCTCCATATTTGGACCTCCTCTGTTCTTACTCACTGTTGTTATATATTCTTATGAGTGAAGAAACATATAAGACACCCTGATGGGTCTCTTATGTATAAGCTGAATGTATATTTCAAGTGCTGCCAATGTGGAATTGGAAACCCAATGAGGGGTAAATCCCTCGTGCAAACTACTTTTCCGTCTAGTTATTTTTAATTGCACATAGCTAGTTGCATACAGATGAGGCTCCTTGAGATTTCATCAATATTACTTGGGAATCCAACTGTTGTTTAAATTGTCCAGGTCTTGATTAGGAAAGTATGTTATTAAGCTTTGAGTTGTTGTGAAAACATTTCTGTAGATATGGATTTTCAAGTGCAGAGATAGTTACATGTGATTTCTGTGTATGTTAGAAGTAAGCCTTTTGATATCTTGCATGGCACTTTTTTCCTTGTCAAAGTAAGCTATGCTTTGGCCTTTGCTGTCCTTTTTATTTCTGCTTCAATAACAGAAATAAATGGTTTGTACTCATCCACTGGTACTACAAGACCCAGTTGAATGATTCCTAACCTTTGCACAATAATGAGCACTGCCTGAAAATATTTATCTTTGGTTTGATATTATATTCATATGACTAGGAACCTAAACATGGCAAATTGAATCTAAGAATTAGAAACAAGTAAGAAAAATATCTATAATTACCTCCAATTTCTAGGATGCTAAAGTCTCATGTACATTTTACAATAGTTAATTGAACAAATAAAAATAGATTCCCACACATACAAATCTTACAATCTTGTCACTGGCACTAAAGATATCAAAAAAGTAATGTCAAGATTCTGGTAAGTACATTAGATAAAAGATATTAGGTTTAGTTTGGATTACAGACAAGATGGACATGGTAGAAATCAAAGAAGTTAATACAATTCAGTTCTTGGCTATTTCCAGAATGGTGACTAATAAAATTTATTATATGTAGTTCATTTAGTATGATGTTTGGATTTTCGTAAGACCCATGGCCCGTCTCCTGAGCTGTCTTATAGACAGGCACACAGCTGTCATGTCAAGAACTACCTGTCAGTATTCATGAGTACTTGAATTTCATTGTCTCAGGTGAAATCTAGTAACTTAAAAAAATAAAAGTCTCAAATCATAGAGCACAGCACTTTTCAAATTATTTTAGCTTTCTAATGCATGCACTTTTGAGATCAGTGGTTGGGAAATAAATGCACAATCCTTCTAGCATGCCTTTGAGTGAATTTTGTATTCAATGATCAAGGCCCATGATGTAAGTATATTTAAAGTATATAAACAGCCATGAGAAAATAAAATAAAGTTGAGAAAATGCTGAAGCATTATTGGTTTGCTTGAATATGTACATTGTAATCAATGTACCCAATAGTCACTATCATTTTGTCTGGATTTGCTTTCAGAGGGAGACACCTAATGAATATGCTTATGACTTCTTTCTCATGAATTAAGTCATTTCAAAACAACATAATATGTTAAAATGATATAATAATACAAAATAAATTCGTTATAACATCGCTACGTATAAATTAGGAAAGTAGAGGTTTTCTCTCTAATAACTCTTTATTATTCATGTGAAATCAAGTCCAGAACTCCAAACATGCAAAAAATCCACAGTTATTCAACTGTCTCATATCAGATAACACAATGATGCTAATAATAGACATGCATAAAGCTATCTAATTTGGATAATATCAAGATTACATATCTTATGAAAGAAAATCACCATAGTATATGATAAATAGGTTTCATGCTGTATTCAAAATGCATGTGCTCATTAAAAGTTGTCATAAATATATTTAACCTTAAGTTCTTTGATCTCTATATGTAAAAATTTGATTATATCTTACGTTCTTTCCATCACCCCCGGCTCTCTCCTTTCTTCATTCTTCATGGTTTTTCTTTCTTATTTGTCTGTCCACATATTCTTGTGTCTGGTGCTACAATAAGTTACTTTCATTACCATAATTTCTCCCATGTACAGGTTCTGTTGCTTGACTGTTCCTCTCTGATGTTTTATCATCAGATGCATCCTTCCTAAAACATGAATTCTAATTTTACATCTAAAGATACAGTTGAATTTGGAGCAGAAAAATCAGGAAGCACAACTCCATGAAATCTATCCTAGATTCTGGATAATGCCTTCTGAGGTTAAGACATTTTAAGTTATTTTTGTGCATGTTTGATATTTATTTTCAAATAATTTTTAAATATTTGATAATATAGTTTTAATTGATACATCAGAATGGTTTATAAAATACAAATGTTTAACTTGAATATTAAAAACAAATATATTTGTTTATGACTATGAGTATGAAACAAATCACTCCATACTTGATATGTTATTTGATAAAGCCTGATATCAAGAACAAACTTTATCTCCTTCATAACCTTTGCTTAAAGCTTAACTGAGGTATTCCATTTGTAAAGTATCTTTATGCATGTAAGTTAATTTCCCAACTATTCTTATCAGTTCTGTGGTTGGAAGTAGAATTTGTATTTTACAAGTAATGTTAATGAACTTCACAGACATATTCACTATATTGAAACTCTACATATATTAAGAAGCAAACCTTTTTTGCAAAAAAGCCTCAAACTTCTGAATCTTTCTATTAATTTTATACAACATATAACAAGCTTAGTAGATATGTAAAGATGCCTCAATATCTTCTACAAAATCCCCATGAGGTTAGCATAGGACTACCCAGATTTTCAGACAGATAGCTGAATAAACCATGTTATATTCATAGCAAGCAGAATGAGCTAGATGTCTAAAAGACAGAAAGACAGAATTAATTTATCTGACATAAAAATATGAAATTTTGATGTCACTTTTATACTTCTCTAGTATCAGTAACATTTACAAAAATATTTCCCTGGATTGATGTCCAGATACTGATGATGTCCAGAATATCTAATGAGACCTCTTTGTTGAGTTTATTTTCTTTATCTACCAAAGATAAAGTCTCAGGAATTTCAAAAGAGTTTCATGTCTTAAGTCTTGGATTAAGACATTATAAAACCTATTCCCATATTAAAACATACTTCTAATTCAATTTCTGTCTGAGATATCATATAATTGGAGAAACAAAATGAGTACTAGTAGATATTGGATAGAAAAGAGAAAAGCAACATCCGTGTCATAGTGGTTTCAGTGAGAACTACTCTGTAGACTCATAGAGTTGAATACGTGGTCTGTAGTTGGTGGACTGAGTTCAGAAAGTATTAGGAAATGTGGTCTTGTAGGAAGAGGTATGTCATGGGAAGAGGACTGAAGTTTCTTTAGCCCCCTTCCATTCCCAATTATTCTCTCTCCGTCTCTGCCTATGTCTTACTGATGAGATAGATAATAATTCTCTGCTACTGTTCCAGCACTGTGCCTACTTGCCTGTTGCTGTGCTCCCTGCCATGATAGTCATGGACTCATCATCTGAAACTGTAAACAACTCTCAAAAAATGCTTTGTTCTATAGGTTCCCTTGTTTATGTTGTTTTTTCATAACATTAGTAAGGTGGCTAAGACAGAAGTCTCTGTCACTAATGTCTGAGTGACTGCAGTATTTGATAAGGGATCCATCTGATCAACTCTAACTGTGACTGATTGATTTAATCCATTTTGGAAAAGCAAGGTGAGACTATGAGATGTGGTTTTAAGAATATCTGTAAAAAAGCTTTCATCACTGCAAAGTTCAAACAAGGTTTTATCAGTGCTATAGTAAATATCAAGATTTGTTCATATTAAACTTGATGAAGATACTAAAGGAAAATTTCAGAAAAGCTATATATACCTTTGAGGACTAGGGATGTACATTAAAAGTATCAATACCATGTAGTTGCTGAAGAGAAACCACAATGAAATGGGGTAATATTTCTGTGAAACCAAGTTGGTCACCAATTTATTTGTTTAGGAATCATAACAATATCACTGAATTTTAACATGTGAGTTGGATAGTCTGAGAAGTAGATGCTAAGAAATATTTAAGAAATAATTCTTTGAGAGCTAGTGCTTTTGAAAATATAGCAGGGTATTCAATAACCCACCAGATGATTAAAAATTAACACCTGCACAAACTGTACATAGAGAAATTTGACTTTTAGTGTTTCACTATGCTCAGTGACTGACCTCGGGCTTCTCCCAATGAGTAGAACTACTGAATGCAAGAGTGTTAAGAGCTGGAGGCGGTCAATTAACTGCCGGTTGCCACTGAACTGGAAGTTGTTCACAACAGCAGATCAGATTGTACTTTTCCCTGGCTGCCACAACTCCAGTTTCTAAGAAACTTACATCAGAAAATTCTGACAATGTCACATTCATATAAATAGGCCCAATCAATCAGTTCTTTAAGAAAACCCTGCGTGTGTGTGTGTGTGTGTGTGTGTGTGTGTGTGTGTGCATGGGTGTGTATGTGTGTATGTGAGTGTGTGTGTGTTTGTGTATGTGAGTGTGTGTGCATGTGTATGTGCATGTGTGTGTGTGTGTGTGTGTGTGTTTGTGTGTGTGTGTGTGTGAGTGTGTGTGTATGTGAATTTGTATGAGTGTGAGTGTGTGTTTGTGTATGTGAGTGTGTGTGTATGTGTGTATGTGAGTGTGTGTGTGTATGTGTGTATGTGAGTGTGTGTGTTTGTGTATGTGAGTGTGTATGTGAGTGTATGTGTGAGTATGTGTGTATGCATGTGTGTTGTGAATGTGTGTGTATGCATGTGTGTTTGTGTGCCTGCATGCATGTGTGTTTTATTTTTTCTTTTTAGTAGCAACAGTACTGGCAGCTGTTATTACAGAAGTTTGACAGAACTCATTATTTCCTCATTTTTAATATGTGGACTGCAGAGGAAAAGTGAATTGATGGTGACCTGAATTGTCTCCGGATACCTCTCCAAATCTTGTAAGATTAGAACACATAAGAACACCACCACAAAGCCCGGTGATGTTTAGTGTTTCATCTTTACTATTTGAGAAGGAATTATGAGGTATTTGATAGAGCAACTGGTTAGGATAAGAAAAGTTAAATAAACAAGTAACAATGGCACATATTTTGTCAGAAACATTCGTGGCAGGGATCTTTCTGAAGATCCAGACTCTGACAGATTTGAAAGTCTGTGCTATGGCAACAGAGAAGAAATTTGTTCCATTCTACATACACTTCGGCACAAATCTCCAACTTTGGTTTCCGGACTAAAGAAAGTGGCTGATCAGTTTGCACAGGTTCTTCCTTAGTGTTTAGAGTTTTATTGGTGATAATCTGAGTCAATTCTGTCCTGGCTGAGGGGTCAATTGAATATACCAACTATAAAGTGCAATCATTTAAGAGAATTGGACATTTTTCACAAGAATTTCCTAGGAATTTGACATTTTAACAAGATCTACAGGTTCACACAAACTATGAAACTGTCTTCTTTGCATGTTGTGTGGTACGTATTGAGAGTAACCCAGATTGAATCTTATTATCCATTCAGAAGGAAGCATGTGTGTCAGTGGACAAAACAGCAAGATGATTGGTGCAGAAGACCTGGGATCATCTCGTGATCTTCCAAATAAAAGGGAGATTTAAAAAAAGTTTCTTCATCAAAACAGAGGGCAGGACACAATTGTCCTGCAGAACATGGTTTACTTTCTCTTAGAACAATACTGTAAAAGTTAAGAAATGAAAGATCCAAAATTTTTCATCTTGCAATATCTAGCCCTAGTACGTAACCATAACCTTATTTTGTTAGACATTTATATACCTATGAACCAACAATATGTAAATATCTTTTTTCATTTTTTTCAAGTTTTTCTTTGTTTATGGTAAATACAGAGGTCAGGAGTTTCATAAACTTCAACCATTTGGAATTGATTCAAATATTGCTTTTATTCCTGTACTGTTGTTTTGTTTTGTTTTCCTGTGTTGATCCCTATATTTTAACTGAGAAAAGTTCCCACTGATAATAAGAGATCGATTATATCTAAGTACCTATACCTGATTGATAAATCAGAAAATAATATACATTCATAGATGGGTGGACGCTAGAGATTTACTCAGTTAAGTACTGACTTATAAGTATTTATGTGTACTAACTTGTACTAATACAAATAATAAAATGTATGCCTATTTGTATCATTAGAAAGGAATATGCTTCAGAACTACTTGCACACATTAACGGAAACCATAACTGATTCTACAGGATAACATTGGCATGAGAGGAATCAAATATGTGCTCTGCCTTGACATGAAACGCATAAAGGTCCCATGGAATCTCTGCATAGCTCATTAAGCATGGAAAGCAAAACACCAGGCTTACCTTCTCTGTTTCCATTAAGCAAAAATATGTTTCTCATGTGCAAGGACTTAAGTTGATAAAAAAATAGCATTCTTTTTTTCAAGATTTATCAGCTTCTTACCCCCTGACCTATTGTAAGAAACATCCAAGGTCAAACATCTCGTCAGTGTTGTAATTACTGTCTTTTTTTTTTCTTGGAAAAACAATTCCAAGTGTTTATGCATATACTGCTGACCTTAGGGAAATATAAAGGCAGTGACAAAGCAGGCTATTGTATCAGAGTTAAAACTCTCTGTCAAAAGTGTGCAAAAAAATGTTACTTGTATCACAATGGCCTGAAAGCATAATTATGCTCTGCTCCTATGGCCATTAGTATTGTGAGGTTAAATCAACAACTATATCAGTTGCCCATGGAAATTAACTGTCTCACCCACGTTTTCAAAATTGCTGTTAATGTTGTGCACCATGCAAATATTTCATTAGGAACATAAAGATGCAGTAAGTTGGTACATGCATTCTATTATGACGGCTTAGAAATTCCAAAAATCAATTTAGAAACTATGATGAATTGAGAAACTTAAAAGAGGAAGCATATTGATAATAGTCTTTGTTTTTAAGCTTGAGATACAAAAATTATTGTTTGGAGAAAAGACACTGAGTTTGGTGAATCAAAATGTTTAGCTGACTCATATAAATGACAATCGTTAGGCATTCGTAATATGTTTTTATCCCAAAACTGTTTACGTTTAAATATCCATATTTGTGTGCCTTTGCTGTATTTCCTGCTATAATCTTTGATTGCCTACATATGACACAAGATGCTGACTTTCCAGTTTCAACTTTCAAAGTAGCTTGCACTCCCTTCCCTGACAAGAGGGCTTCCCTCTAATAGCTCATCCTCAGGAGGTAGGTTTTCCTCTATGAAGAACTAACTGTGCTCGTTTATCATCTTCTCTTCAGGGTTCATGTTTTTCAGGCTGTGTAATAATAACCAACACATTACATGCATCCTGTTCAACAGATTTTGTTGGTGTTCAAAAACTTCTCATAGATAAGTCGTTGTTGATGAAATAAAATTTGGTGTGCGTAGGTGTGTTTTTGGCTGGGTGTTTTATATGTTTTTTTCAATTTGATTCTACTACTGGGCAATTTCCTAGATTGTACAATCTAAGAAATACTCTATCACTGAAGTAAGTATAAGTCCATCCTCTTGGAAAACTTCAGTGTAACTCTTTATTGAAATAAATGCAAAGCTATAACATGAGCAAAAGCTAAGGAAAATAAAACTATATTTGAAAAATATATGTGAGAAAATGATGGTATAGATCATAACTGTGACAGCAGGCAGTGTAATGCCGTAGGAGTGGTGCCGTGATATATGAATATGACAAGAGGGTTTAAGAATAATATTGATCATATTTTCTTTATCCTCTTATAGATGATGGCTAATGCATATATTCATACTGAGTATGAAATTCTGTTCCTGGTTCTGACAAACTCTCCTTCCTATAGAGAAAGATTATCTGAGGCTTTACCTGTCACAAGGTACTAAATTATGTTTGGTTGGCCATGGCTGATGGAATTTTATTATCTGAAGCTATACATTGCATGACAAGCACTTACAGGTAAAAACTGCAGTCTTTTGTTCTTACTCTCTGCAGTTAGGAAATATACTAAGCTGAAAAAGAAAGAGACTCCACACAAAATTAACTTCAGCAAGATTTCTGATGCTAGGTCTTTAAACATTTCATGGAGTGGTTTAAAGTTTTTGCTAAATTAATTTTTCGTGTGAAATCTAAGCTACACACATTTTTAACATGAACATAGCAGAAAAAAGCATGGCAAAATTAAAGTTTGGATTCAGTATTGGTATATAATTATATTTATCACACTTGTGTAAAGGTACAGAATGATTTTATTTGTCATTAATTCCATTTCAAAGAATGTAAGTCACCTATAGATTCTTCTGAAATACATTTTAAATGAAGTATAATATAATGAATGCATTAATTAAAAGGTGTAAAAATTCTCTTTAATCATTTGTTTAACCTTAACTGACATTAGAAATGTCTTTGCAGTAAGAGTTTTGAAAACAATGTAACATGGACTTTGAGAAACAGCTTTAAAAGTCACTATATTTAATGATTTTTAACTGTTTTTATCTTTCCTTATACTGTCCACTTTTCAATAGAATTGCAGAGTATAGTAAACTTAATAGGTAAAAGAATCCTCAAAAGACTCTCGGACACACTTCTCCTTTATTTCCTCAATGAAGTGACGTGAGGAGAGGGTTGCCCAGGCTGTAGGAATACATGACTTGTGAGCTCAGAATGTTTTTTTCTCTTCTAATTATCCCTAGGTCCAGGTTTGGAAGCTTCTAGCCTCCGTCCACTCCAGTCTTCCTAATTGACTCATTCAATCTGGCTTCTCTCTGCTTCTGACTGAATTGCTCTACTTGGTCTCATACTAACTTTGGCAATATGTTCTAATCTTCTGTCCAATTTTCATTCTCTGATTCATTCTGTCTTCACCTGTTTCTAGCTTGTTTTCTATGCCACCGATCTTTGTAAAACTCTCCTGCTAAAACTGCCACATATTTCACTCCCTGTACTGTTCTAAGGTAGCCTCTCCTTGTCTGTTCTCATGAGAGTTCGTCATATCCTATTTATGACTCATTCTGTCAAATCTTTCTCTGATTCATAACTTTGTCTAGCTGTCAATTAGACACCATTGTTTGTGATTAAGCGTGTGTACTAAGGGTGCATTTGTATTCCAGCTTATGTGATTCATTGTCAGAGCAACCATGTTGCTGGAATAAAAGTCCTCTATAGACAGCTCCCCAGAAGAATAAATGCTGGTTTTGGGCACTTCCTGCAGAAAACGCAGCTTCCAGGACTCAATTAATGTAGCCCTTTGATTAGTAAGCAACCAGTGAAGCAGAGGAAGGGTGAACAAAAGGGTATGAAGACTATGAATTAAAATCATACTTTCTTTTTTTCCCTCCATCTTTATTAACTTGGGTATTTCTTATTTACATTTCAATTTTATTCCCTTTCCCAGTTTCCATACCAACATCCCCCTAAACCATCCCTCTCCCCTTCTATATGGGTGTTCCCTTCCCCATCCTCCTCCCATTACTGCCCTCCCCCAACAATTATGTTCACTGGGAGTTCAGCCTTGGCAGGACCAAGGGCTTCCCCTTCCACTGGTGCTCTTACTGGGATATTCATTGCTACCTATGAGGTTGGAGTCCAGGGTCAGTCCATGTATAGTCTTTGGGTAGTGGCTTAGTCCCTGGAAGCTCTGGTTGGTTGGCTTTGTTGTTCATATGGGGTCTCGAGCCCCTTCAAGCTCTTCCAGTCCTTTCTCTGATTCCTTCAACGGGGGTCCCGTTCTCAGTTCAGTGGTTTGCTGCTGGCATTTGCCTATGTATTTGCCATATTCTGGCTGTGTCTCTCAGGAGAGATCTATATCCGGCTCCTGTCAGCCTGCACTTCTTTGCTTCATCCATCTTATCTAGTTTGGTGGCTGTATATGTATGGGCCACACGTGGGGCAGGCTCTAAATGGTTGTACCTTCAGCCTCTATTCTAAACTTTGTCTCCCTATTCCCTCCCAAGGGTACTCTTGTTCCCCTTTTAAAGAAGGAGATACATTCACATTTTGGTAATCCTTCTTGAGTTTCTTGTGTTCTGTGCATCTAGGGTAATTTGAGCATTTGGGCTAATATCCACTTATCAACGAGTGTTTCTGTGGTTGGGTTAGCTCACTCAGGATGATATTTTCCAGTTCCATTCATTTGTCTATGAATTTCATAAAGTCATTGTTTTTGATAGCTGAGTAGTTTCAAAGAGTTTCATTTTCTAACTTATAGCAACTGTTTTAATTTTCCCTCTAAATATTTCAATATGATAAAATAAATAAATTAACAGAAAAAGTACAAGATCTGGAGAGATATGACAGATGTTCTGAATAAAAAAAACCCGTGATATTTAGTATTAGATTATATTGTTACAGGTACAGTTAATAGAGGAGATGTGATGTGAGAGATGAATACATCAAGGTAGTTTATTTCTGGCTGAACTCTTCCTTTTGCATATATCAAAATTTTGACAGTACAATGAATGTCTTGACAAATGAAAACACATAGGAAAATCAACTGTTCAGATAAGAAATCTAATCTCCTAATAATTTATTGATTCTACTTTAGGATAAGTTCCACTTCCCAAAATGCTGGACCATATGACACCTATATTTATTTTCTTCAAGAAACAAGAAGAGGGGTGATGGGATTTCAGATTCCCTAAAGATACAGGAAAAATATGCATTGTTAACTCTAATGACACCCAAGCCACTGATAGTCTCTCCAGCATATAACAAATCTTTTATATTTCAAGACCAATTTTCAATAATTTTCTCATTTTTACCCGACAGTAATGTAATATACAATTTAGAAACTCAAGATTGTGGGATTGTCTATTTGTACTAACCAATGAACATAATCAGCAAAATAACATATGTACAAAATTCAAACCTTATAAGTGGCTCTAGGTGTAGATTACAATGATACTTATCTAATTTGCCTAATAATTTAAACAAAACCACAGCTTAACAATCTTATCACTAACCAACACAAATAACTCAATTATTTAATCAAATATTGACCAAGAATATACACTCTGTAATAGATAAAAACAAACAAAATGATGGTAGTGATGAAAAAGATCTGTTGTAATTCTTCTCTGGATCTTTTGTTCATTCAGTTGTTTAATTAATAGGTAACATATATGTGAGAAAGGAAAGATAACATAATGAGATGTATTTCCAAGGTGGGGGAGGGAGAAGGGAGGGAGGGGAGGGAAGGAGAGAGAGAGAGAGAGAGAGAGAGAGAGAGAGAGAGAGAGAGAGAACCAACAAATTCTATATTAAACTATTTTCCCAAACTGGTGACTATTTATTGTTTCATCTTCCAGGATGAGGATATATCTATATATTTTTACTTGAATGGAATCAAAGAATGGGATACAGTAAAGAATGTATGATTTCTGGGTCAAATATGATAGCATCTAATTATGAGCAACCCAAAAGTCTAGAAATGGCTCTGTGTGGTATAGAATCTTAAAACTAGAGTGAAGAGTTGCCATGGTGAAAATATGTGGCACAAAGCCAAGGAATTTTGCTGCCACTTTAAAGATAATGGTTGCTAGAAAAGCTGTGTGTTTGTTTTGCTGGGGCTGGGAAAACATGCGACATACACAGAGGCCTCCATCAGCAGGAGTATATCCTCTCAGCTGTCTGGAGTCTAAAAGAGTAGGATCAAAAAATCAGTAGGATCGAATCTGTTTGCTCTGGGAAGCATCCTGCCTCATGCCACATCCGGTTTCTGGTGATCAGTAGCAATTCCTAGTTTTCTTTTGCTAATAGGATATCCACACCACTAGCCAGGAGTGTTTTTATTCTTCTGACCATATCTTAATCCTCCAGGAACCTTTTCCACAAAAAATCATATTGTGAGCTTCTAAGTATACAATATATTTAGGAAGATGCATTATACATATTAGTAAGAACATATATTTTAAGTTTTGATATTTTCCAAGTGTGCAAAGTTACGTAACACTTCCTGGCTTCTACACAAATAGAAACAAAACTTCACTCCTGGTTTGGCAATAGGAGTTCCCTAGAATCTAGAATTTACCTTGCCACACATATGAGATATTCTGTATCTAAAGGTAATTTATCTGAGGTCATTGCATATATTCTAATTTCCATAAGAAAAAGACACATGCAGTGTGGGGCATATTTATTATGGCTGAATAATAGCCAAACTGCCTGTACTCCTGTTTAAAGTAACTTTACCCCACTGTGTTCAAAACACCTTCCATGTACTCACTAAAATAATTACTTGTGAAAAATCACTCCTTATGAGGGTACTTTCTAAGTAATTTGAGGTATCATGAGAAATCATGCAATTGGAAACAAAAATAGAAGAAGAAATATCTGCTTTTCTATAATGAGCAATGTCAATTGCCAGCTATATCTCAATTAATCATTCGCAATTATAAAAATCCTCTGAAAGAAAGGCAGTTATGAATAAAATATGACTTCTGCTAGAGTAAGTTACACCAGGGACTTATTCAGACCATTCGTAAATCAAATATTAGCTTTTTGAAAAGCTGAGGAGTTGAGAGACTAGAAATGAAAAACCCATTCAGATAATACTACCACACACATTATAGGGATATGCATAAATAATGTCTTTACAAGATCATTTAATACAACTGTTGTATAATATTCTGCTAGTATATTTCAAATATAAAACTTAGAGTACTCTCGATACAGTGAAAGTGTCAAGAACATTCTTCAAACACCAAGGGCAGAGTCTGGCATTTCTGCATTTGATAGATTACTCCTGCTAATCTTTTTTCATAAGTGGCTTCACTATGATCAAAATCCGAATCCATCATAAGCAGTACACAGTGCAAATAAAAACTAAAAATATCAAGCTCAATTTTTCTTCATAGAAGGAGGGAAAAATCCTATCAGGTTTGTTTAAATATGTTTTAGAAAATGGGGGTGGTGGGGCAGCGAGCAGGTAAGGGAGGGTGGACCAGGAGGGGAATAAAATCTAGAGTGTAAAAAAAAAAAAATAAGAGTATCATGGAAAAAGAGAAAATGCTAATCTAAACTGTTTCTCCTCTTTAGAATGTATAAAGCATTGTGTTGCTGTTGTTTTTGGTAAACTGTCTGGTTCCAGCTAGTAGGGCCATGCCTATACTTCTCAATGATCTAGAAACCATGTCTTTGAAAAAGATTGTCATTAAAAAAAAAATACTCTTATCCCCCAGTTACTGTGAGAGTGACAACACCTAACTAAGAATACAGCCCACAAAGTACTTACCTACAGCTGTGAAGAAATATACTTCTTCCTGTGGACTGCCACCTGACGGTCTTCTCAAAGGCATGCGAGTGTAGGATGCTTGATATGTCTCATGTGTTGCTGTCATCTCATTGAGAGGAGTAGTCACTGCATCTTAACGTATATGCAATCAATTGTATTTACAGGACTAGACAAAGGTAAGCTTTTGTTCTTGTGATCAATTGGTAACTTGTCTAAGATTCATAACATATTCATAGGCACTTCTTTTTCTGTAGGAGGCTTTTCTAAACTACAAGGAATTTTAATTTAGTCACAGCTTGCAAATATAGAATATACTTAGCACTCCACGTACTCTGTGAGTTATTAGCCAATTACAAGTAGTATCTGCTTTATGTGCTTATATATCTAGTGTATTAACAGACATAATACTCAAACAGAATTTTTGTAAAAAAAAAAAAACTAGAAACCAAATCATTTTGAATATCTGATTTCATTATTATTAAAAATTAAATCATAATATTAAATTAAGAACTGATATATAACTGTTGAGAAATTACCTTAAACATATTTGCAAGTTTTCGTATTATTTTTGCAGCATTTGTCATATTATTAACATGCAAATTTCTTACTAGGTACTTAAATTTCATAGCATTCGTCATTGCTAGCAGCTTGGACTGTTAGCTGCAGTCTGCACTCTGATGAAGAAGCACGGAATTTAAAATGTATCTAAGGATTCTGATTCTGAAACAAAAGTAGCTAAAACCAGGCTAATGCATGAAATGGCAAGAGAAATCATCCCACATTTAGCAACACAAATAAAAAAGTGTGAAATGTTGTTCTTTATGTCATTCCAAAGATTTTACTTTCATTCCATCATCTGCAGAGAAAAATGAAGTATCTTTGACCTTGCGTACGGTTTCACTGCTTTGCAGGTTCGGGTCTTCAGTTCTCAGTAAAATGACTGTCGCCAGGAAGCCCGTGCTCCCTGAAAACTTCAGATGAAATGAGCAATGCTGTGTTTAAAGACTGTCAACTCCTTTTGCCTCAGTGAGTTATAACTGAGAAACCAGTTTGACTAATTCTAGAAAATGAGTTCATTAGAAGTAGTTTCAGACATACCTTAAAGAATTTCAGAACTGGTACCTACTTAAAAATGTTCACTCGAACAAGTACATATTAAATCACAGCTCTGACATTAACTAGGTATGTTAACTGGGGAAAGATTCCTAATTTCTCCTCCCACCTCTCTCTGCAACAGAAAAAAGAAACATAGTAATAGGTGTGTCATTAGGTTAAGATAATAATATAAGACAATTCATTTTAAAGGACTCACAGAAAAGGATTAACACAGGCCATTGCTAGCAATATAAGTTATTTTTACTTCATAGCAAAGGGAAGAGGTTTATAGCACAACATCTCATTGGCTGTTGACTTCTTATATAGACGTCTCTCGTGAGGTGATTTTGCCTATGTAGTCAAGCAAGCATAACTAAGTAAAATACTGAAGATAGCAACATAGTAACAAAATTTAAGAGATTTTTTAAAAGTCATTTTTATTTTTATTTATTTTTTTAATTTTTATTTGTATTTATTCTATTCTCATGCAATACATCCTGACCCCAGTTTTTCCTCCCCTTACTCCTCCAAGCCCCTCAACTTCTAGATTCACTACTCCTCCATTTCCTTTTACAAAAGAGCAGGCCTCCAAGCAATAGCAACCAAACACTAAATAACATAATGTAATAAGAACAGGTAGAAAACCTCATATCTAGGCTGGATTTGGCAATTCAATATGAAGCAAAGAGTCCCAAGAGCAGGCAAAAGAGTCAGACATACTTCTAAGAGATTGTTTCTATAGTTCATTGCTCAATTTTATTTTAACAATTAGATAAAGCCTGTTTAAAATGGTGTCCTTTAATACTAACTGATACATTTAGAGGAACAGTAAGAAATTTCATCTTATCTCCATCTATAAGAGTTGTCATCATATGACAAAATCATTAATAGAGTTAGAACCAAAGCATGGTCTCCATTTTGTGTAAGAATCTCATGGGCTTTCTCCCTCTTACATTAGAATATTGACTGCTGTTGATGTCATCCATTTTGGTAAGGCTTTATGTTTGTAGCTTCAGCCGTGTCCTGGAACACAGTCTCACAACAATTCTCTATTACTCTGGTATTTCAAGGCAACTCAGAAATGCTGAGACCAGGAGAATAGCCGTCCCCAGAAACAAAAGCACACCAGTTGGCTCTCCAATTCTAAATGGTCAACCCTGAAAGCATTTATGGATAGATAATGTATAGACTGAGAAAGTTGTATATATATATGTTTGGGAATACACACATTACAGAATACAACAATAATTTTATAAAAAAAATGTTAGAAAAGTAGATGAAGATCATCCTTGAGGGTTTGGAGGAAGTATAAGGTAGAAGGAAATATATGTGTATATATTTCCCATCTAAAATTAAAATGTAATGGACAGAAGTCACTCCTGTAATAAACTCTTAAAATGTCTAGGATTTCTTTCTGGATGTTTTGGAATCTGGTGACCTAAGCAGTTGAACGCTAGTGTAATTCTTAATTTGCAAAAAGCCGAAGATAGGATATGGACAAATAGGAAGGAGAGACACTAAATATTCCTGCCAATATACAAAGATGTGAATGAAGAAAAGAGACCAGTGAAACGTTCAGATCATTTCATTAATAGTCAAAGACATCTGACTAAAATAATCCATAAACTATAGTGAAAATTTTTTGAGTCCACTAAAACCAAAAGAGACATTGTGATGATATATACAGCAATATTTTGAGATGGCGTGTAGTAGCTAGTTTTATGTTGTCTTGACACAAACTAGAGCCTCATTGAAGAAATGCCTACAAAAGATCCTAATATCCAGCTGTAGGTCATTTTCTCAATTTGTAATTTATATGGGAGAGCCAAGTCAATCATGGATGGTTGTGATTCTTTGAATAGGTATAGCTTCCACAGTTACAGGGGGTTGGTTGCTTGGCCATAGGGAATGACGCTATTAGGAGGTGTGGCTTTGATAGAGGAAGTGTGTCACTGTTGAGTTTGGGCTGTGAAGTCATGTCTGCTCAAGGTATACCAGTGTGGCCCAGTTCCTTTCTGATACCTTCAGATCAAAATATAGAAGAACTCTTGGCTCCTCCTATACCATGTCTTGTGCATGCTCCCATGCTTCATGCCATGATGATCCAGGAGTAAGCTGTAGGCAAGTCCGAATTAAATGTATTTCTTCATATGAGTTGTCATAACATAGGTGTCTCTTCAGAGCAATGAAACCCAAACTGAGGCAGTAGGCTATCCAGGGCCTGACTGTTCTGTGTTCTGTAAGAAAACAGGCTCAGGCAAGCCACGAGCAAACAATCCAATAAGCAGTACCCCTCCATGGCTTCTACCTCAACCCCTGTATCCAGGTCGCTATCCTGCTTGAGTTCCTGTTCTGACTTCTTTAAATGAAAATGGTAATGTTGAAGTATAAGTGAAATAAACCCTTTCTTCCCCCAGTGGCTTTGGTCATGGTGTTTCATCATAGCAGTGGTAATCCTAAGACATCATGTGTGGAAATACATTTTACCTTTTTATTTGAAAAAACAGAAAAATAAACACTATTACTTGGTTATTTGTCATTTAAATTTTACGTTTTGGGGTGTCATTTTGGAACTCATCTTAAAATGAGGCTGAATAAGTTGTGTTTTGCACATACTAGATAGGTACATAGGTCAATTATCATGCCCAAAACTTTGAATCAGATATTTATGTTTAGAGTTAAGAATTCCTCATTCCCAAGACTCGTGTGCTAAAGCCTCAACCCTAATCTAAATACGAGAGAGAGACAGAGGGAATGAGAGAGAAGAAGAGAGACAGAGAGAGAGAGAGAGAGAGAGAGAGAGAGAGAGAGAGAGAGAGAGAGAGAAAGAGAGAGAGAGAGGGAAACAGATTCAAGTAGTAGACAAGTCTTGGCTCTAATCAACTCCTGTATTCCCTGGGTCTTCTTACTTAGGCTATTGCTATTGGTCATTGTAGCTGGGCACCACTGTGTAGCGAGTTCTCTACAGCTTGGTGTGGTTCATACAAGGTAACATGTTGTATAATTGCTCCTGTGGAATGAAGGAAATACTCAATAAATAACAATTAAAACAGAAATGATTATATTTATCTATATGGACCTAAAGTGGTAATTAAATTAAAATCAGTTCTAATAGAGTAGCATGGTACAACAGCTGCCATTAAAGAAATAAAATTCTTATTTCTTGAAAATAGCAATATGTACCTGGGAAGAGAGGACAACCATGTGTGGGGGCAACAGAGATCTGCTGCATACAGAAAAAGAATTCTTTAGTTAATCTACAGTGTATTACCTTGATTGATTTCCATATATTGAATCATACCTGCATCCCTGGAAGCCTACTTGATCAGAATAGATGATCATTTTGATGTGTTCTTGGATTCAGTTTGCCAAAATTTTATTGAGTATTTTTACGTCAATATTCAAAAGGGGAATTGGTCTGAAGTTCACATTTTATGCTGGGTCTTTGTGTGGTTTAGGTGTGAGTAATTGTGGCTTTATAGAAGGAATTGGGTAGTGTTCCTTCTGTTTCTATTTTGTGGAAGAGTTTGGACAGTATTGGTATTAGGTCTTCTATGAAGATCTGATAGAATTCTATACTAAACATATCTGATCCTGGACTTTTTGGGTTGGGACTTTTAATGACTGCTTCTATTTCTTTAGGAGTTTGGGACTGTTTACACGTAACTTTGATACCTGGTATCTGTCTAGAAAATTCTCCATTGCATCTATATTTTCCAGTTTTGTTGAGTACAAGATTTTGTAGTAGGATCTGATGATTTTTTTGAATTTTCTCAGTATCTTTTGTTATGTCTCCCTTTTCATTTCTGATTTTTTTTTTAAATTTGGATACTGTTTCTGTGCCCTCTGGTTAGACTGAATAATGTTTTTCTATCTTGCTGATTTTCTCAAAGAATCAGTTCCTCGTTTTTTTGATTCTTTGTATGATTTACTTTGTTTCTACTTGGTTGATTTTAGCTCCTACTTTGATTATTTCTTGCTGTCTACTCCTCTTGGGTGTATTTGCTTCTCTTGCTTCTGAAGCTCTTTGGTGTGCTGCTAAGCTGTTACTGTATGCTTTCTCCAGTTTCTTTTCGGAGGCACTCAGAGCTATGGGTTTTCCTCTTAGCACTGCTTTCATTGTTTCCCACAAGTTTGGGTATGATTTTGAGATAATATTTTAAAAACCTTGTCTTCACTAATCAAAATAATTTTTATCCATTCATAATATGTAAATATTTATCTAAAAGGACAAAATTGTACTGACCTTACCAGATCGGGTTTTGAAAATTCTATTTTCTACTATAAGTAATATATATGCATATATATATGGAAATGTCACAAGACTCCTTGATAATCTTAACTTAATAAAAATCTTAATAAAAAAGATGAATATTGAAGGATGAATAAAATTGATAAATTTCACATAGTATAAGACTGTCTTATTTCAAAGTCTATAGATAAACCACTAATATTCTCATATAAAGCTTGATTAATACCACAGTTTATTTGAGTTGAACTTTATACCCTTTTACATAATTGCTAAGTTGCTCAAATATTTCTACAGAAGCTCATTCATATGTTGAAAATTTTATTGTCAAATTTGTATGTTGATATTTGAAGATTTTCACCTTTGGTAATGGTTATAACTGAAGAAGGAATGGAGTTAATGGGGTCTATGTTGAGGATAGTAGCTTTATATGAAGAGAAATCATTGTATCAGGACCACAGATGAATACATTTGAGTTCCCCTCAATTAGGGCATTTTTTTTATTAACTTGAGTATTTCTTATATACATTTCGAGTGTTATTCCCTTTCCCGGTTTCCAGGCAAATATCCCCCTCCCCCCTCCCCTTCTTTATGGGTGTTCCCCTCCCCATCCTCCCCCATTGCAGCCTCCCCCAACAATCTAGTTCACTGGGGGTTCAGTCTTAGCAGGACCCAGGGCTTCCCCTTCCACTGGTGCTCTTACTAGGCTATTCATTGCTACCTATGAGGTCAGAGTCCAGGGTCAGTCCATGTATAGTCTTTAGGTAGTGGCTTAGTCCCTGGAAGCTCTGGTTGCTTGGCATTGTTGTACATATGGGGTCTCGAGCCCTTCAAGCCCTTCTAGTTCTTTCTCTGATTCCTTCAACGGGGGTCCTATTCTCAGTTGTTCAGTGTTTTGCTGCTGGCATTCGCCTCTGTGTTTGCTGTATTCTGGCTGTGTCTCTCAGGAGCGATCTACATCCGGCTCCTGTCAGCCTGCACTTCTTTGCTTCATCCATCTTGTCTAATTGGATGGCTGTATATGTATGGGCCACATGTGGGGCAGGCTCTGAATGGGTGTTCCTTCTGTGTCTGTTTTAATCTTTGCCTCTCTATTCCCTGCCAAGGGTATTCTTGTTCCCCCTTTAAAGAAGGAGTGAAACATTCACATTTTGATCATCCGTCTTGAGTTTCATTTGTTCTAGGCATCTAGGGTAATTCAAGCATTTGGGCTAATAGCCACTTATCAATGAGTGCATACCATGTGTGTTTTTCTGTGATTGGGTTACCTCACTCAGGATGATATTTTCCAGTTCCAACCATTTGCCTACGAATTTCATAAAGTCGTTGTTTTTCATAGCTGAGTAATATTCCATTGTGTAGATGTACCACATTTTCTGTATCCATTCCTCTGTTGAAGGGCATCTGGGTTCTTTCAGCTTCTGGCTATTATAAATAAGGCTGCGATGAACATAGTGGAGCCGTGTTTTTTTATATGTTGGGGCATCTTTTGGGTATATGCCCAAAGAGGTATAGCTGGATCCTCAGGCAGTTCAATGTCCAATTTTCTGAGGAACTTTATAAAGTAATAGTAAATATATGTTATTTTAGTGCCACTGGCTGTGATTTGCCATGTTTTCCTAATTTCTCTTACTAGTTAACTGAGGAATACATGTTTTTATTCCCTGTAGTCTTCATTACTAATATGAAATCTCAGTTCACAAGTACATCTCACAGAGTAAATCTGTCTTCCATCTATTTGTCTGTGTGTATATCTATGTATCATAATTTATCTATGTTTCCATTTACCTTTATACATAGCTTTTTAGATTATAGAATGGTCATTAGGACACCAACTGTTGAGACAAAAGAATTCCAAGGGGCTTAGCTGCAGAATTCAAAATGTTGATATGGATTAAATAGGTTACCCATGTGGGCATTAGATGAGAAAACATGTCAAAAACAGACTGGTTTTGCTATTACAGAGCAAAGCCATTGAATCAAAGTAAGGTCAAATCTCAGGGTCAAGTCAAGCTTCAGAACTAAAATGACACATAAAGATACAGAACATTAATGGAGACATGAAGGTCCAGATCTGGGTGGGTAATTAAGTAAATGAACAGGTAAAATTTGAAAAGTCCTTATCAACATTGGCAAAAGAACCAAACTAATGTCTCTAATGACAGTCAGGGTTTCTCTAACTATATTGAATACATGTGTGCACACACACACAAACACATGTGATGACAGGTTGGTGCCATCAGAGCAGTTCACCCTTTTCTTGGTTTGATGTGTTTGATACATTCTCAAATACTTCACATGATACGATTTTAATATGCTTATGTGGTAATTTAGTTCAATTGATACTTATAAATTTATAGGTTGGCATTCCTTTAATTTCAGACATTAGTTATTGGTCTGTTCCTTCTGTGAAGTGACAGCCAGATGGTGATTTCTACAAATGCACCAAGGGCAGAGTCATTCTGCCTCTCTGTTTGTACTCAAAGGATTCACATGTTACTCATGGAGTCTCTCAGAGTAAGATATAACTGGAATGCCCCCTTACTTACACAATGTAAAGTAACTTGGAGCAAGTAATGTGCCAACATTAATGACAAGCATATACATTCCCCTGTTCCATTCTTGGAATACAATGCTTTCTGCCCTGTTATGATGCATCAAGGAAATCTTCATTAGTTACTAGTATCTTGATACTGAATTTCCTATTCTTAACATTCTTGTTAAGTAGATAACTGCATCATGAATTGCCTAGTTTGTCGTATTCTGAAACCAACTAACACTCCATATTATTGAATTTCTAAAATCAAACTGACAAAGAAGAGTAGATATTGTCCTACTACAGTAAATAAATAAGAAACACAAGAATCAAATATGTATATATTACCCAATACTATGAATTTTATTAGTAGTAGAGAATAGGGAAAAGATTGGGAAGAATGGTTGCAGATCTCATGACCATAGCTTTTATCCTTTATTGTCCTTTGCCGCATTCACATCCCACTTGCTTAGAGGAAAGAGTTCTCTCATTTAAGAGCAGTTGCTATGGCATAGTTCCAGGTATTTAATTAAGGACCCATGCTTCTTCATGCTTTGAACAAATTCAAAGAAGAGGAATGAGAGTCATGAACACATGTAGGACAGAGAGGAACTACCATTGTCCTTATTTGAAAGTCAACAACTGCTTTCTCTAATTATCAACCAGTATCTTAGCACTAATTTCCTCACATGTATTTGTTCTGTAGTATGAATATTTTCAGCAGTTTAAAATCATTGATAGTTTTGCTGATAAATGCTTTGGTTCCCAAGGTTTTAAAACTTACTTCTTGTATTTTTCTTTTATTTGGTAGGATAGTTTCTTAATTATTCCAGATAACATCAACATATTCCAACTTCTTATTACTACATTAAAAATTAAGGACTTTTAAGCACTGAGGAATATAAAACATTATGTTAGAAAAATCTATGAACAGTAGCATTTTTCTTGGCCTTGGGATTTTTATACAGTCCTCTCTATTTATCATTGTCAGAAAAGGGTACAGTGTTATCAAGAGTGATCCAGTTGCACAATTTAAACACAAAAGGCCTCCAGCAGGTGACCACAGTAACAGCAGTGTGCTATACACACCTGTACTCAGCTCCTGGATCATAAATGTATGTTGACATACTGAGTGATTTAGCAATGAATAGCCAAGTGGGCAAGAGGGCTGCATCAGGCTAAACGATAAATTAGTGGAGTAAATATATTTTCTAGGGTTCATTTTCATTAGAAAGGTAGAAAATATAGATGCTTTTTGTTCATAGAGATCAATCTAGAAGATGTTCATGGAAGATCCACTGATTTTATATAGCCTATAACTTTATTTAACTCTAGATTTCCATTTTCTTAAAAACGTTGGAGGAACATTTTTGGTGAAACTGAACTTGTAATAAAAAGAAAAACAACCGAAATGGTCTTGACTGCAGGAGCATGTTCTTACTTTTATCCCAGGGAATTATTTTCAATAAGGATAGTAAATTGAGGAGAAGAAGAAGAACTACAGTAACTGTTCCATTTTAGCTAATTAGAGTATGGTCTTGAAGCAATATTTTGTTGCTATTGTTTTGTTTTCTTAAAGGCAGGTGTGTAGAGAGCTAAGACCAAATGGATATTTAGGAAAAGTAATTACTTACAAACCACAATATACGATGGAAAAGAAGGTACAGCAACAGGCCAAAGTAGGATCCAGCTCAAGGCCCCAAGAACTGAAACCATTACTGAGTCTATGGGGCATTCCCAGAAAGGGACCTACCATGACTGTTCTCCAAAAGACCCAACAAGCAGCTGAAAGAATCAGATGCAGATGTGTGAACCAATCCAATGAACAGAAGCTGCTGATCCCTCTGGTTGAGTTAGGGAAAAGCTGGAAGAAGCTGAGGAGGAGGACAACCCCGTAAAAGGACCAGCAGTCTCAGTTAACCTGGACCCCCAAGATCACTCAGACCCTGGACCACCAGCCAGGCAGCATACACCAGCTGAGATGAGGCCTCTAGCACATATACAACAGAGGATTCGCAGGTCTGAGTTCAGCCAGAGAAGATGCACCTAACCCTCAAGTGACTGGAAGCCCAAGGGAGTTTAGAGGTCTGGTGGGGTGAGTGGGGTGAGGACATCCTTATGGATTCTGTGCCATCATTAACCTATTATATAATTTTCAGGAAAGAGAGATTATAGGTCAAAGTTTTTGTGGCTTGTTTGGTATCTACATTGCTCTATTGGTAGCCTGCAGAGTATCTTCTCACAGCATAGAGACTAGAGCATAGGGATCAAGGCTCTACATAGGCACAAGCTCAATTTCTCCATGTTCAATGAGTTGTGTGAGTGAAGTTCTCAGTAATGCAACCAATCTGTTGGTTTTCAGGGAGCAACCTTCTATCTTAGCAACAGTTTGAACATTTCCATGGAACTCTGTTAGCTAGGAAGTCAACTGAATGCAACCTCATCCTGGCACCAAAAACCTCACCTGACAACAAGAGATGGCCAGTTGAGACTCTGTATCTCCTATTACTAGGAGTCCTCATTGAAATCTTGGTTATATAGTCCAAGATGTTTCAACTGTACAATGTTTTCACACTACTCCCCAAATATTACTCAATTCCAGGTGCCATTCCTCACATTCTCTCCCTTCGCCCCATGTGTATCCACAACTGATTTCCCCCACTCTCATTGCCACCTGCTCCAAGTCCATGCTTAAAATATATTTTAGTTTCTCTTCCCAGGGAGATTCAAGTATCCCCTAACACACATCATGTCCTTCCTGTTTTCCTAACCACCCTGTGTCTACAGATTTCAGCTTGGCTATCATTTACCTAAGAGTTCCACACCTGATAGAGGGCTGATGTCCAAAATACATGGAAAACTCAAGGAACTAAAAATACCAACCAATTATAACTTTAAACATAATAGCTAGAAACTGCAAACCATCTAGATGTCCCTCAATAGAAGAATGGATAAAGAAAATGTGTTATATTTATACAATAGGGTATTTCTTAGCTGTTAGAGTAAAAATTTTAGGCAAATGAATTAAATTAGGAAAAAAATATACCTGAATGAGACAACCCAGACACAGGAAA
This sequence comes from Rattus rattus, assembly GCF_011064425.1. Taxonomy (NCBI): domain Eukaryota; kingdom Metazoa; phylum Chordata; class Mammalia; order Rodentia; family Muridae; genus Rattus; species Rattus rattus. Next base: position 27,574,252 of record NC_046164.1, read on the forward strand.
ATGAAAATGGCCTATATTTACCTAACAGCTATATTTCAGTGGCTTGAGCATAAAGCATGTATTCTTTACATGATCTTAACTAAAATCCACTCAGATTTCAAAATGTAATTGACTGAGATATGATAATATAGTAGATTGTATTTAGTAAATTGTATTAACTTTGGTAGACTTCTATAAATATATGTTAATTGTTAATTATTAGTAATAATTAATACATTATTAATTAAAGGCTTAAACTTAAAAAAAGAAGGAATTCTTTAGATTAGAGAAACTGTTGTTTACTTTAGTCTGTTTCTTTGGGGGCACTCAGAAAATATCCAACTGAAATTTTGTAGACTTAAGTACTGGTTGATTTTTTTTAATTAAACCTTTTATTAGAATTGGAAGAATAAAACTTTATTGGTATACATTACTCATGTAAAATAAAAAGGTATTTCCATTTCAATGTGAACGTATATTTTCATTATTTTTAATGTTTCATCTCAACTCACATAGAAAATTGGCTTGTTAATGTAATAACTCTTCTGGTTTACGTTAGCCATCATAAGAATTCCTCAAGCTTTAGTGATGTATGAAACATACTTGCTTTGTTTAATAAATATCCAATAAGGATATAATTATTTCACCCTCAAATTAACTAATATAATATTTAAAATGTATTGCTAGTGCTCTTTTTCATTTGCACATTATAATTTAATTACATTTTTTTCCTTTCTTCCTTTGAAATTCTTCTATATAGCCCTGCCCCTCCACTCTCCACTAAACTTGTGGCTCCTTTTTTTAACTATTTATTACTGGTATATATGTACATGACAAATATATACTTCTAAGTATAAGTTATTCAGGCCATATGTTAACTTTAGCTATGATTGCAGAACTGACCATTTGGAATTTGATGGCTAATTCTTTTGCTATTCCTGAGCAAAGATCATCTCTACTGCTGAAGCTTTCCTTGATTGTAATTTTACTTATTTTCTCCATTTATTTATGAACTCACAGTTTAGCTATAATTTTCATTGTATAGGAAGTAAAATAAAGTACATAAAGGAAAGCACCTTTACACCAAAAATACAGGCAAGGAAAGGACACAGCAAAAATCAAAACAAGTTCTTAACTATGTTAATGACAAGCCTAGTTTCAAGGGTGTATCTACCTTCATGGTGAGCTAAATGTGCTTATAGTAACAGAAAACACACACACACACACACACACACACACATACATATATATATGAACATATTAATGTAAATATTTATGTGTGATATTAAATCTTCAACAGAATGTAGAGAGCGGCGCGGCGAAACAAAGATGGCGCCGACATCCAGCCTTGTCTGGATGTCGACAACTTACTGTGCATGTGCAGGCTTGTCCCCTTGCTAGGGCGACCATACTATAATGAGATGTAGGGCGCCGTCTAGTGGTGAACAGAGGTACTGCACATGTGCGGTTTATGCACCAGGTGTCAGTTGACCGTTAATATGCTAATGAGGTGATTCAATCTCTGCCAATCCCTGGAGGACAAGTAGTGGGGTGATCCATGCCCCACCAATCCCTGAGAGATAATTAGTATACTGTTGTGGTATAAGTCGAGCCGATTTTGCTGCTCGGGTCCCTGTTCAAGAGAGCTGTAACACTAAGAAGAGCTACAACACAGTAAAGGTTTGTTCGCAGGAAGAATCCTAATCCTGTTGCTGCCGATTCTTGCTAGCAGGAAACCTGGTAACCAACATCGCCGGGTGCCGAGGGGACCTTCAGTGTGCTAAAGAGGATTCAGAACTGTGAGAAGGTAAATTAAAAGGTAAGGTTCGAGAGGCATGCCCCTCTTTGGAAGAGAGCATGTCAGAAACAGAGCGGAGTGAGAAATTAGGAGTGCGCAAAAAGGAAAAGGTTACTAAAACAAAAGTGAAAGAGATACAAAAGGCGGAAGAAACGCTGCCGGAGGAAAAAATAGGTATGCCCCGGAGGAGGAAGTACAAGTCATCCGGAGAGGATACTTTGGATCCATTAAAAGAATTAGAAGCCTTAGAACTGGCTGGCAGTGACTCTGAGCAAGAGTTGTCAGAGTCGGAGGAGGAGGAATTAGAGGAAGAGGCAGCCATATGTGAGGAAGAAAGATATGGGCCTAGGTGGAGAGCCACTGTGAAGAAACCGAAAGTTATGGATCCTTTGTGGGCAAGGCTGGTAATTTTGTTTCTTTTTTTCTTTGTGTGGGATACAGAAGCCACTGACGGCAAGCTTAAAACCTCTTTGGCAAATGGTCCCTGCCTGCTTAGAGGATAAACGATGTGAGGAAGCCCTTAGAGCCATTAGGGACAGGTCAGAGGGTTCTTGCAGAGCAACAAGAAAAGTATGTCAGAGGGAAAAGGTCTCAAAGAAAAAAAAAAAAGAAAAAAAAAAGGAGATAAAAGGAACAGAGAGAAGGCAGAGATAAAAAATGGGGTCAGTGCAGCTTTTGTTGTGGCTCAAGTTGAGGCTATTGCTAGGTATGTGATTAGGCTCTGGAAACCTCACAGAGTCATACTGATCAGATTTGATAGAGGTAGACCGCCTGAAAATTTATTCAGGAGAATCAAACAAAAAGATAAACTTGAGTGTGTCTACTTGGATTCCTGGAGATTTAGCAAGTAACAAGGTGCTTCTCTTAAAAAAGCAGTTTCAATCGGCCCTTGGAGCCTTGTACCTGTAGCTAAGATATGTGTAGCCACTTCAATTTTGTTTTCTGATTGGTTTTAAATGTATAAATATTCTCTACATGCCTTGGTTATGGACTATTGGCTTTTAAGTTATTGGATATGGTTTAAAAAAATGTAACATTGATAACAGAAAGTTGACATAAAACTGGTAAATTTGGATGGAGTCATTCTAGACAACATGTGGCATGAGCCAATCTAGGGAAACAGGTCTAAATTGGGATGCCTTTGCTACAATTTTTTACTGAACATCCAGTGATTTTTCCAAAGGTCACTGCCTCAGAGCCTTTGTCTGGAGCGTTAAATATTTATACAGATGGCTCCAAAACAGGTGTAGGTGCCTATATGGTTGATTCTCAAGAACCAGTATTAATTCAATACAGTCTAGGCACCCCCCAAATTACAGAATGTAAAATTGTATTGGAAGGTTTCAAAAGATTTCATGATTCTTTTAATTTAATTTCTGACTCTGCTTATGTAGTTAATGCTGTGCGCTCACTTGAAATTGCAGGGCCAATTCGGTCGACTAGTACTGTATATCAAATTCTTTTAGAATTACAAAATTTGATTTGGGCCAGAAAAAATAAATTTTTCATACAACATATTCGAGCTCATACTAATTTGCCAGGTCCCATGACCAGTAATAACACCCTGGTGGATGTTAGTACTCATAGAGAGTTCATTTTTCATGCAGCTCCGGTTGATCTCGCTAGAGAATTTCATCAAAAGTTCTATGTACCTGCCTTTACTCTTCAACAAAAATTTAAAATCTCTAGAGCTGCAGCTCGTGATGTGGTGTTACGTTGCCAAAATTGTGTTCAATTTCACCACCTCCTCATGTGGGATTAACCTCGTGGTCTGATCCCGCTTAAAACTTTGGCAGATGGATGTCACACACATATCTCAATTTGGAAATTTAAAATATGCTCATGTTTCTGTTGATACCTGTTCTGGTATTATACACGCTACTCTGATGACTGGTGAAAAGGCTCGTAATGCCATTAGTCATTGCTTAGAGACATGGGCAGCTTGGGGAAAGCCTGATAGTCTCAAGACAGACAACGGGCCTGCCTACACTGCAAAGTCCTTTCAGGCATTTTGCCAGACAATACAGGTCAAACATACTACAGGATTGCCATATAATCCCCAAGGTCAAGGAATTGTGGAAAGGGTACATCGTACCTTAAAAGAGCTTATAAAAAAACAAAAAGAGGGAATTACCAGCAGCCGAACACCAAAAGAACAACTTTCTTTAGCTCTTTTTACTCTAAATTTCTTAATTTTGGATGCGCATGGCCGCTCTGCTGCGGATCGCCATGCTACTACTACACCTATAACTAATGCAGAAGTAAAGTGGAAGGATGTCTTAACTGATGAATGGCGTGGCCCAGATCCCGTGATTTCGAGATCTAGGGGAGCGATTTGTATTTTTCCGAAGAATCAAGAAAATCCGATTTGGATACCTGAGCGTTTGACTCGAAAATTGCCTTCTGCTCTTCCTGAAGATGAGACTACGAACCCTACTATTACTACTGGGAATGAGCAAAGAAATCTCGAATTATCTGAAAGGAAACTGGTCCATGAAAGCAGAGCAACTATCAAGACAATTGCTGATGCAGATTGCTGTGCTCAACAGCACTAGGCTGGACCCCATCAGAGTTGAAGACTTTACCTCATGGATTACCAATGCTTTCTCCCTTTTCAAGGAGTGGGCGGGCATGTTTGTACCCGGGGAGCTATTGTCCTCCTGGGATGCGGAGTAGGTCTCTGGCTTATTGGCCGTTTAAAAAGAGAACATGCCAGACACAAAGTGGTTGTTTACAAGGCTATGACCACCATTAAAAAGGGTGCTTCTCCCAACATATGGCTGGCCTCTTTGAAAGATCAAGAGTTCGCCCTAGATCATTTTTGTCACAGTCATGTGGAGTCATTGTAGCCAGGGACAGCAACTTTCCTCGAGCTCAGACCAACCCAAGACACGGGGCCCGGTGGCGATAGGGTAACTCTATGACGGGTAAAGCCGAGTTTGGATGAGAAAGACCTAAGACAGGAGCAATGACAAGATTGACGTGACACCCAGATCTAGACCAGTCATTTTATTAAACAAAAAAGGGGGAGATGTAGAGAGCAATAAACAAAGATATATGCCGACATCCAGCCTTTGTCTGATGTTGACAACTTACCGCGCATGTAAAGGCTTGTCCCTTGCTAGGCCATACTATAATGAGATGTAGGGCGCCCGTCTAGTGGTGAACAAGCTGCACTGCACATGTGCGATTTATGCACCAGGTGTCAGTTGACCGTTAATATGCTAATGAGGTGATTCATTCTCCACCAATCCCTGGAGGACAAGTAGTGGGGTGATCCATGCCCCACCAATCCCTGAGAGATAATTAGCATACTGTTGTGTATATAAGTCGAGCGACTTTGCTGCTCGGGGTCCCTGTTCAAGAGAGCTGTAACACTAAGAAGAGCTGTAACACTAAGAAGAGCTGTAACACAGTAAAGGCTTGTTCGCAGAAGAATCCTGTTGCCGTGCGTCGTTCTTGCTGGTGGGACATTGGGCTCGCGACAAAAGAAATATCTTTAAGATGTAGGGAAACACTCCAAGAAGTCAGATCAATTTTTTTTTAAATATTAGATATTTTCTGTATTCTCACAATGTTACTTCCTTGATGAAACTCTGTGGCTAAGACATGGACCCCTATTTATTAATAGATACATTAGTTACATATTTCACCTGTATATAACAAGCATGGCTAATATAAATGCTGGTAATTTGCTAGCATTATGTGTATAGAAGAACAAATTCATTCATACCTAAAGGCAAGAAGGATTAGTTCCCTTCCTCTCTGGACTACGTCAGGTCTGGTATAATAGGACTCACTGTAGAACAATTTGACTTCATGACCTTCTGTTCACTGGGATATTTTTTGTTTATTCATGTTAAAACTGTCATTGTTGTTGTTTTGGTTTTCATTTAATCTTTAGAAATGTGAACTTAGGTCCTAAACCCAAATATATACATCAAAAAGAAAAAAAATAAGAAAGAAAAGAAAAAGAAATTAAGAAGAGAAACACCATGTTAAAGACTCTACAAAAGTGACTAATTCAAAATTGAAATCATTAAGAGATTAAAATCACCTATCCAGAGACAGTTTTTGTAAAATAGCTCCAATTTCCCCACGTAACTATTCATTTTCAACCTCTGTGTCTAACTTAACATCAGGTAAAAACTTTGGAAAGTCTTAGACAAGGATCTTCCACCAAGTAATTTTTTTTTAATAAAAAGTCATCTATTTAATTATGCTAACATATCAAAATTACAATGATTATATTAGAAATGTTCAAAGATCGAAGAAATATTTTCCTTTTACATATGCTGTTGTCTCTCAGGCCCTAGGAGTCTACCCAGACACAAGCTCCATGATAGGAACTGTTTCTGAAGAACCGTGAGGGACTTGCCGTGGAGCTCATTGTGTTGTGGAGCCAGGGCATGAAGCAGCTCAAGTACTTTCACTGGATGATGAAAAGGGAAAATAAAAAGGAAATTGATCCCACCTCAGACCTGTCTGCACAGAAATACCAGAGAATGAATTTATTGTTTTATAAAAGGAATTTTCCAGTTCCAAGGTTATGGAAAAAGGAGTAATTGGAGATTCCATACAAGCAGAAGGGGATCATGATTTTTATTCATATTTTATGCCATAGAGTGAATGTAAAACTGCCATCCCAGATTTCTAATCTTGAATATTGTGTGTGTTCCATTCTCCTTTTATTTTAAAACACAGGATGTGAATAGTTACACTTTTTCCTTTCTCTTTATAAATTTAACATAGCCCAAGCTATTATTCAACTCATTTCATGGGAAGGTCAAATTATATCATGACAGTATCCTTCAGTGTACCAAATGAATATCCTATTAGTTTTTCTACCATCCAGAGTTGACTTTCTTGGTCTAAAGAGATCTATGTTCCATAAATATGCAGACTGGGATGTTCTCCTTCAGCACTGAGTCATTGCAAAGGTTTTGTTCGAGTCCCAGGTGACTAGTCCCCATTAGGTGTATATCATATCATGAGGGGGTGCTACGAGGGAACAAGGAATAGCTTGCATGTGTGTGTGCTGCATGTGTCTTCTCCATCTTAGAAGACACTGTCCAAATTGCTCATTTACTTTGCTCTTCCTTTCCTTCTGTGCCTTAGAGGAACCCATGTATCTACTCTTCTAAGATCCTTTACAAAAACTCAAGCTGGAGGAGTGTTTGGGAAAAAAAAAACTGTCTACACTAACTATAGATATTATACTTAGTGTAATCAAATTGTATTGACATAAACCAGAGAATCAGTGTACCAAAAGATACTTTTATTTCTACACCCAAGAGCTGTGTGCAGGGTGCTTGTTTATAGAGAGATTCATTAGTTTTCTTGCTTGCTTGCTTTTTTAAATTTATTTTTCTTTCACATGTTACATCTCTACCAGTTTCCCCTCCCTCCACTCCTCACAGTTTGTCTCCACCTCCAACATCCTGCAGATCCACTCATTCTTTGTCTCCCTTCAGAAAGGAGTGGATCCCAAAGGGATATCAATTGAACATGGCATAACCAGTTAGAGTAAGTCTAGGCACTCCTTTCGGGGCTGGGTGAGAAGCCTGAATCCATTCTTAAGTTGAAGAAAAAAATAAAATGAGGAGCAAAAGGACTGAAAAGGAAAACAAGGAGAAAAGCAGGTGAAAATTCATACAAGAATTTAGCAGAATTAAATTTAAAACATTAAAAATCTTGTTCTTCTGTCATGGACAGATGGAATGCACCACAGCTGAGATACCCTCCTGTGACTGGAAATCAGTTTTGGGCCCACTGAGAAGTTACTTTAAATTTTAACTTGACTTTTTACTATCCATGGGTTTGATAGAAAGCTATTTTCTTGTGTTCCAAGGGCTATCCTCAGCTTGAATAAGGTTCTAAGAGAAAGGGTGTCTGGGAAGGGCAAAAAGAAACAACTTGAAGTCAAATCATGGAACGAAGCTGATGACCTGTTTTCTGTTTGACACAGCTTTTCCATACTGCTGTCATCACTCCTCCCTAAGTCTCTTTATCTCCTCTATACTATCTGTTTTTGACAAGTTGGCTCACAGATCTCTTATTCCTTTAGATCCTTGAAGCCCCTCATATAATTCATACTGAATCCTTATTCTTTGCATAGTTGAGAAATTATGTATTTTCAAATTCTTGTTTTAAGAGTCTTTCCCATAGTCTTAAGGGCTGTCCTGATGGTACTAGCATTTACCATTTTGCTAGGACATTAGCCATACCTTCACCTCCTGGACATTTACTATCTAACTATCATGGAGTCATTAATGTTTACAGGGAGGAATTTCCTTGAAGCAGGAATGTAAAATATGTATATGATTATAAAAACTAAACTTATGGCCACAGCAACTATCAGCACTCACGAAGGCTCACACTGGCCCTCCAGAGCCACACTGCACTTGCATATACTTCATTTTATATGATTCTACAAGTCGTCCTATTTAAAGTGTGAGATTATAAAGGTATAGGATGTACAATGTACTTTGTTAACTATTTCATGTAATAGAAACCATTAAACAAATAGGTGAATGTGTGCTTCTCTTTATGTATTTCTATGTGCATGCATGTATGGGCATACATACTCACATATGAGCAGGTAAATATGTGGGTGCATGAGTGTAGAAACCAGTGACCAAACTCTGATTTCATTCTTCAGATGCCATGAAGAGAATTTCCTTTTTTATTTTATTTTCTTCCTTTCTTGCTTTCTTTCTTCTCTTTCTTTCTTTCTTTCTTTCTTTCTTTCTTTCTTTCTTTCTTTCTTTCTTTTTTTTAAGAGATGGTCTCTCATTTGCCTGGACTAGCCAATTAGGTACACATGCTTGTTACCCAGTGAGGTCCAGGTATCTACATGTCTCTGTTTCCAAGACCTGAAAATTTGCCACCTTTGCAGAATTTTTATGTGGGTTCTAGGGGTTAAACTGAGGTCTTAATGCTGGCACAAGAACATTCTTACTAGCATGTTAACTAACATATGGAAATTCAGAAAAATAAAAAATTTCATTATTTAAAAATAACTGATATTTAAAGAAAAGATATCCACAGCTATATCCAAAGGATATTGGAAAATGAAAGTCATAATAAGGAATTAAGAGGTTTAAACTGAAACCTAGACTTTTGAATAAATGATGCTAGAGAATTCTACTCACAGTTATCAGTTAGCCTTAACTAACTGAATGAACCTGGAACTGGTTTAAGCTTTATGAAGAAATCGGTCAATTATTTTTCTCTTCTAAAGCCTTTGTCCCATAAATAATGGAATATAGCCTCATTTCATCCAGAAAGGAAAAAGAGTAGCAGATGAAACCTGCAGTTTAAGGACAATTAATAGAAAACATTTTACAGAAACAACTTTGGAAGGCACTTAAAAAAGTTGAAACCTAGAGACTAAGATCTTTATTTTAATGACCATACTTTGGGCCAATAGTTAAAGTTTCTGTTACTAAGGAGACATGACCATAAAGACTAAAATACAAGTTGTTTTTTTCAGCTCCCCATAAGGTAAATTAATCTTTGATCACATTGAGTAGTGTCTTGATAGTGATAGGGTTTGAATACAAAATGTCTGCTACAGGATATTGTGTTCCACACTCGGTCCCAATCTGCTGACAGTGCCTGGAAGAGGTAACGGAGATTTTAGGAGTCAGAACATGGGTGAAGTGAGTACAGTACAGGATATGTGATTTTGAAGATTTTCCCAAGTCTCCTTTTTTCTGTTTCCTGTCCAGATCGGGGAAAAAATCTCCCCTAAATACTTGGATTAACATAATGTTTGCTGAAGTGTGGGAATAGTCACTGTGCATGAATCCCCCTGAAACAATGAAACAAAATTAATTTTTCCTTTGTTCTCTCAGATATGTCAGTCTTAGTAGTTCAAAAGCTAACACAGTTTGCATTTCTGAATTTTTTTATTTAAAAACACGTTTAGAAGCAAAAGGAGTTCTGATGTTCTATGTGTTTCTAAGCCACTCATTTTGAAATCCAGTGATTCTATGGGATCTAATATCATTTTGCTTCCTTTTCCAAAGGAACTGCAGAATTACTCTGGTATACTGTAGGCTGCTAATGTCAAGAAATCTTTTGGAAATTTCAGGAAATAAGAAGCACCAAGGCCTGGTTTGTGATTTCTCTCTTTGCATTTTAGCCTGATGAGAAACATGTTTTCCTTAAATGTTGTTCAGCAAATTTTTGATGGCTTTTTTCTCTCTCAAAAAGGGTCCAATTCTGATAAAATGCTGGCCACAGAGTCCCAATAACACAGTTCTGTATTTGGAATTTTAACGAAATCAGTTTCATAGAGACTATTTTTCTTCTTGACACATGTTAAGGCATGGCAAATGTTTTGAAAGTGCTTTGTTCATTTGAAATCCTCCTATGGTATCACTGTGAGAATACTTTTATTGATCTCATTAACAGTTTCATAAAGTATGATTTGTTATTGAACCCACTAACAATTTCATAAAATATGATTGGTGGAAATTCTATCATCTCCCTGACCATTCCAACCTAAAGGGTTATTTTGGTCGGCATTGCCTGAAGAGAATCTACCAGACTATCAAAATGCTAATCTTTCTTGTCTATAGAAAAACACAGGTCAGGATGATGTGAAAAGTACTGGCTTCTATTAAAAAATACCACTTGTCTTAAGGGAATTTATAGATTATAATTGGCACTAATGAACAGCTATGCTACTCTAGTGCAAAGCCAACGTACAAATGGAGAATTATTGCTCCTTTATTGGCCAGTTTCATGGAACTTAGCCACTTTGGTCTGGCATGAAATTCTTCCTAATCTTTGTGATAAGCATTCAAAGATGACATTATGTACATTCTAGTAAGTTTGTGGTTGCAATGAAGGCCACTTGACCTGATCACATGTCCCTCAGGATCCATGCTCTAATGTCAATCATTCCTCTTAACCTGCCAGGCCCACAGCCTGGGGTTTCTGGTCTGCTACGATGCTCACTGATTTCAGAGCATAGCCATTAACCTCTCATCTAAAGCAAGAAAACTTTTATAGTCTGTGTCTCTCTGTTCCTCCAGAAAAAGGAACCCTTGGTGAACTTTTGGTTGAGATCCTCAACTTTGATTTTTTGGGAAAAGACTCACTGTAATTAAAAGGTAAAGTCTGTAAATCTGACTTGGTTCTATTTTGGAGTTAACTTAGATATCTTCAAAGAGTAAATAGGATCCTTCCAAAGCACAGTAGTGATCTTAGGCATGGTCATCAAATGAGTCAATGACAATAGCCATCTCAGAAATATACTGCCTCAAGTAGGAATTTTTCCTTTCTCAGTTAATTTTCCCTTCCATTATTTTCTCAATTTTCATTGACCTCTAAGTTAATATAGAAAACACTAACTCAGAATATTTATAATTAATATTTGGCAAATGTTCTTCTACTTAAATATTTTCTAAGTGTTTATCACATTATTACACAATGTTATATATAACTCACATATTAAAATAATCAAAAAGAATAATATTTTCTTTTTTCATTATTTCTACATCCATTATTTATTTTTCTGTGTGTTGGGAAACTTTTTGTTACTGTGACAAAATGGCTAAGATAATAAATGTAAAAGAGAAAAGTTTATTTAGGCTCATAATTTTCTCTTTAACCTGTGGTCATAAAGCTCTATGCTAAATCTAGAGTGGAGAAGCAGGGAGAAGAGCAGGAGGAGGAGGAAGAGTATAAGGAGGAGGAGGAAGTGGAGGAGGAAGGAGGAGGAGGAAGGAGGGGGAGGAGGAAGGAAATAGGAAGAGGAGGAGGAGGAGGAGGAGGAGGAGGAGGAGGAGGAGGAGGAGGGAGAAGAAGAAGAAGAAGAAGAAGAAGAAGAAGAAGAAGAAGAAGAAGAAGAAGAAGAAGAAGAAGAAGAAGAAGAAGAAGAAGAGAGCAGATTATCCCAATCCCATTCCTCTTGACAGAGTGAACATTGTCAAATATCTTCAGTAATCTGATCCGTTATCCAGGACTCATTTTCTAAAAGTCATATAAGTCCAAATCTCAACAAGGTCACAAGCTGGCAAAGCAACCTGAAGTAAATTTAATGTGGATGGATTTAAGCTTGGAAATATTGTGCCCACCAATTCTCTCTTGGTTTATTTGCTTTTCCTTCCTTTTTTTAGAATATATGATAAGCATTCAAAGTATTCTGTACATAAGGAGCAAACCATTTTCTCACATTTGGAAAATATATAAAACTTTGCTTTTCTCCTTTAAACATAGCAAATGTTTAAAGGTACCCCAGAACTAAATATCTAGCTTCAATTCAGTGTGGACTACATCTGGTGAGTCAACTGTGTCAAATACTAAGTAAGATGATGATCACTACAAAATATAGTGCATATGCCCTTGTAGAGACAAATGCTAAGAATTTTCTGATGAAAGTCTATCTATAAGTAGTCTCTTTAGATGACAGGGCTTAGGGTATGTACAATAACATTGAAATTTGGAGGCTGCTAAGATTACAGTCTGCTTTTCACCCTGATGATCACATTAGGCAATCAGAATATCAGAGGAATAGACTGCATTTGGAGGACACATAGTTCAGACAAATAGGTCTCTAAGTTCAGAGATTCAGAATTAAGACTCAGTTCTTCTTAGTCCAAGACCAAAGCCTCAAGGCACCTGTTTATGTTTGCTGTACACTGAAGATTTAATCGTTTTTCTCTACCTTGAGTTTTGAAACAAACTCTAAAGGGAAGAATTTTAATATACAATTTGAAAAACATGAGAAATCTAGCAATATATTTTGATTTTTAACGAGATTTTTAACAAGACTTTTTTGAAAAGTAGACCAGAAAGCTTCTTATCTGTATACTAGAAAAGAGAGGCTAGATGTTTTAAATTATTTAAGTTTCTGTCTTTTCAGAAGGCATGGTTAAGAACCACGGAGAACAAGGCTATTGGCAGTATTTGAGATTTTCTGACTTATGTTCATCTGAAATATTTAGGTATGCTTTTTAAACTCATCCTGTGCTTCCACTGGGGGATAGATTTCTGAAACTCTCTTGTTTTAATAAAAAATCACAGCAGCTGAGAGACTAAAACAAATTCTTGTTTGTCTGTGTTCTTTCTCAAGACTATGTGCAATATTAGCCAAGATGCTGGTCTGTTCTATTTTTAAATTATTTATTTTATTTTTGAGATTATAATATAATTACATTTCTCCTTTCTCATTTCTTCTAAACCTTCACACATATCCATTCTTGCTTTCGAATATTCACAGACTCTTTTTCATTACTTATTCTCACCAACACACGTGTGAATTATATATACAATTCATTGCATTTGCATACATATTATGTATACATGTACATAGACATATATCACATAAATACAACCTGCTCACTGTGCATGTTACTGATTTGCATGTTTTCAGAGCTGAGCACTTATTATTGGACAAGTAATTGGCTTTTCTTCCCTGTATAAGATTATACCTCCTGCTCTTAACATTCCTCAGCTTCCTGTAGATCTTTGTGTAGGGTTAAGGCCTAGTGAGATTTCCCCTATATATAAGAGGAAGCTGTGACACCTGTAATTCAGATCTTGAGGGTGGAAACATAGGCCTTTGAACCAGATCTGGAGGCATAATGGCCAAGAAAAGCTTCATCTAGGGCATGATAGTATACACCTTTAATGCCAGGAGACAAAAGCAAGCAGATCTTTGAGTTTAAGACCACTCTGATAGAGAACAAGTTCCAGGAAAGAAAAGCTTACGTCCAGTTATGGTACATGCCTTTAATTTCAGCATTCAGGAGACAGAGTCATTCAGAACTCTGAGTTTAAGGTCAGTCTACAGAGCAAGTTCCAGTGCAGTCAATCTTTGGCAAGGAACAATGTAATAGAACAGGAAGCCCATCTTTCAGCCCAAGCAAGCAGTAGATCTTGGTAGCTTCAGCCACATTCAAGAGTCGATCGAGACTACTGGGACAATTGATAATGGTTAGCTGCAGCTAAGATGTTAGCAGTGATTAAGAAGAGACCAACATCACTGAGGTAAAATATTCTGGGAAGTGTTTTCTGAGAGTACAAAGAAGCTGTGTTCGTGAGATAGAGAAGGTTGTACATGTATCCTTCAGATGGACTTGATAACATATAAGAATCACACAGGTGGTTACTGGTGTTTAAGGAATGAAGAGGTCATGGATAGCATCAGAGGCTTGGCATTGTTAGAGGCCAGGGAATACCACTGTTGAATGGGTAGGCTCATTTGTATTTGATGTTCCAGGACTGAAGGAGTCATGCAAAGAAGGTGATCCAATTCCCTGAAGAGAGCTATGAGAGGCTATTGGTGAATCTTAGATGCAGTGAGAAACTCTAGTGTGTTAGAGATGCTAGTACCATGGGATAACCATCAAGAACTCAGCAGCAGTGGAGTGGATTCAAGCAGACCCCGGAGTGCTACAGAGGGCAGAGCTGGAGATGTCACTAAAATCCTTTACCAAGAAGATCATGTGTGGACCCCAGACATTGGAACCAGACCTGTTTTGGGGGTCTTAGAATTACTCTAGAAACCACAGGAACATCAATCTCTGTCAGACAGAGATGGTTTGTTGAACATACACCCTAACATTGACAGGATTAGGAATATATCTCGGATAACATTTCTCAGGACAGGCTTATAAAGGAACACACACACACACACAGACACACACACACACACACACACACACACACACACACACACACACACACACACACCCCACTATCAGCTCATACACAGTTGCAGGAAATGCTGCCCGGTTTTCAGCTGCTCTAATTCAAGACATTTTAGACATAATAAATAGCTTAATGGGTCCTAAATAAAGCTTCACAGAATTTCCTAAGATGAACAAACCTCATACAGAGTATACAGAACATAACACGGGGAGTGGTTAACATGACTCTGCTTTGAATCAAGTTATTTTTCTGTGTCAGTGACTGGCAGGCATATTACAGGAACAATATGAATGAGCTGGCAGCAAGGAGCAAAAGGGTTACAGCTGTACTTTAGGAGAGACCTCAACAGCTGTAATGTTGAAGTTGACTTGGAGACCCCAAGATGTTCAAGAAGCCAGAGCTGTGGGATACCTGCTGAGGAAAGTGACTAACAGGGAGTAGAAGGAGCCAATAAAAATTGTGTTTATAAAACAGGTTCTACAATTATTTATATAAAAGTAATTTCAACACATTTAGCAAATCAGAAAAGAGTTGGATATCAGACATGGAGATGCAGAGTTTGGAGTTTGCCCAACTGGCTTTTGGTCTTGCGTTTGTCTAGGGTTTCTTCACTATGACATTTTGGGATGAATATATATATATATATATATATATATATATATATATATGCTGGAGGTATATGGTCTGCTTTTGGGTTTGATTTTATAAGGAATTACAGTTAAGTGTTTGGATGAATCTCAAATGAGACTTCGAACTTTGATTGTTGAGACTGCTATAGACTGTGAGGTCTTTTGAAGTTAGACTAAATATATCTTGCATTATGCTATGGTTAGGTATGGCTCTTATGTGTTTGAACAAGCTTATGGTGGACAAGGAATGTGGAATGGGGTGGTTTGAATGTGTTTGGCCTGGGAAGTGGCACTATTGAAAGGTGTGGCCTTGTTGGACTAGGTGTGGTCTTGTTGGAAGAAGTGTGTTACTAGGGACTGGAGGTGGGTCTTAGAGACCCTTCTCTTGGCTTCTGGGAAGACAAGACTTCTCGTTTTTGTTTTGTTTTGTTTTGTTTTGAATAAGATGTAGAACTTTTAGCCCCTTCAGCACCATGTCTGCCTGGACTCTGCCATGCTTCTCACCTTGATGATAATGGACTGACCTCTAAAACTGTCAGCCAGCCCCAATTAAATGTTGTCCTTCATAAGATTTGTCTTGGTCATGGTGTCTCTTCACAGCAGTGGAAAACTTAATTAAGACAGCTTCTTTATCAACCTTGTGCCTCGGGTTCCTGTTATTCGAATTCCTTCCTTCAGTGATAGACTGTGATGTGGAAATGTAAGTCTAATTAATCCTTTCCTCCAAACTTGCTTTTGTTTCATCTTAGAAATGGTACCCCAAACTAGGACACTGTGCTAATGTTTGAAGTTATTTTTACATAGTGAATTAAAGAACCTGTTTCATAATTTATACAAATTACAGTACTATGATTATTAATTATGGTATTTTCTTATTTTAGTATTATTAGTCAATTATTCATATTGAGCAATAACCACAAAAACTTGACAATATTAAATAAAAGCTAAACATATTTCAGTGATATCACAAAATTAGATCAAATAATTGCTTAGATTAGGTTAATTCTCCTACTTCCTAGTGTTGTAGGATGGTAATTCTATAACAGAAATGCATTAATTCAGCAAATATATCTTACATGCTACACGAAAGCCTGGCACACATTTCTCTAACTTTGACTGCTATGGGTACAGCTTTGAGAACCTTCCTAGTGATAAGATATGAGGTAAAAATATTTTACTTTTAGCCATGTAAGCTTTTCACAATCTAAATTTGAAGAATGATTTTAAAAAATGTGTTAAAAGCAGCATATGTGTCAAATGTACATAAATTATTTTACCCCTGGACACAAATGCTAACATTAAATTCTTACCACATGGCCCATTTTGTGCTAAGAGTTTAACTATGTTTCATCGCATTTTATTCCAAGACAATTTCATGATATAAATGCTATCTCAGTAGTTATATCACAGACAGAGAATTTTAGTTTCAAGAAAGTATTTTTTCCCATTCAACACCAGGGAACTGGAATCTGCAAGGAATAAAGTATAATTCTAGAATGTGTATCACTTTCGATCTGTGCTGGCAGAGGCACATTACCTCTAGTTTATCTAGTTTTCTCTCTTTTTAGTGAATTTCTATTGAACCTGGTGTCCCCTCTTCCCCAGCAACTATAAAGCATCGAGCTGTTGTAACAAACTAAATTCCTTTGTATTACCCATTTCCTTAAATCTGCAATCTACTTGGTTTTTGTTGTTGTTTTGCTAATGTTGAAATTTTGAAATTTTTGTCAGCACATAAGTAATATTTAAGGGGTGGCCTTTCTTTTACTGAAAAACATTTATACTAATAAGCTTTATAAAGGTTAACTGTGTCCTAATTTTAAATACACATTCCTGAAGTTCCACTGTGCATTCCCAATTTTCTTCACTGCTGAGGAAAAAAACGTAGAATGCTCTTTTTCTTTTATAGAAAATAGCTTTTGTCTCATTAAATATACCTGTTTATACCTTCTCATCACCTTGCTCTTCCCAGGTGTTCTCTACCTCTCCTCCACTCTAAATGTACTCTTTTTCTGTCTCTTAGAAGCAAAAGGTCTTCTAAGAAACAGCCAAATATGATAAAACAAACTATATGAAGTTGAAGCAAAATCTATAATAGCGAAGTTAGATGCAGCCTCTCAACAGGAGGAAGAGTCTCAAAAGCAGGCAAAACACTCAGAGACCTACTTCTTCTCCTAGTCAGGGATTCCATGTAATACTCAGGTAATAGCTGTAATATATAGTCAGATCTGTTCTGTAACCATGAAGGCTCAAGGCTTGCTACCTAAGTGTCTATGAGCTCACATGCTTTTTGTTCAGTTATTTCCAATGTCTTGTTCTTCTGGTGTCCACACTCAAGTCGTACTTGCAAGCTTTCTGCCTCCTCCTCTATGAGGTTCTCAGTTATTTGAAGAAAGGGACTTGATGGAGATCTCAAATTTAGACTCTGTCTGCATAATATCTTGCTATGCATTTCTGCATATATTTATATCTTCTGCTGGAGGAAGCCTATTTGATGGTGACTAGGAAAAGCACTGTTCTATAAGTGTAGCAGAATATTATCAGGAATCATTTTATTGATTGCTAAGGCCAGTACTGCTTGGTTTTACACAGCCCAGACCACTGGGCTACCAAGTCTCTGTTTCTTGGTTTCCAAAGTAATGTTGGGTATGGGTTCCCTCTCATGGAGTGAGCTGTAAGTCAAATCAGATAATGGTTGGATACCACCACAGTTCTCTTCCATCATTACCCTTGCATATTTTGCAGGCAGAACAGATTACAGGTCAAATGTTTCCTTGCTGGTTTCTCTTTTGGAAACCTTCAGACTACCTCAGACACTAAATAGACTAGAATATAGGACTGAAGGTTCCATGTATGCACCTGCTCAACTTGTCCATGTTCAATGGGATGTATGGACACTGTCCTCAGAAATGGAGCCCAACTATCAGTTCACAAAGAGCAACCTTTTCTCTTAGCATCAGCTGAGTTGTTTGAATATTTCCTTGGGACTCCTTTAGCCAACAACTCAAGTGATTGCAACCCAGTTCTGGCACTGGAAGCCTTACCTGGCTGCTGAGACTCTATTCCTCAATACTAAGTGTCGTCATTCGGATCACTATTAGATTCTAGGAAGTTTCCACAGCACTTGGACTTCATACTCCTATTCATGTATCCCAACTCCAGCATTCTCTTCCTGCATTACCTCCTTCTATCCCACCCTATCTGATCCTTCTTTTTTCCATCCCCATATGCTCCCACTCTACCTGTAAAATCTCCACTTTCTAGGGCAATCCATGTGTCCTTCCTAAAGTACTCCTCTATACCTGATCCCTCCAGGTCTACAGATAGTAGATTGGTGTGGTGCTTTGAATATGCCTGAGCCATAGGGAGTGGTACTATTAGGGGTTGTGGCCTTGTTGGAGGACATGTGACACAATGGGAGTGGGCTTGCAGGTCTCCTCTTCTGCTCAGATTCTACCCAGTGCAGAAGAGACCTTCCTCCTGGCTCCCTCTAGAAGAGACAGTCTCCTTCTTCTTACTTTGGATGGAGATTTAGAGCTTTCAGCTACTTTTCCAGAACCTTGCCTTGTCTGCAAACTTCCATGTTTCCTGCTATGATGATAATGAAGTGAAACTCTGAAACTGAAAGAGTAACAGGCTTTTAAATGTCTTCCTTTTTAAGAGTTGACTTGGTCATGGTGTCTCTTCACAGCAATCTTAACCCAAACTAAAACAATTGGTGTCTTAGTCAGGGTTTCTATTCCTGCACAAACAAATTTATCAATTGGTTCTATTGTATCTCCAATTCCAGAGATTCTCTCTTCCATTTCTTGTATTCTTTTGGGGATGCTTTCTTCTGTAGTTTCTGTTCAAATTTCTAACTTTTTCTTTCCAAAATTCTCTCAGTGTCTGATTTATTTATCAGTTCTATATCCATTTTCAGGTTTCTTTCAACTCATGATTTGTATTTTTTTGTTGTTGTTGTTGTTTTTGGATTTCTTTAAGGAATTGATTCATTTCCTCTTTAATGACCACTACCATCCTCAAATCGTCTTTAACCTCCTTTTCTTGTGCTTCAACTATGTTGAAGTAATCAGGGCCTGCCATGTTAGAATAGATGGGCTCTGCTGTATACATACATACAAACATACATACATAAATACATACATACATACATACATACATATCACCATGACTATTATTGGTTGCATTTTTATGTTGCGTCTTGGCATCTGGGTTTAGAGTCATTATATGTCTAGGTGCTGACTTCTGGATTTGTCTTTGGTAGGTGGGTACTTTATCCCCTTGTTTTCTATATATTCTCTGAATTTTAAGATAGTGTAATGCCTGTGTGTTGCCTTCTTTCTTGTCTGCTCAGCTGGTGTTTAGAGGCATGGGTTGGGGGGAAGGATGTTGGAGAAGAAGATCTCTGATCCACAGGGATGGAGTCTGAGAAGAAAGGGAGATCACAGCAGGATTCCTACTGCAGAGTTTGGAATGACCCTGGGGTCCTGGATCTCAGGAGCAATGGGAGAGGCATGATTCTGGCTTCAGCCTATTTGTTGCTCTGTGAGAAACCAAAGCAGAGTATCCGTTGCAGCACTGGGGATGAGATTTGGGGATTGGTTTTGGGAGAACACAGAGAGAGGAGAAAGTCTGCAGGCAGATTACCTTGTTAGCATGCATGGCATGCAGTTGAGCAGGAGTAACTGGTGAAGCTTGGGGCTAAAATACAGTGACAGGTTGGAAGAGTAAGGTTCTAAGAGGATGGTCTGAGTTGATGTTTTCTCTAAGTTTATATTTGTTTTCTTTTCTTTTGTTTTTCTTTTGTGACAGATGAGATTGTTTTCCCTTTATTGAACACAGATTTCCCCTCTCAGATAGTATATCCTTATTTCAGTCTCCCATTCCCTTTCCTCCCAGTCTTTACTCTACGTTTCCTTTCATCTGAACGCACTCCTTTTCTGTTTCTCATTAGAAAGCAAACAGACTTCTAAGGAATCATTATCAAATAATAATACGTTATAAGACAAAACAAAAGCTAAGATATTGGAACTGAATAAAAACAAACAAAGAGAAAGAAAAGAGCCCATGTGAGTGTGCAAGAAACAGACACCCACTTTTTGACACACTCAGAAGAAGATCCTTAAACTGGAAGCCATAACCTATAAACATAGCACCTGACAGAGACCTGTTCACATCCTATGCATCCTGCTTCAATCTCTGTTAGTTCATATGAGCTTTGATTATTTTGACTGAGAGGCCCTTCTTTTCTTGGTGTCCTCCACTTCCTCTGACTCTAATGCTTTTTCTGTCTTCTTTTCTATGGATTGCCTGTGACTGATGAGAGGTACTTGTTGGAAAGATCTTTTTGTAAAGCTGAGTGGTCCATGGTCTGTCACATTTTGCATGATGTCTGACTGTGGATTGCTTTATTTATTCCCATGTTCTTCAGGAGAAAGAGTCTCTGATGATGGATAAACAAGTCATTGATCTGCTTCCCTGGACAGAATCAATATTTCCCCTATTAATCAACAATTGTTCTTTTTTACATTCTGCAGAATTTGAGGTAATTGGGTGAAGTTCAAAGGGTGATATTCTGGATTTTGTGGTGGGGCAGTTATGAAGTAAGAGTACCTGAGACATAACTTTTTGTCACTTCATAAATATTACAGTGGACATGTTTCCTCCTCATTTTTAGGTCAATTTGAATGTGCCCTAGCCTTCTCTGGTACTGGTAAAAAAAAAAAAAAGCTGGTGTCAGATAATCAAGCTTTTATATTCCCTTATCTCCATTTCTCTTAAGAAAGGGTAATGCTCTCTCCTAGGGTATCCTTGGGACAATCTCACTGAATTTCATATACTTAAGTAGGGTTCCAACGCTACACAAGAACTTACAGCAAAATGGAAATCATAGATGAGCAACATTCCCCCAACCCCCACTGTGGTAGAAACAGTTCCCCAAACCAACAGGAAGCTTGAGTTTTCACAGTAATGGGAAGCAGAGTGCATCTCACTAATATCTGTCTGATAATGCCTCTGTATAAAACCCAAGATCCCCTCCACTACTTTCTCATAATTAAAATATGGAAGGGAATTAAAATAATTTATTTACATAAAACCTTAGCTCCTACTTTTATGCCTTGGGTTCTGTGTTATCAATTCAATCAAATACCTGTTAGAAAGTATTTGAAGAAAAAAAAATTGTCTGTAGATAGTGGTTATAGACTTAAATTTTGCTGTTGTTGTTGTTACTATTTTTTAACAATTCTATATAACTATGAATAAAATTGCCCTTGTATTGTTCTAAGTATTACAAATTACCTAGATAGGATGTAATGGACAAGAAAAGACATTAGTAGTTTACCTTATCAATAAGTGTTTCCTTGTCTATTGCTGCTGAGTAGTTAGACATGGCAGGCTTCCAAATCATTTAGAACAGAATTTTAAAGGTGTATTTTACTTTGTATCCAGCCAAATAGGCAAAGAAAATGATCACCCCGAGCAGCAATACATTTACGGTGAACATCCTGCACTTGGTGCTGTCAAGGCATCTCCCAGGTCTGCTCATTGTTTACCTGAAGAGCCCTCTGCTCCCTTGGCTGTACTGGTGAAATTTCCTTCTTCTTTTGTAAACAGCAGATTGCTTGGAAAATACACTTTCCAGTTAATGATTACTCAGTAATAGCACTGTTTTCTTTCTCCACTGCATTTACACAGAGATTTCTTGGGTTGGCAAAGATTTCTTTTCAATATATTTTGCCAATACTCCTGTGCTTTTATGTGTGGTTCAAAAATACTTGTGATTTTAGACCAATCAAGAGGGAAAGCCATAACCATCAGAGAAAACCTGAATTTCTCCTGTACTCTTCTTCGATTTTATTTTATTTTTTTGTATTCACATAGAAAGGTACCTTTAACATCTAAAAAATACAGTATGCAGCCAGAAAAGGCCCAGCAAATAATTAAATTTAACATTTGAAAAATCTGATGATGGGGGACCACGTGTATAAGTCCTTGCATGTGGGTGTGCATGGAAGGGTATGTGTTTCTGTTAACTGTTTAGAATCATGTGATAAGCTGTTTCTTTATGTAAATTCCTCTTAGTGGAAATAAACATCAAATACAGAAATTATAGTAGAATCACATGTGTATATTTACATGAATGAGCAATTTTAGTTCCAATTCAAGCTTGGGCTCAAAGCAGAATATTTTCTCCAGGCCTAAGGACTGAACCCAGGACCTTGTGCTTGATAGGCAAGTGTTCTAGCTCTGAGCTAAATCCCCAACTCTCAAAGCAGAATTTAAAGGAATGCTTTCCATAGGACTGTTTGGGGAGAGTTCAGAATTGTAAATATTCTAGGTACAAATTAGAGTCGTTGTGCACTTCAGTCTATGGAATCTGAACTTCATTTTCAGACTTATTGAAAGCATCTACTGAGACAGAACCCACTTGGTGATGGAAACTTAGACCCATAGACCCGAAACCTTAGTGTTGTGTGAAAAAAAATAGAAAACAGAAATTGGTAAGGAGAATGGATTAATAAAGTTAATCAAAATATAACATAAAGAAGGTTAACATCCTACCTGTTATATCTGTGGTCATTTTAAGCATTTGTAGAAAGCCCAAAGGCAAAGGCAAGAACACATGTAATTAGCAGTGAGATAGTTTAATTAGGCTTTTTGTAGATGAAAGAACCAAGGACTAGGTTGTCTTTATGATCTCCATTCTGGTACAGAGGGTTTTTGTTGTTTTGTTTTGTTTTTGTTTTTGTTTTTTTGTAAGTTAAATGATTGCAGAGAAAAATGGGGTCTTAAAGTTACTTACTCCCTTTTGAAATAGTGTCAGTGGGATGTAGAAATGTTAAGATTTATACCAAACCAGGGAAATTCTTTGTCTTGATGCCCACTGTTTACTCCTACACAGATGTATGGAAGGAATTTTTGTACTTTCTTTTAAAATCATAAACGTGGTAAACATATCAATTAAGCAATGTTGCAGTGGGAAAAGGTCAGACAGAACAAGGAAGGTTGCTATGGAACCTGCTCTGGATATGACAGAGCTAGTGAGTGTGGAAATTGAAGGAGGTGGGTCTGATAACTGGTAAGAGAAACTCAAATGGTTGGGACCAGAAACATTTGCATATGACTGGGATGAAAGATCATGATAGACTAGAAGAAGGCACTATGAAATAAAGCTCTTCTCTTTCTGGGAACATATGATTTAACAGTTAACAATTGCTGGAAGTAGTTATTCTTCCATAGCATAGCTGCCTGTATGTTCTATACTCCAGTAGGTAACCTTTCACTCAGTTTTCTAAGAATGACTCCAGTTAAAATCATTGCCCTAATAGATGGAACTGGAAAATATCATCCTGAGTGAGGTAACCCAATCACAGAAAAACACACATGGTATGCACTAATTGATAAATGGATATTAGCCCAAATACTCAAATTACCCTAGATGCACAGAACACATGAAACTCAAGAAGGATGACCAAAATGCGAATGCTTCACTTCTTCTTTAAAAGGGGAACAAGAATACCCATAGGAGGGGATAGGGAGACAAAGTTTAGAACAGAGGCAGAAGGAACACCCATTCAGAGCCTGCCCCACATGTGGCCCATACATATACAGCCACCAAACTAGATAAGATGGATGAAGCAAAGAAGTGCAGGCAGACAGGAACCGGATGTAGATCTCTCCTGAGAGACACAGCCAGAATATGGCAAATACATAGGTGAATGCCAACAGCAAACCACTGAACTGGGAACGGGACCCCCGTTGAAGGATTCAGAGAAAGGAATGAAAGAGCTTGAAGGGGCTTGAGACCCCATATGAACAACAATGCCAACCAACCAGATCTTCCAGGGACTAAGCCACTACCCAAAGACTATACATGGACTGACCCTGGGCTCCAACCGCTTAGGTAGCAATGAATAGCCTAGTAAGGTCACCAGTGGAAGGGGAAGCCCTTGGTCCTGCCAAGGCTGAACCCCAGTGAAAGGGATTCTTGGAGGGAGGTTGGTAATGTGGGGAGGATGGGGAGGGAAACACCCATATAGAAGGGGAGGGGTAAAAGGGATGTTGGCCTGGAAACCGGGAAAGGGAATAACATTTGAAGTGTAAATAAGAAATACCCAATTTAATAACGATGAAAAAAGAATAATTGCCCTATCATCATGGACTTGGGTACAATCATTTCTTTGTTCTGTAGTCAACACAGTGATGTATGCCCATTTACTTTCATCTCGAATAGTTACAAGCAGAGGTCTACAAGTGCCTTTCTTTAAATTATCTCCTCTCACAGCAAAGATTTACAATGAACCCTCTCTCTCTCTCTCTCTCTCTCTTTCTCTCTCTCTCTCTCTCTCACACACACACACACACACACACACACAAGCAAACAGACATCTATACTTGCACACATACATTAAAGCATGAATACATGAACACACACATATGGATAGAGACAGCAAGAAACAATAGAAGCATAACCTTATTTAATAGCAGCCCCTCCTCCAAGATCATCATGCCTTGGGAGTGACACAGTCATGCATGCATGTACCCTGCAACTTCACATTGAGGAACCCTGGAAACCATTGTGGTTTGCAATTTGTAGACCTAGGGGTATGTGAAACATATGGCTAAACCACTGACAGAGAGTGCTAGAATGAACAAAAGCAGAGTATGGGTATTAGCCAATTGCTTCTTAACATGAGATACCCATGTCGAGTATATTCCATAGATATTCTTAAAATATATTAAGAATCACCGGCTGAAACCTTGGACTAATTGAAGACCACTAAGATAACAGCCTTCTTTATTCTTGTTTCTCATTAGAACTGTTAAACAGAAATGTTGAGAAGTCAATCTAAAAAGAAATTGAACCCAGTAGTATTACTCTGTAACAATAATATTTGTATAGTAGTTTGCTAAAATCTTTAAAACATAAATAATATATTGAAAGAAATCTGAAATCCAATTCATGTTCTAAAAAAGGATCTATTGATTAGACCCTCAAGTTTCTTTTGTTGATATATCCAGTCTCCTGGTAGTTAGGTAATTTTGAGCAAGTCATGACATTTGCCCTGAATGCTTGTTTCCAATTATTTAATTAGAAAAAAATATTGTCTTTACCATGATTTCTATAACAGTCAAATAAGCTAATATATAAGGTAAGCTTTGAGACATCCCAGTGGGTGTCAACAATTGTTATTTCCTAGAAGTGATAATTGTTTAACACATAATTTAAGTGTTCACTTGGATACAATGAAAAGGTATATTGTTTAAATCATCTGCAAAGTTTAGTGATGGTATATACGTGAGAATCTTAGGTTAGGCATAAAAACAAATAAAACAGTGAAATGAATAAAATAAAATACAAAGAAGGAAAACTTGTAATGGGATAGTGAAACAATTTCATGAATAGAGGAAGCATGATGAATTGGACTATATGCAAGTCGGTATAAATATATACTTTGTGTCTGACAATGTGCACAGTACTGCTGGAGGATTATGCTATAGAATACTGAATACACTCGCATTTTATTCTAAAAGTATCAGAAGTTATAATGACGCCTTAAGTCATCATTTGTCTTACCCATGTATGAGATCAGTTTCCTATGACCTCAATTTGGTCCAATACCCCCCTTTGTGTTGATAATACCTATGTCTCATGCACGTTTAGCTGTGTGGAGATCTAGGATCTCATGCTGCTCTTACATCATGACTTGGCCATGTCTATTCTCAGCAAACACCTATCTGCCTGTCTAATCTCCACCCTAACTTCTGCTAACAGAATTTTATTATCTAATTGATAGGATAGCACTATAATTCATTTTGTGAATGTATTTGTTACCTTTTTCTTCTTACTAATCAAATACTGACAACACCAAGAACATATATCCCAAAAATCAACTTTATAAATTGATTGTCATTAACAATAATCATCATTTTAAACAAAAGTGATCCCTGTTCTTATTTACAGGAGGTAAAGCTCACAGATTTTTTTTTCTCATCAAGCCTCAGGTGAGTAATCCCATAACAACAGAACATTATTTTCTACTGTGTAATATATGCCAGTATATATAAAAAATAACCTCAATTTGAATATATTTTTCTTAACATTTATTGAAAAAAATGTCAAGGAAAAATCTCAGGATGCTAATAGTATCCTGATTTATATTCACAATCTAATCCCTATTGATTAAAACAACAATCACATTGGCCTCCTTTCTGGCCATATTTTATCGTAAGGACACACATACTAATTTTTATATTATGTGACATTTTTTGGAATGCTTCAATATAGCAAAACTGTCCCAGCCTTTATCTCACATAGTTTTTTTCAATGTCTCCATTCGATGTTCTCAAAAACAGCTGTAGAAATTACAAGGATGAAATATTCTGAAATAAGAACTCAGACTGAACAGACTGAATCCCGTTTCTGCTCTTTGAAACATAATGCCTTCCATCCAATACTATGTCACAACAACCCAGGGGCTCTCCATTGCAAATCTAGGGTCAGTTGCCTTTTGGTACTGGATCACACGTTCATGGTACTCCACCACGACTGGCAAATCAGAAGCACACATGCAGAGCAGAGACATCCAGACTTCTCAGATAACATTTCAGCAGAGATTCCTGTCTGGCATCTCCTGGGGAAAGTGTCACAACTATACAAATAACAATATAAAGCACCCGATAACTGTTATAGCGGCCTACATTAGACAAGTGAAAGGACTCTTTGTACTCCTTCTTGGTTGATTTAACACAATGTGACCTGTTACTCAAAACCACGGTCAGTACTTTCACTAATTGGGATAGATTTTACTCCCTTTAAAATTCATTTTAATTGGTAGGATGCAAGAAGTGTCTTTTATAAGTGCATTAGTTAAACTCTTTTTTTTTCTGGTTCATAAAAATATTAGGCCTGAAGGCTTATTTTATGTTCCTCTTTGATTATCGAGAATAGTAAGTTGTTCCACCAACATATTTTGTAATACCTCCTATGGTTTTTGTGTTTACATGGAAAGCATTGTCAAAAGTTTACGACCTTTTTCTCATACAACTCATGGGAAATCAGAATTCTTAGGAAATCATGTACCAAATATTTATGAATAATAATGTTTCAAAAATAAATAGTTGACATTTATGATATATATATACATATGTATATATATATATATATATATATATATATATCAAAGTGGAGAGCGGGGTGAATATAAGACTATAAGAGCAATATACAGAGTTTCTGTCTATAATATATGATGCAAGAAACTCATTTTCTATACATAGCTAATACACAGCAAACATCTGAGTCCTTATCAATTGTATGAATCATCGGGATCCAAACTGTTACATAAAATTATTCTTCTTATACTCTGAAATAGAACAATCAACCAACCTAAAACCAACTAAATTGTTAGGATCATATACTATTTTCTAAATTTTTTTAGAATTGTAGAAAAGAGACAGTAAAGCCAAGAATATATTTAAAACAAAGGCATTTTTTGTGTGCTTAATTAGGAAATTTAGAGACAATATGACACGCTGACAAGGAACAGAGGTTCTGTAATATGAAACCTGAGATGGGATTCTAAGTGTGTCCCTGAGGAACTTTAATCTATTTTCATGTTCAGTAGCTTACATTTAAAGGGGAAAATGATGAAAATACATAACTATTTTGTGTCACTGTGGAGGTGAGCTCTGCTCGTACCCGTGATAATGGGGAAGAGTGACATTGTTGGGGAGGGCGGCAATGGGGGAGGATGGGGGGGGAACACCCATAAAGAAAGGGAGGGGTAGGGTGTAGGGGATGTTGGCCCAGAAAACGGGAAAGGGAATAACACTCAAAATGTAAATAAGAAATACTTAAGTTAATAAAAAAATTAATTAAAAAAAAAGAAGCTCAAAAAAAATTAAGATACAGATTCAACAGGAAGAAGGTAGCAGGGAAAATGTTTGAAATAAATGCCATGGTGTTTGTTTATATTAACTTTTTCACTATTCCAATTGTAAAATTTAAGATGGGATGCCAGTGACCAGCCAGGCATCCTGCTAAACTGAGACAGACAATGGTGGGTGATTGCAGGGGCAAAAGTTGTCATTGCAGGGCCAAAAGCAGCTTATTTTTGGTAAATTTTCTCTTTCTTTAACCCTTTGTTATTCTATGGCCCAAAAGTCACTGGATTCTGGTAATTAAATCCTAAGGTGAGAAGCAGGAGATTTAAAAAAAAAAAAACTGTTTTCTTCCTGGCTAAAGAGGCCTCAGTAGCCACAGAGGCTTGGAGTTCCTTAAGTCTTTGTGAACCAGATAGAAAAGAGATAAAGAAAGGGAGAATTCACACTTACACATAGCCATGCATAGACACACATATTTTGTCCATGCCCAATCATCTGTCTCAACAATTCTACAGGTATTCATGCATAGTTACATACATGCCCATATACCTACACACATTTGTATGTGTGAATATATACATATTGAATATATACATATACATATGTATATATTCACACACACACACACACACACACACACACACATGCGCACATTAGCTAGATGGGGCTGAGCCCCGAAATGCCACACTTTATTTCTTTTCTCTGGCAATTTATACCTGCCTTTTGCATGGGTCATGCCAATTGATGGGGCATCTCCAGAAAATTCCCTTGTTTTGCTTAGCCTTTCCTAGATGGCTTCTGACAATAGGGTAATAGTGAAAACCATCCACAGTTAATGAAGCATATGTGTTACATTCAGAAAAAGTGAACTTAATTAGTAAGGAAAGAAATGTACTCTTAAAAATAAGTAAATTATTTTTATGGTTAAAGTAGCAAGGGTATGAGAGAATATAAGACTATTTTATATGAAGCATTTATTCTGAGTAGACATTATTTATATTCCAAGAAAGAAGGTAAATCAATATTCAAAATTATGCAAATAAGTTTGGATATGCTTATCATGAGATTTGAAAGATTTTAATTATTTCACCTAAAAATAATATCTTATAGTTTTGTTTTCAGATTGCAAAGCATTTCACTTAACATGATAGTATAAACAATTTAAAAGATTAGTATTTTTACAACTGCAAAAATGAAAATGTTATTATTAAAGATAATGCATTAATTTCATTTACTAAAACTCATAGAATACATTTTAATATGTACTGTGTTCATAAAGAATTGTTAACGTGCAAAGAATAGAGTACATGGTATATTACATTATAAAGGCAAACTAAAATAAGCAAATAAGGACTATGTATGAACAAAAGGTGAGAGAAGTTCATTGTAAGTTTCTGTAGTGGATTGGATGTGGGTGCCCTCCATAGGTTCACATATGACCACTTGGTTCTCACTAAGTTGAAATGTTGGAAAATATTTAGAGATTGACCTGGATGGAGAAAGCATATCACTTGGGGTGGGCTTTGATACTTTGAAAGCTTTTGTCATTTCCAGTTAGCTCTCTGTTCCTCATGGTTCTTGTCTCAAGATGTGAGCTCTCAGATACTGTTTCAATGCCATACCTGCCTGCCTGTTTCCATATTTCCCACCATGATGCTTGTGGAACCATACTCTGTAACTCTAAAAACCCAATAAACTCTTTCTTGTGTAAGTTGTTTTAATCATGGTGTCTCTTCCCAGCATAGACAAGCAACTAAGTGTTGTCTGTAGTTAAAATATCCATGCTATACTCAGCTACCCTCTAGTAACTCGGTTTCCCCTCCTCTACTGGGAGTTGCAAGTCATGGTCTTCCCTGTTTCCCCTCAGTTCCACTCATATCTTCTCAGCCATCTACCCCCTGTGGATAGCTGACACAAATCCCTGTAAACCCAGTAAAACCAAAACCCCAGAGGCTTGTAAATTATCATGCAGATATCACCAAATTATCAACCCACAAAACACCCATACAATAAATTCAGAGCCAGTTGGTATTTAATACAAGCTGCCTACCTAGATTGGACAAATTGCCTTCTATTATTGTATGCTTTTCTATAATATTCATAGCTACCTGTGGCTATTCAAGTCATGTGGATCACTTCATCCTCTTCCTCCATCTTATTTCATCCTCTATCTGTCTGTCCCTTCTCCTCTCTGTCTAAAACTCGCAGCCCTGTCTTCCTTTTTTTCCCAATCACAGACTCTAGTCTTATATTTCAACTGCCCTTACCTGTATATTAATTGACAGCAATCCACAACTAAGAGGTTTTGTTCAGATATTAACAGTGATACCAACATTAAAATATATGAGTATCATGACCTGCTCTGGTTTGAAAGCATTCCCAGAGTGTTTATCCCTAACTTAGGAGGCTTTGAAGATGTGACAGAAACATTAGGTTACAGGTTACAATGTAAAGAAATTAAGTCATCTGCAGAATGCCTTTGAAGTAGTTAGCAGTACTCTAGCTTCTTCTCATTATTCCACAGTTACTAAGAGGCGTCACAGTATTTCTGTGCTATGGGCTCTCTGCTGTGTTTCAGTGTCTTCTACAGGACACAATGCAAGGAGCTAGTTGAAGTCATGGATCAAATTATATTTAAACTTTCAAGTTTATTCTCTCAGGTTCTTTTTAAAGTAACAAGCCATTTGAACAAACAGTACAATCTATATATCCTAAATTATTAATTTATAGACATATTCAGAGATCAAAATAGTAATGTCCCTAATGGATATCGTATTGGAAATGTTGGATAAAGTGCAGCTAAAGCACAAAATGCAAAGATGTTTAACATGAGGACAGTCATGGTTTGAATGGTGGTAACTTATAAATAGCATCGGAATGAATCAAGGAGAGCTAAGAGGATACAGAGCAATTGGTACTTAAAAGGAATTCTAGGTAACCAAGAACCAGGAAGCACAGTACACCAACAAATTTGTAATCATAAACTTATAAACGATTCATAAAAGATAGAAAGGTATAGAGTTGAGGAATGAGCATTAATCTAAGAGAATTATATATTAAGGAATATTTATTACATATATATACTTAATATATTAAAGAAGAATATATATATGTATATATATATATATATATATGCTTAATTTGCTAAGTAGAAGGTGGAAAATGATAGCTCAGGGCACTTGTGCATGAGACAGGAAGGAAAATTGACAATCATGTTTTGACCTATAGTTTATAAAAGTCATTTTAAGTGGAAGATAATATGCCATGGGCCTGGGGGCAGATGGTTGCATATGTAAGACCTGGAAGCATGTAAGAATGTAGGGATATGTAGGTAGCTAGAAGATACAAAGAGAGGTAATGGAGATTCAAGCTGGACAATCAGAAGAGACAAGGTAAATCACAGACTTGCAATGAAAAGAAAGGAATTATGTAAGGAGATGGGAAATCATGTGTATTTTTTAAGTGAAGACTCAAATACCAGCCTGGGGTGTGGGCTGCAGAATATACTAGCATGCGTTAGGCAGGTATTAGAGTAAAGAAACAAAGAAATAGTGGCAGCTCAACTTAAAGGGAAGAGAGAAGTCAATGTCATTAACCGTTCTTGGCTTCCTTTTGCTCTCCTAGCAAATAAAAGTCTTGACCAGATGATCCCACGTCACCTTGCTGATAAAAATGTTGACACAGTGTGGTTAGCTGAGGTACTACCATGAAAAGAACAGCCTGTCCCTGCCACAGAAATCTAGAGAGTAATGGAAGGAAAATTAGACTTAATGCAGAGCAATGAGAGACCAGGCAGAGTTAATTTGAAGGTGAGAGGTAGAAATCAGCCCCTAGAGGAAGAAAGGGAAGAAAGAGAACTGGCTTATCTGCTGTGCTCTTCCCCACAAAAGCTATTCATGAGGATGCCCAGGAAAAGAACAATCTAGAGATGTGCCAAGCTTTCAGAAAGCTGCAGGACACAACTGCTGCTGCCTTCTATGTGTGTGCACGAATTTTAAACAAGGGTTCTCACTCACATATGTGTCATATTTTGGCCTTAACACACATTTCAGCAGAGCAACTGGAGAGGTCTGTCACCCTGTCCAGAAAAGGAGCTTCTTTTGCCAGGTCACTGAGTTTGCTGCTGGGAATATGTGCTGTTTATCAAGGAGTAAACCGAAACCTGCATCTGGCTGTCTAATGTAATGGATGATCCCCTACGCATCTTTCCTAATAGCCCTTGCTTAAGTCAGCATGTCTAGCTATGTGTATCTCCTTCTATTCCAAAGGAACAGCACACTTGGTTTTTCCACAAGAGTTATTCAGAATTTCTAGATTGTGACTGGGTGTAGGACGCATCTGCAGTCCAAGCATACAGTAGACTGTGGTAGGAAGACCCATTACTAGTTCAAGGTCAACCGGGCTACAGAAGTCAGAGACATACATGATTAAATATTGATATCCTGTCGCAAAATGCCAATACTCAAAACTATAATGAAAATAAAACTAATTAGTTATATATTCTAGTGATACATGGAGGCACACCACATTTCCTAGTAGGATGTACTATTTTGTATTTTTCATCATCGCATTCAATGGAGTTATATGGCATATAAAAATACTTATGATATGAATGAGGTCTATATCGTATTATGTTTTATAAATCAACAGATTTCTCAAACTTCCCCTTGAAGTAGACATGAAGCGATAGGCAAAGGTGCTACCTACCACATCTCACAGTAGGAGCCTCCATTATTATGCCCACCCTACATTTTCCATGGACATACAAGCATTCTTCATTCTTATATCTCAAATGACTGACATTGTGTCTGACAAAATGTAAAGACGACATGGATATTTGAAGAATGAATGTATACTTCAAAATACTGAAAAAGTAAGTCGTCTAGATTAAATCAAAGAAATCATACAAGGATTAAGCAGATGGCTGAGCTAGTGAATCGTAGGATGTGCAAACTTGAGAACCGCTCTTAGATCCCAAGACGCTACATAAGAAGACTGTGTGGCCATGCTGGCAAGTACCTCAGTGCTGGGAGGAGCAGTGCAGACATGGAATTGCTTGTCTTTGCTGATTTGTAGGCTAAAAACTTTAAGTTTCCAGTTCTCTGAGAGATCCTGTGTCCAAGGAAAAATACAGAATGTCAGAGGAGGAAACTTATCATTCTAAAGTGGATTCTGCATGTATGTATGTGGACCCACAGATGTGTGTTCATCTGCAAATACAGTTAGACAAAAAAAAAAGAAAAAAAATATTTGTAAATGCACACATCAAAGATTTGCTTTGAGAAATCAGAAATTTGGAAATTCTGTTCTTGATGATATCTATGAGGTTTTTGAGGGCTTTATGTGTTTTCAATGTGTTCCACATCCTTTTTTATTAAAAAAAAGACATAAAGCAATAAATCACACTAGGTAATGTTTATGTATGTATATAAGGCAATATAATTTTTATCGTGTCTGGTGTGTGTGTGCATGTGTTCGTACTTGCATGTGTGTCTGTGTGTGTACAAGGTCCCACTGTAACATCTGGTCTCATTTACAACTTGAGCCCAGGTTGAATTCAAGTGCATCCTCTCTTCCTCATGTTGTAGTTTGTTGGGATTATTTTAAGTACTTATTTTTCTTTCTAACCTGAAACAAAATTTGTAGCAGAGAAATAAATACATTATCAAAGAGATGTCAATATCAAAAGTAGGTCTAGGCATGTAGGAAAATTTGTTCCATTGTAATTCCAAGTCCTTGTAACTTGAATCATTGCTGCTACATAAAGAACAGTGAATGTTTCTGCAGGAAGAACATGAAAAGTTGTCTCCTGCATTTAATTGCAAATACGAATCTTCATATAAATGGCTATTATGCCAGTATATTAAACTCCTGAAAAGACAGAATATAATCTATCTCTTGTAAGGAGGAGCCAATGAAAAGCCTTTCAACACATGCTGGCTAAGCCACTCCTTAAATTTTTCTTGAAAAATATCATTTACTATCCTACTTTTTCCAAGACAAAAATGGGAATCTCATGTACAGTTTGACATAGGAACACGGTTGTTTCTTCTCAGCCTTGCTCTATCTAGGACATTTTTTCTGTAGAAATGTTCTAGGTTGTCATTTTTCAGAACGCTTCTGTGAATTCTTCCTTTGCAAAAATAGAGGAGGATGCTTCTGTGATCGGCTCTTATGGTTTTTGGTTAGACAGGCTCTGTTGTTTCTTCAGAGGGAAGAGAGAACACATTCCCCAAATTTAATGACTGCAATTCAGCCTGACAATGTCTTATGGGAACAGTATTACATTAAAAACATTTAGAAAAATCTTCATGTCAATGGGAATAGAAATGAAAAGAGCAACATTACTTGAAAAAACTGAGACGAGTTAACCAGTAACAGTTCCTTTATAAAATTAACACAGTGCACAGACATATTGAAACTTAGCTCAGTACAATAAGCTGAGTTCACTCCTGCTTTTGTATTCATTATCATTTCTATTGTGGTAAAACCACTCACTACATTTATGTGTTTGCTTCATCCTGTCACACACACACACACACACACACACACTCACACACACACAACACAACACATACACACTCATACACAGACACTGACATACATACAACACAAACACACATAACACAGACACACACAGGCACACACAACATAGATGCACATTCACAGACAGAACAGGGACACACAACACAGACACACAGACACAAAACACGGACATATACACACAGCTGCATGTACACAGACACACAAGCACACACAGACAAAATTTCTGACTTTTATATGTTCACCTGATTTAGAATAAACAGATCCCAGTAAGAGTCAGCATACCGCACAAATTTGTCTCTGAAACAAAACACTGTCCCCCCCAAAAAAGAAACTACAGAAATATCTTAGTAAGCCAGAAAATCTGACTACTCAAAAATAAGAAATTGCTCTAGATTATCCACAGAAAACATGGTACTGAATTATTTGATCACCTCCTGAAACAAATGATTCCCAAATAAATATTAAAAGTGATGAAATATAACAAACTGAATATAAAATATATTATTTGAGCTACTCAGGCATTCCATCAAATAGAACATGTATTTTGTCATCACTTATCATCTAAATTTAGAAAAAAATTCGATATTGCAGCTATTAACAGACGAGCTTAAAAGAATAAAAAATAATGAATGAATTATTTATTTTAACATGGATCAATCTGGCCCCAATAAAACTGTTATATACTCCATGATTTGTCAAATTTACTTTTTCTCTCTTAAATGAGGAGGTTAGATGCTAAGATGTTTGAAAATACTTACTCAGAAAATATTAAGCTGTGGAATAAAATGTGTCTGTCTAGGTCTGAAGAGATGGCTCTATTTTCAAAGGCTTTGCTTACATCACAGATGACAAAATATATCTACACAGAGAAATTTATTTTCCTATGTATTTTAGTTACAACTAGGTGAATTAATATTTTCAAAATTTAACCATTCTTTCAAAACAGTTTATATAGATAGAGTATACTTTTCAAAGAGGGTTTTATTAGTGAGGAGAACCTATTTCCTTATGTTGACATGGCCAATGGAGTGTTAATTTGAACCTTCTCAATTGATGCATCTTAGTTTGCTTCTTTGTTTTATTAAGGCATAGTACAAGTATTTCTGAAGTAGTTAACAATCTTCCTGGAGCCAGCCCTAGCAATCGCCAGATCCTGAAGAGGAAATTAGGACTCAGCAAGGAAGAAGAGAGATAGGCACAGAGTTCAGTGGAATCTTGCAATCTGACTGACAGTCCAAATGCTTCATTATTTAGACAGAACTCAGTAGGCAGAGATAGATTCATATTGTTCCAAAACATAAATCATATCACTTTTGTCCTGGACACATGTCTTAACTTCCTCTTGGATATAAGTTTAGACATCATTGATAAACAGTGACAGAAGAGCATTATATTTTACAGTCTTTTTTCACTATTAAACCGCATAACCCAGTATTTAAGTGTCTTGTTGTTTCAAGGGATGCTCTACAAAAAGAAAATCTCCAAGGCAGCCTGGGCATTGTTATACCCTAAGCAGTGTATTATTAACCCTTAATAATCAGAGTGTTAATTGTTATTAGGCTAAAGAAAAATCTTCAGGCCAAAGCTGTTGCAGTTTTAATTCAACTTTTTTCATAAAACAATGTTGACATTTTATGTCTTTGTAGAATTTATTTATATGTCTATTCTTGTTATTTTTTTGCTCCTTGATCATATGATACTACAATGACCCTGCATGACCTACCTTTTCTAAAAATGTCAGTCTTAATATTTTATTCTTTAATCATTTATCCACAACATTCTTTTTCCATGAATATAAGCCCCTATGTAGAGCAGAGATAGCTTCAGGCAATACATTTTTTTTGCTATATATTTTCCTATAAGAGCATACTATATGCAGTCACCAATACTATATGATACATCATTTCTTGAGTGTATAGGAAGAAGAGGCTTTCAACCTGACCTGATACCAACTTCTCTAGCCAACTGAATCTTGTTTACTTTGTTCTGATTATTCTGTTCCTGAGTAAGTACAGAGACATCTTTGTAACAGTATCTTGGAGTGATAGCCTCATAAGGAGACTTTTGGCATCTTTATTTGTATCAAAACTTCCATGGCAATAGGCAGACCTTCAAGTAGGGCTAGATAAGTATATTTCTTTAAAAGTGGAAGGCCAGTATGCTCAAGATGTTCATGGGAAAGCTTAGCAGCAGTACTCCTCATAGAAGGAATAAATGATTCATAAGATCATTTCCATCTACCCATCATCCTAAGTTGTACAAATATTAAAACCTGCCAAAACAGGTAACATGTGGAAATGAAAATTAAAGTGCAAGATCACAAAACAGTGATTGCATTCCTAGTCTCAACCTTTGCTGGATCTTTGACAAGCAGTTGTCCTGGATTTATGACTTTCACTTTTCCCATTAGATATGGCTATGGCAAGAATCAAATAATTTTAGGACTCTTCTTGAAACACTTAATGAATCCCTATCTCTTTCAGATCAAAGTGTAAATTCTTTAAAATTTCCTATAGTCTTTTATGAACTATTTTATTGTGACCTTCCCACCTCCTTATCCACCTGCTGTAGCTTTATTTGTACAGCAATGCATTGCTGTGACTCAACACTTGACAAGAAAGAAGTCAAGGAAAGAGGATTTAATTAACTCATGGTTTAAAGATACAGTTTGTCATGGAGGAGAAGGCATAGTAGTAGGAGTGGCTGAAAGCTATACTGGCAGAAGCATGCTCACATGGGTGAATAGGAAGCAGAGCTGGCCTCCAGTTATCCTTCTCCTTTTTCTCTTTCTAATGACTTGTCAACGTGTGGTGCCATGCATGACATACATTTATGCAGGTCTTCCTCTGCTCAGTTCTCTCAGGAAAGAATCCCACAGTAATATGTTGCATTAATACCAGCAGTGTTTTGGAATCCAGTCAAGTTGTCAATCAAAGCTAACCATGATTCTTGATTTTCAAAACATGCTAAACCACACTGTGCAGTTTTCAGCAGAGCCTTTGTTCATGTCATTGTCTTATTTAAAAAGACTTTCTTCTGTTGTATTTTTCATAGTTGTTATTAAGAGTCAAGCCAGCAAAATGTCTTAGACATGACATGCGTGGTTTAGTGAAATTTCTGCAAGATAAAGTTAAATGATAATAGGTGTCAAAGTGTGTTTTTATGTATCATTTTGAAACTTATTAGCAGATGACTTCTGTTAAAATTCCTGTGTCTCTCAGAGTCTCAATTTTCATATCTCAAAAATAAATTTTATTGTAATATTATTATTCATATTATATAATGCTACCTGACATAGTATTACTTTTACTTACGTTACTTAGGATTAGTTTTTAAGGTATTGGTAGGATATACTGAGTTTGCAAAGATGCAATATGTCCATTGTTTCAGAAATGTAAAGCCTTACCTCCTTATATTCCCACCTTCAGAGTCTGTATTATACTTTGCATTCTATAAAATATAATTACTTTAAATATTTGTTTATGATATTAGTATTTATTTTCTATTGTTTTTATTGCATTTCTCTCATGATAATCTCCTTCTTGACACTTGGATTTTAAGAATATACTAGCTGATCAGGTTAAAATGAGAGCTCATTAGCCAAGGGGAAGTAGTATTTGGAAAAATAACAAAACTGACCACTGGAAAACAAAATTAAGCAACAGAATTAAAATCTAAAGTCCGTAAAAACTTTTGAAAAAGAAATCTAAAATGATTATTTATTATTACCTTGATTGTGTGGATGCTACTAATAATTTAGATGCCAGCACTATTATAGTGAAATGATATGTTTCTCTAAAATAGCTTTCAATATAAAAAAGCATGAAATATGAGGGGATATTATAACTCAGGTAAAAATTGCCTTTCACAAAAGAAAGCCTTTTAAGATGCTCTAGAATGCCACCAGTGTGAGAAGATGTGTACATATTTTGAACACAGACATTCTGCATCAGACAGAATGAGACACACTCAACTATTAAATTAAAAAATAAAAGTATGAATGGAGGTATATTTAGCTTGGTGGAGCTAATGTTCATTTTTGAAAATTGATGTATAAATATCCCATCTATTCAAATAATTATGTACTCACACAGAGGAAATTGTATGCTAAACAATGTAAGATATAGATGGTAAGAACTGTCATGGTTATTTTTAAAGTTTTCTAGAGATAATTTTTCTAGTTAGCATAGTCATAAGCAATGTTTACATGATTGCTCCTCTATTAACATGGATTCCTGCTGAGCTTCAAAAGATCCACATTTTAGACTTTGAAAGTGAGATATTGACAATCACTACCCAGAGTTTTGGTATTGTTTGTTGTCTGAGAACAGTTTATTCATCCTTGCCCATGCAATTCTATAAATATTAATTGTGGTACTAGGTAAACTTTGTGATTTGTGAATATACATGAAGGCTTTGTGTAATAGGTATCAATAGATATCTAGTATTGATGATATGATGCTGGTGGTCTCTCTAGTTAAAGTATGGGATCCAATTCCTGACAGCATATGAAAGTTTAATACATTCAGTAGATGTTTCTTATTCAGATAAAGTACATCACAAGCCAAGTGATATACCAGAGCAGTCCAGAGCAAATAGACAGGCTTTGATAGGGCAGGAAAGCAATTTTTTTAATAGTCACATATTGAATTTGTGCAGTAATAAGAACTAATGTTTTAGGACATCATCTCTGATAAATATAATAAATAATTCCCACATTGTTCAAACAATGGAGCAATAAGTTCTTGACAGAATTTGGAATTGACACAGTGTATCTAAGGATACTTTATAAATTATAACCTTTACATTTAAGCAAATAATGCAGTCAAGACAAAGTGATGAGATTTTGTTGTGGAAATATTTTAAACATAAAAAGATAACAAGTATACTTATGGTTTCTGTCTGCTCCAAGAGCTGAAAGCCAGTCACCAGAAACGCCAACACACCTGAGAGCAGAGGTAAGACCAATACTTCTGCTCAAACTGACTCATCTGGTGGACTCAGGACACATAAAGTCATAAGTCCTCTGGGACAGGACACTTCCAGTTTCTGCCTGTGCACAGGAATGAACCACTCCCACAGCTCTCCCTACCCAGGTCGCATGGGGGACAGAGCTAGATTCTCAAAAGTGCTAACAATCTTGAGAGCTCAGGGGAGATCACCATTTCTTCTCACATTCCTGGATCAAGAGGAACCTTCCTAGTGCCCTCTGGATACAGGAAGCTAGGAGCAGTCAGGAGCAGAACCCTTCCAGTTTCTGCTTGAGCCCAGAGGTCCTCTGGAGCACTGACATAACTGAGAGGAGAGGTAAGACCAATTCTGCTCCAAGTGACCCAACTAAAAGCTTCAGGATACACAAATCCAGGAGAAAATGTCTCTTCCCAGATCCGGCTGAAAAAACAAAAACAAAAACAAAAACAAAACAACCAACCAAACAAAAAAATACAACAACAAGAATGAAAAAAAACATGACTACAGGAGTCCTGACACACAGGCCTACAGGAAAGTCAAGCCACTGTCAGAGATAGCAAGAAACACCAGAGACAAACTGATGGTAAGAGGCAAGCACAGAAACTTTAGCAACAGAAACCAAGAATTTGTTCTTGTT
Source organism: Rattus rattus (assembly GCF_011064425.1). Lineage (NCBI taxonomy): Eukaryota > Metazoa > Chordata > Mammalia > Rodentia > Muridae > Rattus > Rattus rattus. The sequence continues at coordinate 27,614,369 of NC_046164.1, forward strand.
CTCCCACCAAAGCAAATACTGGATATCCCAACACCCTAGAAAAACAAGAGTTTGATTTAAAATCACATATATAACTTCTTCTCAGCAAGCTATGGTACCTTTCCCAAAATAGATCATATAATCAGTCACAAAACAGGCCTCAACAGACACAAGAAGATTAAAATAATGCCATACATCCTATCAGATCACCACGAAATACTGGTCTTCAATAACAATGACAATAACATAAAACAAAACAAAAGAAAGCCACATATACTTGTAAGCTGAGTAACACTCTACTCAATGATAATGTAGTCAAAATTATGAAAGAAATTAAAGACAATTTAGAATTTACTAAAAATGAAGGCATAATATGGCCAAATTTATGGCACACAATGCAAGCAGTGCTGAGAGGAAAGCTAATAGGTCTGAGTACTATTAAAAGGAAACTGAGAGAGCATACATTAGCAGCTTTACAGCACACTTAAAAGCTCTAGAACCAAAAGAAGCAAATAAGCCGAAGAGGAGTAGAAGGCAGGAAATAATCAAACTCAGGGCTAAAATCAACCAAGTAGAAATGAAAAGAACTATACAAAGAACCAACAAAACCAGGGGCTGGTTCTTTGAGAAAATGAACAAGATAGATAAAACATTAGCCAAACTAAACAGAGGGCACAGAGAGTGTATCCAAATTAACAAAATCAGAAATGAAAAGGGAGACATAACAACAGAATCTGAGGAAATTCAAAAATTCATTAGATCCTACTACAAAAGCCTATATTCACCAAAACTGGAAAATCTGGAGTAAATGCACAATTTTCTAGACAAATTCCAGGTAGCAAGCATAAATAAACATCAGATAAACCTTCTAAACAGTCCTATAACTTCTTTTTTTTTTTTATTAACTTGAATATTTCTTATATACATTTTGAGTGTTATTCCCTTTCCCGGTTTCCGGGCAAACATCCCCCTCCCCCCTCCCCTTCCTTATGGGTGTTCCCCTCCCCACCCTCCCCCTATTGCCGCCCTCCACCCAACTGTCTAGTTCACTGGGGGTTCAGTCTTAGCAGGACCCAGGGCTTCCCCTTCCACTGGTGCTCTTACTAGGATATTCATTGCTACCTATGAGGTCAGAGTCCAGGGTCAGTCCATGGATAGTCTTTAGGTAGTGGCTTAGTCCCTGGAAGCTCTGGTTGCTTGGCATTGTTGTACATATGGGGTCTCGAGCCCCTTCAAGCTCTTCCAGTTCTTTCTCTGATTCCTTCAACGGGGGTCCTATTCTCAGTTCAGTGGTTTGCTGCTGACATTCGCCTCTGTATTTGCTGTATTCTGGCTGTGTCTCTCAGGAGCGATCTACACTTCTGCACTTCTTTGCTTCATCCATCTTATCTAATTGGGTGGCTGTATATATATGGGCCACATGTGGGGCAGGCTCTGAATGGGTGTCCCTTCAGTCTCTGTTTTAATCTTTGCCTCTCTCTTCCCTGCCAAGGGTATTCTTGTTCCCCTTTTAAAGAAGGAGTGAAGCATTCACATTTTGATCCTCCGTCTTGAGTTTCATTTGTTCTAGGCATCTAGGGTAATTCAAGCATTTGGGCTAATAGCCACTTATCAATGAGTGCATACCATGTATGTCTTTCTGTGATTGGGTTAGCTCAGTCAGGATGATATTTTCCAGTTCAACCATTTGCCTACAATTTCATAAAGTCGTTGTTTTTATAGCTGAGTAATATTCCATTGTGTAGATGTACCACATTTTCTGTATCCATTCCTCTGTTGAAGGGCATCTGGGTTCTTTCCAGCTTCTGGCTATTATAAATAAGGCTGCGATGAACATAGTGGAGCACGTGTCTTTTTTATATGTTGGGGCATCTTTTGGGTATATGCCCAAGAGAGGTATAGCTGGATCCTCAGGCAGTTCAATGTCCAATTTTCTGAGGAACCTCCAGACTGATTTCCAGAATGGTTGTACCAGTCTACAATCCCACCAACAATGGAGGAGTGTTCCTCTTTCTCCACATCCTCACCAGAATTTGCTGTCACCTGAGTTTTTGATCTTAGCCATTCTCACTGGTGTGAGGTGAAATCTCAGGGTTGTTTGGATTTGCATTTCCCTGATGACTAAAGATGTTGAACATTTCTTTAGGTGTTTCTCAGCCATTCGGCATTCCTCAGCTGTGAATTCTTTGTTTAGCTCTGAACCCCATTTTTTAATAGGGTTATTTGTCTCCCTGCGGTCTAACTTTTTGAGTTCTTTGTATATTTTGGATATAAGGCCTCTATCTGTTGTAGGATTGGTAAAGATCTTTTCCCAATCTGTTGGTTGCCGTTTTGTCCTAACCACAGTGTCCTTTGCCTTACAGAAGCTTTGCAGTTTTATGAGATCCCATTTGTCGATTCTTGATCTTAGAGCATAAGCCATTGGTGTTTTGTTCAGGAAATTTTTTCCAGTGCCCATGTGTTCCAGATGCTTCCCTAGTTTTTCTTCTATTAGTTTGAGTGTGTCTGGTTTGATGTGGAGGTCCTTGATCCACTTGGACTTAAGCTTTGTACAGGGTGATAAGCATGGATCGATCTGCATTCTTCTACATGTTGACCTCCAGTTGAACCAGCACCATTTGCTGAAAATGCTATCTTTTTTCCATTGGATGGATTTGGCTCCTTTGTCAAAAATCAAGTGACCATAGGTGTGTGGGTTCATTTCTGGGTCTTCAATTCTGTTCCATTGGTCTATCTGTCTGTCTCTGTACCAATACCATGCAGTTTTTATCACTATTGCTCTGTAATACTGCTTAAGTTCAGGGATAGTGATTCCCCCTGAAGTCCTTTTATTGTTGAGGATAGTTTTAGCTATCCTGGGTTTTTTGTTATTCCAGATGAATTTGCCAATTGTTCTGTCGAACTCTTTGAAGAATTGGATTGGTATTTTGATGGGGATTGCATTGAATCTGTAGATCGCTTTTGGTAAAATGGCCATTTTTAGTATATTAATCCTGCCAATCCATGAGCATGGGAGATCTTTCCACCTTCTGAGGTCTTCTTCAATTTCTTTCTTCAGTGTCTTGAAGTTCTTCTTGTACAGATCTTTTACTTGCTTGGTTAAAGTCACACTGAGGTACTTTATATTATTTGGGTCTATTATGAAGGGTGTCGTTTCCCTAATTTCTTTCTGGCTTGTTTCTCTTTTGTGTAGAGGAAGGCTACTGATTTATTTGAGTTAATTTTATACCCAGCCACTTTGCTGAAGTTGTTTATCAGCTTTAGTAGTTCTCTGGTGGAACTTTTGGGATCACTTAAATATACTATCATATCATCTGCAAATAGTGATATTTTGACTTCTTCTTTTCGATCTGTATCCCTTGACCTCCTTTTTTGTTGTCTGATTGCTCTGGCTAGAACTTCAAGAACTATATTGAATAAGTAGGGAGAGAGTGGGCAGCCTTGTCTAGTCCCTGATTTTAGTGGGATTGCTTCAAGTTTCTCTCCATTTAGTTTAATGTTAGCCACTGGTTTGCTGTATATGGCTTTTACTATGTTTAGGTATGGGCCTTGAATTCCTATTCTTTCCAGGACTTTTATCATGAAGGGGTGTTGAATTTTGTCAAATGCTTTCTCAGCATCTAATGAAATGATCATGTGGTTTTGTTCTTTAAGTTTGTTTATATAATGGATCACGTTGATGGTTTTCCGTATATTAAACCATCCCTGCATGCCTGGGATGAAGCCTACTTGATCATGGTGGATGATTGTTTTGATGTGCTCTTGGATTCGGTTTGCCAGAATTTTGTTGAGTATTTTTGCGTCGATGTTCATAAGGGAAATTGGTCTGAAGTTCTCTTTCTTTGTTGGGTCTTTGTGTGGTTTAGGTATAAGAGTAATTGTGGCTTCATAGAAGGAATTCGGTAGTGCTCCATCTGTTTCAATTTTGTGGAATAGTTTGGATAATATTGGTATGAGGTCTTCTATGAAAGTCTGATAGAATTCTGCACTAAACCCGTCTGGACCTGGGCTCTTTTTGGTTGGGAGACCTTTAATGACTGCTTCTATTTCCTTAGGAGTTATGGGGTTGTTTAACTGGTTTATCTGTTCCTGATTTAACTTCGGTACCTGGTATCTGTCTAGGAAATTATCCATTTCCTGCAGATTTTCAAGTTTTGTTGAGTATAGGCTTTTATAGTAAGATCTGATGATTTTTTGAATTTCCTCTGAATCTGTAGTTATGTCTCCCTTTTCATTTCTGATTTTGTTAATTTGGACACACTCTCTGTGTCCTCTCGTTAGTCTGGCTAGGGTTTGTCTATCTTGTTGATTTTCTCAAAAGAACCAACTTTTGGTTCTGTTGATTCTTTCTATGGTCCTTTTTGTTTCTACTTGGTTGATTTCAGCTCTGAGTTTGATTATTTCCTGCCTTCTACTCCTCCTGGGTGTATTTGCTTTTTTTTGTTCTAGAGCTTTTAGGTGTGCTGTCAAGCTGCTGACATATGCTCTTTCCTGTTTCTTTCTGCAGGCACTCAAGCTATGAGTTTTCCTCTTAGCACAGCTTTCATTGTGTCCCATAAGTTTGGGTATGTTGTATCTTCATTTTCATTAAATTCTAAAAAGTTTTTAATTTCTTTCTTTATTTCTTCCTTGACCAGGTTATCATTGAGTAGAGCATTGTTCAATTTCCACGTATATGTGGGCATTCTTCCCTTATTGTTATTGAAGACCAGCTTTAGGCCGTGGTGGTCCGATAGCACGCATGGGATTATTTCTATCTTTCTGTACCTGTTGAGGCCCATTTTTGACCAATTATATGGTCAATTTTGGAGAAAGTACCATGAGGAGCTGAGAAGAAGGTATATCCTTTTGCTTTAGGGTAGAACGTTCTATAAATATCCGTTAAGTCCATTTGGCTCATGACTTCTCTTAGTCTGTCTACGTCTCTGTTTAATTTCTGTTTCCATGATCTGTCCATTGATGAGAGTGGGGTGTTGAAATCTCCTACTATTATTGTGTGAGGTGCAATGTGTGTTTTGAGCTTTAGTAAGGTTTCTTTTCGTATGTAGGTGCCCTTGTATTTGGGGCATAGATATTTAGGATTGAGAGTTCATCTTGGTGGATTTTTCCTTTGATGAATATAAAGTGTCCTTCCTTATCTTTTTGATGACTTTTTAGTTGAAAATTGATTTTATTTGATATTAGAATGGCTACTCCAGCTTGCTTCTTCCGACCATTTGCTTGGAAAGTTGTTTCCCAGCCTTTCACTCTTAGGTAGTGTCTGTCTTTGTCTCTGAGGTGTGTTTCCTGTAGGCAGCAGAATGCAGGGTCCTCGTTGCGTATCCAGTTTGCTAATCTATGTCTTTTTATTGGGGAGTTGAGGCCATTGATGTTGAGAGATATTAAGGAATAGTGATTATTGCTTCCTGTTATATTCATATTTGGATGTGAGGTTGTGTTTGTGTGCTTTTCTTCTCTTTGTTTTGTTGCCAAGACGATTAGTTTCTTGCCTCTTCTAGGGTATAGCTTGCCTCCTTATGTTGGGCTTTACCATTTATTATCCTTTGTAGTGCTGGATTTGTAGAAAGATATTGTGTAAATTTGGTTTTCAGTCCTATAACTTCTAAAGAAATAGATACAGTTACTAAAAGTCTCCCAACCAAAAACTCCCAGGACCAGATGAGTTTAGTGCAGAATTCTCTCAGACCTTCATAGTTGACCTAATGCTTATACTGTCCAATCTATTCCACAAAAGAGAAACAGAGAGAGTATTACCCAATTCCTTCTTTGAAGCCACAATTACGCTTACACCTAAACCACGCAAAGACCAACAAAGAAATAGAACTTGAGAACAATTCCACTTATGAATATCAATAGAAAAATAATAAAATCTCACAACTGGAATCCAAGAAAACATCAAAATGATCATCCATCATGATCAAGTAGGCGTCATTCAAATGATGCAGGGATGGTTCAATATAGGGAAATCCACCAATATAGTCAACTATGTAAACAAACTCAAAGGGAAAAAAATCACAGATCATCTCATTAGATGCTGTGAAAGTATTTCACAATATTCAACACCCCTTTGTGGTAAAATTCTTGGAAAGTTAAGGAATTCAAGATCCATACCTAAACATATTAAAAGCCATATACAGCAAACCAGTAGCGAACATCAAACTAAATGAGGGAATAGACAAGGCTGCCCACTCTCTGCCTACTTATTCAAAATAGTAATCACAGTCCTAGCCAGAGGAGTCAGACAACAAATGGAGGTCAAGCAAATACAAATTGGAAAGGAGGAAGTAAAAATATCACTATTTGCAGACGACATGATAGTATACTTAAATGATGCCAAAAGTTCCACCAGAGAACTACTGAGCCTGATAAACTACTTCAGCAAAAAGGATGGGTATAAAATTAATTAATTAGTAAATTAATCAGTAGCTGAGAAAGAAATTAGGAAAATGACACCCTTCACAATAGTCCCAAATAATATAAAATATATTGGAGTGACTTTAACCAAGCAAGTGAAAGATCTGTATGACAAGAACTTAAGTATCTGAAGAAAGAAATTAAAGATCTCAGAAGATGGAAAGACCTCCCATGCTTATGGATTGGCAGGATTAATATAGTAAAGATGGCCATTTTGCCAAAAACAAACTACAGATTCAATGCAATCCCCATCAAAATTCCTACTCAATTCTTTATAGAGATAGAAAGAGCAATTTGCAAATTCACTTGGAATAACAAAATCCCAGAATAGTGAAAACTATACTCAACGATAAAAGAACTTCTAGGGAAAGCACCATCCCAACCTAAAGCTGTTTTCAGAGCGATAGTGATAAACACTATATGGTACTGTTACAGAGACAGGCAGGAAGATCAATGGAATAGAATTGAAGATGCAAAAATGAACCCACACACTTACAGGCTTGATCTTAAGGAGCTAAAACCATCCAGTGAAAAACAGATAGCATTTTCAGCAAATGGTGTTGGCTCAACTGGAGGTCAGCGTGTTACTGAATGGATAGTGACCCATTCATATTGCCCTGTGCAAAGTTTAAATACAAATGGTTCAAGGAACTCCACATAAAACCAGAAACACTAAAACTAATAGAAGAAGAAATGGGGAAGACTCTCTGACACATGGGCACTGGAGAAATTTTTCTTAAGAAAACACCAATGGCTTATGTTATAAGATCGAGAATCGAAAATGCGACCTGATAAAACTGCAAAGCTTCTGTAAGGCAAAGGACATGGTCAATAGGACAAAACAGCAACCAACAGATTTGGAAAAGATCTTTTCCAATCCTACATCCAATAGAACACTAGTATACATATATAAAAAGAACTCAAGAAGTTAGACCCCAGAGAGCCAAGTAACCCTATTAAAAATGGGGTACAGAGCTAAACAAAGAATTCAGAGCTGGGGAATATCGAATAGCTGACAAGTACCCAAAGAAATGTTCAACATCCTTAGTCATCAAGGAAATGAAAATCAAAACAGCCCTGAGATTCCACCTCACACCAGGCAGAATGGCTAAGATCAAAATCAGGCTCAGATCAGGTGACAACAGAGGCTGGCAAGGATGTGGAGAAAGAGGAACACCCCTTCATTGTTGGTGGGACTGAAAACTGGTACAACCACTCTGGAAGTCAGTTTGGAGGTTCCTCAGAAAATTGAACATTGCACTACTTGAGGACCCAGCTATCCCACTCCTGGGTACATACCCAAATGATCCTCTAACATACAATGAAGACACATGCTCCACTATGTTTACAGCAGAATTATTTAAAATAGCCAGAAGCTGGAAAGAACCCAGATGTCCCTCAACAGAGGAATGGATACAAAAAATGTGGTACATCTACACAATGGAGTACTACTCAGCTTTCAAAAATAATGACTTCATGAAGTTCATAGGCAAATGGAATGAACTAGAAAATATCCTGAGTGAAGTAACCCAGTCACAAAAAAACCAACATGATATGAACTCACTTATAAGTGGATATTAGCCCAAAAGCTCAAATAACCCAAGATACAATCCACAGACCATTGGAAGCTCAAGGAAGATGACCAAAGAGTGGATGTTTCAATCCTTCTTAAAAAGGGAACAAAAATATTCATGGGGGGATATGGAGACACATTTTGGAGCAGAGATGGAAGAACGACCTTTCAGAGCCTGCCTCACCTGTGGAACCAGCACACACACACACACACACACACACACACACACACACACACACACACACACACACACACACATATATATATGGTAAAATGGGTAAAGCCATACCCACAATATGGGTAAAGCCAAGAAATGTATGCTGTCAGGTGCCTGGTATAGCCATCTCCTGAGAGGCACAGCCACAGTGTGACAAATACAGAGGCGAATACTAGCAGGAAACCATTGAACTGAGGACGAGGTCTCAGGTGAAGGAATTTGGGAAAGGTTTGACAGAGCTGAAGGGGCTTGCAACCCCATAAGAACAACAATACCAACCAACCAGAGTTCCCAGTGATTCAACCACTACCCAAAGAGTACACATGGACAGACCCATGGCTCCAGCTGTATAAGTAGCAGAAGATGGCCTGGTTGGACACCAATGGCAGGAGAAGCCCTTGGTCATGCCAAGGCAGGAACACCCCCTCCCCCAGTGTAGGGGAATGTCAGGGCAGGAAGGGGTAAAGGGTGGTGGTTGAGGAGGGAGAACACCCTTATAGAAGAAGGAGAGGATGATGGGTTAGGGGGTTTATGGACATGAAACCGGGAGAGGGAATAACATTTGAAATGTAAATAAAAATATCCAATAAATAAACTTACCAAAAAGAGCAACTGTGGAAAAAAATTAATCCTATGTTGTTGGGCTGGAGAGATGGCTCAGAGAATAAGAGCACTGATTAGGTCCTGAGTTCAATTCCCAGAGACTACGTGATGGCTCACAAGTATCTGTAATGGGATCTGATGCCCTCCTCTGGTGTGTCTAAAGACTGTGACACTGTACTCACATATAAAATAAATAAATCTTTAAAAATACAATAATAACCTATGTTGTTAAAGATGTTCCAAATAGATTTTATTCTTTGGTCTCTATAAGCTAAGGCAGACTAAAGTATTATGGTATATTCTTTTGAAAGGAAAGGAAGATAGCAAGTATATTTGAGGAAGAAAAATAATAATAAATATGTATAAAAGATTGAAATACATTGATTGAATGCATACTGTGTATCACAATGAATACATAGTAATTGGTTTTAAGTATGTATTTGTATTTGCTAGGTTTCTCATGTAAACTTTCGTGTTATATTTTAAAATAGAATAGCTGCAAAATCTTAGTTTATAATATAGATCTCCATGGTGCTGAAGTACATTTGAATTTCCCCCTACTAGTCATAGTATTATTTTTCCTAATAATGACTTATACTTTTGTGATACAATTCTCAATCGTATGTGTGTGAACAGGTGTGTGCATCTGTGCTTGTAGGGACACAAAGAGACAGAAAGACAGAAAGAATGCATGTAATCACATGAGTATGAACATGTATGTGTACTGCTGTCTGGAGTGGTGACAGACATTAGTAGCTCCTGGAGCTAGATTTGATGGCAATTTTGAGAAGGCTCTCATGTGTACTGAAAACCAGTATCAGGTCCTGTATTAAAGCAATACATGCAGGTAGCTGCTGGACATGTCTGAAGCCCCAATAGAATATTTTTCTTTGATATAATGCCACCATAAATTCTACAGCCTGAAGGAGAATAATTACATGTAAATCAATAAATCATCTCTGATTTTCAATAAGTATTATTTGAACAAGGCCAAGAAATAAAGGTGATATGGCTAACATTTCTAATGTGTATTATATATGGATTTCATTGTACCTTTATATTGACTAAGTAGTGGAGATATAGTTTCCTAAGTACAAACAAACAAAAGGGAAAACTATATATTAAAGCTGAAAGTTGTCCACTTCTGCATGACAAAGCTAAAAGCCAATAAGTATCTAAAAGCTGCCTGTAATTGAGGCATATGAATTAATCCTGATTTTAAACACCTTAATAGTGCTCTGCAAAAATATTGCAGTCTGAAATTGGTGCTAATTATATATTATTCCCAGCCACTGCATTAGAATGACAAGAGCCCTGATATTTGGTCACTCTTGAGTCTCAGACCTATTCTAACTGTTAGCTTTCCTCTCCAGTGTTGCCAAACCTTTCTTGGCCACGTATTTTAGTTTTAAGTTGTTCCAACCCATTTCTTCCCGCTCCATTTCTTTCACAGATGTTCAACCTCTATGGCGATTCCTTTCTCTTGATCACGTTTGTTAATGCTTCTTAGGCATTACTCCCAGTGATTGCTCGCATCTTAATTTTCATGGTGGCTTCTCTGTACGTTTCAAAGTAACTGCAACAAAAGGATGGGGTTCCTCCTGCATCACCACACTGCAGAGGCACCAAACAGAAGAATTATTTTATAGAATGAACTTCCAGAATTTACCTGAAACATATAGCCTTTAAAATATATAAAATAATCTAAGAGAGTATGAAGCAATCAGAGAAATCCATACTATTGGAGCTCTGGTCTGATGAATTTAGTTGTGCTGTTTTGAAAAACACATGTATGATGGATAGAATTGCTGGATATTTTTCTAAAAGCTGGCTTTCATTATAAGAGTTAAAAAAATTTTAGTGTAGATTCTGTTTACTCGTACTCACGTTTGTTCGCATTTTACCTTCTAGGATATCTGCCTCATATTCCCTTCCTATATAACCAGGGACATCTTTAAGGTCCTGATCCTTCAGTGTCTACTGCTCAAATGCTTGGAATACAGGTAGTGTTATAATTCTCATATTAACAACTTAAATGTATGTATGTATGTATTTATAGAAATACATTTATTCATTTATTATTGTGTATATTCTTATAATTGAGTATGTGGATATAACAATGGTGTGCATGTAGTGGCCAGTGGATAACTTTGTGAAGTCATTTTCCTTTCAATATTTAATGTAGGTTTAAGAAACTGAACTCAGGATCATTCAGCAATTATCTTTGTCTGATAATCTGTGTTCTGTTCTATCTCCAGTAACAATATACTGATTTTTATTATTACTACAGAAAATTGTCCATGTGGGTACCTAACTGAAACAGGAATGATTAACAGGTATTATTTTAGGTTTTGGGAGAAGTCTAAACTAAAATTCTCAAAACAAGTTTCAGAGTCCATGAGCATATTCTAGCTGATATTCTGTTTAAAAAAATGAACAGATAAATCAAAATCGGCCAGCTAAACAAAGAAAAAGCACATGACCATAAGTAGCTTCTGGAAGAAAAGGATTTTTTGGTTTAGACTTCAAAACAGTAGATCATGAGGGAAATCAGGACAGTTACCCAAGTGGGAACTTAACTGAAGCAGAAACCATAACATAATACCGGTTGCTGGCTTGCTATATGTCTGGCCTGTTTATTAGGCTGTCCTGGCCCACTTGCCTGTGAATGGTACTTCTCACTAACTGAACCTTCTTATATCATTAGCTATTAAATATCTCACTTACATCTGATGGACACAATTCACCGACATTGTCTCAAATAAGTCTGGGAGGTTTTAGTGAACAGTTGAAGCTACGTGAGAAATACTATGGCCTGTTTTGTTGAAAATGTCAAATAGCCACTTATAACCCCAATTTTTGAGGCCTGCCAAAAGTACCCCAAAATTTCTAGCTATAGTAGTCAATGGCTGAGCTATGGACTCAGTGAAAGGACTCTTCCTAAAATTGTAAAGGTGAGAAAGATACAGAACAGCACTTTACATTGACTTCTGGTGTACTTATGCACTCTCATATTCATGTTCCCGCACACACTGTACACACACACACACACACACACACACACACACACACACATACACAAACAATTGTATACACATACATGCTAAGTTAAAAAAAGCTTTTTAAAAGTTAAGTTATCATTTGTGTGAGATATTATTTTGAATTCATTCCCTAGAGTCAGAAATGTAGCCTCAAAAACACGTTTGCTGCAGCAAGAGCTCTGTGATCTCTATGAGTTATTGCTGGTCACAAACTTCATTGTCATTCCAGAAGATGGTAATAGTTAGCAAACACTTTCTATGCCATGAAACTCTATTTGATGAATTTTATCTGCTGGCATTTTATATGAGAATGCATTACCTACATGCATTAATGCTTCTTAGTGAAGCTCAGTGAAGTTTTCTTTTGCCTGACTTTTCCTCTTTTGTATTTTAGGAGGTGATTCCAACAGCAGTCAAATTGTTCGATTTCAAGTTCTTACCCAGGCTTTTCACTAAGATGTAGTATTAATTAACGGTTACATTTCTCTGGCACCAGGGCCGTTGGCCCTTAAAGCAGGCGCTGATGTTACTGTTCCAGCTGGGGCCGTCATGTGGATCCTGGAGCTTCACAACTGCGTTGATACTGGTAGTATCCAGACAGTCTTTAAGTTGTGTTGTGTCTCCCTGCAGTGCTTTGCCTTCCTTTCCAGTCTCCAGACTATGAAGAAGCATCCCATGTCTGACCTGTTAATGGGAGAGGAGTCAAAGTCTGATTGTTAGAATGGATGCATTGGGAAATATTGTAGCATTTCAGGAAACCACCCTGGAACAGGCTAGTTGAGTAAATAATGAGCTCTGAATGTGATAGGGTCCATGCATCTTTCAAAGAACCAGAAGCATCTTTACTTCACTGAATACCACATTTCAATTTAAATGCTATCTTAATTTTCATCTTGGAGACATGAAATCAAGGTCATGGTTGAGAGCCACACCATTTAAAAGCTATTAGGAAAGACACATATTCCAGGAGAGCAGAAAAAGCTTCTGAGGTTTTCATTAGGTTTTCTTATGATAAATTATAAAATGAAGCGGCTTTCCACTAGGAAGTCAGCACAGCTCAATAAACCAATCAATGAACTAAGTCTGGAACATATGGCGAGGACGTTCTACTCCCCACAAGATATTTTAAGAGTCATCAACATAGTCTAAAAACAGATGCACTTGGAATATTTTTAATACAGCAGTAAGACTCATACAAGGAACGATTTTTCAATTCCTTTTGAGGTATTTACATTATATTCTCATGACTTTGAATATGTGTTTCCATAAGTTTCCACTGAATCAATCGGATTACATTGGCGGATCCTTAATATGAGTCATTGTGAGCAACTCAGAAAGATTCGGTTATGAGAACAAGATCTAGCCATCTGGTTCATGAGACCTAGGATCACTATCCAGTACAACAAAAACAAAAGGCAAAATAATAGGTTGAAATAAGCTCCAGGTAATCTAATAAAACCTAGGGTGCATACCGAAAAGGGATAAAAGATTACTAAGAGTCCAGATTATCACATAAGTGTAGATTCTTTGTGAGCACATTTTCTTACCAGTGTTCAACGTTAGAGCATGTGAAAGATAAGCCTTCTGAGAGGTGTACTCAGTAGAATGCCTGTCTGCTGTTGCTAGGAGTTAAGTCTCTGCACAAAGTGTTCTCTACAATTTCCTTCCTTTAATCTTGTAGACTTATGCTATTTCAAACACATATGACATTTATTCAGTCCATAAAGACAAGAAAAATTCTGAAATAATCAGTCCAAGATTTAAATGGCACTTACATAGTAGCATGAATCCACTCTTTTTCTTCTTGGGTTTTTGTCTTAATTTTAGGAAGAATGAAAGGGTAGGTCAAGAGCCGTTAGCTCTAAAAGCTGGTTTCAGAAATCAGCCTAATAAATTCCTTAGGAATAATGATAAGAACTTAATAAAGAAAAGCCTAGATCTGGCCTAATGGGCTGTTAATGAGACTACATTATATGCTCAAACTTCTTGTTTTCATGGTTTATATTTTGTGTCTTTTGTTTTGATTTTACATTTTGAGACAGGAACTTTGTGGCTCTGTCTGACCCCAGATTAACAATGTAGCTGGGGATGACTGAGTTTCTGTTCATCCTGAGTCTACCAGCCTAATGTTGAGATTTCAAACAGATACCAGATGACCAGTTGTACTGGTCCTGGAACACGAGCCTGGGGCTTTGTGTGTTCTGAAGGGGCACTCTCCAAGCTGAGCTTTATCCACAGTGGATAGGGAAATGTTTAGGAAACACATCTTTGTTTGCTTCTATTTAGAGAAAGCTGAGAACACATCTGTTAACACTCGGTGTACAGTTCTGTATTGCACACTCTGTAGGAAATGTACCATTACTGTGTCACCATACTGTGTTCAAGAAATATGTGTTGCTTGAAGCAATGAGCAGTTTACTTAGCATTGTCACATGTTTAGTAAGTGATACACCTGCAGTAAAAAGCAATATATATATATATATATACCTACCTCTGTGTAAGAGAATGGGCTTAGTCCTGCTGGGACAAGATGTCCCAAGACAGGGTCATACCCAAGTTTCCCTTCTCTGAGGAGAAAGGAAGGAGGAAATTAAGGATTTGTAAGGGTGGGACTAGGAGGAGAGGAGAGGCAGACTGTAATCACAGGTAAAGTAAATGAGTAAATTTAATAATAATAATGATAATAACAATAAACAAAAAGCTAAAAGATTACAAATTGCAGTCCTCCAAGTTATCAAACTACCTAATTTACAGCTTTAAATTTAGGAATGCTTTTTTTAAAAATAATGTGTGTTTTGTTGAACTATTTTGTATTTGAAATGTATATCTAATTAATTGAAATATACATGGGAAATTGAGGGAAAAGCAGTGTAAAATAAATATTTTTGTTAATAAAGTTTCTTATATATAACCGCTTGGGTTTTAATGCTGGAAGAATGATAAGTTTATCAATTTTATATTGTCATAAATAACTTTAATGGTTAAACAATGCTATTTCCAGGGGAAAATATAAAAAAAATTAATATTTACTGTGATCACTTATGTTTTAATTAAATAATATTGTGTCAACTTCAGTGGCCAAAAAAACATTTGAGCATCTCTCTAGATTATCTTGCTTTATCTAGGGCAAATTATATCGAAATAGTTTTAATCAAGCAATTCTTTCTTTTAAGGAAACAAACACATATGTTAATTTACAGGTCTTTTCAAAAGGGTACAGCTGCGATTAATCAGCCTTTGTTACATTAACTGAAGAACAAGGGCAAAGTCAACGGCAGTACTTTACTGGAAACTTAATCAACATCTTTACTTTTGAAGGTTTAAAATTTAATAAAAATTTTAAAAACATTTTAAATATGATGTTTTCAAATTAGCACTCTAAATTCATTGTGAAATGCATATTGCCAAACTTTCTTGTAAATTGACAGGGAATAAATAATAATCTAGAGTTGTGTGGTCTATTTGATTTTGGTCTACCAACTACACTCAATGGCTGAAAAGCAACCCAAGGTAATGTGCAATTGAAGGTGTCTGTGTATAATCTAACAAGCCTGTGGCCCAAATTCAGTATTTTGATCTGGTATCATAATATTTTTGTTTTGTAATTTTTTAAATTTTTATTAGATATATTTCTTTACATACATTTCAAATGGTATTCCCTTTCCCGGTTTCCTGTCCATAAGCCAGCATCCCTACTCCCTCCCCATTACATTTGTCCCCCCATCCACCTCCCTTACCGCCCCCTTCCGACATTCTCCTGCCCTGGGGAACCAACTTTAGCAAGACCAAGTAGGGGCTTCCCCTTCCACTGGTGCCCCAACAAGTCTATTCTCTGCTACATATGCAGTTGGAGCCCTGGGTCAGTTCATGTAAATTCTTTGGGTAGTGGTTTAGTCCTGGAAGCTCTGGTTGGTTGGAACTGTTGTTCTTATGGGGTTGCAAGCCCCTTCAGCTCTTTCAGTCCTTCCTCTAATTCCCCCTAAAGGGGGTCCTGTTCTGAGTTCGGTGATTTGCTGCTAGCATTGACCTCTGTATTGGACATGCTCTGGATGTGTCTCTCAGAGAGATCTATATCCGGTCCCTTTCAGCATGCACCATTTAGCTTCATCAATCTTATCTAGTTTTGGTGGCTGCATATATATGGGCCACATGTAGGGCAGGCTCTGAATGGCCGTTCCTTCAGTTGCTGCTCTAAACTTTGCTTCCATATCCCCTCCTATGGATATTTTTTTCCACTTTTAAGAAGGAGTGGGAGCATCCGCATTTTGATCATCTTTCTTCTTGAGCTTCCTGTGGTCTGTGGATTGCACCTTGGGTAATCTAAGATTTTGGGCTAATATTCACTTATCAATGAGTGCATACCAAGTGTGTTTTTCTATGATTGGGTTACCTCACTCAGGATGATATTTTCCAGTTCCATCCATTTGCCTATAATTTCCTTGAAATCGTTGTTTTTTTTGAGATAGTAGTATTCATTGTGCAGATGTACCACATTTTCTGTATTCATTCCTCTGTTGAAGGGCATCTGGGTTCTTTCCAGCTTCTGGCTATTATAAATAAGTCTGTTGTGAACATAGTGGAGCATGTGTCTTTGTTGTATGTTGGAGCATCTATTGGGTATATGTTCAGGAGAGGTGGCTCAGTGGTTAAGAGTACTGACTGCCCTTCCAGAGGTCCTGAGTTCAAATCCCAGCAATCATATGGTGGCTCACAACCATCTGTAATATACATTACATAAATGTTTTGTAATTTTTATTGGTTTGTTTTGTTCAGTTAACTACAGGGTCTCCTTATATTACCCAATTGTCTTCTAACTCATAATTATTTGTCTCACACTGTCCAGGGCTAAGTTTCAAGGCATGTGTTACCAGTCTCAACCAGGAAGTCTCTTTAAAAGCATTTTTGTTATATGTGGATTTCAGCCAAAACAAAATGCAGTGTGGAAATAACAAGGAAGGAATAGCAGAGGTGCCTCTATCCTATCAGTGAATGGCTCGAGATATTGATTTTTACCCTTTGAATAGAATGGAGCAAACTGTCTCTTTCCAGAAACCACTTCTCTGTTGTGAACGCAGCATGTTCAGGTGGTAAAAATGAGCAGTCACTTCGCCACCTGGCTGGTTTGCTATACCCAAAAGATGCTTCATGTGAGCAGAGGTGTACAAACTCAATTTTATTTCCAGATCCATAAGCTTGGAGAACCAATTTCCTCTGAGCCTCTGTTATCTCAGTGGGAAACAGACTCCCTTTCCTTGAAAATTAAAACATTACCAAAAGATTCAGGAAAGGTCCAGAACACAGAGATACACAAGGAACACCACACCCTCAGTCTTTTCTTTAGAGTCACTGAGGAAGGTCTGATACGGAGCAAATTTATTATTAGAATGAGTCAGAAATTCATACTTACCAATGAAAACCATGCACAAAAGTAATGTTAACCCAGTTTCTTATAGTTTAATTCCTTTAAAAAAATTCCTCTCACAGAAAAAAAGTTTGATTGTAATTGAGATTTAATTAACCAGAATTCACCATATGCTGGTGTCACCAGAGCAAAGAAGCACGCATGGAGCTATCAAAAAGGACAAGTTTTAAGAAAATGTAATCCAGAACTCTTTGCACCTTAAAATGTTATTGGATTTACTTTATACTTAGAATCAGGAAGGTACAAAATGTTTTCGAAAATTGCAATATGTTTTGTGAGACATTTGCAAGTGTTCTGCAGAAACGAGGAGGCAGAAGCGGAACAAAAGTCACTGTAATCACGAGCCTGCAACTTTATTATGCGAAGTGGCTGTGCACACTTAATGGATGCAAATAACAGTTATTACAGTGACTTATCAAGACACGAGGTACTTTAAGTACATTCTCCTTTGCAGTCTACATAGTCCTGTTTTCCAGTTATCACAAATTTTCTTATTCACAGACTCGATGGATCCTTGTAAATTTCACTCCCTAATAAAGAACATTTAGTTTATTACTTATGACTAGAGGTCTTCTATATATAAAAATATGGTTTTGTCAAGTGTAATAATGGTTTACTTACAGTAAAATGAGCATGCATTTGTGTGTTTTTCTGCTGGAATTGTATATGTGTAGGTGACGTATGCATGTATCCAAGAGTGTATGTGCTCATGTGCTTGTCAGCGTATGTGTGGAGGTCACAGGCTTACAGCAGGGGTTTCCTTGATTGGTCTCCACCTCACCATTTGAGAAAAGGTTTCACATCCAACCTGAAGCTCACTGACTTGAACATACTAACTAGCCAATGAACTTTAGGGGCTTTCCCGTCTCTGTCCCCAACCCCAAAACTGTGATTACAGGCATGTGCTTTTTAATAATGAAGATATATTTAAAAAAATAATTGTAAAGGTAGTTCACCTAAAATTTATATTTCGGGATGTAATCCTTTTTCTTCATCCACAATGAGATAGATCAGACAGATTAAAATGGGGTTAAAGTACAACAGTAAACAACACTGTAGGACAGAGTGTGCCTCACTGTGTATTCAAAACCATGCAAGTAATGAATACAAGATGTGCATGTGAAGGCCGCCCAAACACACTATCTATCTCTTAGTTAGTTTTTTGTTTATTTTTACATTTTAATATCTAGTCTTTTTCTCTCATATTCTATGCTATCGACTCATCACCGATAACTATGTCAATAATGTTTTCTCCATTTTTTCAGCCCTAATGTTCATTAATTAATTCCTAATGCCCATGCTCACTCATAGCATAAACCCACTGAAATTTCAGAAATGTCCATTTTATACTCAAATATTTAAAGGCAATGTTCATTAATATGAAATTAAATCAATGAATCTAAAAAATTGTGTTAAATTAATCTGGAGTTAAATCCCAATACTCAAGATGTTTTTTAGAATAAAATATGGGTTAGAATATCTAAAATTTTAGTGGACAAAGAGGAAATTTTTTCATCTAACCGAAATAATCAATTTCTGATCTAAAAAAATTACAGAATCGTTTGAACACATATGAATAAAAATTTAAAGGCTGTCAACTGGAAATGCAAACATTTCTCTTCTCTCTCTCTCTCTCTCTCTCTCTCTCTCTCTCTCTCTCTCTCTCTCTCTCCCCACCCCCAGCTCTGCAGAATCCTACTATGTGAAGGGCAGACTCAGCTGGCATTGTGTTGTGATTGCAGTTGTGTATTTCAATTGCAGGACGGTGTGTTCATGCCCTTTAAGATGGCAGAGAACACATCTCGGTCTCTAAGGTCGTTCCAAGTGTCCCGGCTTGGCTAGCAAATGCAATGCTGATTCTTCTTCTGTTTGTGTTCATATAGGTGAGGGGCACATAACTGTTCAAAATAATGTTCTGGTGGACAATGGAGCACACAGAGAAAACTACTTAGGATGCTGCTCTCTCCTGGAGAATAAAATGCCACTATGCATATTCTGCTTCTCACACAATTTAAATCCTGGTTTTGTAAGGAGGCACCCGGTCTACATGAATTACCACCTTTTCATTTGCTCTTACATCTTCCTATTTGACAATTCTTGTCATTCCTAGTGACTATATTTTTGGTTTATGTTAGTATTAAAAATCAATTTCCCACATATACAGGAAAATGAATCTAATAAATTATTTCACCGTATCTGGAAAAATGATTTATTTATTTTAATAGTTCATCAGAGTTGATTTTAAAATTGAAATATGAAAAAAGTGCTGGGTTTTACCCCCTTGAAGATAAGCTCTAGGCTCTACAGGAATTCTTAAGCTCTAATTAAAAATATGATCTTTTTGTTTCTAGGTTTAGAATAATTAGATTTGTTTTTCTGCCTTTCTAATAATTATATTTAAATAAAATCCCACTGGCTTTGAAGCTAAGTGCTTATTTGATGATTATATATACAAGGAATATATGTAGAGAACATGATATTTTTAACAATTTTATTTTCACTTGTAAATATTGTCAACATTTAAAGCCTAGTTATTAAAACAGCAATGAAGATTAATCATACTTCTATCAAGCATTTCAAAGGATTTTAACATAGAGTCATGCTGAGATACAATTGACAGAGCCTCTAAGCACCCTACCACCCTAATGATGAGCAAGCCGTCAATACAAATGTGGAAGTAGCCGTAAAAATATAGTGAAGCATGCTATGCCTTGATGGATAGTCCATACTTCATTTATCCCTCGAATGGTGTTTATTTCATTAACATTTACCAATATGTAATATCTTGAACATAAATGCACAGAATATCTAAAAATTAATATTCACAGAGTCAAAATTTCATTCAGAACTCCATTTGTTAAAAAAGTCAATATTTTATTTTGCTTCAAATCCTGTGTGTTTAGGAGGAAGTTATAGTTACCTGGAGAATTGTAATTCTCACATTATAATACAATCAAAGTTATATCCAGTGATTGATACACCAGGTGCAGACAATTTTTTAATTAAAAGCATATGTGTCAAAAACCCACATGGCCACCTTCTCTTCAAAATCAACATACCCTTATTCATAAAGCCTCTCATTGTGACAACTACTGTCAGCAATGATCATGTCTTCTTTTCTAGGATTTATTATTTTTATTTTATGTATTTGCCTGCTTCTGTATACCATGTGCATGCAGTATCAATAGAGTCCAGAAGAGGCCTCAGATTCCTGAATATAGACCATAGTAAATTGCCCCATGGAGGCTGATAACTCAGCCTGGGTCCTCACCAAGTATGCTGGGCCATCTTGCCAGACCTACAGTGAATATTTCTACTGCCTATTTCCAAGCTTCAGCCTCTGCTCACAGATGTAGCACTGGTAACTGTGACAGCTTTCCCTACAGTGAGACTCTCTGGAGTCTTTTCCTCACTGTATGGATTTCCTGATGTCCCTACTCAAGTTCATTATAGTTGTCTCTCACAAAGTCCATTTGTAAAATGAATTTGGAGAAGTCTCACATGCCTCAAGAAGAGAAAACAGTGATTATAATACAGTTGTAAAAGCCAGGTAAGAAATCAGTGGGTAGATAAATAATTTTGATGTTTCCCAAATATATCTACTCTACAAAATATCGATAGCATGTATTTAAATCTGTATTCTCAAGACAACCTACAGTTTAGTTTGCCAGATGGTTCTTTAAGCCCTGTTAAATCAAGCACATTTACTCAATGCTTCTTTGAACTCGTGAATCTCTTTTGTAGCACATAAAGAAAAAAACAAAACATTTCCCACTTGATTTCACTGTTAGTACATTTTAACATTTTAGTGTTAACCTCTTTATACCTCATAAAATCCTACAAGGCAGAAAATAACTTTGATTTTTGTTTTTGATCTTGCATTGCAAGAAAAACAAAAAATGACTCTAGTGTTTCCTAGCCACATTTGAAAAACCTCAAATTAAATGTACCTTGACTTCCATTTAACATTGAACAGAAAATTGATTTGATTACGGGTAAATTTTGTCCATTTTGGAAGCTATAATTGCCAAGTAGTTTGATGTAATTGCTTTACACGTCAAACATAAGACACAGCAGTGTTTAAATATATAAATGTATACAAACTGTCAGGTCACAAAATAAATTATTTAAAAAGTAATTAATACATTATTTTCAGCTGGGGAATAGTATATCTTTCATGATCCAAGAAAATCATGGCTTTGTTTTAAAGCAACTATATCCTAAACAGGGAAAGATAAAGCAAGAAATAAATCAAACTAATGGTGAATCTAGGCAAAGAATACTTTAATATTAGGCAGTCGTTTTTCATTATAAGTAATAGATATTTAAATAAAATATGTGTCAAAATTATTTAATATTCAAAATATTTTTCACATAAGTATTAAGTCCAATGTTAGTTATATATAAGAAACATAAAAACATCAAAGTAAAAATATAAGTTTATGATTTAAATGTGCTATATTGGACAATGAATTTCATGTTTATTTAGGTAAATTAACCTGAATAATTCTTTCTTATTTATTTATGAAAGCCTTAATCATATGACCAAACGATTCAGATTTTAACTGGTAGACTTTCATTTTAAATTCTAACTTCCTGTTATGAAATGCAAGTGATTATATTGGACTAAACCAGACTTTTATGAATTTTTTATCTATTGGCAGAACTTATAAGTATAGATATCCAACCCAGTAAACCAGATTGAACAAGGCAAAAGCTGTTGGGAAAAAGATCCTGGAGTAGGAGTCGATTTTGGCAATGCGTATGTGTATTCGCCCTTCTCTCCAGGACCCTGTTCTGCAGTCTTCAAAGCAACAGAAAAAGGTAGCACAGTCTTTGCCCTCCAAGCACTGGTAACCATAATCATCTTCCCCTTGAGGCATAGAAATGTTGTTCATGGGAATCAGAGTAGATCCAGCATGGAGACCTGGGGATACCTGAGTAAATAAGGGAGACCATGAGACAGAAAAATACAAGAAAAGAAAATAAATTTACTCCTGCCAAGGACTCATCAGGAAACAGATAATCAATTAAAAAACACACCTTGATTCAAAATATTGGTTGTTTTCAATTACAATGTATTTGCAGATTTTAATCAACTTTGTTATAGGTAGCTTTTCTTCTATTCAGAAAACTATGTAGGAAAAAGTAACTTTATGCAATAGGTTATATTTCCAGGTTAACTAGAAAGTTTATTTACAAAAATATTGTCAAACATGAATCTAAGTAGAAAATGGCAATGAACGTGTATCTATGGTGTTGAACATTCAAACAATTATAATGTTGCTATTGGATGTTATATAATTTACTTATCTTAGCTATAATGAGGATAAATAGCAAGAAAAGATATTCTAATAGGAAAAATGCTTGGAAGAACCAGAAAGGACAAAGACATATATGGTACGTGTACGAGCTAGTAATGCATATAGACACATCAAAATGGTTTATAAACTCAGCATTAGGAGCAAGAGATGCATCAAACTAGGCTCATTGAGGAATGTGGCAATCTTCTCTGGGGAAAGCTTATTGGTGCCTAAGTAAGTTTTATAAGCTGTTATACAACAATCAATACTGCTTGACCATAATAATAACTCAAGGATTATTTGAGATCCTTATGAAATTAACATTTTATAACAGGTTCTGATTATTATTTTTATTTTATTATATTTCCATGTGTGTTCATGTGCATCTGCATAATAATGAATATATAGGATAAATGTAAAGTCCTTGAGACCTGAGATTGAACTTAGTTTGTTAGTCTTGGTAAAATATATATTTACCTGCAGAGATACCCAACTGATTCTGGATATGAATATTTGTAATGATAAAAATAATATTTGAAAATGCCGTAGCTCAGGAAAGAGTTGAAATATTAGGTAATATAAAGCAAGTAGTTTAGCGTCAGAAAAACTTGGGCTGTATGTGTGAACTTGAAGAAGAAATATGGCTGCTCCTCTGTCTCTGAGATCCCTGTCATGGAAAAGTGACTGTTCAATGCTACAGACCAACTTAATTAATAGGGCATGTGTAGCATGCATTTGGTGGCAACTAGGCAACACCTTCTGCTGCTGTTCCTTCTAAGTTGCTATTGCTTTCTGAAAAGAGCATGTCAAACAGACTATAAAACACATGGCAAAATGCACATACACATTCTGCTAACAAGAAGAGTGGTTATTACAAAAAAACCAATCTAGTAAAATGGCAAGAAGACAGCAGCTTTAGTCATCCACTGTCCTCCATAACTTCAGGATGGCATGATATTACTGAGCCGTGTCTTGTAAATCTCACTCTAAGCACTGTTTTGTGGCCATCTAAGCAGTAAATCAGAAGTCAAGAATATAAACACCATTATACGGGGCTTAATTCTTTCTCATATAGACGGTTATCAATTTTTCTTTGCATTAGATTGTGAAAAAAAAAAAACAGCCCTCCCACAGGCATGATATATTTTAAGAGAAATAATTAAAAATCAAATGATATATGAGTTTCTTCAAATCTGAACTTTTATTCAAAGCTGTTGTGTTTCTAAAACATAAGAAAATACAGACAAATAAGCTGTGAAAAGTTGAGCAGATGCAGACTGAGAAGAAATGGCTCTGAAGACAGAGCGTTTGCTGTGCCTGGTGGGCGTGGTGGTTTCCACTTACAACAGTGCTTGAGAGACAAGTGACAGTGGATCCCAGGATAAGCTAGCTACCTCCCCTAGCCTACCTGTGAAACTTGGGTTCAACGGGAGACCTCAACTGAATAAAGTGGAGGCGTTTTAGCTTCCTGTCTTCTGTTTTAGAGTATTTGTTTTAGGACACTAGAAATGATCCATGGAAAAGGATTTAATCAAAGGTGAAGGCAGGAGAAGGAAAGGAAAATGGTGGCAGAGAAGAAGAATGCTGGAACCAGAAGGATTGTAGCTGGTGTGAGTGATGGTGAGGGTGGGACAGGAGTGAGGTAACGGCTTAACAAAATGAAAGCTACATGGAAATCTATGACATTGGCACACAAGGAAAGTTTATAAGATGATGAGTACCTGTGGGTTGGGACAAAATTGGGGACTAAAGTTTTAAGCCAGAATGAGTGCAGTTATGGGGCCAAAGAGAAAAGAGAAAAAGAAAGGAGAGGACAGGGAGTGGGTTAACAAAAATGTTGGATGGATGAAAATCTTTTAAAAATCACTAGTTGGTAAGCTATTTAAAAATATAAGGAGAAGTAAAAGATCATAAAATGGAAATATGTACTGTAAGATACCTCCTCATCAGAGAAGCATCTTTTTTTTGCAGAGACTCAGAAAAGTTCAATGGGCAGAAAATAAGAAATATATACATGATGTGACGTCACATCCTACATGCACAGTTCAGAGATCATGTGGAAAAGAAGGATGATGAAAGATTTTAAAGAGCCAAAGGTAGTGGATTTCCATGCTGGAACAATTTTACCAGACATGACATGGCTGTTGTAGCAAGAACCTTAGTACATACGACTCATAGCAGAAGACCCTTGTAAGATAAAGCCCACTAATCATTCCAAGGCCGGATTAAATTGGGGAGGACTTTATGAGGTCTCAGTCCTCTCGGAGGAGGTATTAGCAATTGATGACTGATAAGGGAAGGAGAGTCTATCTTCTTCAGGCATGTGGCCCTGTAGATGGTCCAACAGTACGTACATGCTAGTAGAACTAAGTGGACTCAAAGAGTATGAAAAGCAAACACATAAAGGTAAATTTTGGTCAGAAGGCTTAGGATAGATTGGAGATGAGTGAATGGGCATTTACATTATCAAAACATAAGAATACATAAAATTCTCAAGAAAATAAATATCATGTTTTAATAATTCCTTTTACTTAAAGGCTGGATTTTCTGTTTGTATGTTTTTTGTTTGTTTATTGTTTTTATTACTTTTATTTATTCATTTATTTTTACAGTCTATTCATAATACCCCTCCCTGTCCATCCCCCTACAGGTCCTCATCACATTCCTCCTGTCCCTGTCTCCAAGAGGCTGTCCCCACCGCTACTCACACCCCACCCCTGCCAGGCCTCCCCACTCCCTAAAAACGAAACAACCCAATCCAAAAATGGGGTATAGTACTAAACAGAGAATTCACAACAGAGGAATCTTGAATCGCTGAGAAGCACTTAAAGAAATGTTCAAAGTCCTTAGTGATCAGGGAAATGCAAATCAAAAAGACCCTGAGATTCCACTTTACACCAATCAGAATGGCTAAGATTAAAAACTCAGGTGACAGTACATGTTGGCAAATGTGGAGAAAGGGGAACACTCCTCCATTGCTGGTGGAATTGCACACTGGTACAACCCTTCTGGAAAACAACCTGGAGGTTCCTCAGAAAATTGGAAGTAGCTCTACCTGTAGACCCAGCAATACCGCTCTTGGGAATATACCCAAAGGTTGCCCCAACATGCCACAGGAGCACATGCTCCACTATGTTCATAGTAACCTTATCTGTGAAAGCCAAAAACAGGAAACAACTGAGATGTTCCACAAACAAAGAATGGATACACGAAATGTGGTTCATTCACACAATGGAATACTACTCAGGTGTTAATGACAAGGACATTATGAATTTTACAGGCAAATGGAATGGAACCAGAAAATATTATCCCAAGTGAGATAACCCAGTCCCAAAAGTACCTGCATGGTATGCACTCATTAATAAGTGGATATTAATGAAATAAGTACCAAGTACCCAGGATACAATCCACAGAACTCAAGCAGTTTAACAAACTTAAGGGTCCACGTGAGGATAATTCAATTCCTCTTGGGAAGGAGAAGAAAGAAATCATGGGGGAGGGAGAAGGAGGAGGCTGGGTGGGAGAGGAGAGGGGAGGAGAGAAAAGACCTTCTAGAATGTGCCAGGGACCTGGAAGGTGAGACAATCTCAGGACTCAAAGGGAAGGAACTTAGATGAAATGCTCAACAGTGAGGAGAGGGAAGTTGTTGAGTCTACCTTCAGGAGACAGACAGGGCATCAAGTGGAGAGATGGGGGTTGCCACCCCACCACCAATACTCTGACCCAGAATTGTTCCCATCTAAAAGAACTGCAGGGATAAAAATGGAGAGAAGAGACCTCCACTGGTAAGGAGGTCCAGTGACCGGCCCAACTTGCGATCCATCTCAAGCAGAGGCGCCAAGGCCTGACACTATTACCGATGCTATGGAGTGCTTACAGACAGGAGCCTAGCATGGCTGTCCTCTGAGAAACCCAACAAACAGCCGTCTGAGTCAGATGCAGATATTTACATCCAACCAATGAACAGAAGCTGGGAGACCTGTGGTTGAATTAGGGAAAGGCTAGAAGAAGCTGAGAAGGAGGGCAATGGCATAAGAAGACCAGCGGTCTCGACTAACCTGGAGCCCTGAGGTCTCTCAGAGACGAAGCCAGCAACCAGATAGCATACACTCTCTGGAAAAAGATAAATATCTTAATATCCTAATGACGATGTTTGGAGGAGTAAATAGACGTTTCCGTAATAAGGAATCAAGTAGCGGCTGGAAAAGTTCTCACTGTTTAAGTTCACATATGGCGTGAGGCTTTTCAGAGAACCTGGCACAGGGTCTTAGCTCTCACTATGTGTGGTTCACAGACAACTCTAACTTTATCTTCAGGTGATCCATGTCATCTATTGAACCCTATGGTCTCCTGTGCTCATATGCACATATACATACATAGTCACACACATGATTAAAATGATAAAATGAAGCTTTTAGAAAAAGAATCAAATTCACAAGCATAAAAGTTAAAAATATTAAATAAAAAGAGGGACCATAGATTTGACATTTATTTTACATTATAAAATATAATAAAATTTACAAGTTAGAAGAAATAAATTGGCATCAAAATTGGTCATAAATATGAATTTAAATTTTAAGACATAAATTTAAACAATATATAAAGTACTAATACATGAGTGAATACATTTATTCCTATACATTCATATAAATATATTCATATGTATGAAAATAAGACAATAGAAAAGCTTATCTTTCATATAAAATAAGTATTTTTCACTTTTTCTGACATTTTCGCTTTGAAATTTGTTATAAAATATTAGAAACGAGTGAGATTATTCATGAGAATAAAGCCAAAATGTTGATGCATTTTAATGTTGAAATCTCTGACCACTGAGTTAGGCTGAGATAGCTATGTTTCTCATGCACATTATTGCTCTATTTATTTATTTGCTTCAAAATCTAATGTTAGTATAAATTTATATTTTTGTCGAGAGTCTTATTCAATGCTTAATATAGTTATTTAGTCTGAGGACAGTAGTAACCCAAACATATGCTATATAAGATGACAAAATAGAAAGGTAGGAGTGGGACCTGGATGCATGTGAACTCACATTATCTAACTGATGTTGCAATTGACATTAAGCGATTACCACCTTATCCCATCATCCACTGACATTTTGTAATTTCTTAAGCTGCTGCCTTTTTGGTAGTTGTTGTATTTTACATATTACCAACATCACAAAATACTGCCTGGGAGCTTTGCCAAACACCATTTCAGAAGAAAAAAATCTTTTATGATTTGTGAGATTGAAGATTAACACAAGTGTTTGTTATTTCATTGTATCCTCTGAAAGCTATCTGAGGGTTTATTCATGCAGACATGTGCTGATTGGAAAGGGAATTAGCCTTTTGCACAAAGAAGACTGAACCGGTGGGCTGGTAGTCCCTTCCCCGCATTCTCTTCCTTTGAGATGCCAGTTTTTATTTTCAGTAGTACGGTGTTTCTTGAGCTAATACCACAGTTGTGAGATTTAGGGCCCACCTCTTCAACAAGTTAAGAATACACACTATGTACTTATCCTCAATTTTCATTATTGTATATAGATGCCACTCTCCTATTCTATTTAGAAATGTCTGTAACATGCCAGAGCTGAAAGAACAAAAACTATAATCTTAACCCGACACTAGAAATGCACAAGTTATCCACAAACTACTTGTCAATCTTCAACATGAGTAATTTTGTCCAGAAAGCTCCTGTGTTGTAAGCAGTGGTGTCCAATGGAGCTGCAATATACCCTCTGTCAACTATACTCAGCATAGCAGAAGCATGTTAAATATGGAGTGCAACAATGCCATGAAGACATTATCTTTTGAATTTTGTTCAGCTCATATCACTTGGAACCCACCTAACCAGTTTCTAACAGTTACTGTATTAGATGTCATATCTCTGGGCATAAACTAGTTTTCTCTCATTCCGGTCTCCAAACCTCAACTCAGTTCATGTGGTTTTCCTCTGTTTTAATTTTTCTCCAAATTTTTTTCTTCTGAAAACTGCGATTTATTCTCCAGACAACTACCTCGACAGTGCTACAGTGTCTCTAAAACCTTTCTCTGCCAAATGTCGAATGGAATACATATTTTTAAAGGCCTTACAAGTGAATTCTTTCCACTTGAAATGAAAGGAAAATTTTCTGAGTACCATGTGACCCACATTAGCATAACTGTCTTCTCAACACACGTGTCTATTAAAATTACTTACAGACCACTTTCCGTGGTGTCTCAAGCAGTCCATGGATGCTAGGCATAGCCTGTGTAGAACTAAAAGCAAAGTTTACTAGGCTCTAACTTTTAAAATATAATAGACGAAATAAAATAGGATTAAAATCATGTCCAAATTTATAAATCAAATAATATAAAAACAAGAAAAGAGATTCAAATCATTAAGCTCCCAAACTTAAAGTGAGCAACATGATCCCATGAGTCTAATGGTGCAGGCATCACAGTAGTGTTACAAGCTGGTTATCAAGAAGAGATGTTTTACACTGTCTTTATTTGAGCTTCAGCATAATCTGCTCTGAGCGTTCTTGCTGGAATCAGTAATGTACTGTCACTGTCAATTTTGGTGAAGTGAAAACCTACTTTTAATAATTACTTTGAACAGAGGAAATGTTAAAATGAACGGCAGCAAGTCGGAGCTGTATGTTCTCAAACATCCTGTGTGTTAGTCCGTGATCCAACATTAAACAAAGCTGTCCTCATGAAAAATCACCCAAACTGTGCTTGTATGGTTTCTTTGAGTGTCAATGAAATCATGTAAAGTGCTCAAATCAATTCCTGGAACCCTCAATGAATGTCAGAGATTGGATTCAGGTTGCTATAATTGCCTTTATAAAATGAAATTACTGTCAATCATCAAGTTGTTACATGTATTAGAATCATTAAAATCAATTTTACCATCAATTTATGCAGTCTGTAATTTAGTCACTGTGATTGGGAACGTGAAGGTCTACAAATCTACAGAAACAAGAAAGAATGGAAAAGCTATGACTTTCTGCTACCGCTGGGTTTTAACCTTAAATGTGACCTTACTTTTTAAAAGTAAGTTAATTCTGTGTGTCATTCATTGTTGAAAATCCAAACGTATTATGAAATAGAAATCAAAGAGATGTTATTTGATGTTATTAATATTTGCTTTGTTACACTGACACAAGGCCTTATTTTACAGCCCAGAACACATGACAGTCCCCCTCCTCTACCTTCCAACTGCTGAAATAGCAGGTGTGAAAAAACACAACCATATTCAAAATACATCCTAAATAACTTTTGATACTTATATAAAATAATGTAATATAGAAGAACCTTACAGTAATTGAATAGAAATTGCCAGAACTCATGTCTTTGTTCTGATGTTAGTGGAGGCACCGAGCTTCTCTGCATTTACAACACATATTTCCTGTCAATTGCTTGTTTCTGTGTGTTTAAACCGTTGCACAAGTGGAAACTAGGAACCGTGAAGAGGACTTTTGATGAGGGAGATGCATGTGTGGAATGGGGATTTGTAGAGATATGAAGTGAACACAAAAAAGCAGGGGAAATCTTGGGACAGAAACACGGAAAGCAGGTACTGAAGTAATCAGGATTCGAGACAGGAGAGCCTATGGGAAAGCATGAGAGCATATTGGAAACCTATGATGTTGCAATTAAAGTAAAAATACAATGAGAGGGGATAATAGAACACATTAGATATGAGGTAACAGAGGGAGAATAAAGATTTAAGTGAACATTGAGGTATCTTGAAAAGGAATGAGCACCATACCCTCATAGATTTGAATGTTTCTTCTCAGTTGGTGAATTGTTAGGAAGGATTAGGAGATGGTGGCCTTGTAGGAGGTATTTCACTGAGAGTTGGCTTAGGGTTTCAAAAAAGTCTCTCTCTCTCTCTCTCTCTCTCTCTCTCTCTCTCTCTCTCTCTCTCTCTCTCTCTTCTACCTGACATTCGTGTTGTTAAGCTCTCAGCTACTGTTCCAGTGCTATACCTGTCTGATTTTTGCAGTGATGATCATGGACTAACCATATAAAATCCTAAGAAAGCCCCCAATTAATGCCTTCATTCATAAGAGCTGCTTTTATGTTGTTATCTTTTCACAGCAATGGACCAGTAACTAAAATAAAAACTGTGGAGATTTTGGGGAAGGGGATGAATTAACTAAAACTACGGATATAGAAAGAAGCACCATGAAACCCCATTCATTTCTAAGCTAATTTAAGATACAATCTTTTAAAAGGAAATTTGAACAGAAATACTGAATGTTAGTGAATAGTACTAACTACTAACAGAGGTGGTTATTAAATGAAAACCTTAGTTAAAGGATTAAGTTGCCTCTCTAAGGTCAGGAAGACCTAAATACAAACTTAAACAATAAAGTCTTTTGCCATCTTCCATGTTTGTTCACATAATTAGATTGTATTGCTGGAGAAACCACATACTTGGTTGAGTTTCCAGAGAAATCAATCCTGAGCTGACCAGAAACTCTACCTGCTGCCTGCTTTCACAGAACTACAAGGTGTCATCTAGGCTGCTGGGGAAGAAAGGACATCAACAGAGTTATCCAATTCTGGTCCCTGAATACCATGATGCTGACATGCTAGACAAGATCTGTCCACTGGTACAATAATGAAATTCTATTTCTGGGTTAACCAGCTGTTTTCTTGATAAGATTTGAAGCCTGCTTCACAGGAGGAGTACTGAAAACATGATCAAAACTCATGGCTGTGGAAGTCTTGGACCCCAGAGGGTAACTTACTGATGTTATTCTTCTAAACGGCCATGTTCTCTAACACAAGAACTTACGTTTATATTCATTTTTACCACGGTGGATAGTAGTTACGCTTTAAAGTGTTGGAAATTACTGCCAATGCCTCATAATAGAACATCTATATCAATGCCATCACTCCTACAAAGCTTCATGGAACATTTTAAGAAACAGAGAAAAGGATTGTAAGAAGGGTGTGGTGAAATGCTGTATTCTGGACATGGCTTTTCCACGCAAGAATTAAAAGCATCTGTGATTGCATAACGGGATCCAGTTAAGATCCTAGCTTGAAGCAGATTATGGTTTCTACAACCACTACTCAGATGAGGAACTACTAAGTGTTTGTAGTTGCTCTAAGAGAAAGGGTCATTTTTCTTTAGAACTATGATCATCGGAAGGTTGTCCAGGGCCTACAGGATGATCTCATACACATATGCATGTGATCAGGACTGATAAGACTAAACATGTAAAATAAATAGTTATAAAACAACATGAAGTTAGGATAAAAATGTACTGCTACAGTCCTGGGGAGAGGAGATTGAGTAAGGGTAGTGAAACATAGTAATAGTAATATCAAGACTGGATGCTGTATAATGTGTGTGTGTGTGTGTGTGTGTGTGTGTGTGTGTGTGTGTCATTTTGCAAGGAATAACCAATAGAGAAAGCTATAACCAAGATTTTATGGCTGGGCAGTTATGGGTAATCTAGTTTTACCTTAATTTTATTTACTTTTTATCATAGGTTCTCAAACATCTCAAATTGTTTATATAAGAAAGCAAACCCACGGATGTTCAGAAAAGCATCTCCAACTAAAATGAGGTGCTGTTAAGGCATCCACACTGGGGAAAGAGAAGTACTTTTTACTCAGATATAGCTAACAGCTGTCTAACCACTCTTAGCACCAGCTTGAAAGGAGGGAATGCATGATGGTGCTATAAGCATAGCCTCCTACCAGTGGTTGAAGTGGTCGTAAGTTTGAGAACCAACAATGTTACTGCCAGCTTCCTAATCTAATATGATTTCTAACATTTTTCAAAATACCTATCATATCCACAGATAAGTGTAGCTTCACTGCTCATCAAAGGATCTTCATTTCCAAGAGATGGAGACAAATCCATAGCTGAACAACTACTAACTATGCAGAGCATTAGAGACTGCCGGGTAGTCAGTCTCAAGTGATACATCTTCAGTACAATTCCTAACACTGAGGGGAAGTGAAAGTTATGGAAAAGGGAGTGGAAAAACTCTCATAAGCAGTGACTGAGGATGCCTGTTGAGAGGCCTTATCTCCTAGACACAACAAGTAAGCACACCTATGGATTCTCAGCAGCCTACTTGCCCTAACACCAGCTGCAGGTAGGAGAAATTCTACAAGGTCTCACTCCTGGATGAATTGCTACAGGGGGATTAGTTTGTTGCTGAGAAAGGGAGAACTGGTTGTCCCTGGGAACTGACATCCACATGATTTGTCCAATCCCAAGTGAGCAGCATTCGACAATGCACATATGAGCAACGGAAAATGGACGCAGAGTGCTGCATGCACATCTGCACACATAATACATACAAATGTATTTGTACATGTAACAAGAAGAGTTGAAGGAGAACTTGTGAATTAGGAAGGGAGGAAAAAGCAGGAGAAAAAAAGGAGAGTGATATCTATACAATGTTCCCTCCTGTGTGAAGTTATCATCATATCAATATTAAAAACTAAAAATAAAACATACCGAAGTTTTGTTTTTCAGCTTCCTGTCTCTGGTGGTTTTTCCTTTACTGTTACTAGTAAAATAATGCAAGGTTCCATACTCCATGAGTGCTGCAAACACAAATATGAAACACACAGAGACAAAGAGATCCATTGCTGTCACATAAGAAACCTTAGGTAAAGATTTTCTAGCAATTGTACTGAGGGTTGTCATAGTCAAAACCGTAGTGATACCTGTGAAGAAAGGGGGAAAATAGATGATTAAAAGTAATTTAACAGAACATTTGTATTCTTTTGTCTAATTTGACAATATTGTCAGCTGAAATAAACAATAGAGACAAAAGGATATGATTGCCAGAAAGAATTACTAGTAACCATGGCTACATTACATTCACTGTGTTCTTTGTGTAGGAAATTTTAATGATTTAAATTACTATGGATTGCAGGTTGGCTCCTAATAATCAGTCTTCCCTTCTTCTGTCATTAAAAAAAGAACCATTTTTCGTTGTGAGATGGTTTTCTGCAAAACATTTTCATTGTCTACCTTCTTTGCTGCAGATTGTGACCACAGAATAAGATCTAAGCTCAAAATTAAGTCTAGAAGAAACGCTTCCCTGAGGGAAATGCTCTCCTTTTTGTCTGTCTTCTTAGGTTTACTGTGATGTAAAATTGAGAAGCCAGTGTAGTCCCCTTAAACTATAAGAAGACTCTGGAAATTCCCCCACAATATAGCTGTAAACATAATGTCCCTGAATCCTTCTTGCCACATTATATATACCACAATGAACCACAACATCTGGACTGTACAATAAAAAAACAAAAAGTACTTTTCAACTCACTTGAAGCAACAGTTACTGCACGACTATTGTTTTGTTTGGCTTTACCCAGTGAAAATAATCGAAACTAATATACTACCAAAATATATTTTAACATGGTAATTTTGACTTAGTATTTAAAATTCCATATGTAAGGATCCATCCAGAATTACATCAATTTTATATTTCAAAGACACGATGAATTTTTATTTCCAAGAATTCAGTATGTGTAATTGTAATACATGTCAGAGCCTAGCCCATTGGTCCATCTCTACTTTACCTCTCTTTTTCACACATTAGTCTTCTCCCTTCTGTCAGTCTTTGGACACATAAATGAGAAGAGCCTCAATATTTTTGTGCCTAAAGCACAGTCATTCTCATTCATCTATGATCATAGTTATGTAAGCACATTTGGGTATGCTTTTATGTTTGTATGTACGTCACATACATATATTGGAAGAAAACAGGACCGGATTTCCTGAAACTGTAGTCACAATAGTATTGGAAACCAATCCTGAGTCTTCTGCTCTTAACCTCCAAGTTACCTCTCTAGATCCTACCAACTGTATTCTCATTTTTTATGTCACCAACGATAGATCTACAAGTGGAATGTTTAACTCTCTTAAATTTGCTAAGTATAATGCTAAATAAATTATGTTGTAAATATGAAGAGAAAGGGCTATAGAAACATCTTTATTATGGGGCAAGCAGCAAGGACCATTTTCTCTTATGTGCCCACTGAAGCATTCAGAAATAATTCCCTGATATGAACATCATTTTTTCTTTCATGTATAAATAGTATTAGAGATAAAAATGATATATGTGTTATAGATTTTGTTATGTGTGTATAAATATAAACAAAGTTAGGTTCACCTTCTGACTTTTCAATTATTTGCTATGTGATCATATCAACAATGTCTTAATTGTTTTTAATTGTACCTATAGATCAGAGCCATCAACATTCACAGTAACTAATTCATAATTTTATTATCATAAAATTTTTTCCATAAGTCATAAAACTTATGGACCATAGGATCATAAAACATTTTAATTAATTAATATAAATAAATTTAGATATGTAGTTTTTTTACTCATTTTGTCTACACCTTTAGTAACGCCCCCTAATTTTTTCTGCTACTTGAATCTTCAGGTTCTATAGCTGACATATTTTTGTGATTTCCATTTTACTATGTTTATAAGACAAACTTGTTTAACAGCACTCATAGAAATTACAGGAAAAAAATAAAATCAACTTAACTTTATATTTTGGATACCATTATAACTGTATTGAGATTTAATCTTCATGCTGTAAATGAATCAATTGATAAATAAGTTTTCCTTGTATATCATTACAAGGACAATAGATTGTCTGTCTCTTATAAGCACATTTAAAATACATCATTTATTTTCCTATATAGTAGTTCAGTAAAAAACACTCTTACAGGGAAGGAATAATCTATTTTTTAAAGTATGAATAGAAAGTACTCTTTTAATTATAGTGTAAGAAACTCCAAGTATAACAAATTAATCAATGTTTTTTTATGGTACAGAAGCCAGGAAGCTTCATGTTCCTTCCAGATATCTGTCTCTCAGGACAGCTGAGTATTGATTTGTGATTCCGTGATTCACCAGGAAACGAATGTTGATTTTTGTGATTCTGCTAAAAGAAACCAATTTTTATTATAAAGCAATTGAAATATTGATTAAATGGTATTTAGCTATTTCCACTTTCTGCTTTTCATGTCTTATTTCTCATATGTTATAAAGTTATGTTTACAGGAAAAATATGAGTTTTCTAATACAAAGTTCTTATTGTATGGTTTTCTGTTTTGTTTTGTCTTTTCTTTTTTTTAAGTCCTTTAAATTTGGTATAACAACTAATTTTCCTATTTATTAATACCTCATTGTAGTCTAGGGGATATTTCTAACACATGTATCAATAAAGATATATTTACTAATCTTTAAGTCTGTGATGTAGTAGCACAGCCTTACCCAGGGATGTTCTAGCAGGTACAGCATCTTTATTGATCCAAAAAGACACCCAGGAAAGAACAACTGTTAGAATGCACGGAATGTAGGTCTGAATTGTGAAATAGCCCATCCGTCTGCTCAGGTCAAAAAAGATAGTCATGATAATATAATCTCCTATAAAAAACAGATATGTTTTAAATTGAGTAAAGTATATAAAATATAGATTCTAATTTACAAACTTTAGTAACAATGACTGTTACTGCCAGAATTATTCATTTGAATCCTATTTCCTCCTTACCGGAGATTGTGTGAGAGATTTCAGTTGAATTTCTTAACCCTACAAATGCAAACTGATACAATCTCCAGTACTTAGGATCAGCTACTTCCACTGAGGGCTTTTTCCACTTGTACTCAATTTCATTTTTAGGGTATCCATCTGTAGAGAAAATTGTAATAAAATATATGTAGTGTAGCAAAATTTAAACAAGTTACAATTACAATAGCAACACATTTAAACAATTGCTACTGGAAAGTCCAAGATACAATTTCTAGACTGCATGTAGCTCAGGAAGAAGAAAGACAAAAGTATGTATGTTTCAGTACTTCTTAGAAGAGGGAACAAAATACTCACAGGAGGAAATACAAAGTGTGGAGCAGAGACTGAAGGAATGGCCATCCAGAGACTGCTACACCTAGGGATCCATCCCACCAAAAGAGGTGATTGCTGATGAGAGCCTGATATAGGTGTCTCCTGAGGCTCTACCAGAGCCTGACAAATACAGAGGCAGATGCTCACAGCTAACCCTTGGTCTGAGAACAGAGTCCCCAATGAAGGAATTAGAAAAAAGGACTAAGGTAGCTGAGGGGGTTTGCGACCCCAGAGGTAAAACAACAGTATCAACCAACCAGACGCCCCAGAACTTCCAAGGACTAAATCATCAACCAAAGACTACACATGGAGGGACCCATAGCTCCAGCTGCATATGTAGCAGAGGATGGCCTTGTTGGGCATCAATGTGAGGAGAGACCCTTGGTCCTGTGAAGGCTTGATGCCCCAGTGTAAGGAATGCCAGGATGGGGAGGCAGGAGGGAGTGCGTGGGTGGGTGGGGGAGCACCCCAATTGAGGCAGAGTATGGAGGGATGGGATGTGGTGTTTCTAGAGGGAAAACCAGGAAAGGGAATGACATTTGAAATGTAAATAAGGAAAATATCCAATAAAAGAATAGAAAAAAGAAAAGAATTACAAGAAAAAAAGTCTTCTCTCATTCAATATTTCAGGTTTGTCAAATATAGAAAATGCTAACTGAAACGTTTGTGTGTGTGTGTGTGTGTGTGTGTGTGTGTGTGTATGCATGTGGGTATGTATTTGTGTGTTTGTGCTTTAAAAATTGTATAGCAGTTATGATGATTTTATTATATAGCAGTATTCAGAAGGATTCATAAGGACTCATGGATGTCACCCTATCATCCTTATTCATCCATCTCAGTTTTTCTCCAACATCATTGGTCTGGATTTTGAAATCATCTCAGAATCTCATGTGCTAGAATTACAAGTCGACATCACTATGGCCTGGTAGCTTCTATTTTCTACTAGATATTCCCGAAATACTGTCAAACCAACACATGAAGTCAACAATATTAGCCCAAATGCTCAAATTAACCTAGATCCACAGAACACATGAAACTCAAGAAGGATGATCAAAATGAGGATGCTTTACTCCTTTGTTAAAAGGGGAACAAGAATACCCTTGGGAGGGAATAGGGAGGCAAAGTTTAGAATAGAGGCAGAAGGAACGCCCATTCAGAGCCCGCCCCACATGTGGCCCATACATATACAGCCACCAAACTAGATAAGATGGATGAAGCAAAGAAGTGCAGACTGATAGGAACTGGATGTAGATCTCTCCTGAGAGACACAGCCAGGATACAGCAAATACATAGGTGAATGCTAGCAGGAAACCACTGAACTGAGAACGGGACCCCCGTTGAAAGAATCAGAGAAAGGACTGGAAGATCTTGAAGGGGCTTGAGACCCCATCTGAACAACAATGCCAACCAACCAGATCTTCCAGGGACTAAGCCACTACCCAAAGACTATACATGGACTGACCCTGGGCTCCAACTGCATAGGTAGCAATGAATAGCCTAGTAAGAGCACCAGTGGAAGGGGAAGCCCTTAGTCCTGCCAAGGCTGGATCCCCAGTGAATGGGTTTCTTGCGGGAAGGGCAGTAATTGGGGGAGGTTTGGGAGGGGAGTAACCATATAGAAGGGTAGGTTTAGGGGGATGTTGGCCTAGAAACTGGTAAAGGGAATAACATTTGAAATGTAAATAAGAAATACCCAATTTAATAAAGATGGAAAAAAAGAAATTCTCAAATCTAAGTTGATTACAATTCTATCTTTCTGGTTATAAATTCTATATAAATTCTTGTTACTAAAGTGTTTCTCTATTTGTAATCACTTGTAATGTTTGAAATATTTTGGGAAAAAGAAA
This sequence comes from Rattus rattus, assembly GCF_011064425.1. Classification (NCBI taxonomy): domain Eukaryota; kingdom Metazoa; phylum Chordata; class Mammalia; order Rodentia; family Muridae; genus Rattus; species Rattus rattus. The sequence goes on from NC_046164.1 coordinate 27,652,660, forward strand.
GTTTTAATTGTTTCTACACCGGAGTTGGTATGCATATTACATGATCAGTAGAGACTAATCACTGTAGATATTTTCAGATAAAGACATTATTTTGCAGGATATTCTGTCATTAAAGCAATAAAATGTTTCACCTTCGAAGACCTAGTTAAGATTATTTACTCTTTCTTTTTTTCACATCACTTTTTCATCACATTTTGTGTTGCTTGCTCCTATTAATTATAGGTATAGAAACTAGATGATATATTTATACAATACCATGGGCACTGACAAACACAAAACTATGACATTGACTGAATTATGCTATAACAGAATTTTCTACATGTTGTTGTAAAGTGCTAGAAGTGAAAATTTGAATTTTTCTACTGGACTCTGATTATAACTAATGTGTTAAGGTGTCATTGACCCCAAGTTGTCCATACAAGATGTAGAATTCCCAAGTAATATCAATCAAAGCCAAGTGAAGGCCATACCCAGAGGTAAGAGTTTAGAAAGAACAATGATTGTCATAACATCAATATTTACCTATAAAGTATGCCGTGAGCAATCATATCTTACCTGGAAATTGAATGAGATAAAGTTTGGAAAACAAAGAACTGAGTTCTGACCTGATTAGTATAGAATTATGTTATAGTTTGGCAAGCTTATTAATATGTTTCAAGAAATTAATACTGAATTTAAAAGGATTTAAGAGGTAAAAGAGGACCAAAGCTGGGTGGAATTTGGGAATGGATACCTCACAGTCCAAGAGGGAGTAGGTGAGAGTCAACAAAAATCATTATTTATAAAAATGGAAAGAAACTTAATTTATCAATATAAACTATTGTAGTATCAAAATGACCACATATTCCTAATACTTGATTATTATCTAAAAAAGTATTTATTTTTGCAAACTATATATGAGTAACATGTATTAATAATCATTGAATGTAATTAATATTTCAATAAAACACTATAACTATCACATCATAAATAATAATAGATTGGTTTTTAGTTTCAGGTTATTGAGATCTAAATACTCCTTTCACCTATTTTCATTAACCAAATAAACCACATGTTCCTTTGCTTTTCCAGCTTATTATAGTCTTCTCTAATATTTGTTATTCACACAGTAAATACTTTTCTCTCAATCCATTTAAAACAAAGTTTAAAGATAATTTAATGAAGTTAAATGTTGCATGAGGAAGATTAATATGATTAAAACATTTTTTTTGAAAATCTCTGGTTGTGTAGAAACATTTGAATGCAAAACAAGATTCATAGCACCTTTGACAAGACAGGGTAAAAATAAGGAATGTTTTATTGTGTTCTTTATTTTGTTTTTCTTTTTCTGTTGTTTGTGTGTTTGTTTGTGGATTTGTTTGCTTTGTTTTATTTTATTTCGTTATTCTTCAATACCAGTTTGTTTTTCTCCAGAGAAACAGAAACTTTGTGGATTTGAATGGGAAAGGAAGTGAATGGTATTTTGGAGGATTTGGGGCAGGAAATTGTAAGCAGAACATATTATATGTATAAGCGGTAATGGGGGGAGGATGGGGAGGGGGACACCCATCTAGAAGGGGAGAGCAAGGGGTTAGGGGGATGTTGGCCTGGAAACTGGGAAAGGTAGTAACAATTGAAATGTAAATAAGAAATACCCAATTTAATAAAGATGGAGAAAAACAAAATTAAAAAAAAAAGATAAGCAGCAGAGATGAGGTGCAGGAACTGGAAAAGGGAAGCGGTTGGGGCTGAGTTAACCAAAGCTAAGGATGTATGAGAAGCCTTATAGAAATCTACCAGCTAGTGAGCTAATTTCAAAAGGCAACTCTAAACAAAATAGAGCTCAAGTGGAATTCATAGAATAAATGGATTATTGACTGAAAAAATTTCTATTTCCTTGTTAAGATCTATTTTCAATAAAATAACACGAAAAATATTAACGGCATCAAAATAAAACTAAAATTTGTGAAAATTACTTTGTAATGCATATATTCACACAATATATTTATTTGCAATTTTTTATTCAAACTCAATAAACAAATATGGCTTATGTTACTAAAATGTTGAAGAATATTTAATAAGAATAACTATAATTATAATACTAGTTTTATTTCATTTTGTATATTAATAAAGTATATTGAAGCTAAACTTTGTAGAATTATCATTTTTTCTCACTTACAGCTTGAAAATTCCAGTGGACAGGAATGTTCATCCATAGGAAAATTATGAAGTTGAAGGTAGCATTCTGCATTAATTGTTAATCTGTTTAAAGGGGGAAAAAGTATTGCATAAAAGAAAATACTTTAAATCATCAAAAAACATGTATGTTTTAAAATAGCATTTGGACCACCTCTAATGGAATATGGTTTAAAAGAATACTAGGTTTACATTAAAGATTAATGATTAATATGATATTATTCACTGTTGGATATGAAATTCAAACATCTTTTTTTCTAAAGCCAACTAAGTAGCTGTTCTACTATTCTATATGTTTCAATCTCTACACCTACATTAAAATCGCTGTAACTTCATGAATACATATATTTGCAAATATATTTTAGGAATATGAAAGTAGTACATTATGCAAGGCTATGTATGAATTTTTTCTCTAAGTTTTGTATGATAATCTTCAAAGACAACACGAAGGATCATGGCAAAGTGAAAACCTCTTAAAGCCTCAAAGAACTGCAGGCAACTGAGGAAACCTTGGAGCAAGAGAAGTTGTCTTCCCAAGGAAGAACATATTCACTGTCTGTCAAGAGGACTTCCCAAGGAGGAGTATACCCATTGGCTGTCCAGGGCCAATGGGTCAGTCTTGAAAAATTGATAAAAGTAACACACTATATGGACTAAGCAAGTCATATTTAGGAATATATATTTGTATGCATATACACATACACATTAATGTATGCATACACGTACATATACATGTATGCATGTAATAACAATTAATAATAAAAGAGCCAATAAATTTGAAGGAGAGTAAGAAAGGATATATGAGAAGGAAGGAGGACACAGGAGAGAGAAATGTAACTATATTATAATATCAAAGTTAAAATTAAAACAGTAAAATACCGAATTTAGTTTTTAATAAGCATACTTGTTGATGGGAATAAGTTGAGTAGATTTGAACTCATACATCTATCTGTTCTGGTCATGTTTTATTATAGTTCTTAAAACCAGAATAATATTAAATTCCAAAGAAAGACTGACAGTATTTTCCATTACATATTCAGCCATATAAGCCAAGGCTGGAATGATAACTCTGCAGGCAAGCACTTTTGCTGACCTTGCAGAACACTTATTTGGCTTCCCAGTACCCACACAGTGGCTCTGAATCATCTATAAATCCAGTTCCAGGAGATATAAGTGCTTCCGTTTGGTTTCTAGCAGGTATGAGTGTGGGAAATGTGTAAGTAAGGCTGGGCAGTGGTGATGCACACCACTAATCCCAGCACTGAGGAGACAAAGGCAGGGGATCTCAGTGAGTTCAAAGCCAGCCTGACCTACTTCATGAGTTCTAGGGTGGCTGAGGCTACACAAAGAAAGCCTACCTCGATAAAATGCAAACAAAATTAATAGACATATAAAATAGAAAGAATTTAAAACATCAAATAAATAAATGAACGAATACTACAACACTAGATGAAATGTTCTAGGCTTCCAAGTAAAAAGTCCAAGGACTTTCCCCAGACCTTTCACATAAGAGCAACTCTGCTTATGAAAAGGTAACCTAAAGAGTTCCCCATCTTAGATTTTGACAAGTAGAAGGGGCTCCTGTGTCCTGCTCGGCTGGTATGAAGAAGGCCTATTGGTAGCGGACAGAGTACTGTAGGTTACAATCACTGTTACCTCAGAGTGTAGAGAACCCTTCCATCACTCCATATCCGCAGCAGGCGATTGGGCGTTGTTATCCAGTGTGCATCAGATTTCCTTGAGTTCCTGAAGAACGTGTCAGGGATCCAAATTTTTCCCACCATGTTGCTGTTAAGCATAAGGACTTTCATGGTGCTGTTGAACTTTAACCGGCTGTCAAACCAGGTCTGGGCAAAAATGATGTCTATCGTGTACTCCTATAAGATTAAACAATAATAACATGTTAATAATGGTATTATTTTAGATGTTTCCCTAAGAAATTTGAATTTCATAGAACAAGATTTCCTATAAATGAATAGCACTTAGATTCTGTCTCTTTGAAGAAATAATTCTGGTATTTTAAACTTCCTTTAAAATTGAGTTTGAGTGAGTCACCTAAAGAGAAATCCAGTAATTGCAGATACCTTCTGTGGTATTTATCTTCTGTAATATTTTTCAGTTCCATAATCTTCAGTTTTAGAAGTTATTAAGTACCATTAGCAGTGTTAAATTTGGTTATATTTTCATCATACCTTCCATAAACATGAACAATATCCACCAATTTATCAAAAGTCACTCATAATATCTTTAGTCTGAAATTTGATTCCCACTATTTGAGTTCAATAGTGTTGACTACCAAGCAATTACATCTGAAACTTAATATCAATGGTTCTGTATGCTATCCTGTTACCAGAACTTTCTAACATCTTGTGAAATATGTATCATTATTTCCAATGGACATTTACAAGGCTGAATATTAAATTCCTATTAGAGTTCTCATAGTGAGACCTAGGGTGCAACACTCTGTAACAGGAAGTAGCTACCAGAGAGAGAAGCGTGGCTATAAATCACAAACAACAGATCAGACATCGCCTACCTTTGTAACCTAAAAAAAATGCCTGCCATCCTATGAGTGTTTGTTCTTTTTTTCATAAAACAATAAGGAAAGAACAATAATAAATGAGAGAAAAAAGAAACTGTAAACATATGTGTGTTTCTGTGTGGACAATGACTTGTATGTGTGCAAAATGTTTACGTTAAATGAGGAAATAAAAGCAGTTTCAAAAGAGGAAGTTTCGTGTTGGCTAGTAGAAAGGATATTCTTGATGTGATATTTGCAATTGGTCAATTTGCTTGAAAGGAAATATTTACCATAAGAAATGGAAGCATGACTGAGTTTGGTTGATGAATATTTAATATCTATTTTTAAGCCAAGGAGACTAATGAGTAAATAGTCTGGGACCCAATTTATCAATAGGGAAGTTGGATAAAATCCTAGGTTGCAGGAGGAATATTTATCATTTGGTTACTGGAATACAGAGATAAATTAGGAGGGGAAACTTGATTTTATCACAAACATATGATAGAGATTCTGAATCATCTTACTGGATGTTATCGGTGGTGTGCTACATTACCTCTGCGTTTTTAGCCAGGCAAATCTACTTCTAAACACGCTAGCACTGGACTGACTGCTCCTTGAATTATGTGAAAATGATTATTATCATTAACATAAAAGGTTATAGTATTTAACCCTTTTCTCACTTCCTGGTCAGGGCAAATATCCCTAATAAGTATTTGATATTGGTGATATTTATCTATATTTTCTCTTCATATACTCAAATGATTAACTCTTTGAAGCCCAGCACTAACTTTGCCAATGATGGAAAGTTGGCTTTTAACAGAAAATATAAACAGAGGGAAATCTAGGAACACCCGGAAAGAGAACATGGCCAATGCTATTTAGCAGAGCCAAGTCATACGTTCATGAATTCGCTTGTACTTACTGGAACAACATTAAGCCAGGCCACTGGAAGGATCCCCAGCAAAACCGAGGCTGCAGCAAGTTTATTAATAGCAATCAAGCTTTTTATAGCTTTATCAGACATAAAATTAAAAGGCAGTTGCTAGGGTCAATACTAGTTGTCATTGCCAGGATATATGAAGTTTTCAAGCTACATTGTTTACACAAGACTAATATCTATGACCAATTGTCGTGTCGAGCTTCCAGGCCTCCTTCACACTAAGGAAACACACAGAGGAAAACAAGCAGCCTGAATATTTCACTACCTGAGGCAGTGCGTATGTCTCTCTGGAACAGAAAGGCACATTGTGCCCCAGAAGCCATGGATTCTACTCTGAAGAACCTATGACGAATACCTCTCAAGCCAGCTAGCCCAGGCCAACTCCATTTCCCCTACAGATTTGGACAGGCAACTACAGCAGATAATTTATATGAAACCAGGTAGAAAATGTGGCTAGTATAAAAAACACTGTGATCTTAGGCATAATTAAATTCCGGATTCCTAAGATATCATCAAAAATGGCATTTGAGAACAATTTTCCCAGTAATAGAAATGTTCACACAACACAAATGCTATTCAGCAACATCAAGGAATGTCTGAACGCAGGGCTTTCTACCCGCGCGGCCGTAAGCTCAGCATGGATCCTTGTTTCATTATACATAATTCTAAATGTGTTCATCGCTGTTGGAGGGGTTATGGTTTCCAAGAGGTCAAATTTCCCTAAATAGAAAATATTAAAGAAAACTGAAATGTTTCTCCTCAAAACTAATCTGCGGTGAAAAGAAAGAGAGGCAGAGCGTATTTCTTGATAACTTGTCCTTCACAAAGCCTTGCAGGTGCGGCACTCCCAGGCCCCTTTAAACGGCTAATCCTTAATAAATGTCTTACTGAGATAAGAAGGTTATTGAAGTCTGTGCCATTTTATATGTAATCAAAAAATCCACTTTTGTTTACTCATTCATATTAGAGTAATTTCCAGAAAATGATCAAACTATGTTCTTGTACTTTATGTTCCCATTTAAAGGTTATTATCATCTGCATAAAAAATAAGAAAAAAAAATAGAAATGGAGTTTCTACTGACTCAGAACAAGTACAATTGCTTCTAGCAGAAACATTTTAGATAAGGAACAGTACATTTAATACTTGAGATCTGCCATGCCTTTCAAACTTTACTGTCTCCTTGAAATTTAACCAACAAAATGAATAAATGAGAAAAATGTGCTACTCTGATTTATAAGGTAGCAAGAGAAAAATTACCACTGGATATGAGTACAGAAACCAAAGTTGAATATTGTAGCTACCTTTTGGACACATCAGTTTGCAAGGAGCAAGGGGATATTTGATATTTGTTTGTTTTCAGTGTGGAAAAAAATCTTCATATAAAATGCATGATCTCCCTAGCTATTAATATAGAGCTATAACTTTATTGTGCTGTGTGTTTGATCCTGATCCTGTCTGTCTACCTTCATATAAGTATTTCCTTAAAAGACCTAGTCATCTGTTAGCAAAAGTAAAGATACAGACAGGAAGATAGATGAATAGTGAACCCCTATTATGGGAGTGTCAGTGGTAACAGCTCACAGAACCAACTGCACGTCACTCAACTATCGTAAAAACAGAAGACTGGAGAATCTCACAATAAGTAGAGAATTTGATGATTTTTTTTCCTAAAAAATTTCAAGGAGAACATGGAGGTCATGAAATGATAAAAAGAGATTCAAGAAATTCCCTTGAGTCCTGAATTCGGTTGTATCCTTTGGCTCTGGCCTAGTTTCTTTGAATATAGTTTGCAAATATCACACAGTATCATAAATATTAATTGCTAACCCATTCATCAAACAGCTTTTGATGATGTCATTATTGTGCTCCTTCTGTTTGATATGAATATATTTGAAATAAACACTTGAAAATCAATAAAGTTTGAATAAGTGTAGCCAAATGGTGAAGACTGGTAGAAATTATTTGTAGCTGGAAGTAATTTACAGTGATACAGGATACATAAGGACAGGACTGTGGAAGGTACAAGGCCCCTTGGTTAATAAGTTGATAATAAGACTCTAAATTTTAGCACATATTCAAATTTTGAAGAAGTGCATGATTCACACAACAAAGGAATGGACTGTGTATGTGTATGTGTGTGTGCGCGTGCACGCGTGTGTGTGTGTGTCAAAGCTTTTTTTAAAAAATACACAAAGTATTTTACATGTGTAAGCTTTTATCTATTTAATATCAAATTCTCAATTTTTCTGAGATACAAATATAGCCCTAAATCCATGTACTACTACAACTGGAGCTAAGAACCTAAATTCCTAATAATTCGTTTGTTAATTTTTGGTTATCAGCTTAATCATATATTTACTAACAGGTGTAAATTTCATGATAATCTGTGTGTAATTTCAAAGAGTAGAATATCCAACCTAGGAGAGCCACAGCTAAACTCTTGCTGTAGAATAGAAAATAAGAACTTCCCCAGACTTAGGGAGACTCGAGCACGACAGAAAGGCCAATACCAACTCCTGTGTCTAACCATTTAGCACCCAGATCTGCACACAACTGTCTCCATGGATTTGTGCTGATCACTTTCTGCTGAGAACGAGCAGATACATCAGATGGACAGATGACAGAGAGAGTAGATAAGCCTCTCATATAGAATTGGCTCCTGTGACCTGGGAAGTGTGACTCCTCTGACATTTGCAGAGCAGACAGACAGCTAGAGAGAGAGGATGCTGTTGCTTCCTGCTCAAGTTTAGTATTCCGGAAAAGTTGCCTTTTGAGGAACTGCTTTTGTTCTCTTATACTTTCTTGTGACTTTGGGAGGCTTACCCCCATTATAAAAGCTAGTTTACTTTTTAAAAAACTGTTCTAATATGTTAGTAAAAAAAAATCAAAAAAAAAAAACTTTTAGAAAAAGATCTGGGATTGTATTTTTGGACAAATAACTGTTAATCTTATCCAAAGCAAAATAACACAGAGACTATTCTTCAGAGTGTCATCACACTAGATTAGCTAGCTCTCTTTGGCTTTGGAATATCTAACAAAAAATATCCACTTCTCTATTTCTAGACAAGGGGGATGATTCCTTTTGGTGGGAGGGAGAATTTTATGTCATGTTTTCTAAGACTGTTCACAGTTATCTTCATGTTGTCTCATCTCATTTTTAATTCTGCTTTGTTTCATATTCATCAATTGATTGGAAAAAATAAACTAAAACTTTATGTTTATAGATTCATGATTGTATTTTCACTGCATGCTGAGGTTTACTTAAGTGATCATCAATTCTAGAAATAAATGACTAACCCTAAAGACATGTGGTATTCCTAGAAATTCCCAGAAAATGAGATCTGGAAAGCCATTAGGAATCAGATTTGAGTGTGTGAAGCATCATTTCTAAGATACAAGTGTATTCATGCTCACATTTAAATATTTCATTGCACAGATGACTAAATATAATTTTCCTCAAAGCATTCTCATTTCTAGAGTCTATATTTTTTTTTTGCAAAATAATTATTCTGCATTTTCAAGCTCAGCCTTTTCATGCTCTACTGGTTTTTTTTGCCCTAATTGTGATGCAAGGAAGTAACTTCATAAAAGCTTACAGCATTTAAGAAAAATGACCACAACTGTGCCAACTGTAGGTTCGCTATGACCGCAGCAGCTAGCGCTGTCCTCTTATCTCTTCCTTTCTGCCTCTTGTCCTTGCTCCTTTCTTTCTCATGTCCTCCCTCCCTCTCTCCCTCCCCCACTTGTTCCCTTCCTTCTTTCCTTTGTTCTTTCTCCTCTCTTTCCCACAGTTTCTCTCTCCCTAGAAGAGTTGCTGTTGATTGCATAATTAGGCTAAATCACCAGCCCATTTATTTTGCAATATAGGAAAACACTACTCCCATCAACTTTTCTTTTATAACAAACGGCACTGGCTTAAGCGGCATTAGCATCTTAAATTGATATAGATTCATACATCGATCTTAACATCTATTTACTTTTCTGCTTTCTGAAAAATAGCTTCTTGCTAAAATAGTAAAATAAATAAACAATAGAATAACAAAATAACCCAAAATATCTACTTGCTAAAAATTGTGACATCTTTTCTGAAAATTTTTCTTTTGCGTCTCTCCCAGATTTTCTATTCAAACTGAGAAGTGCTTGCACTAATTTTCATCAACTAAGCACCAATAAGTACAACAAACTGCAATAAAAATAAAGATTATGGATCAGTGTGATGGCTCATCAGGTATAAGTACTTCCTGTGTATAGCCTGAGGTCGAGCCTCAGAAGCCAAGTCATAAGTAGAAAAAGGGAACTATTTCCAGAGTTGACCTCAAGCTTCCATTTCAGTGCCAGGATGCATGTGCCCACATGCACACATACCATGAACTCAAACACTTCAGGAGTACAGAAGGTGAAGTTTACAAAACATAAAATAAATTGTTTTGTCTAAGGCAAAATAAAATTTATATTGAATTTCAGGTACTTAAACATTAATATAATTTTGATGTAATGAGTAAGTCCATGGAAAATGAGTACACCAGATCATTGAGGCATATATATATATATATATATATATATATATATATATAGTCTGCTAGTGCCATGTTAAAAATGTTTTCTATTGTTCTAAAATATGATTTGTGATTAAATTCATTTTTTGTAATTGGTTACAAAAATGTCATAACTAGTGCCTAAGTAAGGAAATTAAACTATGGTGGCAAGTTTTAATGATCATAAAAACTAAGGGAATAAACTTAAAAGTCAAAACTGAAGGTGCGTTTCTTCAAACAGAACAACCATTCACCAATTCCCAAATATCCAAATTATTTTCTCCACTCCACAGCACCTGCAGACTACTTAATCTGTTAAGAAAAAAATGAGCTTTCTTCCTGTGCCATTTTTCCTGTTCATAATTTCTCAAGTTAATTCACTTGGCATAATAACATTTCCTGTTAATATAGTAAACGAAAAGAAAATATTTTCTTTGATGTGTAAAACCTACATCTCATGTTTTTCCCCTTCTTAAATGTAGAAGTAACTGAGAAGAAGAGAAGAGAGAAAATAGAGTTGGGGAAGCAACCTAGAGAGGTTCGAAGCATTTGTATCTGTTATTCTGTCTGCCCCATTGGCCGGGTAGCCTACAGGGGCAGTCCTTTAATTGGAATACAGTCCCGCTGATCATCCAGATTGTCTCTGAATTACACACCTCATATCTGGATTTTGGGTTCTCAGCTCTGCCTCCATTAGCAAAACCAGTTAGAAATTCTAGCAAGAAGAATCTATGGGGCTTCAGAAATTGTGTTCTGTGACGACGAGAGAGGTCACTCTGGTACCTAGGATCAGAGGGATTATGATCTGAAGATGTGGGCTACCCCATGACAGGTTGTTAATGCTTACTTCTCTCCTGGCTTTCATTTCCAGTGATTCCCACTAATACCCACTGCGTGGCGTTAAACCTGCTCATCTCCTGCTCTAGTCTCTCTACATAAACAGATCTCCTTTCACTTTCTGGTTGCTTCTCTTCTTTTGCCTTCACTGGAGAAAAAAATTATTTATTTTATTTATTTACATTTCAAGTGCTGTGTCCCTTACTGAATTCTTTAACCACTGGTTGTTTTCCCCACTAGTAAGTGTGAGTTGTATGAGATCAACAAAATAAAACCATACCCGGGGGTTGGGGATTTAGTTCAGTGGTAGAGCGCTTGCCTAGGAAGCGCAAGGGCCTGGGTTCGAAAAAGGAAAAAAAAATAGAACCCTACCTGCTTCTCAAAGACAGTAAATGTGCAAGTAGGAAAGAGCTTTACTTCTATTACATTGCTCCTGTTGATATTATCTTGCTTCAGATCTGTATGTACCTGCTTTTTGTCTATATTTATGCGTTTTAGTAAGAATGTAAACAAAACTATAATGCTTCTTCATTTTACTTAGTTGTTTCCAGCCTGCATCAGTACATTCTCAAATATTTTAACATAAATTCTCAGTATAAAAAGTAAAAAACTGTTAATTGGCTGAAAACATTCATGTAGTTAATATAAAAAGCCCTAATTTTTAAAATAGGCATATGATATTTCAAAGTCGTGATCCAATCCTGAAACACAGGAAAGAAATCTGCAATTAATTGTGAAATGAAATTTTAGGTTTTATAATGTGCTACTTAATATAGCCAAGTTTCACAAAGAAGAATAACATTGTATAAGCAAACCTGGCCCCATCAAACAGTTACAACAGTGCATGAATACTTGCACTCTGGCTGCAGTGGGCGGGCAATTAGTGAGATAAGGGTGAAGCTGTGCTCTTGTCTGGTGAGCTGTGCTCATGTTTCTCTGCACTCACAGCCAAGCAATTCTGTTCATTTCATGAAATATTTGTCCTGGATTTCTTAGTTAAAATTGTCTTCTACAATGGCTTCTTATGAGCCCGTTTTGTAACTGTGGGCTTTTGATTCATTTTCTCTTTTGTTTATTTTTCTACAATAAATTCTATGTTCTGCACCATGGAGATCATTTTTATTCCCCACATATTTTAGTGTCATTAGCTTCAAAAACAACTTCATTTCATTAGCTCTTTAAGAAGGGGTTTAGATGATTCACGAAGTTCTGACTATAGTCCTGTCTCTCCCCTGAGTGTTAGCCCATAAATAAGACCATCTTTTAGGCCACTCCAACAGGGCACCACATTATCATTTCAATTTTTTGAACTACAGCCTTTTTATACTCACTTGCATTAAGGTAACTAGTATGTTAGTTATGTTATGGTTAAAATGCTGTCATTATACCCATTGGCACAGACAGCTCTGGAAGTTAGTCTTAGCCATGGAAACAACATATTCAGAAGGAGAATTTTCATTTTATTTTATCATTTCTATGGTATATATGTATGTATGTATGCATGTATGTATGTAAACATGTATGTATTGCCTGCATACATGTCTAGGCACTGCATGTGAGTTTCCCTAGAAGACGGCGTCAGATACCCGGGACGCGAGTTATGATGATTATGAGTTTCCATATAGGTTCTGGGAATCAAATGTAAGTCTTCTGGGGAGGCAATCATTATGCCGAACTGCTGACCCAGGAGGAAGAGAGAAATGAAGTATGGTATAGTATAATTTGGATGACTACACTCAAAAGTTAACGTATCTTCACAGTTTTCCTGGTAATAAATGAGATAGGCACATAAGTCACTTGTACAGCACTTGGCTAGCATGTGTGCGGGCACTGAGTTCAATTCCTTAGTAAGTACCATGTAGGAAAAGAAATTAAGGGCTATAATAAGACACAGTTTTCCTTCTGTAGTATTGAATAAAATAGTTCAAGGGAAAAAATAAGACAAATGTTAGACATCCTTGGATTGAATTGTACACTCCTCAAATTCATAATTGAATTCTATCTGTTCAGTGCCTCAGAATGTGATTGCATTTGCAAACAGGAAATGTTAATAAAAGTACTACTTGAAAAATGAAACTTTTAATCTCCGTCCTAACTCACTAGGATTTGTAATGAGAAAAGAACATTAAGATACTGAAAAGGGGGTTAGAGAGAGCTGGCACAGTGGTAGGGAACTGCTGTTCTACAGGACCAGAATTCAGTTCCCAACATCAACACCGAGATACCTACAACCATGTAGAACTTTGATTCTAGGAGCCTCTGAGGTTTTTGGCCTCCAGAATACCTGTTTTATGAGCACACATCCACAAAGGCACACAGACTGATAGACCCTGACAGTCACAAACACACACACACACACACACACACATACACATAGACATATACTTTTTAAATTTAAAATTCCTATTTTTAAGAATTACACTCATGAATACTGCATTCACATGAAAGCATATACATAATTTTATAGAGACAAATATTTAAAAGCATACTGAATGAGGCACCAGGAATAAGTAAGCACACAAAAGCATTGTTAGGATCCAAGGGGAACAAGACATGAACGATGCCCATGAAAAACTTGAGCTCCATTATGTATGCACAGGAGTCTGAGTGCTAGAGTGGGATTTTGTAGCTTCCTAGGAGCTACAAATCTTTATTCTTTAATAAATAAAAGCTATTAAAATGCTTATTCTGAATACCTTTAATCATAAAATTGCTAGCATAAACTATGTCTGTTTTGTTTGTTTTTCTACTAAGCTTTCTTAATTTTAGTCTGTTTTCTCACTGGGCTTTCTCATTTGTCTTTTGCTAGATTTCATCAGAGATTGACTCTTGATAAATTGAGTGATAATTATTTATGCACTAGAAATTGAACCCACTGTAATGAGGTGTTGCTACTTTTTCCCTAAAGAGTGTCACAGTTCCACTTGCCTGTATTTGACACAGAGTTCGTCTAGTTTGTTTTCTATAGCTGTCATAAAGACCACAGTCAAAAGCCAAACCAAACCAAACAAAACAGCTAACAAAAAACAAATCTTGAGGAAGAATGTTTTTATCTGGCTTGCTGGTCATTCTCCATCTTTGTGGAAAGCCTTGGCAGGGATTCAGGCAGGCCAAAGCCTTTTTAAAAGGAACTGAAGCATTGACCTTGGTGGATTGCTGCTTACTGGCTTGCTCTCCAGAGCCAGCTCATTCTGTTTTCTCATATGACCTAGAACCACCTGCCCAGATTGTGATACTACCTACATCAATCATTAATTAAGAAAATTCCCCAAACGTGTACTCAGGCCAACCTGATAGAGTCCTTTTTCTCTCAACTGGGGTTCTCTCTACCCAGATGAATTTACTCTGTGTCAAATTGTCAAATTAACCAAGGTAATAGTAATTTCAGTCTCAAAACAGAATTATTTCAACATCAACCGTTGTAATTCACACATTTCCTCATTCTGCTGTAAGGCACACTCATGAACCCTGTATTAAAACAGCTCTTACTCACCATGTTTATGGGATCAACAGGTCCAATGCTGTTTACATAAACATCAGTTTCAATTACTGTGGGTCTCACTGCAAATTAGCACAGAATGGTTAATGATATCAAAGATTAAGAGAAACCTTAAATTTAGTTTTGCATCATATCATTTATATATTTCAATAATAATATATCTCTTTATGAAATTAGCAACAAAAACCTGTTACAAAATCTGAAAGTAATTTTGATTTGAAATCAGTTATATGAGTATAAATCACTGAGTTGATATTTCATGGGTACCATCTAAAATATTAAAGACATCTAAAAATTATTCACCAAAAATTTTTTTTCACTGAGATAACAACTTTAAATTCAATAAAATGTTTACCAAACTTTTTCTGAGCTACTTCTAGGCCTTTAGGGTTAGACTATATTTTTATATATAATAATATATATTTCTATTTGTATATAAATAACATATATACTTAAATTTAATGAGTCTTTTGTTAGTGAGTGTATAGCAATCTTGTTTTCATAGAGTAAGGGAAAAGGTGTTGATTTCTAAGTTTTGCTGTTTTCAAAGTGCTTATCTAATCCAGGATGTCTAATTTAAAGATACAATGTGAAGTCACTAAATAAAGAGTTGAGATGATATAGAATAAGTTCTACCAATTACAGCCACCTTTGGCGCATTGCGAAACTAGCATACATGTCAAAGGAGGTAATGTAAGAAGCTGCTTCCAGACCTGAGACTCATGAGGATCTTAGCAAACATTCATTTATTCCTTACTTTATGTTTTAGTAACAGTGTTCCCTGATGTTGTTGATACTGGTTTTTACTGATCAGTACAGAGATGTTTCTACGGTCCTCATCTATTTTGCTTTGTGTGTTGCCATTAAAGCTTTCTCGGGTAGTCTCAGAGACCGCATCTGATTTTGCATATTCTATCAAAATGCACATCAATGGTCTGCATTTTAAATTGTTATAAAGTGATATGATTTATAATTAAAGCTTATGCACTACAGCTCCATATCTGATGGTGACTGAAGTCTTTTGTTCCTATTAAACCTGCCTCTAATGAGATTTACCAAAATATTTGACAATTGTTTTTCTGCCACGGAGAATATTTTTACATAGTTTCTTTAATTCTACTTGTCATCTCCATAATAAAACATGCAAAGGACCATTTTGTTTTGGTTCATTGGATTTTAGTTGAGCAAACACAAAACATATTGACATGGTAGACATGAGAGGATAAGAGTTGCAAGAGACAGATGCAGATACTTAACAGCCAACCATTGATCTGAGGTCAGGACCCCTGTGGAAGAGTTTGGGGAAGGACTGAAGGAGCTGAAGGGTGTGGCAACCCCATGAGAAGATCAACTGTCAACTAACCAGGACACCTGGGAGCTCCCAGAGACTAAGCCACCAACCAAAGAGCATACACGGGCTGTTCTGTGGCCCCTGGCACATGTGTAGCAGAGGACTGCTTTGTCTGGCCTCAGTGGGAGAAGATGCACCTAATTCTATAGAGATTTGATGCCCTAGGAAAGAGGGGAAGAAAAGGGGAGACCATCTCTGAGGCAAAGAGGGGAGGCAAGGGGATGAAGAATTCTGAGACTGGGGGGACAGAGATGGCAAACAACATTTGGGATATAAATAAATAATACAATTAATTAAAAAAACATAAAAAACAGTTGCAAGAAGACGATCTATCATGTTTTCCAGAGAACTGGATACAGGAAATGAGTGAGGAGAAAAGTCACCTTGTAGGGATATTTGCCTGTAATCACAGCATGGCTGGAACCGTGGGGTTCAGTTCACTGTTCCAACATTGTGAGCCTTGAATGCTTTGCCTTTCTAACCAGATAAACATTACTTGTGTTCCAGGGTTGTGTTAGTCTTCACTGAATTCTCTTGCTCTTTTGCACAGGGCTGAATCTGTCAGTTTCAATGTTTATCAAGTTATTATTTACTGGTCTACCTAACAAAACCCACAAGCTACAAATTTTCAATAGAAATTCATAGGCATTTTTTTGTAAAACAGTGTTCACAAAGACATGGCAATGATAAGCATCTGCAGGTGGGGGGTCACTCATTCTCTACAAACATTTGTTTATGTGTTCCCTCTGACAAGAACTGTTGACTATTATACTCATTTACCTAACCAGAAATATAAATAAATTATTTCAAAGAATCTTAAAAGAAAGTTGAGTTTCCAGACTAGCATAGCATAAGAAAATGTAATTTAAATAGTTAGCCTCAAGTAGCTGTCTTAAATAAAAATAGGTCACATGATTTAGAGGTTTGGAATCTATATGAGACTGATGACATCTAAGATGAGTGCCTTTAATTGTCATTTATTTCTGCTAACTATTTACTGGTGGCAATAAATAGATAATTAAGCTAATTATAGCTACGATTTAAAGGATAACTTTTATGCAGCCAATTAACAACACTACAAGAGGTTCCTTAGTTGAATTTGTTAAGTATATTTATTGCCATTCTAAGTAATTACAACTGATCTAAACACACAACTCTTTCATAATCGGATTTTTCATTTATACTCATAAATCAAATATTTGGGGTTTTTGTATTTAATGCACAACACTTACTGCCTACAGTAAAAACAAATGAGAATAGGGTATTTATTTTGAAAGACGTGTTGATCACATTAAAATGTAGGAACTTCTACATATTAATCAATTATGCTGACTCCATAATAGCTATACTTCTGAACTAATTATCAGATAAAATTGTGTATGTTAGTCAAATATTAACTCTGGTGTTTGGGCACAGGCTACATGACATTCAGTTACTGGGAGGGTTGCTGACAAACATCAAAAAGCAAGGCCACTGAGGCCCCCACGGTGGAGGGAACATCACCAGTTCAAGGCAAAATAATGCTGCTGACATAGATATTTCGTGTCTTATTTTAATATTTTCTTAATTGGTAAATTGCTGGTTTATTGTATAAAGAAACTAAATTTGGATAAGAAATATGCAATATATTATTCTGAACTGTGTTTTTGTAAGACCAGAAAAGGGGAACGATACTATGATGAAAATATTACTAAAATGAGATACCAGTCTCTGTGTTTGTTTATAGAATATGAGCAATTTTTGCTTTTTACTCTTTGTGTTCAGTGGTGACAATAATGCTTCATTAACAATCATGAAATACATTTTTTCTAAAGATGGTTTATTTTCCTACATCATTTGGTAACTGCCGGCTGGTACTTAGTTAAGGTCTTTTAAACTGTAGCCCTGCACAAGATAAGGGAAAATGGATGTGAAAATTGTGGAAAATGTTTCAGATTAATTTTAAAACTAAGCTTAATGATTATGAGGCACAAAATACAGAATTAAAGAAAAGTCACAAGGATCTGTAAGTTCCCTATCACAGTGACTCACTGTCCTTATGACTGACTTATACCGCAAGTATTGTTCACAGGTAAAATTACTCAAAATCAAATGTTTTTAAAAGTTGAGGTTACCTCTCTTGGGCATATACCCAAAAGATGCTCCAAAATGCAACAAAGACACGTGCTCCACTATGTTCACAGCAGCCTTATTTATAATAGCCAGAGGCTGGAAAGAACCCAGATGTCCTTCAACAGAGGAATGGATTTAAACAATGTGGTACATCTACACAATGGAGTATTACTCAGCTATCAAGAACAATGACTTCATGTAATTCATAGGCAAATGGAATGAACCAGAAAATATCTTGCTGAGTGAGGTTACTCAATCACAGAAAAACAAACTTGGTATGCACTCATTGATAAGTGTATATTAGCCAAAAAGCTCAAATTACAAAAGATGCAATCCACAGACCACAGGAAGCTCAAGAAGAAGGATGACCAAAATGCAGATGCTCCCACTCCTTCTAAAAAGGGTGAAAAATATTCATAGGAGGGGATGTGGAAACAAAGTTCAGAGCAGCAACTCAAGGAATGGCCATTCAGACTGACACACATGTGGCCCATATATATACAGCCACCAAAACTAGATAAGATTGATGAAGCTAAAAAATGCATGCAGGAAGGGACTGGATTTAAATCTCTCCTGAGAGACACATCCAGAGCATGTCCAATACAGAGGTCAATGCTAGCAGCAAACCACTGAACTGAGAATAGGACACCCTTGCAGGGAATTAGAGGAAGGACTGAAAGAGCTGAAGGAGCTTGCAACCCCATAAAACAACAATGCCAACCAACTGGAGCTTCCAGGGACTAAACCACTACCCAAAGACTATACATGGACTGACCCAGGGCTCCAACTGCATATATAGCAGAGAATAGCCTTTGTGGGGGGCACCAGTGGAAGGGGAAGCCCTTGGTCCTGCCAAGGTTGGACCCCAGTGCAGGGGAATATAAAGGTAAGGGGGATGTATAGGGGGAATATTCATATGGGGGAGGGTGAGGAGAGGGAATGGGGGCTTATGGACAGGAATCTGGGAAGAGGAATAACTTTTGAAATATAAGTAAAGAAATGTATAATAAAAAATTAAAAAAAATATTTGAGTATCTTCTTGACATCATGTTATGCAAAATGGGACAACAGCAACATTTCTATGATATTTAGAAAGGAAAACACATTTCAGATCAATATGAGAGAAAAACATTTTAGAGAGAAATGCCATTTGGCCTCATGAAGTGATTTCTTAAGAGTCAGCACAGATTATGTTTAATTCATCCCTACACACATCTATCTTCATTGAAACAGTCTAACGACAAACAAGAGACCCATACACTAACAAGAAACTGAGAATGGCCTGCATTAGTTCTGTAAAGTTCCTTTCTGAGCTGTGGATTTAAATATTCCTCACCGGTTTGTTACAAATTTTATTTATTTTGGAGATTATAATATAATGAAATTTCTCCTTTCCAATTCTTTCTTCTAAACCTTTTATCTACCCAGCACTCTTCAAATTCATGAATTCTTTTTCTCACTTATAATTATCACATGCATGAATGTATATATGTATATCCCTAAATATATCTGCTCTGTCACTATTGCTTCTATGTATGTTTTCAGAGATCACCATGTGGCAGTGAACATCCATTTTGAGTGCTCTCCTTGTGAATGACCATGTCTCCTGCTCCATGCTTTCCTCAGTTGTCTATGTTTCTTTGCATAGGATCAGAGCCTCACAGACCTTGCAACATCTATTTTGGCATGTTCATGCTGGGCTCCCATTTCGGATAAATATACTCCTATAAATATACACCAAGACAGTAAAAGACATCCAAGGAGGAATAAATACACAAAAAGAACAGAGTTTCAGGTTAACTTGACCATCTACGTAAGAGAATGAAAATAAATTAAAAATTAAAAGGGAACTTCAGGATGTCTTTTCTCCACAGAGGGTTCTGATCATGAATTCTTGGAAGCACTTTTCCCATCCCTTTCAGAATGTTTCAGGAGAATGTCAATCTTTTTAATAATGTTCACTTGAACATTTATTTTATTTTATAATAATTCTGCTTTCATCTGTATGTATCTTCTTTTATTAAGGCAGTTTGTCTAAATCAAACCTATAATAAATGGAGGACATTTTTACAGACTTTTCCCATTGTCACAAAATAGTCTTTAAAGCATTTAAACTATATAATTGATTGAGACATTTTACATAACAAATGTTTTGAAACTATGTTTATGAATTATATTTCATATTGAAACCAAAAATATTGTTGTTTGCAAATGATACAAACCCAATTCCATGCAAACAGCCACATTGACTAAGGAGTTTTCACAACTCTTGTTTTCACATTTTCATATTCCTTCCAAAATTTTAATTTTAATTACCAAATCATGGTCAGAGTTTTATGATTTTTTTCAAATTTCTTTATGGATTCAAATATCTGAAAATTACTTCTCCAAGGAACTATTTTAGCCACATTGCTCAGTTAGGAGAGCCAGTGTTCAAATTTTGCTGGAATGTCTAACTCTGGTTTATTTAACAAGATTTTGCCCATTTACTGAATTGAGTCAGGGACCATAATTTTTGAGATACTTTTTGCAGAATTTAATCATTTATTACTAATTTGGTAAATTCACAAATAGAGACAAAAAAGATATTTGTTATTTCACTGAATCCTTAAGCTGTAAGCACATTACCAAAGGAATCAGAAATGGGACTTGTATAATCAATATCAATATATTAGTGTTATAGTTATGATTCTGATGTTTGTATAGATATATAGAAACTAAAAATAAATGTAAAGATATGGTGATAACCTCACTTCTATATGAAATACTTTGGATGTTAGTTTACACAATAATGCAGAGATGAGGAAAAACCTGGGGAAACAGGTGTTTTAAAATGCAAGCAATGTGAAGACAGTGATAGCCTTAAGAGAGCTCATAGGAATTACTGAAGAATCCCTGTAATATTAAAGATATTGAATTGTGATTGAACATCCTTCAACAAAGAAAACTTCAGGTCCATCAAGCCACTTGTGCTATTTCACTAAGTTAGAGAAAAATATGAATAAGTGCTGTGAGGTAGCCGGGATTTATCTGCAGCAAGGGAAATAACTTGGAGTAGAGTTGGGCATCCTGCATGAAAAGTCCTCAGGCACTTGTGTGCCAAAGTTATCTGACAAAGTGACTATAACAAGCTACTAGGCTTTTATGATAATGTGCAAACGTTTTCAGTTACTTCAGGGGTCTCTGTTAAACCAAGGAATCAGGTTCTGAATACAAGTCTTAGACCCAGACAGCGTACATCACTCTTGTTCAGTAGAAATAAATGGTCAGTGATAAGAATATTTCTAAAACACTTCTCGACTATTAGAACTAGCCGATATTCACTTAATTTCCCATATGTCAGAGAAGAAATTAAAGAAGACTAAACTGTGTGGCCAAAGTAGCACTTAATGTAATGTGTATAGCTCTCCCCAAGGTTCCAACATTTCCAACAAAATGGGAGATGAAGTCATGCAGGAAGAAAAGAAAGCATTTATGCTCAAATTCCAAAATGGCTTTCTGGGGATAGACAGAATCAGAAAAAGACAGGGAAAGGGGAAAGAGGTGAGATGGGGGTGCAGAATTGAAATCAGACTCTCTTAGAAATACCCCAAACATTGCCTCATCCTCTGTGCGGCTTTTCTTCTGTTAACAGAATAAAATGAGGTTTGTGAGAGAAGGAAATCCGTAACAAGCTTCAGAATGATGTGAAAATCCCATTAACAAGAACTTGTGTCATCAATCTGAAGGTACTTAAGAACGTGTTTTGAGACTAGAACAAATGGTAAGAAAAAAGAAATCTATGACTAAGTGTGTTATAAAAGAACATTCTTCAAAACAAGGTGTTTCTGGGCAGAGCACAATGTCAAAAGTGAAAATAGAAACATGCTTTAAAAATTGAATGGGGAAAGAGAAAAATAGCAAAAGGAGAATTATATGTTTCTACAAAGGAACAGAATCCAATAATATGAATGGCATTTAATCCTTGTCTAATACAAAAGAAACATCGCCATCACAGCCACTAAAACCATTAATACTGTGTATACAGCCACATGAGATTGATTCAATGGATTGAAGCTATGGTAAAATATCTACAAATCACAAGATAATTAGACAAAAGGATTATTTCAAAAATGATTTAAAGTCATAATAATGCAACATGGGGAAAAAACATTACAAACAGTAAGCTGTAGAGACCTCAAAGGAATATACTCAGAGTAGCCTGCATTCAAGCAAGAATTCTAGAAAGAACTATAATCACTTTGGATCAAAATTTCAAGGAAACTCAGTTGGTAAGGTAAGCCTGAGGCACAGTCCCTGTCCAGTTGCTTGTATTTAAAGATGGAATCACAGGATGACCACTAGTGAATACTTTAAAAATTTAGTAATAGAGCACAATCATTACAGAGGTAAATACATGATAAATACAAGGTAAGCAAGTGTGAGGAACTTATTGATAATTAAGTTAGCGAAGAAATCATTGCGTTGGAATACAAGTAAGAATGGAATCATGTGAAACAAACAAACAAACAAACAAATAAACAAATGGGTCTTCCTGGCATTAAAAGCAGAAAAACAGATTCTTTAGAACAATTAAGTGTTTGGGGGAAAGCTAGCTAAACAGAATGATTCTTGGGTATATATTATAAAACTGTTCTTTTGAAATATTAAAAAAACAATTCAAAGGACACCATCACAGAAAGAACAACTTAAAATCAAAGAAGTTTCAAGGGATAGAGTATTGAACTGTCATCACACTTTTCCAAATGGAAAAGCGATCATGCCTGAGGCAGAATCTGCTATTAAGGGGAACTCAGTAAAAGAGCAGACCCAGGCTTTTGCATCTGTATTTTATACACTAAAGATCAAGTCAACAGAAAAGGCTTCCCACTCAGAAATGATGTGAGGAAAATCTACCCACAGAGAGAATGACTCAAAGTATCAAAAATGACAAGAAAGATTATTGATTAAAAGGATAAAAGCTTAAGTTTAACAATGCAGAAATAGGATAAGATATTGGACCCAAATGAAGTGAATTGAAAATACTGTTTTCTGTGAGATAGCAGAACATATGAAGACAAGTAGACTACTAGTGAGTATTATTAAATGGGATTGCATATTAACTGATGAAGCAGGGGGTTAATTATCTACATATGCTATGAGAGCATCGTCTGAAAATTCATAAAATGATGACTAAAATAAAATTATGAAATAGCGGCATACATAATGAGGATTTATAAATAAATGTTCCTTGGTATGATGGTTGAAAGAAACATTGCTTATAATATTAGTAAATACCTCAGACTAGATGCAGTACACGTAAGAAAAAGCACATGGGAAATATTTTAATTACTCTTAGAAATCACAAACTGAGTTTCTCTTGGGAAATTCAATCTTATCAAGATGTCAGGTTTTTCAAGCAACTTTACAAATGCATTACAATTTCCATAAAAATAACAAAAATTTTAGGACCAATATATGGGTAGTAAAGTTGATGTATTCAAACACACAGGCATGTCAGCTCAGGTAACTCTAAAAGTCAAAGATAATATAGAATCATGAGGTGATTGTAGCTTTAAAATATATTATATATTAGCAGTGTAATAGTTTTGAATACATCTGAGGCTCAGATATCAAATTCTAAACGTCATTCCAAAAGCCTAATAAAAGTACAAAAGATCTCAATGTCCTTAGAGGATGAGTGAATTCTATTTCAGGTCAAGATAAGCTAGAATAATTACTGTATTACAAACTATATATTATAAACTATAATAATATAGTATTTCTAGTATGCAAAGTATGCTGGAAAATGAAAAATATATGCTTAAAATACCATGTATAATAAGAAAATAACTCAAGTAATAAATAAAATAATTTATGATACTGAGTCAACAGAATAAAAGAATCCATAAAAAATGAAAAAAAAATTTGGAAAATATAGATAGATTTAGAATTTATACCGAATCCAGGAATTAATTAAAAATGTGTGAGTAAACTGCATATGAAGCATAAAATACATAGAGATACATTAAGTTCTAAAATCATATATACTTATGAGGGCTAAGGATGAGGATATATTGTAGAGACATGAGAATCTTGCCCTAGCATTGGAAAAAGAAGCTATTAGAGATAAGGAGCCCAGGGCTAGAATGAATGCTGCGATATTTGTATTTAAGCCAAAACTACAGAACAAAACTGTGCCTCATCATGCATGTATAAAAGAAATATCTATGAGTATTGATGCCTAGGAATGTGTGTAGAAAACATGTAATTTTCTATCATAGTCCACAAAGAGGATAAAAACTGACACAGTAGTAATGAATACACCTAGGGCTTAGATTTAAATTCTAAATGTCACTCCAAAAACCAAATAAAAGTACTAGAGAACTCGATGCTCTTGGAGGATGAGTGAATTGTAGTTCTAGGTCAAGATGAGCTGGAATGTCTGATGAGATGAAGAGAAATCATGAGCTTATAAAACAATAGGGACACTTACAAAAGCAAAGAGGACAAATTATAAAAGGCTCCTCTAGCTGAACACTTCACACTGTACAACACAATAAATAATAACAATGACGGATTATGAAGCATAAAACAAAATAATTGCTCACGGTCTTTGTTGATGATGGTAATCATAGGTTAGTAATACCAAGAGAAAGAAAGAGCCACTGTACCTTTTGATAGAATCACAGTCGATGTGCACAGAATAAATAATGGAAATATTGAGTCTGTTTGGAAAACGGGACAGTAACAAATGTCACAGGCATGACTCACTGATGATTCAAGAATCGTGGACAAGACTGTGCTGGAAAGTTTTGCAGTTTCACGGTATCACTTTTAAAATAAATTAATCAGTAAAGAGGAACATAGAACCTTTGAAGTAGAGACAAATGAAAGTTTGATACTTAAGTATATTAACAATGTTCATATCACAAGCAATAAGTTGGACTGGGATGGAGCAGCACGAGCACCGTGTCTTCCTGATGCAGTGCACTGAAAGGGATCAAATCACTGCTCTGGGACTCTAGGCAAAACGGTTAGCACGACTGTAACAAAACTATTAGGCAAATTCACACTTAAAGACACTTAAATGGCCAGTACTCTTTGCCTCTTTCTTTAAGTTAAAATATAATGACCTAGTTTTCCATTGTCTCTTTCTTCCTTTGAATCTCTCCTCTGTACTCCACCTTGTTCCCGGTTGCAATCGTCAATGGGATGCCTCCATTAAGCCCCTCCCCTCAGGGCTCAGAGCACTCGTCTGCAGAGGCAGTGGTGAAGCCAGAGTGGATGGAGTACACCAAAGAGCCCAAGGCCTTCGAGACACAGCAGAGCTGGCCCAAATATGAACTCAGAAACAGACTACAGCAACATGAACAGGGCCGGAATGGTCTGAAGCAAATGAGTTCCTAGAGCTGAAAGAAATTGGGTCCTGGAGCTGAAGCAAATGCGGTCTTATTGCTGAAGCAAGAAGGGGATACAGGGTCTCATCCATAACCGACAGGCTGTCTGTGACTGATACCTACTGCAAACGAACAAAGGCAACCAACAAATAAATACATAAATAAATGTATGTGTGTATTTATGTATGTACATATGTATGCATATGTGTATGTGTGCATGTTGGGCTTCTTTTAATTTCTTAATTTTTTTACAGATCTTTGAATAAATAATTTGGCTTACAGTTTGAGATTTTTTTTGTGATTCCTGTGTGCACAAATATGTGTGTGCACGCGTGCACATGCATGCGTGTGTATGAGTGTGTGTATGTGTGTGTGTGTGTGTGTGTGTGTGTGTGTGTGTGTATGTGTGTGTGTGTCTGTCTGTCTGTGATTTTAGGGCTGACTGCTTGATTCTGATTAACCAAAAAAGACTGTTTCTTTTTCTCTATTAATTTACTTAGGTAATATAAATACAAATACTGCAGAATGTCAAAGAGGCATAAGGTTAGAAGATCTGATAGAGTAAATAGATTAAATAGTAGCCTTATGTCAATGTTTTTGTATTAATTTCTCTTAAATTGAGCTTTGAATGTTAACATTGCAGATTATTGAGTCTACATACAGATTTTATTGATTCAACGTTAATGTATTATTTAAACAAACTAGGAAAAGAGATATGTATAAGTACTAAAGTAATAAATCCAATATTTTACAGCAGCAAAATGGTCCTGCAATTATTCACCACAGAAAATTGGCAAATAAATGACTGGACCTGATATAAAAATAAAATTGAAAACCTTATTCAAGTTTTTTCATAAATGAAGAAGCAGATTGTTAATAAGATGAATGAAAAATGAAAACACTAGTGTCCCAGGAACATTAAAAATATAAAAATAGAAAATAAAATTTTTTAAGATGAATAATTTAAAAATATAGCATATTAATTGTAATGGTTACAATCAAAACTTGCACAGACATTTTAACTTTAAATGTAATCTAATAAAACTTTTACATATTGCAGATATTGTCCACATATACGATTCTATTCGATCATAAATCTCATAAGGTATTTTTTAAATATTTAAGAAAGTATGTACATTCATGTCAGATTTCCAGAGAATGAAAGAGATGTAAAGTGTAACTCATTAGTCCATGTCATTAAAAACATTTTTAAAAACACAGAGACAATACAAAGATCAACGTGGTCAATCAGTCTCCTACACAGACACAGGTATAATCTTATTAAATGAGTTATGAGCTGTGTGCGCTTTACACTGGGGTAAACATGCGAATAGATGAAAGAATGGAGAAGTTGCACCCTAAATTATGTATATTTATATATATAATTTATATTTAATGTATATTTACATACAGACATATATTTATGTATACATATATGTTTGTATGTATGCATATGAATATATATTCATTTAAATGTGGCTAAGGTTTTCAAATGATTAAAATTTGCTTGTAGAAAATACGGATAAAATACACTCTTTATATCAGAAAATATTTCAAGGTTTAGGGGAATAAAACCCCTTGCAATATAAAAGGAGAGTGTAGTAAGCAGTCTCAAAGCTGTCAGCATTCTTATTACGAGTGAAATGTGACTTCGACCTCTGGGATCAGAAACAAACCAAAACTATTGTATACTGCATTCAAGTCCTGCCATGGGACTTCTTAATGAAATTAAAGAAGTAAAGTGGTCATCATTGTGAAGATAATCGCATCCTTATATTATTAAAACAAATGCAGAGTTATTGTACAATAGATAATGGTTAATCAGCTTTGAGTATGTACACCAAATTGATTTTATTCACGCAGACTGAATGTACATTCTGGGAAAATTCAATTACTGTTCTTAAAATACTGTTCAAAGATATCTATTATATTTAAGAATATGTCTTATAATAGTTTCAAGGAAAAATAATACACCATTAAGTATAATAAGCTTGGGAAGGTTTTGCACCTGTATGGATTTTGTTGCTAACTGTAATTTTAAGACAATTTCAATTAAAGTTTTTGTAGATTTTTTTTTATTTGATTTTGCTTTGCAGCTAATGCGAGGACCTTCTGTTAAATGATGCAGACATAGTTGCCAGGGCGTTAGAGAGACAATGTTGAACAGAGTTGATTTCTTCAGTCACTTTGCCATCACTTCTTATAGTTCTTTGCCAGAAATTTAGAAGTATCAATTATTTTTCAGCACCATCACTTTTATGATTCTCCTTAGTCTTTCCAAAGTGCTTAATCAAAACTCCTTGCTAACACCTTTTATAGTACAAGTTGACACACAACCACATTAAAAGTGTTTTGTTTCCCGTTTCCTCTCAGACCAGGAACTCCTCAAAGACTGTGACCACAGCGTCTAACAACTGTCAACCATAACAGAAACATCTATTGGATCTGAGATAATGACTAAATTACCACCAGTGAAGCCATCAAGATCTGAGACTGATACTTCAGACTTACCGCCTATGTCTGGACGAAGTTTGTTATCATAGCCTTGAAGTAAAGAGTTGAGAATCTGTGTGATATCTCCTTCATGAATTTTAGGTGCCAAGACCCATGTTTTGTTCATAGTTAAATCTTCATCATCTTCATCATCTGCTTTATCAATGCTAAATGATTCAAAGAGAACGTTTTGCAGAAAAAGTTTTATCAAAATGTTTATTTATAAATATGTAAGTTACTTCAAAATTGTAACTTATATGGCAGTATGAATACAGGGTGAACATATATATTAGTTTAAACTGTAGTAACTTATGAGCTAATACTAAAATAAGAAATACATTAAAAATAATACACATTAAACATGCTAAAGCAAATATTGAATTTGTCTTTAAACTGCTCATAACATAAACAGATTATTCAATAAAATATGAATGTTGCTCCCTAGACTTATTCAGGATTTAATACCCAAAACATATGTGGTGACCTGGTAATGAATAATCATAAGGAAATGTATAATAATCTAGCAAATTTTTAATACATGTGTGTATTACAAGAATCAAGAAAGCATATAAAGAAACGTTTTCCTAAACAAGGAGTAAAAGTTTGTATTTCTAATCCTTTCATTAAAGACCACCAAACTAAAAACTAGACAAGACAGAATTAGAGCTAGAAAAAGAATTAGCTTTATATCCTTTGTCCTAACTCAGGCCCATGATCTACATTCTGTCCTTACTCATCTCCATACATTTAACATTTCCTCTTCGCATTTCTATAGTGTACTCTTTTCTGCACTGTTGTCCTGTACTCATATGTGCATTTGCTTACATCTATACATACAAACACAGATACATTTATAATAAGCATAAGAATTCAATTTGTTGCCAAATAGTGGTAGAGATATTCAAGTTAGACAAGTGTAGATGTGGTTATACTACTTATACATAGATAAAAATAGAAAATAGAAATAATGGATTTCTTTATTACATGAAGCTTAACCGACCCATTCTAGTCTGATGGAACTTACTCTAGACTTGGCAGCAGACTCTATTTTATTAAGCCTTTAGTTATTCAGTGAACAAGGTCCAATACCTAACCTAACATTGCAAAACTCCAGGAACTGTGCTCTTCTAAATCACTTACATCAGTCTTATCTTAGTATATTTATATCATTATGCACTATTACTAGATATCTATTGCTATGGACATAAATTATTAGTAAATACACACTAGTTTTTGTAAATTTAATGTGTGTGCATCCATAGGTAAAACTTTGACTTCCAGCCTGTGGAACCACTGAAAAGTAATAATATCTTTGAAGGTAGATTGTAATGTTAATACATAATGTATTACATATTACTTAATGTAATACATAATTGGGATATGCTTTTGAAAGGCATTGTGGACAATCATTCTCTTTGTCTCCCTATCATCTTGCTTCCAGATTTCCAAGAGGAAAGCGAGTGTCTAATATTGCTTTTTTTCTCTGTGTCATGTGGCTTTACTAACCCAACTTAATGGATAACAATTACTTGGTGAACCCTCCAAAATCATGGACCAAGATGAAACTGTTATCCACATGCATTGATTTTATCTGTTATTTTTTAACAGTACAAAATGTTGAGCAATGCACCATTAATTTAAACAACAAAGGGAAGATTACTTTTAAAGAATTTGGTTTCCTAAATCCTCTCTGCAGTGATTCTGATATTTTGAGCTAAGAGCTGGTTGTGTTTAGTTTCTTTTCAATGTGTGTCTGTTCTTTTCTATTCCGGCATACTTCTCAGCCCAATAGCATCTAGCTTGGTCTGTTCTTCCTGCAAGAGAATTATATAAACCTTGGCCTCATGAACTAATATTTGACTCTTTGCATGGATTTGAAAAGTAAATTATCAATCATATCTAAGCAGAAGTCTAATGTCATATAAATTTCCCATGGAATATAACTAGTTGTATAAAAGGTCAGTTGGTCTCTTCAGTCCAAGAATGAAGGTGGCATGGACAAGCCATAACAGAATTATAGTGGTCAAGTAGCCCAGGCTTTTAAGTTACAAGGTTTTCAGATCAGTTTGCAACCAACACACTTTAACCTGGCTTTTTCCTACTTATATAGTCACCGTGGTCTTTTTGGTTTTCATTCCTATCTATCTTAGGAAACAAGAAGACATATACTTGTGACTCTTGCCTCTGATTGTTTTCTCCAACTTTTATCAGTTTCTCTCACCAAGGCCACATCCTGTACGCAGGAAGACATAGTCTAATCTTTGCCTTTCAGTTCATCCTACTTCAATGATAAAAGAATTATAATGGAATGTACTTTTTTTACATCCTTAGGAAATCTCCACTGTAGAGTCACAAGGTAATTGACAGAGCATAGTTCTATGCTTCTGTCATATTATTGGTATTCTAGTACATTATCAAAGGGGGAACAGCACCTGAGAGATTAGTTCTTTGACTCTGATCTGTTGGTGGATATGAGAGTCTGACAGTTGCACTGCTCAGCAAAGATAATGAAATACTGCTTTCCTAGTTGGAACATTTACAAATGAAAACGAAGGCTTTCCCCTACACTTCAAATAAAGCAATGGTTATTACAAATAATAAAAAGATAAACTTCCATGAATAGTTATTAGAATTTTACACAAGTACTTTATTCCTTCAGTTGTCTTTTATGTATTTTGCAAATTATCCTCATATAATATATTATTTTCTGAGATACATCTCATTTTGTTTCTCTAAAATAAGTAAGTATATACTTAGGTAAACTAAGACATTGAAAGCACTGAAATTCTAAGAATTCAGACTGGTGAGACATCTTGCAATCTTATTGTAAATTGTTTAACTTCTAGTAGCTGAGACACTGTTAATAAGCTATGTTTGAAACTCCCTTTCATCTCTCAATTCATGATATATAGCATTAAATGTTTGGCATGTGTGGAAGAGACACTGAACATATAAGAATGTGACCTTCTCCTCTGGGCTCCCGTGGGAGAGGGCCCAGGTGAGGCAGGAGCCCTGCCTGAGACACCGCCGGAACCTGAAGGAAACAGACCGGATAAACAGTTCTCTGCACCCAAATCCCGTGGGAGGGAGAGCTAAACCTTCAGAGAGGCAGACACGCCTGCGAAACCAGAAGAGACTGCTCTCACACATTTGCTGATTCCAGAGGAAACACGGAGGCCATCTGGAACCCTGGTGCACGGAGGCTCCGGAAGAGGCGGGCGCAGATCTTCCCGGTCGCTGCCACACCGGAGAGCCGTGGGCAGAACCCCATGAGCGAACTTGAGCCTCGGGACCACAGGTAAGACTAACTTATCTGCTGCAAGTGACTTGCAGGGTGGAATCGAGACAACAGAGGCAGAATCCCTCTAGGACCAGGCATGTCTTGTTCTA